>NC_069386.1:109265416-109885625 GCF_027475565.1 Acinonyx jubatus | reverse complement strand
GGAAACAGTTCTGTGGTTGGGATACTTATTTGGGAGAGATTTTTCTTTTTCCAAGGGCCAAGGCAGGCTGAGACAAGTTTCCTCGTTTGTGTCCTTGTGAAGCAGAATTTTCTTTCCTTCCACTGAGGGAGTAGTGTGTGGGGAACCCCTGCCATTCCAACTGCCCGCCTTCCACAGCATGGCCACGAAACCCAAGGCACTGAAATAGATGAAGGGGTCCGAGAAACCCTTAAGGACAGTTGCTGTCTTCCATGGCCACTTTATTTTTATATCCTGAGTCTTTCTCCACTGCCCCAAGGGTTCTGAATTTTTAAAACATATTATTCATAAATAATTATTTAAATTACTCAATTTAAAAAATTGTTGTTTGCTTGTTTAGTTTGGAGTGGAAAGGTTATCAGGATTTCTGGTCCAGTACATCTCCAGAAATGGAAGTCCACATCTCCACGTATAATCCCCTCTCTGAAGAATTCTCCAACTTCTCACTCACTTGATCTTCCTTTTGTTCTCTGTAGGCTGGCATGTGAGTAGCTAAAGCTCTTCACCATTAGCAGAGACGGCCCTCATCACAACAGGAGGCATGAACGGCAATCTCGTATCACGTGGGAAGAAAGTGTTAGAAGCCCTGTACGTTTATCTCAGACATTGCTTAGTTTCCTTTTTTTTTTTTTTTGTATATGCTTTATCACGTGCACATTGTGTTAGTATGGTAGTACATGCTTGCAATCTATTAATAAATAAATATACATTTTTTTTAACTGATAGGAGTATATAGTCATGAGAGTTTGGACACTCCACTACCTTCTGAAGTCGTTGGAGGTCATTCTCTCCATTCCTACGACTTGTATGGCTGGAGAGAAAACATTCATTCAGAACTTTGCAGACACTGAACTCTACTTCCTCAGTCCAAAAACAAAAGGTCTGGCATAGATCATGACAACATTATATTATATGTTTATAATATACTGGGTTCTCCCAGTACCTTGCCTGGGGCTGTGTTCGCTCTGAACCTCCACTGCCTTTCCAGGTCTATTTGATGCATTTCCTTGGCCCGTCCATCTGTGTTCCCTGTCTGGGGTATGTTTTCAGGCCTCTGAGGATACATTTCACCCTGGAAGTGGACACAAGCAATCAGAGTTCAAGGTAACTACGCAGCCAAATGACCACTGCCAAGGCTTTCTACCAACAGGAGCTAGAGAGTCAAAACATTCTTCTCCGTATTGAAGCTGAGTTCCAGTCTTGAAGTGCTTTCCTGATGGTGATTCTAGAACCCTCAATTCACAATATGACTCCAAATGGGTCATATTGCAAGAAAATAGTCAGTCTGGATCTATTTACTGTTCTTAGTCTTAGAAGATAGTAAACAGAAGGCTTACATGATAAATATTATAAAATATATGTGTGTGTTTGTGTATAAATTGGCATAATCCGTAGGTTTCATGCCATCCTAAGAAAAGCTTTTAGATACAGAATTGTGGTACTCTGGTTTATCAGTATGGAGAACTTACGGTACAAATGAACAAGAAATTTTGTGCTATAGTCCTTGTGTGCACTGTCCCCATCATCACACAGACACATGAATTGTGGGCATGTCATAGCTGGGTCACTCCCCAAGTCATTCAAAGCTGAATCTGGCATCATTTTGTTCTCAGAATCTTTGAGAACTCTGGGTCCATTAGTGTGGATGAAAACAGGTTTAGACCGCTTTATGACAGTGATGTTATCACCTCCTGCGTGGTCAAGTGAAACAAACGTGGTCTCCAAATAGGCTTGTGTTTTCTGAGCTAACAGCCCTCCCCTGTTTATATTTTGTCCTTAAGGAGGATATTTTTTAAAAACCTATTTCACAGAATCAATTTTAGTGGGCCCTTTAGAATGGGAGGTGAGCTGAAGGCAGTTCAGTTTGTTTTAACAATAACTTCAGCTTATTGAAGCAAACATTAGTGTATCACGTCCCCATATGGCAACCATTAGAGACAAGGGAAGCTTAAGAAGTGTATTTCTCTGAGATAGCTCATAAAAGAATTGTAGACATTTTTATAGGACCTAAAGATACCACCAATAGAATAAGGACAGAACCCATTTGTAGATGATAGGTGAGAAGAGGAAATCTTTGAGGAATCAAAAGGTCTTCCCTCTACAGTATACAAGGTAGAAAAGCGTTCAGTTGAGAGGTCTGTGGTTCATGTGCGTATTAATTAATTTATTTTCTCAGTCAAATCAGTCAACCGACGTTGATTGACCACCTACTATGTTCCCAGATGTGGTGGGTTCTGAGGATGCAGGGATGAAGAAGACACAATCCCTGCTTCAAGGACTTGCACACAGTTGATGGACAGGGAAGGAGGCCACTGAGTGAAAGGGGAGAGTGTAAGTAGTAGACTGGGTGGGGGTGATGTGCCAATACATGTGGGGGATACAGGGATGCTTCATACCTGACCTGCCAGTGCAAGTCTGTGCTGTGGGTTATTCCAAGCAGGCAGAGCTGGAGGTACAAAAGCTGCAAGAGGGAGAAAACAGGGTGTCCTTGAGCAACTTCAAGTAGTTCTTTTTTTTTTTATGTTTCTTTATTTATTTTGAGAGAGAGCTCAAGCGAGAGAGGGACAGAGAGAGAGGGAGAGAGAGAATCCCAAGCAGGTTCTGTGCTGTCAGTGCAGAGCCTGATGTGGGGCTCAATCCCAAGAACGTGAGATCATGACCTGAGCCAAAATCAAGAGTTGGACACTTAACCAACTGAGTTTACCCAGGTGCCCCTGCAAGTAGCTCTTTATGGCTTCCACTAGTTTTAGGAAGGGAATGTCAAGAGGTTACACTGGAGAGGTAAGCAAGTATCCAGACCACAAAGAGACTTTGGTGATTCCCAGCAGTGGAAAATCATTGAAAGCTTCTAAGCAGAGGAATGAGGTGATCAAATTTTCATTTTAGGAGGATGGTGTTAGTAGCAGTATGGGAAATGGCTTAGAGCCGGGAAAGGTGAGGATGGGAGGCAAGTTAGGAGCCTGGAAAGGCAATCAAGTCAAAGGATAAAAGTGGCTTGAGCTAAGGTAGCTGACGTTGAGACAGAGAACAGTGAACGACTGACGATGTGTTAGGAGGGTAGAATTAGCAGGACTTGAGAATGAGTTGAATGTGGGAAAAGGAAGCAGGAGAGAAGCTAAGGCTAAATAAAGCTTGTGTTACTGGCTGGGAGAGATGTAGTGTTCACTTACATGGCAGACACTGGGGAAAGAGGGGGTCTAAAGGGGACACCACTGCGTTAAATTGTAGAGATCTCACATTTGTCTCTGGGCTCTCCAACAGACTCTTACACATACATTTCTCAAGCTTGGTACAGGGAACTGGCAGGACTTAGAAATGTGGGAGTCCCCAGCCTATGGTTGGTAACAGAGACAATGGGAATGGGATGAGATTATCCCAGGTAGAGAGTAAAGAGGGGGATCTGAGGACAGACCCTGAGGGAACCAGCCTAAGGATCATGAGGCAACCAGAGGATCAGCAGAGAAGTAGGAGACCAGGAAAATATGATGCCAGAGTGAATATGTGAAGGGGTAAGAGGAGAAGGGGGAGAGAGGGGGGAGAAAAAGGGTGAAGGAGGGCAAGTGTCCATGATTCTGTAACTAGCAGATCTCCAGTGGCCTGGGCAGGAGCAGTTTTGGTAATGTGACAGGAGAGCAATTGCAGAGTGAATGGATGGTGGGAAGTGGAACCTGGGGGCAGGGCTAACTTTCTCCTTCAATATTCTACCTGTAAAGGGAAGGGCAGATGAGGTGGCAAGTGACACAAGGATGATAAGACACAAGGAGCAAATGATAGGAGAGACGAGATGATTCCAGTGCTGATGAGAAAAGAGCCAATAAGGAAGAAGGGGCTCAGGAAGTAGGAGTCAGGGTGATGATTAGAGAGGGGTCCCTGACAAGAGGGCTTGCCTGGGTCCAGAGTGCAGGGGTGGGGCAGGCTTTAGACAGAAGGGCAGACCCAAGAACCACGGAATCCCAGGCGCATTCACCAGTGTTTATGCTCTCACTTCTGGAATCAACTTGGGGTCAGCGAGGTGGCTTCACTCACTGATCTTGGCTGGACTTCCCTGTCTGAGACTCAGCAGTTGTCAGCTAATCTGGATGAGTTTGTGGTAACTGGAGTGACTGAAGTACTCTGTTCCATATGAACCTCAGCCTCATCCTGGGACCAGTGGGCTAACACAGCTTGTCATTCTGGTGATTGTGGAGGCACAGGGGAGCAAGCTCCAGTGCCCACACCCATTTGCAGCCTGTTGGTCGCGTCTGCTAATATCTCTCTGGCCAAAGCACGTCACATGGCTGAGTCACCCTCCCACCACACATGTTGCAAAGTTAAATGGCAGAGAGCACAGGTTCAGGGCTGGATGAAGAATTTCTTAACACAAAGAGAAATACGGTTTTGACATTTTGTCAAACACAAGAAGAAAAAGAAGTTTGCAAGTATCCAAGGGAAAAAGACAAATTAAAGGCTTAGCCATTCCCTCTTCCATTCAGGCCAAAGTGCTGCTGTATTATTTATGTCTGGAAAGGTTAACACTCAGCTGTGGTTAATGAGTAAAGCAGTCTGGAGGAGAACAGTCCGTGATAGGGTCAGCACTACCTTATAAAACTTAACGACAGCAAAGTCAGCTTTATTGCTTTTGTAGAGAGGGGGAAAGCCCTCTACCACCTCGATGGAGTAGGTTGAATCTGCTTTTGGGCAAGAGAAAAAAAATATTCTCTCCAAGTCTTGTTTACAAGAAAAGAGTATTGAACTGTGGAAGAGTTTAAGAGCGTGTGTGGGGAGATAGGAGTGTTTGCCAAAGAGAGGACAAGACAGCTGTGGGTTACATCCATATTATACCTGGACAGGCAAGAAATGAGCTCCTATCTACAAAGCCAGATCTCCCAGGGCCAAACTGAAGGGTTATACCGGGGGTCAGGAAGGCGAGTCTGTGATGAGGATGTTTTCCCCATCGGCTTCAACCATCCCAAGTGACCATCACTTGCCCTTCTTCTCCTATTTCCAGGCAGATCCATTCTACATATACCCACCTCTGCTTTGGAAGCAGAACTGAAGCGTGCTGCTGTGAATTTTATAAACAATTCGCCAAGGTGTACACGGTTGTCACCTATGGACCTTGTGCTGACATAAATTGGGGCTCTACACGTGGCATCTTTCACTTCAGTGTAGTGTGAAATATGCCCTGTTGGGACATTGATGGAATACAGTACCTGATTTTAACTAAACTAACTCTCAGAAAATAAACACTTGGCTTTAAAAGTTTCCTGCCAAGAAATAGCAGTTGGAAGATTTATGCGGACAGACAATGTGGAAATGGCCCAGCTGACCATGAGCCCAGCACGTAAATGGGCTCTGGGTCAGCCATGCTGCGAGGTGCAGCAGTGGTGATCTGATCACTTTTGACGAGACGTCAGCCAAATGAAAAACATGGAAACGATGATTCTTTGAAATACATGTTTACATCCACTGTCATTAACCTGCCTCAAATGTTAGGCTGCATGTGAGTAGGAAGTCACCATGAGTAGCAGAATGTCCAAAAAGTAAGCATTCAGAATGAAGACCAAACTTCTAAAATAGCGTTGGCATTATTTTAGGTTGGGTGTCGCCCAATCCACTATTTTTTTTAAATGTCAGTGTACAACAATTAAGAAGCATCTTTAAGGATTTCTTAGAAGAAGCAAAAGATCATGCATATTTTTTCTGTGTTCTTCCTTCTATGGTAAAAATGGCTGAAACAGATGTGGAAAAGAATACGGTCACAAACTAGAATGGATTCCTTGATCAGCAAATAATATTTAAAGATGCACAGAAAACATGGTTGAAGGTTAGAAGAAATGTGTACAGACGAATTATACTGAGTGGGAGGTTTGTTATGCTTTGGGGTGAAAGTACAGATGTCTGAGTTAATGGTATTACTAGGTTATTTTTCAATAATGAACTTTGTAAGAACAAAGTGTGTGTGTGTGTGTGTGTGAGAGAGAGAGAGAGAGAGAGAGAGAGAGTCACTAATGGAATGAGGCACTAAGAAGATGTATTCTCCATAGAAAATGGCTTCTTGAAAACTTAGTGAATGTTAGCACCAAAGGAACAAGTGGTTTGATTGGAGGAAAAAAGGATTTGCAAGTCAGGCTACAGATTTGCCCCATGTGTGAAATTCTTTAATTCATTTGTCCTAAGCAAGATATTGCAGCAAAGAAATGAAAGCCAAATGAGTGCCTGTGTGGCTCAGTCAGTTAGTAGACAGACTCTTGATTTTGACTCAAGTCATGATCTCACTGCGGTGGACTCAAGCCCCAAGTTGGGCCAGATGCTGAGGGGCCTGCTTGGGATTCTCTCTCTCCCTCTGTCTTTGCCCCTCCACTGCTCATGCTTGCTCACACTCTCTCTCAAAATAAATAAATAAATAAACGGCAATCCCTATCAAAATAACACCAGCATTTTTCACAGAGCTAGAAAAAACAACCCTAAAATTTGTATGGAATCAGAAAAGATCCCAAATAGTCAAAGCAATCTTGAAAAAGAAAACCAAAGCCGGAGGCATCACAATCCCGGACTTCAAGCTGTATTACAAAGCTGTAATCATCAAGACAGTATGGTACTGACACAGAAACAGATGCTCAGATCTATGAAACAGAATAGAGAACCCAGAAATGGGCCCACAAATGTATGGCCAACTAATCTTTGACAAAACAGGAAGAAATATCTAATGGAATAAAGACAATCTTTTCAGCAAGTGGTGCTGGGAAAACAGGACAGCAACATGCAGAAAAATGAACCTGGAACACTTTATTACACTACACACAAAAATAAACTCAAAATGGATGAAAGTAAACATAAGACAGAAAGCCATCAAAATCCTCGAGGAGAAAGCAAGCAAAAACCTCTTTGACCTCGGCCACAGAAACTTCTTACTCAACACGTCTCCGGAGGCAAGGGGCACAAAGGCAAAAATGATCTACTGGAACCTTATCAAAAGAAAAATCTTCTGCACAGTGAAGGAAACAATTGGCAAAACAAAAAGGCAACCAGTGGAATGGGAGAGGATACTTGAAAACAACATATCAGATAAAGGAATAAAGGACTAGTATCCAAAATCTATAAAGAACTGACAAACTCAACACCCAAAAAACAAATAATCCAGTGAAGAAATGGGCAAAAGACATGAATATATATACTTCTCCAAAGACATCCAGATGGCCAACCGACACATGAAAAAATGCTCCATATCACTCATCATCAGGGAAATACAAATCAAAACCACAATGAGATACTACCTCACACCTGTCACAATGGCTAACATCAACAACTCAGGCAACAACAGATGTTGGTGAGGATGCGGAGAAAGAGGATCTCTTTTGCACTACTGGTGGGAATGCAAACTGGTGCAGCCACTCTGGAAAACAGTATGGAGGTTCCTCAAAAAATTAAAAATAGAACTATCCTACAACCCAGCAATTCCACTACCAGGTATTTATCCAAGGGATACAGGTGTGCTGTTTTGAAAGAGCACATGCACCCCAATGTTTATAACAATATTGACAATACCCAAAGTACGGAAAGATCCCACATGTCCATTGATGGATGAGTGGATAAAGATGTGGTATATATATGCAATGGAGAATTACTCAGCAATCAAAAAGAATGAAATCTTGCCATCTGCAACTATGTGGATGGAACTAGAGGGTATTATGCAGAGCAAAATTAGAGAAAGACAAATAGCATATGACTTCACTCATGAGGGATTTAAAATACAAAACAGATGAACACAAGGGAAGAGAAGCAAAAATAATATACAAAAAGGAGGAAGACAAAACATAAGAGACTCTTAAATATAGAGAACAAGCAGAGGGTTGCTGGAGGGGTTGAGGGAGGAGGGGATGGACTAAATGGGTAAGGGGCTTAAGGAATCTACTCCAGAAATCATTGTTGCACCATGTGCTAACTAACTTGGATGATAAATAAACAAACAAACAAAAACACAAACTTACAAAGAAATAGAAGTCAGAATTTCATAGGGCAATACTCTCAAACCTGAACGTGTGTGTGAGCCACCTGAGGTCTTGTAAAATGTAGATTTTGATCCAGTCGTCCTAACCTGTCCTGGATTCTGCATTTCTAACCAGCTTCAGGTGATGCTGCTGCTGCTGGTCAATGTACCACACTTCGAGTAGTGAGACCATACAGAAACAGAGAATGTAAGGGTTGGTATTAATTTTACAAAAATGAGATCATCTGCAATGTAGTAAAATATTTCTTTTGTAATGACACGTGGAGTGATCATGCAAATCATTTGTACTGTGGAGAGGTTTGCTGGTTATCTTGTGGCAAAGTCCTTAAGAGTGGTCATACAGGAGGTTGTGTTTTTGCAAAAATGCAATTTTGTGTTTTGCTGCTGGTTGTGTTTTTGCAAAAATTCAATTTTGTCAAATTTCTGATCTTTTAAATAATGTCAAATAACGATTAGATTTCTACCTAACAAGTAGAATACATACATATGTAATACACACACACACACACACACACACACACACACACACCTAATCTGTTCCTCAATGTAAAAGTGGCAATTTAATAATGAGTGAGAAAGTAACCGACCTTCAGAAGAAGCTGGTGCTATAGAGAAACCATTGTTTTCATCATTATGTGACATTGTTGAACACGACATAGGCACCACCTATGACATCTTTCATGTCTTCACACTAAGACACTGGATTTTCTAGCATTTAAAAATCAATCACACAATCTTGAACACATTTTACAAAAATATAAAAACATAGCTATATTCCATCAGTGTCCCTTCTGATTCATTCATAAGAAAATTAGGTTGAGATCAGAAAACACAGAAAGGTATTAGCTGAATTTCCACAAAACATTTGCATAATTGGTGAACATGACTGAGCAAAGAATACCATGATTTAGTAAGAGAGGCTGATGGTGCAAGCCTTCCATTTTGATCTATCAAGTGTGTTTTTTACCTCAGACAGCAATTAAAACCTAGTAAGAAAACAAACCAAACTTAGGACGAAACCATTGAATGATTGTATCACAAAGTCCTAAACCAAGATTTTAAAACAGAAAGTTGCATACTGAACTGCATTGTTCCCACAAAGAATATTAACAATATGTAAAAGATTTTAGTGAGAGTAAATATTGCCAATAATAAAATAATTACTTAAAAGTATTACTTGTTTCTTTATCTTATCCTTTTTAAAATTTATATTTTTGTGTATATCTTCATGTACAGAAAACATTACTACTGTAGTATATCTGAATAACTTTTAAATAAATAATATACATTTTGAGGTTGTTTACTTTTTTAATGTTTATTCATTTATTTTGAGAGAGAGTGTGAGCAAGGGAGGGGCAGAGAGAAGGAGAGAGAAAGAATCCCAAGCAGGCACCCCAGTGTCAGTGTGGAGCCCGACACGGGGCTCAAACTCACAAACCATGAGATCATGACCTGAGCCGAAATCAATAGTTGGACACTTAACCAACTGAGCCATCCAGGCACCCAAAGGGAATTGTTTACTTTTTAACTAATGGGGTGTGCAATACAAAAATATCAGAGGACGCTGATATAAATTAACACTATGAACTCTGGTCATTTTCCTTCATTCATTCAATCAACATTCACTACACACCAATATTGTCCTAATGAGTGGTGATTGCATATACATATTCTAAAAGACATTGAAACTCAGGGTGATCAGATTTTGTTAGCAATATGCAAAAACTGAGTGGGCCATCACCCACTCAAGGTGAGTAGGCCATCACCATAGAAAGAAGAAAAAAATCACCCTTTACGTTGGATTGGGCAGCTGTGCTGTGGAATGCCCTGGGTCTGGATCATTCCTGTTGAGCACTCAGTGAGCATTTATTGAACTCCAGCATGCCTGGTGAAGGAACGTGGTCCCAGAGATATTAAAGTGACTTCCGGTGGATCTCTGCTGCTGACTCATGAGGTTAGCCACCGATTGGGACCAGCACTCTTCAGAGGAGCTTAAATGCCCAATCAGGAGCTTTGTCTAAATGTTGCTTCATTTTTCCTTTTAAGAGCGCTATGTCTTTTGTTAGAAAAAGAGTTTCTGGGGAACTCTTATCACAAAAAATGCTTTGTATAAACTGCCTCTTGTGGAACCATTGCTATGGCTTCGCTAAGTCCTGTTGTACATGATCACTAGTTTAAAGAACTCCCAGTGGGAAAACAACATAAAGGGAGATATTTGAATCTTATTTAAGGACAAGTAGAAATTACTTTCTTTGTATTAGGAAGAACCTGAGGCAGAATCATGTGTTCAGGATAAAGGAATAGGTGTTTTTCTCCCTCTTCCTAATTTTGTTCCAGGGAAGAGAAATAAAAGAGTTAGGGTTGAGAAAAAAAGGAGTTGAAACACAAGGGGAACTAAGTCATCAGCAGGCTTTAAATGAGGATGGAGCTAGCATCTAAGAGAAGCCACAAAGCTTTGCAGTATAAATCTAGCCTGAAGGTCCAGCTCCACATGTCAGCCTTGAAGCATACTGGCTAGAAGATGGAAATTACAGTAAAGTAAAAAGAACATACTAATCAGAGCATGGCTATGGGAGAAGAGTTATATTTAATGGTAACTGATAACTAATGTATACACAGAAAAAAATAATGTTTCTCTAAGAAAAATGGTTTTTTTTTGTTTTTTTATTAAAAAAATTGTTTTACATTTATTCATTTCTGAGAGACAGAGAGAGATAGAACATGAGCAGGGAAGGAGCAGAGAGAGAAGGAGACACAGAATCCGAAGCAGGATCCAGGCTCTGATCTGTCAGCACTGAGCTCAACACGGGGCTGAAACTCACGAACCATGCGATCATGACCTGAGCCAAAGTCAGACACTCAACCGACTGAGCCACCCAGGTGCCCCTAAGAAAAATGTTTATTCTCTGAGAATAAACAGCTTTATTGTCTATTGTTTCAAGTCAGCAATTTTAAGAAGTATACTAAGGGCTCCTGGGTGGCTCAGTTGGTTAAGTGTCTGACTTTGGCTCAGGTCATGATCTCACAGTTCTTGAGTTCAAGCCCCACATCTGTGTTGACAGCTCAGAGTCTGGAGCCTGCTTTGGATTCTGTGTTTCCTTCTCTCTCTGCCCCTCGCCAACTCATGCACCACCCCCTCCCCCCCAAGAAAAAAGTATACTAAATAGTTAATAACTAAAAAGTAGAAAATAAGTTACTATGTTTGGACTTGGGCAAACAACATCATTTGAATCTAAAGAAAAACATTGCCCAATAGTTTGCCCAAAATGATTAAGACACTGCCACTTGGTGGCAATGTGTACTAATTGCAGGAAAAGAACCCACTGTGTTTTGTTTTTTTTTTTATCTCAACTTTGAGAATGGAGATTGAGTTTTTCTTCTTTTTGGTCCTGTCTTCTAAGGTGATATGGATTTTCAAAGCTATAAAGGTAAACACTGCACAGCTAATTGTTTCAACAAATCATTATTGAGCACCTACATGTCACCAGGTACTATTCCAGGTACTGGGGATACAGGGGTGAATTGGAGAATTAATAGCTATGCTTTCATGTGTTTCAATTCTGGTGAGAAAATAGGTAATGAATGAATGGATGATTCCTTATATTACTAAGATCCACATGAGGATAAGACAGGTGGGAAGTAACTGGGAGAATTACTTAGGGAAGGCTTCCTTGAGAAGCTGACATTTAGACTTAGAGACAAAATAGAACTCAGCCTCCCAAAGCTCTGAGAGAGAAGCATTCTAGGCAGAGGAAACAGCAAATACAAAAGCCCTAAAAAGAGAACAACTGTTTGTAATGAACCAAGGAGAGAGCGGTAGTAGGTTAATTTAGAGAGAGGGGGCAGGGCCATAAACAGCAGGAAATTTGAACCTCGTGCTAAGTGCAATAGGAAGATGTGGGAAATTGAAAAAGGGAGGCACAATATTTTGCAGCTCTTCTCTGCAAGAGTTAGAGTGTATTTTCCCATCTCGGAAATCCGGGCTGGCTTTGTAACTTGCTTTGACCTAAGAATGTGGCAGAAATGATGTGTTAATTTCAAAGGCTCAGCCTCAAGAAGTCTTGGAGCTTCCACCTTCACCTTGTTGGAATGCTTCTGCCACCACATAAGATATCGCTGGCTGGGCTACTAGACAGGAAGTGACCTTGTAGAGAACAAGGCCTGGCCAATAACCAGCACCAAAGTCCCAGATGTGTGAATAAGGGGAATTTACCCTCACAAGTCCTCATATAGTTGCCAAATGACTACAGCCACATGTGTGAGTCCAGACAATTCCCACAATAAAACTGCCCCCCAACCTATGTTACTGAGCCCAACCTACGTTACTGATCCACAGAACTATGACAAATAATTAATAGTTGTTTTAAGCCACTATGTTCTGGGATGATTTGCTCTACCATAACTGAAACAGAAGCTCTGGAGAAAATTCTGTAAGGAAGCCTAGGGCAGCCATGGAAATACGGCAGCACCATACTCCTGAACAGAGCCAGGTATCAGTAAGAACAACTTCCAACAAGAGAAATGGACTTGGGAAAAGCCCGTGAAGGTCTCTGTCTGGCTGTTTTGTGAGCTAATACTTCCTACGGTGCTGAATTGGACCGAACCCTGACTGTTCCCTGGAGGCTTTGGGGACGATGTTGAGTTGGGATTCAGGGTCCAGAATGGAGTGGAGTTTTAGATCCATCCACTTGTAAAATGTATATAAGTTATACTTAAGGTAGCCTCATTCAGAACTGAGTGGAGAGGGGAGGATTCTGGACTCCTCACTTACGTTTGGGGTATGGGAATTAAGCAAGTTCATTGCCCTTTGACACCTTCAATTCCCTTATCTCTTAATTATAGTTACAAGCTGCATACCGCTTGTGGTAGAATATTCTTTTCCCTAGTTGATATTCCGAGTCTATGGAATTCTAGGTACTAATGAGCAACCCAACAACACTGGATGTTTAAGAAGAACCCACTAGCCAAGATGCATGTAAAGCCCAGATTCTTCTATGCTCCTTTGAAGATGGCCATGAGCTCACCGGGGGACCTTCCTAGCAAACATCTCTGAGAACAGAAGGAGGGTCTCAGCAGCAGGCTGACACATACCCATCTTTCCTGATAAGAGTCCCCATTCCCTGTCACGCAACATGGAGGATGTATCTGGAGGCAGCTGAACTGCAGGGAAATTTACTCATCTGTGAGCCTTGTTCATGGAATGTCCTTTCTGAAGCTAGATGTGAAACTCCCATATCCTAGTTTCCTTGGCATGGCAGGAACCATTCCCTTCACATCCCTCCTAAGATTCCACAAGATTATGGGATTTACATCTTGTTTTAATTTGTCTTAAGCAACCCAGGAGTCACATCTGCTAAAAGCCAAGTCCTGACACCGTTAATAGTTACAGCCACCCCCCAGCCACAACCCAACCCAGAAATATCTCCTTCTTGTCCTTGGACTACCTATTGTGTACTTGGGCTGGAACAGTTTCACTATGTGTTCCCTCTGCCTCAACCATCTCCCCTACCCTTTTCCAGCTGTGTCCTTTATTGACCTCATGGCAGCCTTCTCTTCTCCTCCTATATTCACAGTGTCAGAAGCAACCTTCATGTTCAGGCCAGGTCTTGGGGCCTCTGGGTTTGACCCCCATGTCTCTTTCTCCTCTCTCTAGAGTGTTGTCTCTGGATCTGATTCCACCTGAGTGGTTTCCAGTCTCCTTTTCGATTGCATGGTTTATATTTAGGTTTGGCTGCAAATGAGCAGACGGATGATGCAGAACCACCTCTCTCCCAGGGGGTGGGTCCTTCTTTCTCTTACTGACATTCTAGGGAAGGAAGTGTTGTCTGGCGGCCAGGAAGCAAGAGAAGCATGGTGAGAGGTGAGAGAAGTGATTTGTAGCTAAAAGGAAAGGGTAGAGAGATATGAAAAGGGAAAGTAGAAAGTGAAGCATTAGGAACTGGCTAAGCACAAACTGTAGATCTCAAAACAAAACAAAACAAAACAAAACTAAAAAAGGAAAAAAAATCCTTGTGTCTTTGGAACTTGGGTTGTGATATAGGTTCAACCAATCATTCAAACTTAATCAAATACCTACTCTGTACCTAGTATAGTCCATGCCCTTAAGAGCTTATGTCCAGTAGAAGAAACACATTTAAATAAAAAATTATGATGCAGGAAGAACAAAGGCTAAATGACTGGTCTGGGAGCTCAGAACCAGCCTTAAGCAGTGAAAGAGGATGTGTCCTAGAAACTGACCAAGAACAGGTTCTAGGACTCAGTATATAAACAGCATTGTGCATCGTATTAAGAGATTTAGACTTTATCTTGTAGGGAATGGGGATGGAGTCAAAGTTTGTAAGCAAAGGGGTGACACAGATAGATGTGTTTTAGAAAGATAAGTCTCTGACAGCATGGCTTAGAGGATAAGAGTTGAGGTCAGGGAACTATTTGAGGTACACTAGCACCCCACAGAGGAATGTGTTTATTTTAAACTAAGACCAGGATGGTGATTTTGGACTGAAGGGAATAGATTTTGAGATTCAGTTTCAGAGCTGGAATCAACAGGATTTGTTCTCCAGGTGGGTGTGTGAGTTCTGAGAGAGGGACAACAAAGGATGATTTCTAGGTTTCAGTCTTGACCACTTAGACCTTTATACCACTGACTAACATCTGAGATATAGGAAGAGGAGAAGTGGTTGGGGGTACCACAAATTCACTGTCCCATGAGCAATATTTTAGGAGTCCCAGAGTTACAAAGCATCCCATTTTTGATGAATGAATATGCCATACTCCACCCCTATTTCTGACCCACTTTTCTTTTTTCTTTTTCTTTCTTTCTTTCTTTCTTTCTTTCTTTCTTTCTTTCTTTCAGAATGAGTGCATGCAAGTTGGGGAGAAGGCAGAGAGAGAGGGAGAGAGAGAGAATCCCAAGCAGGCTCTGTGCTCATTGAAGAACCAGACATGGGGCTCTATCCCATGACCGTGAGATCATGACCTGAGCTGAAATCAAGAGTCATATGCCCCCTGGCCCATTTCTCTATTAGCTCCCACCCCAAAAGCAAACTGAAGCATAGGAAGATGTGAATGTTCTCTTCACCTCAAGCATTCATTTACTCGGCAGCCGAGAGGAAATGGGTACTCCGGTCTTACAAGCTTTCCAAGTCATCAGTGAACCTGTGCTGCATGCAAGCAGTCCTTTAGTCGTTCCTCTTCTCCAGTAAACCACAACCCACCCTCCTTGAAGTCAGGAGTGATTACAAAGGAGAGGAAAGGAAAGGAAAGGAAAGGAAAGGAAAGGAAAGGAAAGGAAAGGAAAGGAAAGGAAAGGAAAGGAAAAGAGAGGGGAGGGGAGGGGAGGGGAGGGGAGGGGAGTGGTGGGGAGGGGAGGGGAGGGGATGGGAAGGGAAGGGAAGGGAAAGGGAAAGGGAAAAGAAAGGAAGGAGGGGTCAGGAAATGTGTCTACCAACTAGGGAGCAGGGTCTGTTAGGGTCTGTTTCTCTTGGAGCTGTCAACAGGGATGAGGCAAAGATTCTCTACATCTCAAGATGGGATTCTCCTTTCTAGGGCTGCAGGACGTGACCAAAAGGATTGTCTACCCATCTATACCCTGATGCTCTCCCTTTTGGAGTTGTTCTCTCACTTTCATGTGTCTTTGAGTTGGGCTCAGGAAGTGAGAGTCCAGACAAGGAGAATTATACGTTGGTCATCTTTTCCTCCAGAAAGGCCTCTATATGGTTCATACTGATTTGCACTAACAGGAGCATCTCCTCACTTAGACTCATCTCTTTGCTCATAATGACACCTAACAGGTGGCCTACTGAGAATACCTGTCATCAAGGAAAGAGAAAATTTAGTTCTATAAATTATATAAATATAATACTTTTGAAATATTAACTGATGATCTTTTCCCTCATCTCCTATCATCCAAGAGACTCTAATCCACCCTACATTTAGGTAGCCAGGCCATTCAGCTTTCATTTTCTTGGGAAATAAATGCAACAGCAGAAGGCAGGAAGAGTAAAAACAAGGGCTTTTTCAGACTTTGGCGTTTTAAAAGCCTAGGCCTTAGGAAACAAGATAGGATTCATGTCACAGATGAAAAATCAGGGAAAATATATTAGAAGTTAAATATTTCCTGGTCTGGGGGTGGGGGTAAGAAAGAAGAAGGAAGTGAGCAACTTGTGAGTACGTATTTATTGGTAAGTTCCTATGAAAGGAGGAGCAGGAGGGGGAAAGCCCTGAAGAAATCTGGTTGTTCAAAGAAATGAGGGCTTTGCTCCAGGCCCTGAAATTTAGAGGGGGTAAAAATATGAGATAGTGACGTTTGAAGATTTTACCAGTTTCAAATCCCCCGTCCCCATCCACTCCCACAACTGTGACACCCCCACTCAACTTCGCCAGGTGAGATCAGCTTATTTTTTTGCCTACTTGCCCTTTGCCACCTCTACCAGCCAGACAGATACTTGAAGTGGGAGCCCCAAAATGAAAAGGGGACAGAACACTCTCTAGTCCTCAGAGCTATGTCCTCCTCTTTCCCCTGCTTTCCTCACTACTGGTTACCTTCCCTGATGGCAGGACAGACCCAGTGCCACCTGCACGCATCACTATTTATGCCCCAGATTTCAGGTATTCTCACAGGTGTCCTCTGCAAAACTGGTGCCGGGAGCTTCTTCTGGGTCACCCAGAAAATGCGCTACCTGTGCTGGGGTGGGTATTACTTCCACAGGGTATGGGCCTGACCCTAAGCTCAGCTTCCCATGGCACCAGGGGCTTCTTTGTGCCAGAAGGTGGCCTGTAATATCCCGGGAACCCCAAGTTTTCCAGTCCTAAGCAACTGAATTCAAAGAGAACATCTGTAACCAGCTGTAGCCCAAACCCAAGCTGCCTGGCCCTGCACTGCCTGTCTGTACAGGTCATTTCTCACCCTTGATCTGTGAAAAGGCAGAAATCGCAGAGGAGCAAGGTGCCCTAGCACCAACACATCTCCGGTGGATTGATGATAGACAGAAACCTGTTCTTTCTCTTCTGCTGTTTACCTGAAGCACTTGCATTTCCTACCAAAAAGAAAAAAAAGAAAAAACTATTCCTTATTCCACATCAGGTGATCTTGAGCCATTTGTCCCAAACCTGACACACAGCAGATAGTGACTCAGATGGAACACAGCTGGCAGAACGCTGCATTTAAGAAATTAAGAAGTCATTAAATGTAGATGAACTAGCACAGGCTTTGACTCTGGATTTCGAAGCTAGCTCTGCTCTCTACTAGCTGTCTAATATGGAGTAAATTTACCTCTCAGCCTCCATTTCAACGTGTGTAAAATGGGCAAAATGAATATCATATTCAGTGGATTGTGGTGAAAATCACATGAGATAAAGCTCCTACTGTGCTTGGCAGTGTAATGTCCTCATTGCTATAAAGAAGTGGACAGTGGGGAAGCATGCTTCAATCCAGGCATGATTGCTCCCTCTCCTGGGGTTTCTCTACACGGATCAATTTCTCCTATGTTCTTTGTTAGAAACATGCAACTGTCCTCCTGGTGATCAGTTTATCCCTCTGTGAAATGGCACAGTTTAAGGAACCATTAGGAGTCATAAACAGTCACTTACCTGGTGGTCTGATCTCTCACCTGGTAACCTTGTCCAACCAGACCTTAAACCAGGCTTTGGAAGACAGTGACAAGGGCATCTGAGCAGCCAAAGTAGGCATTCCA
Organism: Acinonyx jubatus; assembly: GCF_027475565.1. NCBI lineage: Eukaryota > Metazoa > Chordata > Mammalia > Carnivora > Felidae > Acinonyx > Acinonyx jubatus. Next base: position 109,867,904 of record NC_069386.1, on the reverse strand, counting down.
AGGTCCGCCCATCATAGCTCACACAGGTTGGGAGCAAAAGTTCCCTGGGTTTAGAAGAGAAAAGTTTCTGGCTTTGAAAACAAATAAATTCAAACCCAACTTCTACCATCTATATCACCCTGGAAAGTTGCTCACCTTTTTTGAGGCTCAATTTCTTAAATTTAAATCAGGGTGACAGGATGTGGTAAGGGTTAGGTATAATGTTCCCAGCCCATAGAGGCTCCTTAATAATTGGGCTATTATTATTTCTGTAAGGCCAGACTCCTCCAGCCCTTGTTGATACTTAATAATGGTCAGTAATGCGGTTGCACAAAGGTGAGTAAATTTGCTTCTCTGGTCACTGAAGCAGTAGGTTCAGGCAACTAGGAAAATGTCTTCAGAAAGCAGGGGTTCTCAGCCTTGGCTGCACATTAGAATCTGGGGAGCTCCTAACCCTCTAGTGCCCTCACCATACCCCCAGACCAATTACATACAAGCGATCTGGCCGGCACCCAGACATCAGTACTTATAATGCTTCCCAGGTGATACTGATGTGCAGTCAAGGCTGAGAACCATAAGGCTGCTTCCCCAATGTCAATGTGCATCTGTAGCACCTAGGGAACTTATTGAAATGCAAAATCTGATTGAGAAGGCCTGAGGTGAGGCTCAGATTCTGAATGAATTTCTAGTAAGTTCTAGTAAGTTCCCTGGTGATGCTGATGCTACTGAGTAACAAGAGCTAGAGGAAGATTTCTCTCTTCATCAAGATATGATAGCTGAGAGTCTAGTATCATGAGAAGAGATTAAAAAAAAAAACTGTAGATAGAGTCTTGAGCTCCAAAAGCAGAATGGCCTGGGACTATTTAAGCAGAGGCATGTAGCCCTATATTTGTTAGTAGTTCCAAGGAGTATCACTGTTTTGTAAAAAGCCCAAGTTGATGGTCATAATTACAACCCCAAATCTCTGAGAAAAATTTGCATTATATGTAAGAGCATTTATTTAAGAGACCAGGAAACATATCACATATTTTAGAGAATCTCTTAGCAAAAAACATATCTCCAGTTGTAAGAAGTGAGCTTTAGACAAATCTTCCAATGAAAAATAATCAATGTCTTGTCAATGCCCATTACTGGGTTTACCAGAAGATTGTCATTCAAAGGCAACTGACACTCAACCCTAGTCATGAACTGACATAGGCAGTGTTACTGTTCCCAATTACTTATTCTCCTGTCCCTATAAAAGGATTATAATGTCCCACTCCATTGACACTGGGATTGGCCATATGACTTTTTTGGCCAAAGGAACATGAGCACTTGAAACATACTATGTGCTATATACAAGCAAAATGTAAGCACCATTGCATGGTTCCTTTGCCTCTGCCACAAGACTCTATTAGGGGGTGCTTCTTCATTCTGGATCCTAGAATGAAGAAAACATAAGCAGGACTTGCAGCTGACATGTACAGGACTGAAAAATAAGCATTGCAACAATTGACTAATACATGAGCAATGAAGAGAGGGTTGCAAAACACAGAAAAGACACCATTCCTCCCCTCATGGACAGTGAGGTGGTTATGGTATGAAACAGAAAGTGAGTGTGGCCAGTAGTGAATGTGGCTTCACAAATGCAGATCCTGAAGGGATAGGTAAATGTGGGGACAAGGAGAAAACAGATACCTCCTGGTAGATTTGGGCAGGTTTCTTAGAGAAAACACTCTCTGAAGTGAAGAGAGTGTCTGGAAGAAAGTAATAGAGTGAATTGATGTAAGACATGAGAGGGTTAGATAATCGATTTGGGTTAGATATTATATTTGAAGCCCAACTTTAGAGTTAGATTGAAGGAGGGGGCAGAGAGGGGCAAAAAGGGGAGAGGACTTTGCTATAAAGAGTGACAAGTTTTTTCCTACTAAAGATATCCAGTCTTCAAGATGCTTCTTTCCTAGACTATCCAATGGAAAGAAGACAGTCTCTTTAGCAAATGGTGCTGGGAGAACTGGACAGCAACATGAGGAAGAATTAAAATGGACCACTTTCTTACACCATACACAAAAATAAATTAAAATGGATGGAAGACCTAATGTGAGATATAAAACCATCAAAATCCTATATGAGAAAACAGGAAGCAACCTCTTCGACCTTGGTTGCAGCAACATCTTACTTGGCATGTTTCCAAAGGCAAGGGAAATAAAAGCAAAACTGAACTTTTGGGACCTCATCAAGATAAAAAGCTTCTGCACAGCAAGGAAACAATCAACAAAACTAAAAGGTAACCGACAGAATGGGAGAAGATATTTACAAATGACCTATCAGATAAAGGGTTAGTATCCAAACTCTGTAAAGAATTTACCAAACTCAACACCCAAAAAAGTCCTGATTTCTTAGAGTGGGATATGGTGCCTGTGATGCTCATTGCTAATTTGCTACAATATTAATCACTGTTTTTAGTCCTTTCATGGACAAACCTAAGGAGTTAATGGGGAAAAAATCCACATGCAGTCAGTTCTGCTATAATGCTTGTTTAGAAAATGTAAACTTGTTCAAATATGATTGGTATATTAAGGAACAATTTGAGCCTAACACAGATTTTGTGTTTGGCTATGGGTGGTTTCATACAGGAGAAATATTGGGTGAAGGCAGAAAACCGCACCCAGCTGATCCAAGCTGCTTAAGAATACATGAAACAGTGAAAAAACAATCAGGACTAATCTTTCCAACAGACAGAGAGAAAGCACAGCTATACACAAAGGCCTTAAACCCAAATTGCCAAATCCTGCAGAAGTGGCATCTTTTGCTGCGATGAGTGGCTGGTTTGGTGGTTTGGAATATCTCCAATCTCCAGAATTTTCAGCTGTCAGGTGAAGCCACAAGTACAGACTAGAAAGCAGCAAACGAATTTCCAGCAGCGACACAGAAGCTACCCGAAGAAGCTGTGCATCGGGTCACATTCTCGATGGTGATGAAACAGGTATCTATTATAAATGCAATGCTCAAACGGCCTCCATCTCAAAGGCAGAAAAACATGACCCAGGATTTAAGGCTACAAAAGATCTCGGAACTCTGGTGTTCAGCACCAATGCCCAACAGAGGCTAATGAGCCAGCCGCCCACACACAGCAGGTATTCCAACTTTCTACCCAGTTTCAACTAAGCCTCCTTCCCACTGCTTCACAATAACCAACAAGCCACACCCTTCCGATGCCCCCTTCCACAAGCAACCCTCAGGTCTTGTTCAAGGCAAAGTGCCATATTTATTGTCCTATTTATGTATTTCTTACCCATTTAACATGTATAGAATTGCGCCACCATCTTTGCTAAATGTCTACCCTTAAAAAAATGTCACCGATGACGTGTTTGAGTGTTGTGCCTTTATTCTCATTTCTGCCATAAGCCTCGTGGATTTTATGGAATGGTTTTGCACACGGCGATCATTCTTAGGACCACGTATATCATATTCTGCATGCACACACCTCATGAGTTCGTATTCATCCTTCCAATTCAATTTCAGGGCTGTAAGATTTTCACTTACTTAACCTCCTCTGTAGTACATCTGTATCTCCATTCTTCCGTGCCAAAATCCTGGTTCTCAAGGATGTAGGAGATGGTAGAACATTCCATAAGTACTCATTTGCTTTAGCCCATCTCACACACACAACATTATCAGAATAACAATACAAAAATTGCCACAACCTATATAATTATTGAAAACTCTCCCAGAGAAAAGCCGTCCAGTTCTCCCAGCACCATTTGCTAAAGAGACTGTCTTTTTTCCATTAGATACTCTTTTCTGCTTTGTCAAAAATTAGCTGGCCGTATGTTTGTGGGTCCATTTCTGGGTTCTCCATTCTATTCCATTGATCTATGTATCGTTTGTGTGCAAATACCAACTCAACACCCAAAATACAAATAATCCAGTGAAGAAATGGGCAGAAGACATGAATAGACACTTTTCCAGAGAAGGCATCCAGATGGCAAACAGACACATGAAAAGATGTTCAACATAGCTCCACATTTCATCAGGGAAATACAAATCAAAAGCACATTGAGATACTGCCTCCCACCAGTCAGAGTGGCTAATATTAACTCAAGAAACAACAGATGTTGGCAAGGATGTGGAGAAAGGGGAAGCCTCTTGCACTGTTGGTGGGAATGCAAACTGGTGCAGCCACTCTGGAAAACAGTGTGGAGGTTCCTCAGAAAATTAAAAACAAAATTACCCTATGATGCAACAATTGCACTACTAAGAATTTATCCAAAGGATACAGCAGTGATTCAAAGGGGCACATGCACTCCAAGGTCTATAGCAGTGCTATCAACAATAGCCAAATTATGGAAAGAGCACAAATGTCCATCAACTGATGAATGAATAAAGAAGATGTGGTATATATACACAATGGAATACTACTTGATGATGAAAAAGAATGACATCTGGGGCGCCTGGGTGGCTCAGTTGGTTAAGTGTCTGACTTCAGCTCAGGTCATGATCTCGCAGTTTGTGAGTTCGAGCCCCGTGTTGGGCTCTGTGCTGACAGCTCAGAGCCTGGAGCCTGCTTCGGATTCTGTGTCTCCTCCTCTCTCTGCCCCTTCCCTGCTCATGTTCTGTCTCTCTCTGTCTCTCAATAATAAATAAACGTTAAAAAAATTAAAAAATAAGAAAAAGAATGAAATCTTGCTATCTGCAGCAATGTGGATGGAACTGGAGGGTATTATGCCAAGCAAAATAAGTCAGGCATAGAAAGACAGATATAATATGACTTCACCCATGTATGGAATTTGAGAAACTTAACAGATGACCATAAGGGAAGGGAAGGAAAAATAAGATACAAATAGAGAGGGAGGCAAACCATGAGAGACTCTTAAATACACAGAACAAACTGAGAGTTGATGGAGTTGTGGGGTTGGGGGGGTGGAATATGGGTGATGGACATTGAGGGGGGCACTTGTTGGGATGAGCACTGGGTGTTGTATGTAGATGATGAATCATGAAAATCTACTCCTGAAGCCAAGAGTACACTGTATGTGCGCTAACCTGACAATAAAAGACAAGAAGAAAAGAAGAAAGAAAGAAAGAAAAAAAGAAAGAAAGAAAGAAAGAAAGGAAGGAAGGAAAGAGAAAGAAAAGAAAAGAAAAAAGAAAAGAAAAGAAAAAAAGAGAAAAGAAAAGATGCTTCTTTCCTGGTCTACCTGGAGAAGGCATCGAGGACCACTTTCAACTCCTCTTCTTTACTCTCCAGAGAGGAGCCATGGGTCTGATTCACCAGACTCCTAGGCACTGATTTGACTTTTTCTTGCTCTTTCTCTGGCTCTATTTTCTCTGGTGCTGATGGATGTGGTTTGTAGTTAAATAACAAAGTCGCTTAATTCTCTAGCCTAGGACAAATGAGGTACCCCAGGACTTAATCCAGCTCCTTCAAGTTTGGCCCCAGGCCCTAGAGTAACAGCCCCAGCTTTCACGAAGTGTCGCTTGGTCAGCCATTGTCCTGGGCTTCTATCTCCCTTGCACACCTCACCTGTAGGGAGAAATAATTAACATGGGAAGGCTTATATTCCTGTGTCCTCTGGCCAAAACTCCATCTTTAATACCATTTTAATACTAAACCCCCCTCAGACTTCTAAGACTATGTAACTTACTCATGCCTGCTATTCTTGTGACTATCACCTGAGAGCCAGAGAGATATTTTCAGCCAGAGTCAAGTTTTAAATAATTGTGTGTGTGTGTGTGTGTGTGTGTGTGTGAGTGTGTGTGTCTTTTAAGAACACCATGACATGCTGTAATTATGACAATGGGGGAATTGTTTCCTAAACTTCCTCATCAGTTTATCAGAATCCAAATAGGAACATAAGATCTGAAAACAGGTGAATTCAGCTCAGCTCTCCTGGACATAAAAACAGTGCATCTAAAGACTACATGAAAAAAAGAGTGAGTCCCACAGAAGTAGAAATGGCCACAGCAAAAGGACAACTACAAAGAAAAGAGAAAGTCTTAGAATGAGAAAGTCAGCTAGGGACCAAATAACTTGAGCGTCCGCCCCCCTCTCCCCACCCCCCCACCGCTTCTTTCCCCTCATCTGTCCTCCATTTGATGAAGCAGACAATTTTAGCTTGTAAGATGCTTGGGCTGAGGGGGATGTTTCTTTGTGTCACAAGCCAACAGAGGAAAGAGTCTTGCAAAATCATTTTCTTTCTCTTCTCTGCATGTAAAATCCATTGTAAGGCTGAGGCCATCTCTCTACTCTAGAGAAAAGAAAAGTATTTACAAAGAAGGCAGAAGAATGTCTTGACATGTACACAAAAGAGAGGGCCAATTAAAGCCCACAATAGGGGAGAGCTTTGTGAGCTTATTTCTGGCAGGAGCAAAAACTCCTGGCCATTGACCATCTATCTTCCTTTAGACCAGCAACCAAATCCAAGTCACAGGGATAAGAGACCTGAAGAGTTGATCGGAATTTGACATCCACTGGCTTGTACTCCATCATTTTCCCACAGGCCTCATCATGATGGCACCAGACAGAATGGCCCATGGGAAGCAGAATTCTCCTGATACAGCAGGTATTTTTACCCAGAGCAATTAGATCAAGAGGACACGGTTTAATTCTTTGTTCACAGAGCCACTTACTTTCCGCTCTGCACCCTTCATTCTTTTTCTACTCTTCTATTTTCTGGGTTTCTTTTTTTAATCCTCAAAAAATAAAATCTTCTTGTTTCCTTCTAATCACTACTATCTGCAATTAACAGGAAGGGCTCTCCTCAGTTAACTACTGTTCCCAGAGTAGAGTGCGCATGCAGGAAGCCAAGCCGGTGAAGCATTAGGAGAGAAGGTAGGGTAGGATGCAGACTGGGGACAGAGAAGGATAATGCGAGAGCTGAACTTGGGGAGAAGACTGGAAGAGGACAAGACTTGCTGGAGGGAACTGGGCCACTGGGAAGGGAAGATAAAGAAAATATATATGCACCACACTTTAAAGTCAGAAGCTGGGCTGCTATCTCTTACCAACAGAGAGGCCATTGTTATAGCAAAGGAATGAAGAGTCTGACCCCAACTTTCGAATTCTGACTGCTGACAGCTTTTAAGCCTCACCCCTCCCTCTTCCTCCTGTGCCCAGAGCAGCTGATAAGAAAGTTTGGGTGCCCCCACTTTTGGTGAGGGCAAGGGATTTGCACTGAGCAAGGCCATGCCTGTGCAGGAATTCTCACTCCGGTCCCACTCCTAATCACAACAAAATCTCTGTGCCAGATGCTTCGTCTGCTTTCTGAGGCATTTCAATCCCACCTGAGTGGCCTGCCCTGCCCTGCCCTGCCCTGCCCTCTGTTACATCATCCAAACCTTTTCATACCCTCTTGGTACGCAGGGGCCATTGTCAGTCTCCATATCTGAACCAAAATTTGAGTAGGCATCCACCTGCATCTGCAGGTAACCAGAGAGGAATAGATCCAGGAATTCTCTCATCATCCATGGTGATATCTGGTAATGACATATACAGGCAAAACAACAACACAACAACTTAAGAAAAGCTGGACCAAGTTGACAAAAAGATGGTCAAGGATAGAGGCTGATATAACTTACAGGGGATAGAGATGGAGATGGAGATGGCACTGACTCAAGTCAATATTTCTAATCTTAGTTTATTGATCAGGGTCTATCAGCTGGGCTACTTCCATGAAGTTGAGCTGCCTACAAAACCACACGCTACAAGCACATAAAATGTGAGCTGGGAACATTGACCATGGTTCTAGAAGAACTGCAAACCTCCATTTATCTCACTTGTTCTGACCCTTTCTCCCTGAGTTTTCAGTCTCCATCTGGCTCTCTCACTGCCTCCAATTTTTATTTTATATGTCCATGATTTGATAACTTGCTTTGGATATGACAGTCTGATTTGAGCATTTCCCCCTTCAGATTTCAGCCAAAATTTTATTTTGGCCACCATACATTAGGACTCTAGGTAAGCAATACCTCTATACATACGATACACACACACGCACACATGTGCACACACACACACACACACACACACACACACCGTACACACCAGGAATGGAAAGCTGACTAGTGAGAACAGAGAGCTAGTGAGATATATTCAGAATCCAAACTTCCCAGATATCTTAACCACCCCACCCAGGGTTTACATCAGACTATATACGTTACAAGAAAATCACATGCATAGAGAGTCTAGCAGCACTATCTTGTTTTCTCTGAAATTAGACCAGGACAGCTAAGATCATTGGAGAAATAGTAATTTGGTCAAAAAACGAGAGACAAGTACTTGGCCCAGTGCTCTCTATTTTTCAGTTCATCAAGACTTTGTGGTTAACTGAAAAGTGAGATTGAAAATATTAGATTCGAGCTGTATTCAAATCAGCACAAAAGATGCTCTGTAATAGTGGAGAGAACCAAATTGGAAGTTCCAGTTTTAACTGTGTCACTCTCTCTCTCTCTGTGATTTTATGTAAGTCACCTCATTTTTCTGCACTTTAGTTTCCTTCTGTATAAATTGGTGCATTTAGACCAATATCTAAGGTTCTCTAAACTCTAAACCCTTAGTGGTTATGTTAGTCAGGATAGTCTAGGCTATGTTACAGTAACAAATAAACTAAGAATCTTAGTGGTTAAAACTTAAAGTTTATTTCTCAAAATCTGCTCTTGTTCTTAGGGCTCCTGAGGGAAGTTCTTTCCCAAAGATTCAGGTTAATGGAGGCTCTGTCATTTAGTAGTTGTACCATCTAGAAGACAAGGCCTTTAAGGCCTTTGTAGCAAGCATAAGAGAAAACTACGGGTGAAGCACTAGCTTTTAAATGTTTTGGTCCAGGTGTGACATATATCACTTCCACTCACAGCCAAGTGACCAGTTAGCTCTGTCCAACTGCAAAAGGGTGGGGCAGTGTGGAGGAGCATATCTCTGCTGTGGTGGGTCTAGGGCTCTAGGCCAAAGTCATAGACACCAATTATGTATGGCCCAGTTACCACGACATATTTTCCAAAGGCCATAGACAATATCTCCAAGGAGGAGGTGCTATCTTCCAGAAATGGCTCAGAGCTCACAAACACACTAGCATGTGAATGACCCCAAACAGTCATCACCAACAGGACAAAATGAACACAAAGCACAAGGTCTTCTCACAGTGCAACCAGAAATGCTCAGATGTTTTGTCTGAGACCTAATAGGGGTGGGAAGAGGATCCTGTGTGTAACTACCAGACCACATAAGGATTGAAAACGGACCCTCATCTCATGATCCTTGTATTCTACTTCACCTAGTACACTGGGCCAAAAAAGTGGACAAAATACGTTGCATAAATTGCTCTTTCTGATGCAGCAGAACAGATTCTGGTTGCAAACTAAGAAAAGCTGAAGGCAGAGAAGGCATCTGCGCCCAAAAAACATGTGTCTACTGGTTTGCAACCTGGCCAGCTCACTCAAACTCAGCAATCAAGTGTGATTCCCCCATGCTGCCAACTAAGCTGAAGAATCTTGGTGTCTTTCACAGATTCTGAGTGTGCTGTGCAGCCGGGTGAATTTCTTGGGGCTCTGCCTTGCAGAATTAGTCCAGTATGCAGGATAAGGTAAAGAAGGTTGGAGCAGATCCACCTGCAGCCTGGGGCTACCACAGCTTGCTCATAGATTGTGCAGGAGTCCTCCTTCCAAACCTTGGAATAAATCTTGCAGCTTGCTGCCTTCATAATCTGAACAAATTTGGCTTTACAAGGCATTAAAGGGCCCAGGAGATGTGGAGAGGAAAGGAAGAAAAATGGAATGGTTTTCCAGGTAGCAATTCAGTTTTTCTTTAGGCTGAGAGTTCAGCCATCTCTGCATCTTCCAAAGATCCACTAGGGAATGTCTTCAGAGGGTAACCTCCCTTTTGCCTTACTGAATGGCTATCTAGAAAATAGATGTCTCACTAGGCAACACCCAACTCATCTAGATGATTCCATGTGTAGTTTCTCTTGGGGAAGCCACTTTTATAAAGCGGCGGGGGGGGGGGGATCTCAAATGCTGGACCATTGAATACTGGAAGCAAGAGACTCCTGTGCTCCCCTTTCCCCCACTTCCTCATGCCCTATTGTATCTCCATTGTTTGGAAGATCCTCAGTCCATTGGAGGAGCAGCCAGGTCCAAGCCTGAGGTTAAGCTATGTCTAACTTATGAGGTGGGCTTATCAGAAGTCTATTAATAAGTATCCTCAGAGGTTATTCATTCTAGGGAATACAGAAGCCACAAACAACTAGCTTTACCCCGTAAGAAAATCTTAGTGGTGGGAGAAAGCTCTGAGTTCATTTAGAGCTGACCACATGATTTTATTTCCCAACCAGCCCTCTCAAACTCCTATCAGTTTGATAATATGAATAAGAATCATTTGCTGACCAAGTTATGTGTCAGTCACTATACTAGTTGCATTATTATGTATGAATATGAGCTAGTTCCTAATAACGTACCAAGCATGCAATTAAAGATTGTCAAGAAGCCAAAGTTGGATATTTATGAACTAAAATGAGCAGTTTGTGGAATTTCCTAAGGACTTTACAGGAGACCACCAAGAAATCTGACCATGGCCATGTACACTCAGGAAAGTGGGTGAAGCTCAGATGGTGGATATGCAGAGAGCTGGGTGGATATGCAAAGTTCCTGAAACTTTGGAAGAGGAGTGTGTTATCAATCTGGCCTCATTGTTGTCTTGAGTGGGTCATAGTTTTTCATTGCTAATCATGAATTAATTAAGACACCTGCAGACTCATGCTTGTTGATTATTTTGTGTTTAAGTCAAGCAGTGGTACATTCTGGTCGTTATTATGTTCTCACAAGGCTTTAGCATCCAGTTCTTACGCCATCTGAAAGTGGGACCAAGTCAGACAGGTGCTCTTGTCCCCACTTCAAGGGCTGGGCTTCAGCGATAAAGGAATCCCAACGACAAAAAACTGTTAGACAAGAAGAGAAGTTACTTGAACCAAAATGGGAACCAATTTCGGCCACTACAATTTTGAGTAACGAGGCTCTGGTGTCCAGACCCACCGTCCCACCAGGCACCACACGCTACTGGGGTAGGACCACCAAATCATGGCGTGAGTGCTAGTGATGTGAAAGCAAAACCTTTTGTGGAGCCCATAACTGTTCCCTCTACCTGCGGAAAACAAAAAGTCACGTGAAGAAGAGATTGGAGAGATGCCCCTCACACTCCCATCTCACTTTCCATGCATTGTCATGCTGTTCGCTTTCCCTCCACTCTTCACTCAGTGCCATCTGGTCTCCTTCCCCATGTTTTGGGTCAAATAGCATCCTTACAAACCCCACTAGCTACTTCCTAACTTCCAAACCCAATAGTCTCTGCTCGGTCCTTGATAATAGGTTGAATTATGTCCCAATAAAAGATATATTGAAATCCTAACCTTCCGATACCTCAGAATATGACCTAATGTGCAGATATAATTAGTTAAGATGAGATCATACTGGGGTAGGGTGGGCCTTTAATCCAAGTTGGCTACGTCCTAATAAGGGAAGAACAGGTGAAGCAGAAAGGTACACTGGCAGAAGACACTCATGTAAAGACGGAGGCAGAGATTGGAGTTATGCTATATGAGCCAAGGAACTCCTGGGGCCACCAGAAGTCAGGAGAGGCAGGGAAGAATCCTCTCCTAGAGCTTCAGATGGTGCATGGCTCTGCCAACACCTCGATTTTGGACTTCCAGACCTGTGAGAGAATAAATTTGTGTTTTAAGCCACCCACCGCGTGCTACTTTGTTATGTCTGCTTGGAAACAAGTGCAGTCCTCCTCTTGCATTTCCAACCTATTCCACTTACCTCTTTTCTGTCCCAAAACTCTCCCTTACCTTGACCACCTTAACCCAGTATTATGTTACTTCTTCATTGCTCTGCTCTTGTCTGTGCTGCCCCTAGATGCCTCAACCTAGATGTGCATGCATGCTCCTGGTAGTTTCCCCTCTAATTTTCCTCTTTCTCTGATAAGCCTCTCCTTAGGTTTCAGCTAGCACACTCATGGACATCACTCTCCAACTGAGATTATTCAGTTATTGAGCACCTACTAAATGTTAGATACTACAGATATGGGAGAAAGTGGCACAGCTATGGGACTAGTGAACTGTTGAGTCTTAATTTCCTGTCCTCCAGCTCCACTTAACTATCTCTGTATCTAGCACCTCACTCGAATTCACCAGCCTCCCCAGGCTGTTCCTCCACTGGGTTTACTATTTGGGTTAATTGCCCCATCAGTCCTATTCACCCAGGCTGGTGACCTTGGCTTTGTCTTTGATTGTTCCTTTTCCCCATAACAATCAATCCATTATCATGTCCCCTAGATTCTACCATTATCTTGTTCCTCCATAACTACCCCTGTTTAAACCTTCATTAATTCTCATCTGAAACAGTCTGGCAACCTCCTCTCCATTTTCCCTACCTCTCACCTCTCTCCCTTCTGAGTCATCTTACGAGAATAATTCCTTTTTCTCAAGCACAGCTGTGATTAAACGTTTTTTAACCAAACCCTCAATGTCTCCCCACTGACTGACAAATTAAGTATAAATTGCTCACCCTTACATCAAAGGTCTTTTATGACAAAGCCCTGATCTACTTTTTCCTCCAACTGTTCCACACTGCACCTTACACATTAATCAAATTAGTTGACTTCTGATACTTCTCCATCTTCATATTTCTGCTTATGTTATTCCCTCTGCCTAAAAAGTCTGGAATTCTTTTATTCCCACTCCATCAGCCGCACCTGATAAAATCTTACCCACCATCCTTCAAGGGCTACTTTGAACATCACCTCCTTCATGTAGCCCTTCAGCATATGGGGTCCTGTCTCTCTTTGATCTCCTATTACTGATGGTTTGTACCTCTCTTGACTTCATTGTATTTGTGCCATTTGCATCTTTGTCTTGTCCCCATGCTGGACTGTATCCTATCTACCACAACAGATGAAGTTCTCAGATATATGGAGAATGCACCAGAAATGGACAGTGTGGGTTTCATTTCAGCCTTATTGAATTGTTAACACTCTAGGAGTGACAACACTCTAGGACACAAAGATATTTCTAAAAGTTCTTCATTAAAACACAGAAAAAGGACTTGATATGGATTGGAGATACTACAGTGACATGTCCTTTGAGATTTAGTGGAATCTGAAAGGAAAGGAAAATGGAATTAAAAGTGAAATGTGTGCCCAATAGGACACTGACATCTTCACAGCATAAAATTATAAAAATAACGGTCAATACTCATATATCACTTACTATGTGACAGACATTGTTCTAAATGTTCTATATATGTTAATTCATTTAGTCCTCACAAAACCCATTTTTCTGTTGAGGAAACTGAGCACAAAATGGTTAAGCATCTTGCCCTAAATCACAGTTAGTTAGTTGATGGAGTTGAACCCAAACCAACAGGCTTCCCAATGCATGCTTCCAATCACAATGTTATCTAGCCAGCTTCTCACTGTACTATAGAGACAGGAAGTGGGCCTTCTCTCTCAGAGCTAAGCTAAGTCCCCAGGACACAGCCATCTTTTGACTTGCATGATTCTGTCTAGTAAGTCACCCCCACACGTAAACCAGTGTCTCTAGAGTCTCCTGGGAGATAATGTTTCACACCAAGAGCCTTAAAGGGTGACCTCATCATGCATGGGGCTACTGCCTCTTTAAATATAGAAAAGGGCCACAATCCCTGACCAGAGAATGGATACCAGCAGGAATGGCCACTCAGGAAGTAGTAAAGGGAAGTAGTAAAGCTTAGATGCTCTGAAGAAACATGCCTCACTGTGTCTTGAGGTTAAGGTGGCTGCTTTAGCTGCATTCTTTCCCCCCAGATACCATCTGGCCCTTCCCATTCTAGCCACTGCCCAGGGATATGAGGCGAGCCGGGCTGAGACACTGTGTTGAAGCCATTTCAACCCTGTTCCACTTACAGGTTCCCAGTTCTCCACATCCACTCCAGTTTCCCATTTACCATCTCCTCTCCTTAAAAAGTGCCATGCTAGATGATGGACCACAGTAGGGCAGAGTGTAGAGATGCCATGGCTGGGAGAGTGAGCAGTAGGAAGCACATTTGCTCCACTCACTCCTGGGGTCATACAAACTAGCATGGGTCGAGCTCCCATTGTGTGTCAGGCACTGTTCTTTACTCTTTTTATGTATTAAATTACTAATCTTCATGACAACTGCTCACTAAGTTGGCCCTCTTTTTTTTTTTTTAATTTTCATTTTATGTATAAGAAATCTGAGGCATAGAAAATATGATAATTTTACCAGGTCACACAGGTAGTTAGCGAAAAAGCCAGGATTTGAATTCGTCCATATCCCTGGTTCTTAACCATTAACCTTCACTGAATGCCTCCCCTAAAAAGATGTGAAATAGCCCTGTTAGAGCACGTTTTAAAAATATTTTTTTGATATAGAGAGACAGAGAGAGAGAGAGTGCTTGAGCAGGGGAAGGGGAAGGGCAGAGGGTGAGAGAGAGAGAGAGAGAGAGAGAGAGAGAGAGAGAGAGAGAGAGAGAATCTTAAGCAGGCTCTACACTGGGCATGACACAGGGCTTAATTCCATGAACCCGGGATCATGACCTAAGCTGAAATCAACAGCTGGATGCTCAACCAGCTGAGCCACCCAGGTGCCCCTAGAGCACTTTAGAATCAATTAAGGAGCTTTCCAGATACCAGAAGCCAAGCACCACCCTCAGAAATTCTGATTTCCTTGTTCCAGAGTGGAATCTGAAAGTACATACACATATTTTTGAGCTCCTCCAGTGGATTCTAATGCTTAAACTTGGGGTGGTTTTGGCATCCACGTAAAGTGGATTCTTTCTTTTGTCCATCCAGTCGTCAGACATCACCTGTGCCAATCTGTAAGAAAACCTCCAAATACACAAGTGGGAAGGAATCCCACTGAGTTGCCAGCTTGAACCTACAGGCTTTTAGAAATACAAATAATATAATCAAAATATCTAGTCACACTTAATTCTTTAGACACACATATTTTTAAAATTATGCATTACAGAGTAGCATATTAATTCAGAAACATTGCTCATACTCCACAAAACAACCTTAGTTTGACTTCTCACACACACACACCACCACATTCTCATCTTCACATCCCCAAAGCCTCATTTGGTGACATGTGCACAGGTGTCGGGCACACACCACCTGCATGGCTGTTCACTGATCGAAATACACCGCTTTTGCAATCCTGGTATCAGGCGGTCGCTGGACGTTTTGTCCTGTGCCACAAAAGATGCATTTGCGTAACATTAAGGCAGTTGACTGTCTGTGTGTGTTGTGGGCAGGGCTGGCCGACTGCTGATAGGCGAGGCTAACCCTCACTTCATTCTGATTGCTCTGCGCTTTGTTCTGATCAATTTTTAGATTTTTCAAATATTACTCCTGCTTATGAGCACAATCTTGATTTTTACAACCTACCAACCCCTTCCTGTACTGTTCCTTCAAGTGAGTCTTGAAAAAGCTTATTTATGATGATGAACCACACTTGCAGTTGTGAGGTTACCCATTCAGCAATAATAGATGGAGCTAAAACTAATAAGTAACAGCTAAATAATAATGGAGCTGAAATTGTGAAATTACACACTCAGCGATGTAATGGAGTTTAAACTCCATTATGTTTCTTTGTCTTCTGTTCCTTAACTGAGTCGACCAGAGGTTCCTCTCCAGTGTTTGGGGTTCAAAGTAAGGTAACTGAAGGACATGCCCTCTACTGTGAAATACTTTGTAAGGGTTCCATTATTAGGTAAGTGACTCTCTTCCAAAAAGTAATTCGGAGACAAAGAGGACTTCACTTTTTATCCGGGTGCAGACAGTTTTTTACTAGACATCAGACACTAAGGCCCTGCTGCTTATATGTCTGCTCCCACTGGCATCATACCTGGGGCTGCTTGAGTTCCTGTCCCCTCTTTCATCATCCTCAGACTCTGTGGTGACAGACACAGGAGAGCTCTCCTCCTCCCACCACGGCTCCCCCTCCTACCCTCTCCCAGCCAGGTGTCCGCATCTCCCCCCCCCCCCCCCGCCACCCCCTCCCCCTGCTCCAGCCTCAGCGGGACTGTGAGGCATCCCGGCAGCTTCTGGAAGGCACCCGTGTTTGAACAGGGATGAGACAGGCCTCCCTAAGCTGCTTATTCTAAGTTGGGGATTGTTCCTCCTAGTCAATTGATAGTGGAAATAATTACTTCTTAGAATCTTTGAAAACCCAATGTGTAAAGAGAAATTAAAATCTAATTAAATGGATGTAGGCAGTTCTGTCTGAGCTGACAATTCTTAAGCCACTGCAGTTTGTCAAAGGTTAGGTTATCTGTCCCTGGGTGCTTCTGTCTCCACTTGGCTCTGAGCCCAGAGCTCTGCTCTCTCTCTAACACCCTCTCGTCAGCCCTGTCCTGGGCCCAGGATCCCTATTGTTCTTGGGCAGAGATGTTGGCTAACAGGCCATCTGTCGGTGGGGTTGCTGAAGGGCCTTCTGCAGAGGACGGCATTCTCCCTGATCTTGGAGCCCAAACCAGTGTTTGTCAACAGGGGTGCTTCTGGCATTATGGCGGGACAATTCGTTTTTGTGCATCTCTGGCAGGGGCAGGGGCCAATACCACCCCCAGAGAGAGCTACCTCTTTGTGCCAACCCTATTCAGCCACCAGCTGTAGCTGGCAGCCAAAAACCAGAAGCCTCAGACCTCTCGACTCTGCTGTGACAATCTCTTAGACCAAGATTACCCTGATCTGTGCACGTGTTACCAGCGGTATGAGATTCCTGAGTTAAGTGGCTGCAAAGCTTTTATAGCAATTTGACACTGCCACCACATTGTTGCTGCATTTCGTGAATTGGGAAATCAGTTTGCAATGGATTGGAGGGGGAAAAAAGTGGGCAATCACCACACGTTTGGACAGTTCTGTCCTGGGTCTCCTTGCCTATTCTGAACCCTGTTTGTGTCAACTCCAGCTTCTCCAGGCTCATGGCCAGAGGCTACATCCTGATGTTTGAATGTGTTTTTTATGGCTCTATTTGAAAGGTGGCTCTTTCTGCCCCTGGCCGCATTCTTCCAAGGAAGCATTTTAGGTTGCCAGAAACAAAGGCTCATTCAAACCACCTGGAGCAAAGGCGAGGTGAGTGTGGTCACTGCAAAGTGCACCTGGAGAGAAGCTGGATGCATCTGTGAGAATTGACAGGATCCAAGGCAGGTGAGATCCTAGGAGCGGGGGCTTTCTCCTCCTCCCTCCAAAGCTGCCTGACTCTTCTCAGCCTCTCTCTGCTCTGTGTTGTTGGGGGGGGGGGGGTTCCCTCTCTCCAGCTGGCCCCTCTGTGAGCTCGTGCTTTCTGCTCCTTCTCCACTCCGCTTTGCATTGGCCCTTCATGGCTTTTCCCAACCTCCTGACCTCAGTTCGACCCGCCTACAGCCCAGGCTTTGACATCTTCTAGCCTGAGGTAACACGAGCTGGAATCTGATGTGCTCTGGGCACTTTTTCCTGCCGGGCCTCAGTCTGAGCAGACTATGGAGAGGCTGTGCTTGGGTCCGTGCCCTCTTCTGGGCCTGTTGATGTCCTCCTAAGAGGAAGGGAACAGAGCCGCTTGGTAGAATGCAGACCTTCTAAAGAGCAGGCGCCATGGGAGGGGGAGTTTCCCAGGATGGTGTCCTGGCCTCCATCCATCCAAAGCACTCCTGCTTCATCTCCTCTTGCCCAGACTGGGCGACACCAGACAGTCTGACTGACTCCTCGCCCACCCTGGTCCTTGGGCAGGAGTCTGTGGTGGGTACTGGACAACTACAGGGGCCTCACCTATCAGATTCTGCGGTCCCATGAAGTGCACCTTCATGGACATTTCCCACCTTGGCACCAGCCCAACTCTAATGCTCACTGATGAAAGGGGCGTGCAGAAGATCGCTGGGAGCATTTCCCAGTACGCAGCCCAGCCTCAGCAGTAGATAGCTCTGCAGGGGTTAATTGGTTTTTGGCTGATGAAATCACAGCAGAGTTATCCATTGTTGAAACTCTTTGATAGCATAACAGTTATTACTCCCTGGACACTTCCCCATTCCCTTCTGAACCATTTTCATTCTCTCAGTCTTGTCGGAAATGAGCATTTGCATCAACATGTCAGTGCCCCCTTGTAATAATGCCATAATACTATTGTTTTCACACCGCTGGTAAGAGTGGGTGCTGCAGAGGCTCACACACACACACACACACACACACACACACATGCCACTTTGCTGCCTGAGCCCAATTGGGGCTCAGAGCCATCACTTAGCAGAATGCCCAGTGGAGAGGTCCCTCTGCCTCCCAGTGACCCTCTCCAGAAGCCAGTGGCCAGCAGGGGACCTCCTGACCAATGTGGGTGCTCCTGTCGCCATGACAAAGCACCGGGAGTTTAGACCTCATCCTTTGCCCTTCTACAAGTCTGGGACAAAATGCCAGTGGTTGGGCAGAGCCCTAGTTAACAAGCCGCAGTCTCCTTCACACACTGAAGGCTCATTTGGCCCATAGGGGGAGCGCAAAGCCTCCCTCACTCCATTTCCAAAGGAGAAGGGCACTGCTGCTCCTTGCCTCTAGGGATTAAATTTTGAGGCTTAGGATCTGACTTCGAACCTAGAGACAAAAGTGAAAAACAAGACCCTTGTACTGTGGTTGGTTTGGACTACAGGGGCCTGAAAGAGCCTTGGCTACCAGTCAGGTGTTCATTAGCGTGACACAGAGGTCCTCTCCTAAAGACCACAAGGGTGGGGGTGACTCCTCCTCCTCTCTTTCTCAGAGTCTTTTCACCTTAGAGATGGTAACAACTACTTGTCCCACGTCTCTTCTCCTGTCTTGGACCAAGGTGAACACTGGGTTACTTTTGCCATCTCTTGGACCAGTATCTTCCATTCTGGTTCCTTCCCCTAGAAGGAAGTTAGTCCTGGGACAATCTTTGAGAGACTACCACCTCCCCAGATCACCACCCCCTAATGCAATGCAATACCTAGCCTTCAAATAATGATCTACACTTTCCCTGATTATCTTTACACACTGGTAAAATGTGTATCAAAAGATGGCTGAAGAGAACGCGTTTGCTATACATTGTCAACCTAAAATGAAGCCATCTAGGTAGACTCCCCTAGTGAGGCAGAGGGAAGGGGGCCTGCGGATCCAGGGGGTGCTGTCACAAGACATTGAGTCTTACTGTCAAGCAGTTGCTTTTTGCCTTGGTTCGTGGGAAGCCTCGCACACCTCGGCTGGATGCTAAATAAAGCAGCTAGTGGCTGAAAGTACGCTGGGGCTCTGTGGCACTATTTCCTAACCCAGACATCTGCTGTTTAGCATGAGACTAATAGAGATAGGAAGGGCGCAGCGCTCTGCAAGGGAGCCATCCCCAAGGACAGGAGCTAGTCAAGGACACTAGGCCAGATAATCTGTTACCTCTGGGCAAGATATAACAGTGACTAATCACCTCTAGGGTTATGGATGCATTTACACATCTGATATTAACACCCAATACATTATTTATAAGCCCCAATATGAATAATTCAGTGTGTCTACATTTAGCAGGTTTCTGCCTAAAAACCAACTTTGTACTGGGTCTTGGCTCCTGACAATGGACCAGGAAGGACCGGGAAAGCAACAGCTCAGCTCATGTGCCTAGGGAAGCTCCACTGCTCACTGTGGGGAGTGTTTCAGTCCAGGCCCCGCCTGACATGGGGCATTCATTTAGCACCTCTGTTACCCTAGCTTGGTTTATTCATCTGTGTAATGAAGGTAGTTGGGCTTGATGATCTCCAATGTTGATCCCAGTCTTAAGATTCTGAGAAGGAGAAAAAGAACTAACAAAAGTGGTAAGAATAGATCCAGTATTCATGGTTGCACTTGGCTACAAGCTGTGCCCAGGTCATTGGTTTCAGGCTATGATTTGCCAGACACAAAGTCAGATTTGTTTGATGGCCTAGTTCCCTAGGTGTCTACATGTTTGCACCACATGACTCTATGACCCTCCTGTTTGCGAGCTCCCTGAGGCCAGATATTTATTTAATATCTTTGTCTATTGTTCCTCTGAGGACAGTGCTCATCACATAGTGGGTCCTTACATGTGAATGTTAAATGGAAAGATTGATGAGGCAGAGATAAGGTAGACGTAACTCCTACTCCTTTGCCAATTTAGTCCATCTCCAGGATGGGGTAGAAGAAATTTTCCATTGTGGCCTTCCCAGAAGTCCAGATCTCTGTCCTTTGCTCCAACAGCGTCAGTCTTTCCCTTTTACTCTTTTAAGCTCAGGGGATGGAAAAAAGAATAAACTTGCAGCTTGAGAAACTCACCCATCTTTTGCCTGTGGTTGAAATTGAGCTGAGCTCCACTCTTCCTAAGAGTTGATCTTCAATTCCTTGTCTATTAAGGAGACAGAGTAACTTAGGCAGTGTCAGGAAACTGCTGGCTTGAG
The DNA here is from genome assembly GCF_027475565.1 of Acinonyx jubatus. NCBI lineage: Eukaryota > Metazoa > Chordata > Mammalia > Carnivora > Felidae > Acinonyx > Acinonyx jubatus. The sequence goes on along the minus strand of NC_069386.1, from coordinate 109,847,522 downwards.
GCCTGGGGCAGGTCATTTCCCCAAGCCCATTTATTCATGTGCAAAATGAAAAGGTCATTTATAAGGCCGTTTCAACCCAAAATTCTTTATGAAAACCGGGTGGGGAGAGAGGCAGTGGGCCTGCCTTGAGTAACCCTGAGTTTGGTGGCACTCAGAATGTGCAAAGTGAAATTGCCCATGACCTCTTAGATGGTGGAGCTATGAGCTCCAGACCCTGTGAGCCAATTGCTCGGTCTCGTGGCCAGAGCTGGCAGCCACAAGCCTCGGGATTGGGCCAATATCTGTGAACCCAGCAAGCGCTGCTAAATCACACCTGCTCCTGTGTGAATGACTCCATGTGCCTTCCCATGGGGGGTGTGAGGGGGGAAGCCGAAAATGCCCCAGCACCTGCTGTATAACTCTAGGCTGGAGACAGCATTGAGGAATGGTGGGAGTCAGAGTTGGAAGTCACCCGGTTTAGCCAAATGTCCCCGAGTGCACCTGTTCTTAGATCATGTAGTAGAAATGGAATCGTTCTGTTTCCAAAGATATGAGCCAATGGACTCAATTACCTCTTTTGAAAGCCTGTTCTGGCTTGTGATCATGGGCACAGTTTTATTCTAATTGAAATCTCTCTTGATGAGGCCTATTTCTTCTTCTTCTTTAATCTTCTGAGTTGATGGAGAAGTACAGACCACAGTTAGAAATCAGCCTTCCTAATTGGGTCTCGTCTTTCTCCAGGAGACACTACCCTTGTAATCTTAGGGTTAGAAGCCATTCTCCTATTTTCCATGTCTCTTTTCAGTGCCATTTTCAACTGTTGCACCCTCTTTTCAAATAGAGTGATTAAGTGTTGTAGCCCCCTCCAGTAGGCAGAGAGTGTGTTTTCTGTTACGCTGCCCCCAAACTGCAGGTTTGCTTTTCATAAACACCAGCTTCTGGAGCGCCTGGGTGGTTCAGTCGGTTAAGCGTCTGACTTCGGCTCAGGTCATGACCCTACGGCTCATGGGTTCTAGCTGCGCGTCCGGCTCTGTGCTGACAGCTCAGAGCCTGGAGCCTGCTTCGGATTCTGTGTCTCCCTCTCTCTCTGCCCTCCCCTGCTCATGCTCTTTCTCTCTCTCTTCAAAATAAATAAACATTAAAAAAAATTATTAAAAAAAATACCAGCTTCTAACTTAATTCAGTTGCTATGTCACTGTGATTCTTAGATTGTTTCCTCACCAGAAATGCCTGTTGTAATCGTGTGGTGCTCAGCTGTTATAAATATAATGGCCTATAATGACACTGAGAAATAGTGGCCAGTGACGTTAATTGATAATCATAATGAAAGGAAAAGGAAATGATTACATGGTGATGGTGACAGAGAATGGTATTCTTGGAATGTACTAATGCCTGCAGAGCATACCCTCTGCTGGGGCATTCCTGTCACAAGAAGCTAAAGATGGTCCCAGGCAATTGCCAGCACTCAGCATTATTCTCTGACAATTTGTTTGGTCACAATTATCTCTGATCTCCTGGGGCGTTAATGCTTATTTGTAGGCATTAACACATCCTGATCTTACTCAAACACTTAGGAGTTTCTCACTGGTTTCATATGCAGAGACAGAAGCCAGAGAGGACAAAGGTAGAAGGAAACCTCACTGAAGGCTCTGCAGCCAGAAGCCCACCCCTGGAATGGCTTCCAGGACTAGTGGCTGCTTACTTAATGTGGGGTGGAGGGCAAGTGCGGTACTGAGGCCATACAGGAAGCCCACACCGAGACTGTCAGCCTGCCCAGACTCCTCTCCAGGCCTCAGTTTCCCCACACAAGAAAAGGGGAAGGTCATCCCTGCCTCAAAAGTTACTCCTCTCTGGCTGGTTGGGGGTGTGGGCAGCTGGTGGTTGTGTTAAAGATATTTTTGATGCATTCTGGAGTCTCTTTCCATTTATTTCGGTAAATGTTTATTGAACACCTGCCAGCCAGGCACTTTGCTGGGCACCAGGGGAGGGAAAACAAGGACAAAGATCTTGCCCCAAGCTGTGGGATAAGCTGTGGGAAAGGAGAGAGTGGAAGGTAAAAGTGCAGAGAAACACATATGAGGAGAACTCAGTGCTGTGATTCCAGAACAAAGAAAGCCTGTGAATTAGCTGAAGAGAGAAAGATTACCTTTGATTTGTGTGGCATTTGAATTGCACTTTAGAGAACTTCTTTTTTATCACAGATGTTTTCAAACATATTAAAGAAGAGAGAATAGTCTAATAGACTCCCATGTGCACATCACCCATCCTTAAACCTCAACACATGGTTTCACATAAAACCCTTCCCATTTCCTACTAGAACCCCCATGGCAACATTTCCACTCAAATCCCAGAAAGCATATCATTTCATAGGAATGCACTTCAGTAAAGACTTTTTAGTAATATAAGCACAATACAATTACCATACTTAAAACAATTTCCTTAATGTCATCAAATATGCAATCAATACCCAACTGTCTCATAAGTTTTTTTATAGTTGCCTTGTTCAAATCAGGATACAAACCCGGTTGACAGGTCTTTTAAGTAGTTTCCTCCTCTCTTTTTTTTCTTGCAATTTGGTGTTGTTGCAGAAACTACACCACTTGTCCCACAGAGTTTACCTAAGTCTGGGTTTTGCCAATTGTTTCTCTGGAACCCTTAATGCTCCTCTGCTCCCTGTATTTGTGTAAATTGGTAATTCAGTATGGAGCTTGCTCAGATTTGGGTTCGATGTTTTTGGGAAGACTCCTATTTAGGTGGGGTTGGGAACTTCCATCAGGAGGGCCATAAAATCTGATGATCTCTTTCTGTGATGTCAGTAGATGTTGATAATTGTCTCCTAGACACAAGGCTCTATCACTTGATGGCACAGATGGACAGGGATGGTCGCTTTGTAATTATCTTAAAACATGTATGTCTCATGAAATTTCTAGTGTGTGTTATATTGCATTTAAAAAAAAAAAAAGGATATGGGCATTGTAATAGGCAGTAGGGAGCCACTGAAGGCTTTTTGCAGGACAGTGACCTGTCAAATCCATGGGATAAAGCAGAGTGTCTAGCAGATTAAGCTGGGCCTTAGCAGCTAAAATTTTAGCTTCTGAAACCCAGGGGCCACATAAGTGGTGGTTTGAATGAGGCCCACACCCATGTGCCTACCCTCTGGGTCAGTTGCTATTGTAGAGGAGATTATGCTTCTGCCTCCGACCAGGCGCATTTCAGAGGGTGCCAAGCAGCCCTAGTCAGGAGATGTATGAAAGAGCCCTTATCTGCCTATGTTTTAATAAATGAGACTGTTTCTTATAATGGGTGTTCCCAGCAGTTAATTAGGTGAAAGTGAACTCAGCCAGGGAAGTTTGCACATTTTGACCAATTAAATATGTGGCCCTGGGGAGATCCCCAAAAATATGCAATAGGGAGGGGTTTCATAGAGTCAACTACTTAAATTCAAATCCCCGAGTCCCCTCTTACAAGCTGGGACACTTCTAGGCAAATTATTTAATCTTTTGGGGCCTCAGTTTCCTCAATCATAAAAGGAGGGTAACAATAGTACCTAACTCCAACTGTTGTTTTCATGATTAAGTGGGTAGAATGCTTGCAAATCAGCAGGCACATCGCAAGGAACTAATGAATGTTGGCTGTTATTATCATGCAGTACATGATTCCTCTGACATTTGCTTCTGTAGCCTCAGGGTAGCCAGTCTTGAAGTGGAGTCTTAAGAAATATTAATTGATGAAGCTAGTATTAAAAAATACTGCTGCTTTCTTAGATCTCTCAAGAGACTTCGCTATAATAACACCAATGTGGGTCAGGTGGTTTTTCTTTTTCTCTTTTTCTTTTCTTTTGTTTTTTCTAGTATGGAGACTTTGTATATTTGCGAAACTGCTGAGTTGTTTGAGAGTCCAAGCAGGAAACAAAGTATGGTGATCACACTGATGGCCAACCTGCTCCGGGCACTCTTTGCCAGAACCCTGCCGTATGCCCCCATGGGAACTGTGAAGTCATTAGAAACAAAGATACAATTAGCATCCAAAACAGGCAGAGAGACAAGTTGTCAAACTCTGTGATCTACAAATGACCAAGAGGCTAAAATCACTGAAGAGAAAATTAAAACAGCAAAAGCCAAATTTGCCTGGCTTGTCCTTTGCTTTTTTGTTTAATGAGAGCCTGGCTTAAAACTTGCTGATGAAGATTGGGGCGTGATGGGCTTTGAAGGTCTGTAAATTTAGGTCTTTCTTGTAGTTTTGGATGTGATTTCCAAAAGGGACATTTTCCAGGACTCTCTTAACATTCCTATGTAGTCAGAGATCCATCAACAAATATCTATTGAACATCTACGGTATTAATGCTAGATTCTGGGGAGCCAGTAATAAACAAGAAAGACCAGTGCCCGGCCTTAGGGGACTTAGATTCTAGTGGCAGAGACAAATAAATGTGCAATTATAATAGGAGGAGAGGTAATATAACTTGAGGAGAGCCCAGTCTACTTTATAATGTCCAAGAGGCAGTCCGTGAGTTACTAGTCAAGGATTTAATACAAACCAAGAATGAATACCATTTCTACCCTTGCGACCATTACTTTAGCCTAGTTTCTCACCCTTGTGACTGACTGGACTCTTATAAGAGTCTCCCAACTATGCATTAATAGATTCCTATTCCCAAAAGACTACTTTTATCATTTCAGATCCTTGCCCAAAACCTTTCTGGGACTTTCCACACTGACAAAGTTAAGTTTTAATTCTTTAAGCTGAATTTTGCAAATAGATAAGGAAGCTTGGGCTGGGAGAGTGGATTCGTTGAATGGGGTTTGTTGCAGGGAGGCGGTAAGGAGGAAACAATACCAAATGAGACAAATGGACTCAGTGACCTTTCTTGTTCCGTCTTCTCTGGGTGAGCTCTTGGCATCCTCTGAGCTTGTGCACCTGCCCCTGAAAGCCTGGAGGAACCCGACCTGTACTAGATATTCTGGAACTGAGGCTGATTATATTCTCCTTCATGTCGGTACTCACAGATCAAAGTAATATCAAAATTACAAGGATCCTACATATTAGTTACAAATGATAATGGTTGCCTTTGTAAATGAACATCATCCAGGGGGGGTGATATGATCACTAATCCCAAGGAAGCACAGGAAAGAAATTGTAAAGAGTAGGTCGACTTTGCCCTAAACAAAAGTGCATTATAACTCCTCAATTCCAAAGGCTTTTCCATATTTCATATCAACGCTCCAAATGTAAATAGTGACTGTTAGAGGACTTACCACTTTGCACTTTACCGGTCTCCTTGCTATCTCTTTGGTCCACCAGACTGTGGAGTCTTCTTCAGGAACCATTTTTAATTCATGTTTTAAACAAATCACCTGTTATAAATCCTGGTACACACTAGGCACTCAATAAATGGTAAGTGAATTCTGTCCTGTTGCCTTACAAAGCCATTTCTGAGAAGCGTAGGTCATGGTAATTTATCTTTTCTCTGAAGTTTCAGGGCAGTCATCCATCCTATTCATGTACTTTTTTTCATTTTTACAACTTTTAAAAGAGTTCTAAAAGTTCACTGAAATATTCTCTGTTCACAGAAAAAAAAAAGTTATAAGTGCTGTCGTTGCCTAAGCTAGCCCACAAATCCTATTCTGAAACCATCATAGTCAACTCTGCGAATACTAACTGAGCACTTGCTGTGGGCTCGGCTCTGGAATAAGCGCTGGAAATAAAACAATGACTAGGCCCTGTCTTCAAGAAGGCAGCTTGATGATGAGATAGCATGATATGGGCAAGTATCTGGTACAGAGGAGGGAGTTCTTTGGTGATGGGCGTGAAGTCTTCACAGGGAAAGCGAATTAGCACTCACCCAGGGGGTAAGACTGGAAGAGAGGGAGTTCCAGCAGAGGCAAGGGCACAAGAGAAAGGGAGGTCTGCTGTGCTGTCTGCAGAGTCTAGATGGCACGGAAGGTACATGACCAAGTGACTGGGGGAGATGAGCTAAGCTGCCTTGGGTGAGGGACAATCACAGAGAGACTTCCAGGCACACCATGGGACTTGGACTTGATTCTACTGATGACGGGAGCTTTGGGCAGAGAAATATTGAGTTGATTCCCGTCCAGTTAGAGCCTGGGGCATGGGTTGAGGATGTAGCAGCCCAAAGGCTGACGCATAGCCCAAGGGAGAAATAGTGAAGGTTGGAACCCAGGCAGTCGCAACTTCCTTAAGCCTTTCCCATTTGCCCCAATTGCCCTTTCCTCCACCTTCATGCTCCCATATCCTTCAAAAGTATGTGCAATGAGCCCAGTGATGTCGAGGGTGTCTGTGTTGGTGAGCAGACACGGACATTTGCCAGTCTGTCATCTGTGAGCAGAGACCACTTCTTGTCTCCCACTAGTACTCTGAGCCACCTGAGGGTGAACCCTGCATCCTACACATCTCTCTCCCACTCTCCTGCTCAGCCTCTAGCACAGTGCCCTGCCTATGTCTAAACCGGTGAAGATGTATGAATTCAGATGGACTGATTAATCCATATATTTTGCTTATAATATATACTTTTGAGGGGAGGATTAGTGTCAAGTGAACATTTTGTTCGCTGCTGACATGTTGTATAAACACAAACATTAATTAAAACTATACAGTATTAGTAATTCTAATCTAACAGATGACATGCATGAAAGTATGGCACAGAGTACAACCTGGACTGGGTCCTAAGCCTCAGCTTGGCCCTGATTCAATCTTGCTGCCCAGTATGGGGCTCATTGATTTCTTCAAGAATCAGATGGGGCCTCTGACTCCCCTCTACCCAAGTAACAGCTCCTGTGAACCTTCAGAGTAAGAAACAGGCAACAGTCAAGTTCAATTATCAAATATAACTAATGATCACAGGGTGCTTTTTCCTCTTTTTAATTCAGTGAGATGAGAATTCCCCAATTACTACACAGGATTCATAATTGCTAGAGATTTTGAAGATGACAAGTTGAACTGAAAACCATTGACTCTTTCCTTGAGGATTTTCCGAGCACTTTGGGATCCTGCTGGGCCCCAGGGCCCCCAATAAGAGCCCAGTTTTCCCTGTCCTGGAGGGGAGGTTGTAGCAAAACTGCCTCACCTACTAACGTCTCTGTGAACGGGATGCTTATAGGATGTTGTGTCCAACACAAGTGGGAAAGAACTGGAAAATCTTGCAGTTACTCATTTCACCAATATTTATTGAGCAACAGTGTGTTTTAGGCACCAAGGCTCAAAGCAAAGAAATAAAGGCAAGAGGCAAGCAGCGCTGGGCTGCGTCTGGGTCCCCCTCTGGAACCAGGGGTAAGTTACTTAGGCTTTATGAGCCTCATGTCTCTGAAAATGGGGACAGTGGAACCTCCTCTATGGGTTGTGATTCGGACTAATGAAGGGCCACACCTAGCTCACAGGTGTTCATAATACGAGTTCTCTTCCTCTTCCTTGTAAGGATCTTAAAATCCACAAGCGAATAGAAACATCAAATAACTAGAGAATAACCTAAAAGCAGAGTGTAATGTTGCTTTAATTTATAGCAAACTGCTCAGCATCAAACAAGGGAGCCTGCAGCTGTCTGGGAAGGAACTGCTCAGATTCTCAAGGTAATTTTTCAAAAATATATTCTAAACGAGCGTTGACATAAACTTTTCTTTAGCTGAGCTTTAGCTTTGTGGCACTTAAAAAATCTGTAATATTAAAAGTAAATTAAATACTGCATATGACTAGGCATCGGAGGTGTTTAGGGAGCAATTTCACAGTTGACGACTCAAGCCTTCCTGTCTGATGAAAATTCACGTTTCCCCAGGGGTGGAGGAACAGAGTACCAGGAATCAGGGAGGAGATGAGGACACAGGCAACGTGACCTGATTCAGGAAGCTCAGAACTTGGGCAAGGGGCTCGGGTACCCACCTGTGTGAAGATGGATGTCATTTTCTGAGCCTTTAATTGGCCACGTGAACAGATACTCTTGGCTACGGAATCTGGGTCAGGAAATGTGGGTTATTCATTAGGTAACAATCCTGCGGGTTGCTCAGATCTGGAGGTGTGGGCCCTCACGTGGCTCCGTGGGACTCAGGGAGCCTCCCACTTAAGCCCCCACCCCCCTGCCATGTCTCAGTCCCCTTCCTCACTACTACCTGTTCCCACTGTCTCCCTTCTGGAGTCTTTTAGGATCACTCTCAGCAGGGAATATGGAGCTACTTCTCCAGCAGCAGGGAGGAGGTGAGGCTGAGCCTTCCATGTGCTCCAGTCTGTCTAACCACTGGGATGGGACTTGGAAGAAACAAGAGCCCAGGGTCCTTCTGGGTTATCAGTGGGGGACTGAGCATTGGACTTGGTCCTCATCCAAGGAACAGAGTCAGAGTTGGTCTGTGTCAGCCATCCTGAGGAGAGAGCCAGAAACCTGAAGTCAGGGACAGAGTAGATCAGGAAACAAAAGGGCCCAGCTTGGAGCCAGGGGAGGACAGAACCAAATCTTGTGGGCAAAGCCAAGTTGGTAATGAAAAGGGGCCCAATCACACAGGAAAGTTCAGACTGGAACAGTTTTGACAAATCTCAATTTGCTGTTGACCCTGACACACAGGCTTTCCCTCTAGTGTCACCTTGAAGGCACCGAACCTGCAGGAGGCAGGCCAGGCCTAGATGAGCAGTCTGTGCATGTCTGTAGTTTGGAGCAATCCCACCCGGCCTTTAGGAACAAGCTGAACAATCTTCGAGGGCTTAGGATTCAGGATTCACAAAGCATATTGCATACACTGTAATATCTGGGCCTTATGGGAACCCATGATTTGTTCCCATTTTATAGCCGGGGAATAGTGAAGATGAGAGATGTGCCCAAATTCACTCAGCTTTTCAGTTCTGGAGCCTGGTCTTGGACCTACTCCTTCCTCCATATCCCACAGTGAGTCTATGACCTTGGCTGTATTCATACCATGTTCCATCAAAGCTAGGTGGGAAGCTGGAACTATTCATGACCCTTGGTTCACAGGATGAATGACAGTCTTATTGGGTGGTGGTCTAATAAATAGTTATTACCCTATTTCTGATCTCACCTGTCCCACCCAGACCTGAGAGCCCACAGTGTCCATGAAGATAAGATATAACCCATTTTGGCCACTCACTAACTCCCAGTGCTATGACTTAGCTCCCAGCAGTGACTTCACCAGGCCTCTCCATATCTCCAAACCCTATTTTCTTTATTCCATTTCACTGTTCGTTAGCCTAGCTGTTCATTTCCTATGTAATATCCTCTAGCTCTTAGAGAAATGATGGCACGAGTTTTAACAGCTCTCCCATTATTCAATAATCACCTGTATGAAATCTCGACAAATACAGGTAGCAATCAATCTGCAGTTAATTAATATAAAGCAACCAGTCCCATTAAATTCAAATGTTGCCATGGACATGGTTGGTTGGCTAAATATCAGTGCTATTTATAAGTACATTCTTCTTAGGATTGTCGTGGACTTGAAAATATTTTTTATTAACTAGCTGGTATTTAACAGAAATTAATTGTTTGCTATGCTTCATCAATTTCATCCGTGAGAAATAAGACCTAGAACTGCCTTGGAATAGCTGTGTGCACGAGAGGAGTTTTCTGGGTAGTTCTCTGAGACACACCTCACTCTCTTCCCTCACTCCCTGATTCTCATCTCCCTTCTACGTCCCCCTACCTAACATTTTCATGAGACCTCTAATCTGGCTGTAATTTTGCAAGCTGTTCCCTAATTTTTGTCTTTGGAGTTGGCTCATATTCTAAAATATTTTATTATTTGCTAATACCCAACTGGATTGGGTACTAACATGATAAGAGAACTAGAATCATGAGCTAAGTGGATGCGTAAAGGGCTAGAATAACTCAATGAGGCAGTTCCTCTTGCAATGTCAGGACCTTCATTTATGGAATGATAAAAACACTTGCCACTAATCTAGTCCATTTGTATTTGTCAGGATTCCTTTAATTGAAGTGACAAAATCTCACTCAAAAAATAATTGAAGCAGATCAATGATATTTATTGCCTCATATCAGTGAATCCAGGGGAATTCAGGCATGACTGGATCCAGGGATTCAAACAATGTCATCAGGACTCTTTTTCTCTATATGTCTCTGTATGTATTTCCTGTGGCTGCTCTAATAAAGTATTCCAAACTTGGTGGCTCAAAAGAACAGGCATTTTGCACAACATTGTGAATATACGTAATGTCACTTTTAAAAAGTTAGAATGGCAAGTTTTGCGTTATGTATGTTTTGCCGCAATTAAACGCAAAGAAACGAAACCCCAGAAATGTTCTAGAGGCTAGCAGTCTAAAATCAAGGTACCAGCAGAACCGTGCTCTCTCTGAAGGTTCTAGTGGAGGGTCCTTCCTTGCTTCTTCCAGCTCCTGGTTCCTGCCAGTTGTCCTAGGACTCGTAAATGCATCACTCCAATCCCTGCTTCTAATGGCACATGGCCTACTTCCTGTGTGTCTCTGCATCTTTTTTTTTCTCCTTAAAAGGACACCGGTCACTGAGGCCCACTCTAATCCAGTGTGACCTCATCTTTAACTCCATCTGCAATGACTCTATTTCCAAATAAGGTTATTCCAGGTAGACATGACATTTTGGGTATCACTATTCAATCGGTACAATCCCTTAGCTCTATTTGCTTGTTTTCTTCATTTTCATTCAGGCTCCCACGTGGCAGCAATATAACTGGAGGAAACCTCAGTAACCCCAGAAAAAGGGAGAAATCTCCACCTACTCCCAGCACCCAAAACTGTTCGGGTTAAGTGCTCAGCCCTGAACCAATCACTGACTGAGGCATAAGAGATTCAGATCACTCCTGAGGCAAGGCAGCAGGGCCATGAGACTGACACAAAGTCTTTCTAGAATCTTATGGAGATACAAGACAGATGAAAAGAACAGATGTCCCCTACATTATTTCTCTTTTTATGTAATTTTCCATAAACATAGCAATGTTTCTGTTATTAGAGAAAAGAGCCCGTATAATTTTAAGGTAGTATTTTCACCTACATAAACTTGATCAACTGAACATGATGGCTTTGATATAGAAGGCATTAAATTAGAAGTTCCTTAAAAGTTGCGAATGTGTGTATACATGTGTGTGTGTGCGCGCGTGTATTCAGCCAAGATTTATAGAAATACTATAATTTATGAAAACCTCCAACTCCTTTTCATTCACATAAGAAGTCAGAAATTTAGGGGAAAGGATTTTCAGATGTCACCAAAATGTGATCTGCGACATTAAGGTACTTTTAGAACTATGGGAGTATTCTGAACATGAGTAATTTGTCAAATGAAGACTTAAAATAGATTTCAAAATCCACCACCCCACCCCACCCCACCAGCACGCTGAATTCCATTTTGCAGTTTTACTGTTCTCATTAAGAGGTCACAGCAGATTCATCAACGAAGTGCCACCTTCAACCCAGACTTGCCAAAATAAATTCACAGTTGCAGCTGGATCTGCCCAACATGTTCCTGATAAAGCTCCCCCTCTCTTATTTCTGATGTGTGAGAAGGGGGAAACCATTATTACCCTTTACCTGAGGGGCAAAGTCAAAGGCTTTACTGGAGGAGGCTCTGTCATCCAGGATGGGGAAAGTAAAATAGATTTTATCCTCTTCAGGGTATAACATTTGTGGCACAGGCTAGTAATGCTCTCTGGCCACTTGCACCTTGAATGACTTTTCCAAATGCTTGCTTATCTTAATGAGAAGATTTATCTAGACCGACATGCCCGCTGTCATTTCATTAATGTGCTTAGTCAGCAAATGGGTAGCACTGGCCCATCAGTTACATGTGGCAGAGCCCGAGCATCCTCTGTGGGGCCTCCATTTGCCTAGTCCAGCTAACGCCTCAGGTAACAGTCTGCTTTGCCAGAACCCTGACAAGTGAGCGATGGCTTGGACTTAAGCACCACACACTCAGAGACTCCATTCTGCCTTACCTCCTGTGAAAGGAAGAGGGTGACAACATAGCCGTATCTTGCCTCTTTTGAGTGGGCAGTGGTTTTGACAGTTCCCAAATGAATTTAGGGGCAAGGTCCTCAGCAGTAAGGAAGCACCCAGCAGGTGCATTTCACTAACCATTGGCCATCCCAGATGGTGTCAAACTGTAGTGCCTAAGTCAGGAGCAGATGGGGCTGTCCCATGAACCAGACACAAAAGCCTGAAAGCAAGTGAAGGAGAAAGGAGACCGAAGGACTGGGGAACAAATAAAGATCATTAATATTGCCAAGGGAGAAAAGGAAAGATAAAGTGCCACTCACCATGCAGGTAACAGGGTGACCAACTTGGCCTGATGTGCCTGGGACTTTCCCAGTTTTAAATCTGCAGATCTCACATTCTGGGAAGACCCTCATTCCTGGGGAAACCAGGCTCCTTAGTCCCCCTCCGTAGACAGAACATGGACTTTAATTATGTCGAGCCAGTGGGGAACATCCTGACCCACACTCTAGACTCACTTCGAAGCTGAGTACGTTTAAAATTTTTAAATTGCCACTTGGACACTGTGGCCCTAGTCAAGGAAGCATTTCCCACAGCATGTCACAGATGTGACCCAGACCACTCAGCTCTCAAAGGGCAGCACCACTTATGGTCTGTGTCCTCATCCTCCTTCTCTGATGTCCCCTTAAAAAGCTATCAACATTTTTTTCTCAACACATCAAATTTCCAGCACACCCCAAGTGTATATTGACTGGCCAATATATATCGTCAACTACCCGGACACTGTATTCTTTTAAAGTTTATTTATTTTTGAGATACAGAGAGAGAGAGAGAGAAAGTGCACGTGGGGGAGGGGCAGAGAGACAGGGAGAGAGAGAACCCCAAGTAGGCTCCACACTGTCAGCGCAGAGCCTGACTCGGGGCTCGAACCCACAAACCATGAGATCGTGACCTGAGCCAAAGTCAAACGCTTAACTGACTTAGCCACCCAGGCGCCCCTGGATGGTGTATTTTTTTAATGGTATATCAACCTAGCTTTTTCATCCTTAGATTTTTATTAAAAATCTAGCTAACAAAGGGGTGCCCCTGAGTGAGAGAGACCATAAGGTTAAAGCTTGAAGCGAGTCCCAGAATAACAGTAGGAGTCAGAATTAGACATGCCTGCAAGGGCGCACTTGCCCTTCAAAGGTTTCTTGGTCACAGACCACATCCCCAGGAAGTGTGAGCCTTGCACTTCTCACAGCCCAGGTCTGACTTCTGCATCGTCTTGTTCATCACTCTGCTCTGTTTTGGACCTCAGAGTGCCCTGCTGGTGGGATCAGCATGGCCTCTGTAGACCAGGCATCTCATGCTACCACTGTGCCTTCCAATCTCTCTGCTGTGGCAGGACCAGGCTCGTCCACTCTTCCCCACCCACTGGTCCTTGACCTTGGCCTCCTGGCCAGGTGATGACAGCTTACCTTGGCCCCAGCAACGCTCAGCCCAGACTACAGAAAGGATGTCTGTTTTGTCAACAAAGAAGCTCTCCTGTGGTTCCCTACACTCCTGGCTGCCCATCTTGCAAAACTGGAATAGACCATACATCAGGATCCTCTTCCAGGAGCAAAAGGCAAATATAGGTCTTCGTTTTCCTACAGTGCCTGTTTCTCAGCGCCACATAGATTCACACTCCCATGAACTTATTGTTTAAATATTTATTGAGAAATCAACACATACGAGGCATTAATGTAGGCACTTGGAATACAACAGAGAACAAGACAAGCAAGGCCTTTGCTCATGAAGATTATGTCCTGGAAAGGGAAAGAAAGGTAATAAATGAATATGTAAACAAATCAACAGGAACACTTCAGAAAGTAATAAGCACTGGGAAGACAATAACAAGGGGTGTAACCTTCCTGGGGAAGAGGTCTGGCTCACTTTACCAGTTTAGAGACTTTTCCCAACCAATGGGTGTAGTCTAACTCCTCAAAGGGCCCTGCACTGCCCCCTGCTGGCCAGGATCAACAGCACACGCCAGACTCTCTTGGGTCTCCACAACTCACAGTTTCTGTTTTGCCTCCCCATCCAACTTCCCCTGCCATTTGTGGAAGCCAGAGTCTTAGTGCTGTTCAAGGGAGGGGTGCTCTAGGAGCAGAGCTTCTCTTGGTGAAGTCTCTTCTTGAGACGTTCTCTGTCAGAATAGTTCCCTGGAGGCTGTGTAACCTGCGGCTTAGAGTGTGGGGGGGGTCAGCCAGTCTGAGTTCGCTTCCTTCGTCCCCATCTGTCTGGCTAACTTGCTCTAGTCCTTCAAAACCTGACTCAAGCGTCTCCCCTGGAAAGCCTTTCCTGACCCCCTGCAACATGAATCCCCAGCAGCATGAACCTATGAAAGCCATGTGGCCAGGTCAAGTCTTATTCATTCGGTAGGAAGCAGAATGTCTGCAGCATACATGGGACTCAATAAACACTGATGGAATGCATGCATGAATAAATGAATGAATCTGGAGCTCCAGAGGCAAGCCTGAATCTGATAAACCTGGTCCCCCAGCTCGCTGCATAACCCAGAAGTTCATGATGAAAGGCAAAGTAAACTATTTTCCCACAAATCACATCATGCATGATCAAAAAGTTGGAAAGGCATCTCTTGGGTGGTTCAGATTGGCTCTCCCAGAGGCGAGAAGCACAACTGTTTTGTCAAAGCCACACAAACACCCCCCTCAGTGGACTGCTTTGAAGCATCTATTGATCTCTGAGAAAAGTAGAATTTAACAAAAGTGCTGCTTCCAGCTCCTTGTCTCATTCCCTGAATTTCCTCCGTGTCTTTCCAGATGTAATGTGAAATCCAACTGTGTGTGTCAGCCCCAATGACGGTAAAATCCCTAGCTCACCCCTGGGTTGTTGGGAGAAACCTGTCTTCACAGCTATCTCTGGACAAGATGTTAATCTCTGACAGATTGGAATTAAAAGTCCTCCAAGTGGCTCAGATCGCCCTGGCTCTGCTGCAGTGGAGGCATCAGTGAAGGTTAACCCCTCAGGCCCAGATTCAAGGTCACGGCTTTGCGGTATCTCCTGTGGCCTGCTGCCCGCAGAGCAGAGAAGGAAGTTTGTAAAGTTGTTCGAGGAATAGTGGAAATGTCAGAGAACCAAGTCTTGCTAAATACTCTTTGTTGTGAATAATAGAAAATTGTCACAAATCTCTGCTATTGAAGGATTATGATATACTTTCAGAAACCACTTTTCCCTTATCTAGGCCTGGGAGCACTAAGAAAAAGTCATCGTCAAGGTCCCAGTTTGCTGAAATGTAACCTTTCTGTTCTCTTCATGGTTAAGGAAATTGATTTTCTGCTTAGCCCCCATTCTGGTTAAAAGCAAGATGTCTCTAATATGATGAGACCAACCCTTGGCTTGCCAGAGAGGCTGGGGCAGTTCACGGACATTAAGAGTTTCCATATTCAGGGCAACCCAAAGCGTGGTTGTAAGGCTCAGCTAAGAAGCTGTGTGTGAACATGTTTTATAAACTGTAAAGCACTGTACAAATGTGAGAAATTATTGTGGGCCACCCAAAATTAGTAATTTTGGGGGTGCCTGGGTGGCTCAGTCAGTTAAGCATACGACTTTGGCTCAGGTCATGATCTCACCGTTCTTGGGTTTGAGCCCCACGTCGGGCTTTATGCTAAGAGCCTGGAGCCTGCTTCGGACTCTGTGCCTCCCTCTCTCTCTGCCCCTCCCATGCTCACGCTCTGTATCTCTTTCAAAAATAAACACTTAAAAAAATTACTAAGTTAGAAGGAAATCATGCTGAATATCACTTAGTATCTCTTTAATGTCTCATAAAGCATTTTAGCACTGAACCCCCATTGGTTCAGTGGTATAATTTTGAACTTTGCTTGTTGTCATAGGCAGAGCTGCTAAGCTGTGGGTGACCAGTGTTTAGGGGAGCTTCGGCAGCTTGGAAATGGTAGTAGTAGATCTCACCACAAGATGGCACTATTGATGATTTCTGTGCCTTGGTTGTTAAAACAGATCTGGTATTTGAGGAGCTCAGGTCAAGGCGACAAAGGGAGGTCTGTCTGCATGCCATGTGTTTAACTATTTAAAAGTTAAATCAGTCTAATACACAAAGTAAATATAATCTGTTAACCTATCTTGAAAAACTTATCTTCCTAATGAAATGGAAGACTGGGTGCAAATTTAGAATTCTGAGATCCTCAGAGTTCTGGACAGAAACAGCAAACTCTCAGGGGAAGGTCATCGTCCAGCCTCCCTCCATAGAGGATCAGCTCCATCCTGCACTCTACCCACAGTCTGTGCCCCTCACCCTCAGAGGCCAGACATCTGCTCACTCTGGAAGTAGGCTCAGGGGTGTTGGGTAGGCCCTTGTGAGGCCCTGGTTACCCAGAGCATGGTCCAGAACAGAGATTCAACTGGCTTTTCTGTAAAGGATTAGATAGCAGATATTTTAGCCTTTGTGGGCAATACAGTCTCTGTGAAAGCTATTCAACTTTGCCACTGTATCTCGAAAGCAGTCATAGATAATACGCAAATGAATGGGGGTAGCTGTGCTCCAACAAAACTTAATTTACAAAAATAGGTAGCAGCTTGGATTTGGTCCACAGGCCATAATGTGCAGACACTTGGTCTAGAAGCTGGGGCAAGGGCTGCCGATAAAATACAGGACATCTAGGCAAACTTCAATTCCAGATGAACCATGAATTTTTTTAGCGTAAGTATATCTCAAATATTGCACAGGACATACTTACACTAAAAAAATGAGCGGTTGTTTATCTGAAACTGAAATTTAACTATGCATCGTGTATTTTTATTTGCTAAACTGGCCATGTTGGCTGAGAAAGGCGCTCTCCTTAGGACTGTCCCGTTGGCCCTGTGGACCCTTACCCCCTCGTAAGGGCCACAACTGGAGGGAGGCCGGAGTGTAGTCTGTAAAGCACAGGCCCTAGGTCACACTATATCAGGTTTAAGGGCAATACTAGTTTCTTAATCTTTATGCTCTCAAAGAATAGATACAATGTGTATGTTTTGCAACTTAAATAGCTGGTTTTGTGTAGTTTGGGCATTTATTTATTAAATGAATATTTATTTATTGAGCTCCTGCCATGTACAAAAAAAGTGGGGGGGGGCATGATCCCTGTCTTCAGGGATCTTGTATACAGGAGGGCAGACATTATAGCAATTCACATATAAATAAGTTAATAACTATAAATT
Source organism: Acinonyx jubatus (assembly GCF_027475565.1). NCBI lineage: Eukaryota > Metazoa > Chordata > Mammalia > Carnivora > Felidae > Acinonyx > Acinonyx jubatus. The sequence continues at coordinate 109,830,413 of NC_069386.1, read as the reverse complement.
GGAAAGGCTGTGAAGAATAACAAGGGAGATAAATAAACAGAGAGGCAAAGCAAGGCGTATCAGAGAAGTGATATTTGGTCTAAGAGAAAAGGAGAACAGATAGATTCCAGGCAGAGGGAAGTGCCTATGTGAAGATCCTGCCTGGGCACCTGAGGGGGGCCAGAGGGAGCTGAGGTGGAGTGAGTGGCGTAAGGAAGGAGGGAGCGGCCAGGAGGGCCAGACGGCCAGGCTTTGCTCCGTGAGGCCTGGGAGCTGCTTGCCATTCATTTAGAATGCAGCAGGGAGGCCCTTTCAGACAGGGAGGCACTATGGTCTAATTCTCATTTTTAAAAGCTCACACTTGCTGTTTCTTCCTGCAGAGAGGTGGGGCAAGAGGAAGTGAGGGGAGGCTTCGTTAGTAGGCCACTGCAGGGCTCCGGAAAGAGCACAGTGAGACCTGCATAGCTTGGAGAGGAGAGTACAGGTGGTAGAGGGAGTGAGGATGAGAGGGAGGGGAGCTCCAAGACCGCTTCCCGGATTTCTGGTTTTGCCAAAGTGAGGAAATGTGGAGGAGATGCAGGCATGGGAAGAAAATAGACATCTCCACTGTTGGCATGTGACGCTGGACATGGGTTGATTCTTCCAAGTGGACATGTCAAGTGAGTGGGTAGATACACTTGCCTGCAGCTCAGAAGAGAGATCAGGGTTGGAAACAGAAGGGGTGGCCCAGAGAAGGCATTTATAGCCATGAGAATAGCTGAGACGTTCTTGGTGAAAAGAAAATGGGGCCTGGGACGTAACCCGGAGGCACTCCAATGCTTAGAAGAAGAGGAGATAGAAAAGGAGAAAAACAAGGAGAGGGTGGTGCCATAAAAGCCAGGAGAAGGGATGTTTCAAAATGTTCTTTTTCAGGTGCCTGGGTGGCTCAGTTGGTTAAGCATCCAACTTTGGCTCAGGTCATGATCTCACAGTTCGTGGGTTCAAGCCCCGCATTGGGCTCTGTGCTGACAGCTCAGAGCCTGGAACCTGCTTTGGATTCTGTGTCTCCCTCTCTCTCTGTTCCTCGCCTGTTAGTGCTCCCTGTCTCTTCTCAAAAATAAATAAACATTAAAAAAATTTAAAAAAACCCAAAATGTTCTTTTTCTGACAGTTACTGAAAGCATCTTTTTTTTTTCTTTAGAACTTGTGGTTCCCTCCCTTATCATGGCCTTCTTTACCCCAGCTCTTTGCTAAGTTTATGGTGATAGAAACAGGAAGCAGATGGTAAGATAAAACATAAACCACTATATACATTCTCTCCCATTAGTATTTGCACAGCAGGAGCTCGCCATCAAAGGAGTAAGAAGACAAATGGGTGATTTTTGAATGAGTGAACAAATATCTTCATTCCCCTCCCTTATTGGCTAGGAAATAGAATTTGAACCTTCCAGAATTTTCTTGAACAAAATGGCAGCCTGCAGGAAGAGGTTTCTTGAACAAATCCAATAGGCATTGGCATTTCCCAGCCTAGGATGGCTGTCCTCTCATCGGACTTTAGTCAAGCACATGGTGCTCAAGATCCCGGGGAGGTCAGTGCCCATGCTAAGCTCACTAGGATGATAGGCACTGCGTGTTGTTCTGAATACCTGGAGGGAAATCATGGGGCTCCCATAATTCATATTAGTGACATTTCTCATTCCTAGTAAATAACCTTGTGTTTTGACCTGTAACAATGTGAAATGCTAACAAAGCCGTGAGGAAATTAAAATCCCTTGATGTGGTTTGGAGGCTGCCTGCGTGGATCCTGTCCAGGTGATAAAAGGTCTGCTAGACCCTGAAAAGAAACAAAGGAAGGAAAAGGTCACGGAGGAAGTAGCCGTATGGTGAAATGCCAAAGTACAAGAGTTTATCTAGACCATAGAGGTACCCTTTACATAGAAGAACTCCATGCCAAGGGTGACTAACAGGTCTGAGCACCAACTAATACAAGCAAAATGGAAATTGACTAATAAAAAAAAGACCCGAGAACCAGATGGCTATGCTGGAACAAAATCTGAGGTTCAGTAGGTAGTGCTTTACCTTTATATAGCACTTTACATTTTTCAAAATGCTTTCTCATATATATCACCTTAGTTTAATTTTCCCGAAACCTGGCAAGGTCGGCATGGCAGGGAATAGGATTCCTATCTGGCAGATGAACAGAGGGAGAAAAAGTCTCAGAGATATTAAGTAACTTGTCTAAGGTCACACAGCGACCTGGTCAGGTGCTGGTCAGGACCCAGGCCTGCTGAGCATAGTTCACTGATACCTGCTGCTACGGCACATTATCTTTCAGAACAATATCAGGGCACAAAATGAGATCAACACAAGGTCTGAGTGAATCTATAAAGAATGAAAGAATTTCCTGCCCAGCAGTTAGCAGACTCCTGTGGCTGCTACATGTCTGTGTTCTATAGAAGTCTATAGACATAGAAGCCATCAGTTAAGACATGGAAATGGAACTCTGAAGTAGGCATCCTATGGAAAGTTCACGTTTTTCAAACTGAACAAAATACTGGTTATTACTGGAAGGCATGAAGTAAGGCAGCATCAATATCAATTTGTTGCTACTGCCTGTGCTGTCCATTCCTAGGACGGGGGGCCACAGCCAGACCCCTCTGCTGTGTGGCTCCTTGCGGATCTGTGGAGTTGGGCGAAGTCAGTAATGCCTCATCTGCCTCAAATTATTTGATCCTCTCCTCCTGTTTCTTTCATGAGAATCTGCAGAAGAGTTAACTATTGAACTTCAGAAATTCAGCCTAACTCCTGCCCCACCAGGCCAATCTTCAGTGTGGACGGGACGGTCTGGAGGAGCAAGAGGAAGAAGCCAAGGCCTCAAGCTTGGGCTCCAAGAGGGAGCTCTGGATACCAGTCCTCTTTTATCCCGTGTACCTAACACAGTCATGCCAATTGCACTCAGTTAAGGCTTGCTAAACTGAATTACTCCAAATGGATTTAAGAGGGAGAAAGTGGAGAATGTGTGATTACTCAACAAGACACAGCTCCTATAAATCCATAAGAAACAGAGAGACAACTCATGGAAAAACAAGCAGAATGCCTGAATAGTCACTTCACAAAACAGAATATCTAAATGACCAAAAAGTGTATGAATAGGTGTTCACTATTAGTAGCTGCAGGGAAATGCTAGCCTGAGATGCCACCACGCACCCATTAGAATGGCCAACATGAAAGACTGACCACACCAGGGGATGTACAGCTACCAGAAGTCTCCCACTCTGTTAACTGGTTCAAACCCTACACATTGGGAAACGATCTGATGGCACCTGCCAAACCTGGACAGATCCCATTCCCATGGCCTATCTGTGTCACTTGGAGGTATATGCCTGCCATAAATGCATACCTGTGTTCACCAAAAGACACGAGCTAGAATGCTTTTAACAGCATTTTAAAAATAGCCCCAAACTGGAAATGACCCAAATGCCCACCAACAGTAGACCAGATAAAGAAATATATTCTCACACTTGAAGAGTACGCAGCCCGAGAATGAACAAAGTACGAGGACGTGGTTGAATAGTATCAGCATAATGTTTAGCAAAAGAAGCTGAACACAAAGAGTACAGACTGTAGGTTTCCATTAATTTAAAGTTCAAAAACGGGCAAAACTACCGTTGGGTGACAGGAGCCAAGATGGCACCCCTTGCAAGGGTGGTGACCGTGAGGAGGGCTCCTCGGTGCTGGTCATGTTCTGTCTCTTCATCTGGGTGCTGCCTGCATAAGTGTGTTCAGTTTGTGAACATTCTTTTGAGCTGTATCCTTGTGATTTATGCATGTTTCTCAATGCATTTTATACTTCCGCAAAAACATTTTTAAGCCAAAAAAAGAAGCAGCACATTTTGCCAGCATTCCTAATTCTGCTGCCTCTGCTGCCGCCATCCAACGTGGTGCAGCTTGGGAAGTCGAGACGGGAAAGAAAATTTTTCTGTCCCTCCCTTACCTCTCATTGCACATCCTTTCTTAGCAGATTTTCTCTTTTCTCCTCTCCTTTATTTACTTTCCGACTTAGATCTCAGCTCTTTTGGAAGACCGGATCAGAGGGAAACAGTGCGACTGGCATGGTGTTAGGAACCTGGGTTTATGGAGGAAGACCTAGTCATACCATATTTTTGGTGGCCGATTTAATCACAGGAGCAAGAGGCGGGGCTAAATCCTGGAGACCTTGCATGGGACAATGAGGACACTTGGAGCTGCCAGCATCAGCCAGCGTCAAATTTACATTTTAGACAGATATCTGGAGCAGCAGCTGTGTGGAGGATGAAGAGGGACAAAATTAGAGCCAGGGAGGTGGGTTAGAAGCCTATTTTAATGGTTCAAGCAAGAATTGGCATATGTCTTGGAATGAGCCTTCATTGTTTCCTCCGATTTTCCCCACCTTACCCATATATGAATGGTAATATAGTAGCAGATGCAGCTGACAGAAAAGGAGGGAGATTGGGATGCAGGCAAGTGGCTGGGGTCAGACGGAAAGGGAAAGAATGCGGGCATCAGTAATTAATGTGACCTGGGATTTAAGCCGGCAAGGATACCAGCAGGCACCCGGTGAAGAGCTTCAAGGAGCTTAATTCCCTCTGTGATTACTAAAGCCAGCTCTGATAATTTGAAAATCACATTTTGTTTTTCCGGAAAAGTTTGGTCTTCATTTTCCTTAAGCAAGCATTGATTTATTTCTTCTTTTCTGTGCAAAGCTTCCTATAGTTTAACGGCTCTGGCTAAAACAGCTCTTCTGTGCTTCTGAGTCTCCATAGCCTGCTTCTGGGAAGAGAGTTTGCTCATTGTCTCCTGCAGCTGCAGAGACAGGTAAATAGAAGGTACAGAAACGACCGCCACGCCTACCCCTAGGTCGGGAGCCTTCAGAAACTGGGGCTGGAGCTTTATAAATAGTCAGAGGCAGGAGCAGGGGGTGGGAGCATACTCAGAAAAACCTTATAGTCTTTAGAAATCCGTGTTTGGATAACCTGAGTCAATAAATCCCATCAAGGTCAAAACCCAGACCTTCAAGACGTGACAGAATCAGATGACCTTTATTTGCAACTGCCTATAGAGGGCTCCACCGTGTGGGAGGCCAGGAGGGGCCTCTCCGGAGGCCTTGAGAGCCCAGATTTGGGAGTAGACTAACTTCCCTACTCCCTCCAAGCAGAGGTGGTCTGGAGGCTGTGAAATTGCCAGAGAGCCCCAGTTCACCCCTAGAACAGAGACAGCAGCATCTCAATCGTATATTGCTTTTTATACCCTTTAAAGATGCCTCCTTGCTCTGAGCTTCTGGCTTTGGGTATACATCTAGCAGCAAAGACATGTTTATCTAGGATTATAGGGAAGACCCAGTTGCCCGGTGTGGACACGCTCGGCCTGCAGCGAGTGAAAGCCGCATAGGGCACCTCGCTGGAGCCACCCTGTGATTCTGTAGAAGGGCGGCATGATCCTAAGAGTCCCATCTCTGTCCACGTCCAACTTCACACCCCATTCACAAACCTTCAGGGTTTCTCCCTCTCTGCTGAATAGAGTGCCTACTATGTGCCAGTCACTGCAATAGCCTTGAAGGTGCAAACATGATTAACACCCTCTTTTGCCTTTGTCATCGCAGAACTGGTAGGGCAGGCAAACAGACTGGTCAAAACTACTCTCTTGGGGTCCAGGTCCTTCACGTCTGTCATTTGGGGTACCCTGGTGGAAAGGAGGAGAGACTTGGTGTCCACACCCTGCGGGGCTCAGAGGTGGTGTGAGGCAGACGGAGGGCAGACAGGGGCGGGCAGCCGGGGACGTGAGCTTTACAGAACATGCAAGTCAGTTTGGGCTGTACTTGTGGGTGGCGGAGAGCTGCCTAGACAAGGCGGAGACACTGCTTAAGCTGCAGTGTGACCCTCACCCCATACGTTGCTGTCTGGGGCTCACAACTTACCCACGGTGACTATCTAGTCATTCCCCTGCCCCAAACCTTCAGGGACTGCTAAGTCCAGACTGTGTGCAAACCCCCACTGCGGTGTGGAGACTGGATTGCAAGGCAAAAGGCGGGAGGTGGGAAGATGGACGAGATGTCAGAGGCCGCACCGAGGAAGCACAGCCGCATGGGGAGAAAGAAGCAGAGGGCAATGAAGATCCTCCTTATTCTCTACTTGCCCTCGCCACCTCCCTCTCGCGCACATTTGCCCGCATTTCAGTCGGGCTGAATGACTCCCCACTCCTCATGCTTTCCTACGGACGTTCTGTGCTCTCTAGTCCCACCACCTGGATGTCCTCCCCTGACCCGGTCTCCCACTGTTGGGAAGGGCTCCTGTCTTTCGGAGTCCAGCTCAAGTGATCCGGAGGCTTTGCCCTGAACACCCACTGCATGTCAGGCACTGTGCTACGTGCTTTGCAGAATCTCTGATCTCTCTCCCCGCAAGGTGAAGAGTAGTCTCTCTGTTTCACAGCTGAGAGAACCAAACATCACAACCGAGCCCAGACTCCCAGCTGAGCAGAGGCCGATGTCCCTTGGGGGCTGCCCTGCCTCGCGGCTGTGGTCTGCACCTTGCCGGGGGCCCTCAGAGGATGTTAACTCCTGTTGTCCTTCATCTGGGCTCCTCCTTCCCACCACCACCTGTAGACCGATCATCAAGTCCTGTGGATTTTACCGGCCCATTGTCTCCACCGCCACTGACATCAGTGGTTACGGCCTCTGTCATTTCTCTGCTGCCCACCTCAGCATCATGGCCCTGAAATCCCTTCTCTGCACGGCAGCCCAGGTGTTGACTCTAAAATGCAAAACTCATCAGATCTTGTCCCTGCTTAAAATCTTTCCGTTTTGACCACTTATTCAACCACAAATACGGATGAGCATCTACTCTGTGCTATTCACCCATCTAGCTGCAGGGGATACAGCAGTGAACCAAACAAAGTTTGCCCCCCGTGAAGTCCAAACTCTTTAAGCCCTTCTTACAGGCTGACCAGCATCTGGACCTGCTGTGCCTTCCATTGGTTGTGCCCACCACTCCCTGGCATCTTCCACTCTGGTCATGCTGAAGCACCTGTGGTCTCAGAGACACAGGTGGCTGTTTCTTACCTCTGGAAACGCTCCACATGCCGTTCCCTCTGCGTGGAGCATCCTTTCCTGGCTCATCATGCTGCCACCTGACTATGAGCCCCTAGTCTTCCTCCCAGTCCCAACCTCAAGGTCACCTCCTCCAGGGAGGGAGCCTTCCTTAACCTCCAAATGTATTAATTAGGTTCCCCTACTATGTGTACCTATAGCACCTTGTATTCTCTTGACTCTCCTTGAAGGAGACCATGTTTTATTTATTTGTATATACTTTAGTATGCCCAAGGCACAGCAGTGTCCAAAGCCTCTCTACTGCTTATTGGTTACATGCACAGGTAAAGTCCAGGCTGTGATATCAGGTGCGGTGAGACCTCCCCTGGTGTGAACACCCTAAGGCAGCGTCTCCTGGGCAAGAAGCTTCTGAGGGGCCAGTGGGGAAAAGGAACAGAGCAGAGCAGCCACGAAAATGGATGCTAGGCTGCCACCCTGCCTCTCTCTGGATTTTCATCTCGCCCTGTCTCCAAACTGCAGTGTGAATCCAAACTCATGGTGAATCCGACCCGTGAGCACCTGGTCCATTTCAGCATCCGGATGATGAAAACGGAATTTTCTTTCTCACCAGGCCATTAGGATTCTTCTTTTCTATCAGCTTTTTATGGAGTGCTCATAGGAATTGGAGTGATTGGGGAAATGATTGGGAAAAGTTTTTGGGGTCTCTGCACCTTAAAGATGTGTTTTGGGGGAGGGCAGGGGCAGCACTGAGTCTGGTAAGGGAAGCCGGTGTCCTTCAGTTTTTCTGCCTGGTAAGCATTTTTCAGGTCTGCTGGATTTGGGTACCTACCAGCAAGTCTATTTTAAAGCACATAAAATCTGAAAATAAATGGAGTCGGTTTGTGGCAGAGGATGGCTGGTCTGGCAGGGACCACCCCTCACTGTTCAGCCCTGCAGCTGGGAGAGAGCGGCAAAGACAAGGCTGGAGAGGGAAAGCTTTATGTCAGAGAAGTCACAGCCCATCCCTTAGGCCTCTTTCCTCCTTGTTGGAGGAGATACTCGTGAGTGTGTGTGTGTGTGTGTGTGTGTGTGTGTGTGCGCGCGCGCGCGCGCGCAGGGGACCAGGACCTTCTGCTTCTTCCTGGAACCTAAGGACAGGTTTGCAAGGAGAGGAGCTGTAGGAAGCAACTAATTTCATTATAAGAGAGAGGTGCTAACGCTGGCCCTCTCCATCCCAGGCCCCTACCGGCATCTGCAAGCCAGGTGGTCTCTCCCTTATCCCTGTGGCTAACACTTGATAGCAGGCAGCTCCTGGTCTTCCGCCTTATTCTCAGCCTACACCCTGCACCACTCAGCTCCACGCACATACTGCTCCATTAGCCTCACCTGTCCTTGGTCATCTTGGAACCTGACCTCCGACCACATGCTCTCTATCTGGCTTTCCTCTTGTCCAAGGTGTCCCTCCCTCGATACTGCTCATCTGGTCCTGTCCTTTTCTCCCCTCATTAAAGGTAATTTGCATCACTGTCCCAGACCATATACTTTAGAAAGCAAGGAACACACCTGAAGTAGCTGGAAGAGCAGGCATCTGGACGAGCTTCCCTGGGTGTAAATCCTGACTCTGAGATTTCTCTGTTGTGAGCCAGATTACCACAGTGAGCTACTGAGCCTCCCGGAGACTTGGCTTCTTCATCTGTAAAATGGAGATCATAATAGCACCAGCATCATAAGATTCCGGAGAGTGTTCATTGAGCTAATTTACATGTAAGTGCTTAGCAAAGTACCTGACCCATAGTAAGCACTCAACAAGTGTTAGATAAAATAAGAAATTCAGCCCCCAACGCCCTACTGAACTTCATAAATGAGAAATGGATGCTTAGCACCCATATCCCCCAAAATACAAAATAAAAATGGTGCTTTCTCTGTCCTAGACACCTGAGTTCAGAAAAGAGAGCCAGAGCCCCAGGGAGAGTCATGGATTGAGTTAATGCAATGTGGCTAAGGAATGGGCAGGGGTCCATGGAGCAGGGGTTTGAGGAACAGATGTTCACATTGGGAAGAGGCTGAGGAGCAGAGAATCTATAGGGCAGGAGCCTGTGGGACAAGGGTCGGAGGGGTAGGGTCCACAGCTTCCCAAAGGAACCCAGAGCAGGAAATGCCATAGAATGAGCCACAGTTCATGCTGCGTGACCAAACTGGGCTGCCCTGGGCCCATGGACCATTGCCTACCTGAGGGAGCTGGCAAGAATAATAGAGGCAAAGCACGCAGCACTTTCCAGGTGCCCTGTAAGGCTCGTCCTGGCAACCCCAGCAGATGTAGGAGGGGCATTTTCAGTGGCACCTGTCAGAGTAAAGCCAGCCCAGTGGTGTTTTCTCCCCTTTTACTGAAGTTTAGACTTGGTTCTGGAGCAGAAAATGCATGTTCCATAGGTCCATCACCTCCATGCCCTTTTCTGAGACCTCCCTTCCCCTTGACCTCCAAGCTCAGCGATGATGGAAGTACCAGGACCTTCCATACTTCTCCAGGGAGGACAGGCCCACTCATCCCAGGGAGGCACAATCATTAGTGTCATCTCATTAAACTGAAAACAGCTGCTGACTCAGGCCAGGCTGTGAAGGAGGACTGCTTCCTGGCCTCTGGATGACCTCCCCTGGGAGCTGCATGGGTTGGGATGAAAACCCGGAGATGGACAGCACAGGAAGGGACCGTACTGGGAGGGTGGCCTCCTCCTGCCTGGCACTGGGCTGCAGCCAGCGAGGGTACCAAGGTGAGGGTATTCGTTGGCATAAGGTTTCTACTTTTCTCACAAAGACACCACGTACAGTGGCTTAAACAAAACAGAAGTTAGTTCTCTCACCCCCAACAGTCTGGGGCCAGTGTGGAGGCCCCAGTGTGTCGGGGTCCCAGCCTCCTCCCTTCTGGGGCTCCACTCTTCCCAGGGTGTTCTCCTCACCCTCATGGCAAAGACGTCTTCCCAGTCCATCTTGCACTCCAGCCAGTGGGAGGAAGGAATGGGAGGAAGAGAGAGCTGCACCGGTCACGGCACTGGTATCTCTCCAGCCAGATCCTAGTCGCCCCTCAAGAAAGCAGGAAAACGTTGTTCTTATTCAGGCAGCCACGTGCCCAGCTAAAACTCAGAGGCTCTGTGAAGGAGAAAACCGATGTGGGAAAAATTGACAGTCTCTGTGACAATGACCAAGTCCGAGCCCTGCCCACAGATGCCACACAATTGCAAAGACAGACAAACCCACACAACACTGTGCACAATGAAGAAACACCATTCGATCATTTACTCAAGGAACGTTTATTAGGGCCTTCAAGCATTGAGGAAATAGAGGCAAAATCACCATCCTTTTCGTCATCAGGCTCTCAGTCATGGAGGATAAAAAATATTATCTAATGGGCTTCATGATATAAAGGAAACATTTATTTATTCATTAACACACATTCAGTATGCCTCTGCTACATGCTGGAAAATGCATCCGTTCTGGGGATACCGTGATAAAAGACACAGGTCCTGCCCTCAAGGGCAATAGGGCAACAGCGATGTACAAGGTCAGTACTGTGACTGTGATAAGCACAGGGGTCCCCAGTATAGCCCGGAGGTCCCAGCAGGACCAGAAAGTCTTCCCAGGCTTTTGCACCAGGTTGAGACCCCAGATCCTTGGCATGACCCTGGACAGCAGCCTCTAAATGACTGAAATTGGGTTTCTCACAAGCCCAGCTGAGAAGATCAGAAGTGGGCTTAAAATGATTTTTAAAAAACAAGATATTTCTTGCACATTGGGTTATACCCTAAGATTTACTTTCACCCATGAAGTTTAGCTTCAGGAAACTGAGCTCTGGAGGCAGAACTTGGAACCATTCCCAAGGCAGGAGGTGGGTTTAGAGTGTTCTGAGGACAAACAGTGATTCCTACGTCTCCCACGCTTCCCAGAACTGCACATGTTACTCCCGCCAGCCAAGACTTTGACGGCTATAGGGTCGTGGTGAGGTCAAGACTCTGCCCTACACTGCCCACTCTGCTTTGGAGCTCCCGACAAGGTTCACAGGGCCCCCAGATAACTCATTCTGATTTTTATTCCCTCAATGGCCAAAAATGTACTTTCTCTAACCAAAATCACTATTATTTGAATTAAAACCCATTGTCTTTTATTTGGCATCTGAAGGGCTAGGACAACAATGGTTTTATCACCTTGAAGTGTGAGAAAATGCTTTCTAAGCTACAAAGACTCATAAAAATATGAATTGGTTTTATTTTTATGTGTAAAGCCATATAGTAAATGAGGTAGAAACTAAATTTTATTGAATAACCAGTCTGTGCCAAGAACTGTGCTAAGCACATTACATACATTACCTCCCTATAAACCTACCAAGGCTCTGCCTATTTTATACATAGGAAACTGAAGCACAGAAAGGTCAAGTAACTTGCCCGTGGTAGCACAACTTGTTTGTGACAGGGCCAGGACTAGAACCCAAGTCTGTGTGACTCTTCACTCTTCTGCAATCCTAGAAGATTGTGATAAAGTCATCCATAGTCCTTTTTTCTCTAGGCTAAACAACTCCAACTCATATAATTTTTTATCCTTTTTATGATGGGCACTTCATCTTGCAAAATATTTGACAGTTTTGAAGATGAAGAACTATTCTTGGTAAAGATCAAGAACTATTCTTGGTGGGTACAAAGAGGTGGGGTTGTCTTGGGGGCTTAGTATGTTGTAACCTCAGGGAGGGAATTTGTGCAGATCTTAAGATCTCACTAGTACTGGGGTCTTAAAATAACTGTGGCCAATGTAAGCCTGTAGGGTCACAGGAGAGGCACTTAAAACAAGAATGAAGACACATAATGTCAGTGTGAATTTTATGTGTTGTGATTAAAAAGTGGCTGAATGTCCTTTGAAAGACTTATCATGATACTAACATAAAGCTACATGAGAATTGTAAGGATGTGGCAGCTGAGAAAATGTTTTTCCAGCCATCACTCTGTTCGTCCATCCAAATAATTACATTATCACTATTGGGGACCAGTGCTAGACTCTTTGGAAAACACGAAGTGCGTGTCTACATGATGTTTGGATGCGTGTCTACATGATGTTTGCAAAAGGGGGAATTTTGCATACATTTGTTATACGTAGTTGATTTTGCCTCCTCACCTTGATTAGGCCAACTTTACCCTGTGCTTTTTGTCTAATCTTGAGAAAAACATCAGACAAATTCCAACAAAGGAGCATCCTGCAAGATACCTGACCACTCACTACTCCTCAAAACTATCAAAGTCATCAAAAACAAAGGGAGTCTGAGAAACTCTGACAGCCAAGAGGAGCCTAGGAGATGTGACAACTAAAGTTAACATGGTATCTTGGACAGATCCTGGAAAAGAAAAAGGATATTAGGTTAAAACTAAGGAAATTTGAAAAAAAAAAAAAAAACTATGACTTTAGTTCATAATAATGCATGTTTTTTTAAATCACTCATCAGTTCCCATTAGATAATATTGTCTTTCCTCGTCAGGAATGCAGACCCAAGGATTGAAAGAAAGAGATGTACTGAGGCCACAGGGGGCAGGGGGCAAGTGTGAGACCTCAGCCCTGTTTGGCCTCTAGCTGCTGCTTCAGCCTTAGACCATCATCTCTCAGAGAAGCATGGCATAAAACCCTCTGGCCAGTGGAAGTGGTAGGTCCCTGACGAGACTAGGGTCTCCTACAGGACCCAAGCTCACCCCAGGCCAATTGTTTCAAGCCATTTCTTACGACAAGCCCTTCATCTCCCATTTGCCACCTTTCAATGGCCATAGATTTTACTTGGCAGGATTTTATTCTAAAACAATCCCCTCCACCTTGTTAAGCTCTACCCTTAATTAGCACAGGGAGAAATGATGTTATTGGAAGCAAACCTCTCTGTAGCACACTTCCCTCTGTTTGGCAAATTAAAAGCATTTGGAAACTCTTCCGTGGTCCCAATCAATAGCTCAAGCCATAATTATTCAGCGGGGCTTGCGTTTTTTTCTGCTGACAGCCGGCGGGGTGTGCTGATGTGGAATTGTCTCATATGCTTATGCGGCTTAGCCCTTCCCATGATTGGGGGCCGCTGCAAAGGGATCGATAGCATCTTGGGGGAGACTGGGAAATGGACTTGCCTGCATCTAAACCCTCTCGGACCTCCCCATTCCTCCAGGGGAGACGTTAGCCACAGTCAGATGGGGCCCTTTATTTTCTTATTTATGCCCACCTGAGGCAGCCGAGCAGCACTTTTGGGCCACCAAAATAAACGCCCACTTTATAGGATAATCATGTAGTATCAGGCTTTAGATTGTGGATAATGGGGATGTGCTGAGAAGTAAACAATCAAATCTTCTTAGTTTAGATTTCATTAATTTCAGGATTACTGATAATTTGCATGGGATGTGGATTATTACTCACGCAGCTCTCTTCCTCGAGGATAGTGCAACTTGCTCTTGTAAACAAAACTGCAGAGGGACATTTACGATAATTCAGAGGTCTAACTTTTTTCAACATCACCTGTCAGTCTTCAGCAGTGCCTGGTCACAAACAAACAGCCAATTTATTCATTCCAGATCCTTTTAGGGTCTAACAGTCAAGAGACCAAACTCCAGCCCTGCCTCTGTATTTCTCTAGACAGGCTACTTAGCTTTCTTTCTCAGTTGGCTTTGTTTTGTTTTTCTGCAAAATAGGAATATGGCTTGTCAACTTCACAGGGGCACTGTAAAAATAAATGAAATAAAAGATATGACCTTGACTTTTAGGTATAAAAAACCACTATATCAATTAATTATTTCACACAGTAAAGGAAGTCTTTTAAACACCTGTGGTTACTTTTTTTTTTTTTAATGTTTTGCCTATTTAGGCTTATTCCGCATCCTTGAAAGTGATCAACTAATTTTTTAAGACTCAACACAGACTAAATATGATTCTATTCCAACCCATGAACAATTAGATGTGAAAAGATTGTCTTTTTACATGAGAGGGAACATAAAATCACTGTTTCCTGTGTGAGCCCAAACCCAGGTAACTCACATGATTACACTGATCATTATGTATATTAAGAGACTGCATTAGATCAAAGGCATTGAGACCCCTCTAGAGCACTCCATGCCTGACATTATGAATAACTGCCCCTGGGATCAGTGCTGAGAAGCATCCAAAATCATGAGCTATGAGCGCTCCTCTTTTGAGGCTGAGGTTTCTGAAGATCCGGTCATTGTTCTGTAGGAAAAAATAGCCTGAAGACCCCACAGGGCACTGGGCCCACTCAGCCACAGGATCTCTTTCTAATCCTTTGGAAGGTGTCTGGGGTTTACCTGTCATCAACACACTCACCTAGTTTTTGTTTTGGGTTTTTTTTTTTTAATTTTTTTAATGTTTATTTATTTTTGAGGGAGACAGAGAGATCATGAGCGGGGGAGGGGCAGAGAGAGAGACACACACACAGAGAATCCAAAGCAGGTTACAGGCTTCGAGCTGTCAGCACAGAGCATGACATGGTGCTCACACTCACCAACCTGGAGAACATGACTTGAGCCGAAGTCAGACACAACTGACTGAGCTACCCGGGAGCCCCATGCTCACCTAGTTTTTAAATAAATGCCCACATGATTGTGGCCCTGTAAAAGGCAAGCTGCCCAGAGCCCACACCAATCATACCAATGGGTGACTCCTCCCAGCGTTGATCTGGGCCCCTCACTAAGTGATGAACATCTACTTCACCATGTCCTTAGAGGAGCCGCATCAGTGCACCTTAACATTGTCCTTTTATCTTCTCAAGAACGTGGATAGGGTTCGAGAAGAACCCACCTTCTACCAAATCCCCAGAGCATTCTGGCATCTGTGCAGGAGGCCTGAAGAGACCGTTCATAATCATCGATATTCTGTTTTTGTATCCTCACATTCAACCTCCATCCACCACCACCCGTTCTTCACGTTTTTCGAAATTCAATGTGAACAATATTGCATATATTCTCTGAGTCACTCTTTCCTTATGTCACAGGAGAAATTAAAGCAAACCAGTCAAAAGTCTCCAGAAACATAGAGTGGGTTGGAAATAGCTGTCTCTTTAAATGAAAGAGACCATGAAAACTGATTGCTCCAATCTGAGAATGAGCCACACTTTATCCTGGAAGAATTATTAGGAAGAAAGGGACATACATTTCTTTTGACACTGTATATTAAGTGAACTTTCTAAACCCTATTTGTCTGTATTAAATAAATATGCTCAGAGTTTCCTACCATGCCCTGTATTTTTTCTGGTTTTAAATCAAAGGGATTAAGACTCCTAATTAAGACACTGGAGGAGGCCCGATCAGTTTTGCCAGTGCAAATTAGTTCAGAGGCCCAGAGCTGCTCCTTTCTGTTTGCTGGTATGGGAGGTTTGTTTGATTTAACATGATTGAGGAAATGAAATATCCCTAAGACAAAGAACCAATATTGCACTTCTGGAGAGTGGCTGAAGGGAAATTGGAAACTAATGCACATTAGTAGTGGATCCAAAATACAACAAGCAGGAGAAATGTTATTTAGAAGGAAAGTGATATGACTAGACTAATCCTTTGGAATAGATTCTACCTTCTCCTTCCTTTATTTTTCTCAAAGGAAAATAAATGAAATAGAATCTCAAATTCCTAACAAAGTCTCATGAGCTTAGGACATTATCTTTCCTTCCTTCGATACATGCCGAGTTTTTATATGCATTATCTTCTCTTTTTTTAAAATTTTTTTTAACGTTTATTTATTTGTGAGACAGAGAGAGACAGAGCATGAACGGGGGAGGGGCAGAGAGACAGGGAGACACAGAGTTGGAAGCAGGCTCCAGGCTCTGAGCCATCAGCCCAGAGCCTGATGCAGTGCATTATCTTCTTAATATTCACAATATTGCTATGAAATAGTAATTATTGCCCTATTTTACAGATAAAGAATCTCATTCTCCAAAGGTAGACATTGATCTAAAGCCAAGTATTCTTTGAGACTCGTAATTATTGTTTTTGGGTCCATCAACTCTGAGCCATTTGGTAAGCCTGAGAAGAAAGATCTCAGTCAAAAACAATACAGCCTTGTCTGAGTTTGGTGTTGCATATGGTTGGGCTGGATTCCTATTCAGTGAATCTGGTCAAGCCAGGATGACTCTCCAAAGGCAATGAGAAAAAGGGCAAGAT
Source organism: Acinonyx jubatus (assembly GCF_027475565.1). Taxonomy (NCBI): domain Eukaryota; kingdom Metazoa; phylum Chordata; class Mammalia; order Carnivora; family Felidae; genus Acinonyx; species Acinonyx jubatus. The sequence goes on along the minus strand of NC_069386.1, from coordinate 109,814,228 downwards.
GCAAAGCTAGTCCAGCATGGTCAGCTGAAATCAAATAACAAACCCAGCCTGAAATGGCTTTCTCTCATCCCAGCTGGTCTTGCTATCTCCATCAGAGCCAATTTTCTCCTCTCCTCTCTCTCCTGGGGGTGCACAATCCAAATTTACTTATTCAAGGCCTTGAGGGCACATTTATTTCTTCTGTGCTCAACAAATTCAGTTGATCATTTTTTGGGGTTCTTTTGTTTTTTTGTGTTTTTTTAATAACAGTATTCAATAAAACTGCTAATTCTTGTGTTGTCTGAGGGAAGGGGAGATTAGTTCTTCTGTGTGGCTGCATACTGCATGTTTGTGGTAACTAACACTATGCTATGGGATTGTCTAATCCCTTAACAGTTTATGCCATTTTATGCCTGAGATGGCCAGTCAGACTTAGAGAAAGAAGAGGATAAAAAATAGATTACCTGGATTTTTGTCAAGTTAGGTATTGTAATGCAGAGCAAACCCAAATCACTCAGTTCCTACTACCTGGGATAGCCATGACTGATGAGCCAAAAATGCAATTACACACACACACACACACACACACACACACACACACATATCACATGTGTGTTTATATGGCAGATGAGACACTAGGAACATTAAGGCCTGGATATCCATGGGTAACCCATAATAGGGTAGAAATGGGTGTTGGTGGGAAAAATGGTTTTGAAAAATCAGTCCATAAGAGAGATTCAGGAGTCCTGAGAAAGATTCCGACAATATTAATTATTGCCTCTTCTGAATACCTCATAGAAGCACTGATTTCTTTGATCATCCTGTGATTTCTGCCAATATATCAGGCCATGGTTTGATAGTCTTCCAGATGTATATTGTTTCAAGGGTACCCAAGATTTGTTTTAATCAGGTATGGTGAAACACAGACATGGAAATCATCGTTGGGGAGGGAGACTTTTTTTTTTTTTTTTAACTCACAGCTCACTAGGAATAGGAAGCATGGCCTGACATGCAGGGGAGGCACACGGAGAAGCACCAGGGTCAGTCAGAAAGCAGGAGCAAAGAGAAATTGTGGGCAAGAGCCTCTATTGTAGTTTCCTCAGAGAGGAACAGGTAAGGCAAAGCAAGCAGATTTAAGATTGTCTAGTTTAGATAATTTTGCTAAGCTCTGCAGTATAGAGGTTCTCCCTAGTTGGTCCCTGGCCCTGGGGTGATTAGGCCAGGGAAATAGTGGCCCTGAGTGTGAGAGCCCAATAAAGATAATGGCTCAGGTTAGAGCCATTTGGATCAGTTGGTTTGAATATGAATGGTGCACTCATAGGCAAGTTGTTTATCTCTAGGAATTGACTAGTCCTGGGAGGGACAATCACTCCTGGCTCAGCAAGGCTTCCAGATGTCAAAGCATCAAAATACAGAAAGAAAGAAAGAAAGAAAGAAAGAAAGAAAGAAAGAAAGAAAGAAAGAGGGAAGGAAGGAAGGAAGGAAGGAAGGAAGGAAGGAAAGAAGGAAAGAAGGAAGGAAGGAAGATATGGTTAATACATGTGTGCCAAAGTTGTACCTCCTGTTATTCTGAAAGACAGAGGAAAAGCTAGAGGAGTATTGGTCTCATGTATGTTCAGGGGACCTTGACAGTGATTCTTCATTGTATAAAAGGGTTAATGCCAGAGAAGAAAGGCCTACTTTTCTTATTTTGTTTCTTTTTTGTAAGAATACAATTCAATAGTTTTTAGTTTTCACAATTTGTGTAACCATCACCACTATCTAATTCAAGAATATTTTTATCATCTCCAAAAAGAAACCCTGTACCCCGTTACTAGTCACTCCCTACTCCCCCAGCCACCAGCCCCTGGCAACCACTAATCTACTTTCTATCTTGGTGGCTTTACTTATTCTGGACATTTTATTTAAATGGAATCATGTAACGTATGGCCTTTGTGTCTGATTTCCTTCAGTTAGCATAATGTTTTCAAAATTCATCCATGGTTATAGCATGTTTTGGTATTCCTTTTTATGGCCTAAATAACATTCCATTGAATGGATATACCACATTTGCTTATCCATTCATCAGATGGTGGAAACTTGGGTTGTTTCTACTTTTTGGTTATTATGAATAACGCTGCTATTAACATTTGTACCAAAGGGCTGCACCAGCAATGTATACGCATCCAGTTTCTCCATATCCTCATGAGGTCCATCTTTTTGATAATAGCCATCCTAGTGGGTGTAAAGTGGTATTTCGTTGTGGTTTTGATTTGCATTTTCCTAATGACTAATGATGTTGACCATCTTTTCATGTGAGAGCTCTATTTTTTATGCTAACTTTTCCTTAATACACAGAGAATATATAGTAACTGGGGAAGAACCAAAAAATAGGCAAAAAAGGCAATAAAAATCATTCTTAATTTTATAACCTAGAAATAATTAATAATACTCTTCTACATATTTTTTCTAAGAAAAATTATAAAAACAATATATGTACTATTTTATAACTTCCCTTTCTTCATTTAACATACATTGTGAACATCTTTTTAATTCCTATTTTCTTTTTTTTTTTTTATTTTTTTTTCAACGTTTTTTATTTTATTTTTGGGACAGAGAGAGACAGAGCATGAACGGGGGAGGGGCAGAGAGAGAGGGAGACACAGAATCGGAAACAGGCTCCAGACTCCAAGCCATCAGCCCAGAGCCCGACGCGGGGCTCGAACTCACGGACTGTGAGATCGTGACCTGGCTGAAGTCGGACGCTTAACCGACTGCGCCACCCAGGCGCCCCTTAATTCCTATTTTCTATAAAGTATTTTAATGGCTGCTTATTATCCCTCTGAATACACTTACCAGGATTGATTTACCCAAACCACTATTTTGGAGGGTCTAGATTGTTTCCAGTGTTGTGCAAAGATAATTTGGCAAACAACATCCTTGTAGTCAAATCTTTGTACACATAAGTTATTAGTTCTTTAGTGTAAATTTCCAGAAGTGGAATTTCTGAGTCAAGAAGCATGCAAAATACCAACACCAAATTTGTGTATCATCAGTTGCCAAACTCTGTGCTCTGTTGAGTCCCACTTTCTAATACCACTTCAAACTTGAGACTGAAGATGTGGCTGGCCAGCTCAGCTGGTTAGAGAACAGAAATAACAAAGGCAGAGCTGTGGATTTGCTCCCTGCCTGATAAGCCCTGAATACTCCTTTCCAAGCAATTTATAAACGTCCATCATTGAGCATGAGTCAACAGAGGGGGAGCATGGCCAGATTAGTACATTTCCTTCAGCTCTCACTAAACATCACTTCCTGGGGGGAGGCCTCCTCTGACCACCTGTTAAGATAGGCCAGGGGGTCTTTGTCTACCTTGGCTGCAAACCAGAAGCTCTGTGAGGCAGGCGTGATGTCTAACTTGTCCAACATTGTGCCCCTAGTCCCCACATAGCACCAGAAAAATACATTTGCACTGAGTGACTGAATACAAGAATGAATTAATAACTGAGAGAAAAAAGCCAAAGCAAGCCTTAGTGATGTTGGGCTGCACACACAGGGAAGCACAGCTGTTGATGGCTACAAATAGAGACGACGTGGTGTTGAGCACATCTTTGCCTGCTGGGAAAGAGGGGAGGGAGCTAACACAATTGCATGTGCACAGTGTGCCCTGCGTACATTACTGCTTACGGCCCTCGCCACAGTAGTGCCTATAGAATAGGTCTTCTCCCCATCTTAGAGATAAGAACACTAAGAGCTAGAGAAAATTTATTTCTCACCCACAATCTCACAAGCATTGAAAAAGAAAAGTCAGTATCCCACACCTGATCTGTCAGCCTGCAGAGCACCTCCTTTTTTCATGATACTGTCCCATTTCATTTCCTCTAGAAAGCTGAGAACCAAACCTAACTATGCACAGTCTGAGCAAGGCTATAAGGCCTTCTACGTGGCTCTGGGTGTGACCAACGTTTCCTGAAAATGACATTATGTCTCATTATTTCACCATGGAGATGCCAAACCAGAGACAGCCAGACTGGTCTCATAGGGTCTTGCCCCAGAGGCCGGTTCTGCTTATGCTCCTGTCAAAGGGGCACTTATTTAGGACACGGGTCATGGTGGCTCCCAAGTGCTGATGGCATAAGTAATGTGCAGGCTGCACGGCCTCCTCACCAGTTGTCAGGAAAACTATATATCTGCCAGCTAATTCTGAGAGCCAGTTCCCTTTCACGAAGATTTGTGACTCTCCTGGGCCCCGTAGGCACATTTAAACAATGAAAGGAGATTAACCACTCAGCCAGAGGCATTTTTAATGTCACCACCATAGCATTGACTTTTTCCATTTCAAACATTCTGCCGGCATAATTCGATTCAGGGTCAGCGTGTGTACCAGAAATATTCTTTCTCGAACTTGGGCAGTGTCTGCCAGGGGAAGTCACTTCCAAGAGCTTTCCAGGTCCTATCTAATTCCAAGACCATTGAGTGAGTCTGAGCCTTGCAGAGCCAGACCAACCTGCCCACTTTGGAATCAGGTAGGGCATCTTTCCCCCTTTAAATGGAGATAAATGGATGCACTTGGGTGGCTCAGTCAGATGAGTGTCGAACTTGGCTCAGGTCATGATCTCAGAGTTCCTGGGTTCGAGCCCCTTATTAGGCTCTGTGCTAACACCTCAGAGCCTGGAGCCTGCTTTCGATTCTGTGTCTCCCTCTCTCTCTGCCACTCCCCTACTTGCTCTCCCTCTCTCTCTCAAAACTAAATATTTAAAAAAAAATTTAATGGAGACAAATAGTTCCTGCCTAACCTTAAAGCAAAGAGTGAATGTGGCCAAGATGTGGTCAGGACTGAAGTGGGTCATCACTGGCCCCTCCTTTGTATGATCATAAGACCTGGTTGGCTTTCTCTTTGAGTTCCAGGATCTCAGATCCACAATTCCCTTTTTTTTTTTTTATTTTCAGGGTGTATACATTAAACCACTATATTGACAGGTTTTTAAGGGGTCATGAGCAGAGTCCCTAAATAGGGGTTGATGAGACCCACTTGACTGAGTCTGGCCAGGCTTTCAGAGTTTTATCTGAGACCAGAATTGGGGCTGGCTGTGACTGGTAGGACTGGAAGGGAAAACAGCAGAGATCTACCAAGCCCCCTTCCCTCATGCTATCAATGCTTAGTAATCTTGACAACTTAGGGATCCTAAAAAGCTGGGCCCCTTCTTCAAGAGCAGAAAGGGAAAAGGGAGTGGGGGACCAAACTGAGAAGTTTAAGAAAAGCGTGGTTTTTAATGGATTGATTTTCTGTTGCCTCTAGTCCATTCAATAGAACACATTTCTATGAGCCATTACTCACAAGCACTCATAGATAACAATTATAGTAATGACGACATAAATCTCACTGATATAAGCAAGGAGTAGCTCCCCAGACATCTTTAGGAAGCTGGGAAAGAGTAGGGAACAAATGATGAACTCTTTAGGGCACTTGCAATTATGAGAAGAGAAATTATTCTTATTTGTCTTTAGGAGTTCGAGATACATAGAGAGTCACCATCTCAGCTCAGTGGTCTCCAAACTTTTATTATTTACCCAATCTGTAAATGGTTTTAAGTATACATCCCCAAATATGACATGTATTATATGCACATCCTACCATATTCATCTATTACATCCATTTTAAAACATACATAAGAAGTTGAAATTAGCACAGAATCAGATGAAAATCAATTGACATGAATGTTAGAAATTTTCTTCCTTCATCTCAAAGGATCATCTAGGTACATACCATTTTGGAGGCTCCTGCTCTAAATCTCAGGGAGTCTGGATTAGTTTGCTAGGGCTGCTGTAATAAGGTGTTATAGACTAGTTGGCTTAAACAAGAGAAATTTATTTTCTCACAGTCCTGGCAGGTGAAAGTCCAAGATCAAGGTGTCCTCAGGGCTGGTTTCCCCTGAGGTTATTCTCCTTGGCCTGCAGATGTCTGCCTTATTGCTGCCTCTTCACAAGATGGTCCCTCTGTGCACACACACCCCTGCAGCCTCTGTGTGTCCAAATTTCCTCTTCTTAGAAAGATACAGTCAGATGAGTTTAGAGGCCTACCCTAACAGCCTCGTTTTAACTTAATCACCTCTGTAAAGTTCCAAATATAATCACATTCAGAGGAACTGGGGGTTAGAACTTCACATATCGATTTCAGGGAGACACAGTGAAGCCCACAGCAGAGCCCTTTCCCAGATAATCATCTAGTGGCCTCCCCTGGGACCAAGGTGAGGGATCTTGGAGACTATTCTCAAGCCATTAGCTGGTCACTTGCCTTCTGGTCCCCTGGTGGGTAATGTTGCCCCTATGACAACTGTAGACCACCTTTTCCAGAAACCAAGGTCGATCCCTCTGACATTAGTTAATATCAGGCCAATGGCTAGCTTCCCAGAGGTGACTGATCATTGCTCTTTAACCTCGCAAAGGGGAAATGCAAGGGAAACCTTGAGAACTTTGGACAGTCCCGAACTGTTCCTGCTCAAACTCTCCCAGCTATGGAAGCACCAGGCTGGACATGAGTAAGTTTAGTGTTGGAGATCCAGTGATGAGTCTTGTTCACAAAGCTCCTTCCAACATAGTGACAAGATAGGGGCCATGTACAGGGCTGGTCCTTGGCAACCCTTGTATGTATTCCCTTCCCTCTTGGAACATGTTCCATGCTCAGAGCTTTCAGGGCTGTCACCATAGCTTATGCAGCTCCCTAATTCATATCCCCAGGGTGATTCCTATGTTTTTTAAGATTCCTATGTTTTTCAAGTGCAGTGGGAAAAAACCAATTCAAAGGAATAAACCTCTAACGTTGGAATTTGGGACATTGGAATTCTAAATTAGGGAAATACTGAGAAGTAGCAGAACCTTTCTTGGACTTTCAAATCATCCCTTGGTGAAAGAAGCTGATTTTGGCTACTCCTATTAAAAAGCTACCACTTCCCCTGCGCAAGATCTCTTGTCCACTATTCCAAAAGGAACTTCAGTAAGAAGAATTAGAATTTGAGAGTGCGCCTGGGTGGCTCAGTCAGTTAGGCAGCTGACTTTGGCTCAGGTCATGATCTCACGGTTCTTGAGGTCGAGCCCCACATCAGGCTCTGTGCAGACAGCTCAGAGCCTGGAGCCTGCTTCGGATTCTGTGTCACCCTCTCTCTCTGCCCCTCCCCCACTCACACCCTGTTTCTCTGTCTCTCTTTCTCTCTCTCTCAAAAATAAATAAATATTTTTTTAAAAAATTTAAAGAAGAGTTAGAATTTGACTCTGGATGAAACAGAGTCTAAGCTCGGAGGCAAGTAAGAACAGTGACTTCCTCAGGTGAAGCAGGAAACAGATGAAGGGAAGACAGGACTTTGTGGGAAGTGAAGACAAAGCCTCTGGATTTCTACTGCCTGAGTGTGACTCCTGGGTCTGCTATTTCCTACCTCACTGTTACTCTGTGCCTCAGTTTCCTCATTTCAAAAATGAGATAATTCTAGTGTCTGTCTCACAGCACAGTTAAGAGCTTTAAACAAGATAACACCAGTAAGATGCTTTGCCCAGAGCCTGACATAGCATAAGTACCCAACAGCCAGACAAATCCACAGCGAGCTTGCTCCCTCTTCAAAAGTGAAGGGGTGGGGGGTGGGGTGTCTGGGTGGCTCAGTAGATTAAGCTTCTGACTCTTGATTTCAGCTCAGGTCATGATTTCACGGGTTCGTGAGTTAAAGCCCCACATCAGGCTCTGCACTGACAGAGTATCTCTCTCTCTCTCTCTCTCTCTCAAGGTAAATAAACAAAACTTAAATACAAAAATGGATGAGGGCCTGAGGGAAGAGGGACCTCAGATAACTATTTTTTTCCCCACCATAAAATATAAACATGTGAGGAGACTATTTTGAAATGTTTAATGCAGGGTAATGGAAGCTTTTCAGGGCAAGATGGAGATAAACTTTAACAGGCAAATGCTTACTTTGAATTCCCGGCAATATTGTGAAGACACAAGGCAAATTCTGTTCGAGGAAATTAACATTGGGAGGTGATGGGGATAATGACAGAGAAAATTGGCCAGAAATTTTTAACCTTGAAATCAAAGCCCAAACCAGTGACTTTTGGGGGGGATCATAAATCCCTCAGAGGATCTGATAGCTATGCGCAGCCTTCCCAGAAAAACTTCACATACGCATAAAGCTCTACACGGAACTCCAAAATGACCCTCAAATGCATTCATGAATGGGTTTCTAGCCCATTCATAGATCCTGAAAGGAAGCAGACCCCAGGTTAAGAATCTCTCAGAGGAGAAAGAAGAGCCTGCAGACTGACAGGGCTTGGTACTAGAAAAGATCCGGGAGCAAATGCATCACGCTCAAGCGCTGAGCCAGGCCAGCTGGGCTCCTGAGAAGCCCTCTGGTCACCTGCACAGTCTCTGCCACACAGTTTGCAATTCACAAGTGGCCCCCACTGTGGATGTACATTTAAACCAACAGCGTGGGGCTCCTGGGTGGCTCAGTCGATTAAGAGTCTGACTCTTGGTTGAGGCTCAGGTCACGATCTCACAGTTCGTGGGGTCGAGGCCCCCATCAGGCTCTGTGCTGACAGTGCAGAGCCTACTTGGGATTCTCTCTCTCTCCCTCTCTGTCTGCCCTCCCCTGCTCGTGTTCTGTCTCTCTCTCTCAGAATAAGTGAATAAAAATGAAAAAAAAAAAAAAAACACCTCAATGGTGAGTACTGGACCCTGAGAACCAAGGTGGGCAGTGAGGTAAGGACAGGGAGGAGGACAACAGGCAAACAGGGAGCAGCAGTCATTCCCCTTGTGGAGAAGCCTTCCCCCGTGACCCTGGGTGAGGGTGAAGGTCAAAGTGGACCTGAGCTGTGGCAGGACCAGACCTCGCCGAGTCTCCTTCCTCAGCCCCGCTGCTCTTACCACTATGCACAAATGTGGGGCTCCCAGCAATCACCCCGGGTGCCACACTCTTTCCCACCCTACTTTCTGGTTATCTCTGAAACCTCTTGTTCTTGCCTCCGTGCCTCTGCCACAGCCCTCATCACTCACACCATGGCTCACCCAGACTCCTGGGGATCTCCCTGCCTCCCCCTACCCCATGACCTCATTTATTTATACTCCATACTGCTGCCAGCATGCTCTTCTGCAGTGGGAAATCTGACTATGCCCTCAGAATTACATGCCACTCACTGAATATGGCCTCCTGAATACAGCTGAGACACCTGGTCCCCACCCACCCCTTCAGCCTCACATCATGCCCTATCACCCATGCACTGTGCCTGTGCCTGAACACCCTACTGTCTCTCTTCTCCTTAGACCCTCTAGGACCTTAGTCATGCCCCACTCCCCACCTGGCCAGCTCCCACACACCCTTCTGGCTTCGGGGGACATCACTTGTGCCTCCTTTAGGAAGTATTTCCCATCCTCTTCTCCACCCCAACATCTCTTACCAAGACCCCAAAATTCAGCCAACAGGACTCTTGTCTTTGCAGTCCCCTCAAAGCATGGGCCCCTGCTCCAGGGACTTCCTCCTTCTGTGTCAGACACAGCTGGTGATGGGCCTAACCAGCACTCCTTCCAGAAGCCTTCCCTAGTCCCCTGGGCTGGCCACACCCCCCATGTGGCCTCAGCCCCTGGATCTCTCCCTGCAGAGATCTTACCTCTCTTTGGGCAGGCCTGTGCCTCCTTGGCCTGTCTTGTGTAGCACTGAATTACAGGCTTCCAGTTACAGAATGAGGAAGTCACAGAGATAAAAGGCACAACAGAGGGAATATAATCAATGATATCATAATAACGTTGTATGTGACGGATGGCAGCTATGCTTGTGGTAAGCACAGCATAACATACAGACCTGTCCGATCACAATGTTGTACACCTGAAACGAATGTAACCTTGTGTGTCAACTAAACTCCAAAAAATTTTTAAAATGGAGACCAAGTGGATGATAAAACTCTGTAAGTATATCATTGCAGTCATCTTTAGTGCTATTTTTTAAATACTTCTTTTAACAATCGCTTTGTGTTCTTCAAAATATACTAGGGAAGGGCATCTGGGTGGCTCAGCTGGTTAAGTGTCTGACTCTTGATCTCGGCTCAGGTCATGATCTCACAGTTCGTGAGTTCAAGCCCCACATTGGGCTCTGCTCTGATGGCACGGAGCCTGCTTGGGATTCTCTCTCCCTCTCTCTCTGCCTCTCCACTGCTTGCACTCTCTCTCTCAAAATAAATAAATAAACTTAAATATATATATATATGTATATGTATATATGTGTGTGTGTATATATATATATATATATATATATATATATATATATATATTTACTAGGGATAAGGATTCTGGATCTGGCAAGCCTTGAAACTGAGGTATAGAAAGTCCTGCCCAAAGTTACACAAAATCTGCCGGCTGCGTCTGGGGACAGAACATAGCAGATCCAGGTCCTTGCTGCCTCCACCTTCAAGACTAACTTTCCAGGGGAGACTGGGGGGAGGCCCGACTTCCAGAACTGCTCCTTTCCTGTCCATGCTTTCTCTAGCCTGGGCCGCTGCAGGGAGAGGTGGAGGGAAGCAGCAGAACATATACAATGCGATTGAGATTGCATTAACTTGCGTTCATTTGTGTTACTTAATTATTGCGGTCTCCAGCCTTCTCTAATAAATGTGTTTTCCTAACCCACAGCCTCTGGGCTATCATTCTAACCATATCTATCATGACTGAGTACCTTCTTGGGAACAGAGCGAACTTCTCTGAATTGCAAGCTAAGTAGGGCATACTAAAGAGCTTCCTGCCCTCCAGAAGAGGGAGGCAGGCAGGCAAGTCCCCTGTGCTCTGGTAACCAAGCCCTGCCATTTCACTGCGTCTGGTCTATACAAATGTTGGCCCAGCTGCAACTGAAGAGTTAAACCACGGCCTGCAGGAGAGGCAGGAGCCCGCTGATAGCTTTAAATATTTAGGCAACTGGAAAAGCTCATCCATCTTCATCTGCTGGCTTCTTTGGGGTGGGGGGGAGGGGGAATGTGAAGGCGCTAAAATAACATTGAGCAAAAAGCAGCCCCACCTTGGGGGACAATTTAGATCTTAGGTCTTTCATGCCAACATTTCTATTCAAAGAACATTCGGGGCCTGTTCAGGGTTTTGCTTCCCTCTCTGCTCATTGCTTTGAGTTAAAATTCTTCTTTTCTCGCCTGCCCTCCAAAATATATCACACTGGGCAGCAGAAGCTGGGTATTTAATTGCAAACTCCACAAACAAATGAGCAGCTGTCTCTGTATTGACAAATGCATGTCTTTTGTCTTTACAGATGCTTTAAAAAACGCACAAGTGAACAGAGAACTGTATGCTTTGGGGGAAACAGATTTACCTTCTAAATTGTGTTTTTACTTGCCCTCGGATTAAAATTAGTTTGTCTTGCCTGAGCTGACACCGACTTGAGCCGAGAGAGACTGCTGGAGAGAATCCTAGGGGGAGGGGCAACTTAGCTGATCTGAAACATCTGCCACTGCAGTTCTATGGGACGAACAGTCTTTGAGGACTTGTGTCAGAGCGCTGAGAGAGCTACATGACGGTCCCCCTCCCTCACTCTTACCGAAGGTACTTCTAGGCTGGCCAAGATGTCGCTCACCGGTTTTCAGGGGGAATTCTTGTAGCTCTCTGAGGACAGGTGTCTCTCTAAGCTCACACGTCCCAATGACTAATCTATCAACGGAGGAATGGAAAGCTGGGAGATGGTCTCCGTGCTCAGGCCACGGATGAGGGCTCCCTTGGCACCCTCTCTGGCCAGGATTCCCCAGTGGAGGTGGGAGATCCAGTCACAATCCCGGACCAACCTCGCCCAGCTAAGACACTGAGGTGGGCGGTGGCTTGATAGGCCCTCGCATCCCTGGTGTAGGCAGAGGAAGAAAATTGTGGATCCAAGGCAGACTTGATCATAGCCAGTCCCAAGTCCTCGTGCGGCAGATCAGATTCAAACAGTACATTCAGCAAAGAGAGTGCTGTGAGCTGCTTCCAGCCTGGCCCACGTCAAGCTTCTGCGCAGTATTCGCTCTGGCTGCCCGATCCACTGGCTGGTTGTAGAAGAACTAGCAGGTAGAGACACGAAAGGAAGTGCTTTTGTGTTTGCAAAATTCACCATGGAAACCCTCTAATGAAACACCAGGTGGGACTTTGGGTGAGTGAAGAATAAGCTTCCTTTGTGTTCAACCACTGCTGTGTTGGGGTTTATCTTTTCCAGCAGCTAGCATTACCTTAACTAAAGCATCTTCTTGTGTATGAGGTGACAGTGACAGATTTTCCTAGGTTATAGTTTACCTCTCCTTTCCAGTGACCCTTACCTTGAATCCACAAAGATACCTCCTATGTAAATAGAAGTTAGTTGGTTGGTTTTGGAAAACAGACAAGCTGGTGAGAAGAGTATTCCTTCCAGGAATATGTTGAGAAAAGGAAGGCAAGGTAGAAAGAATCTCGAAAGAGATGGTAAATTAGCTTCTTAGTTGGTAAGGGTGATTTTACAAACCACTTCCTTTTTATGATGCTCCCGGATGCTTGGAAGGTGGTGAGTGGTGAGAAGTGACATCCCCTTGCTAAAAAGGAGAAACTGAGGCAGAATGCACGCTTGACTTTGCTGAGAAATCCATCAAATCAGGACTGCTGGTTTGGTGACTCCCATTCCACTGGTTGAACGAACTTTTGCAAATAAGATTAGTGACATTACCATATCAAAGGAAGTGGGTGCGAGGCTCCGCTCTTCTGTGATACAGACAAAGAGAAGACTGCACTGGAGTCACCACTTCTACAATCCTTTCCCAATTTAAATTCTAATTGGATAACTCTGGAGGTAGATGAGATCACAGAGGATAGGACCACAGCACCTCGCCAGAATAATCAGACTTTGTGAGAAATGGGGCAGAGGGAGTAGGAAAGGAAGAACAGAGGTGGACGGACCATCCATTATGGATTGTGGTAAGGTCCAGAGGCACCGTATGGTGGACACTAGAGACACTCAACGCTCCATGCAAACAAGTCTTTAGAAGGTACCTTCCATCCCCGTTTCTGGGGCCTGCTAAGCTTCAGACGGGGTGGGAGTAGGGAGTCGGGAGGGTGTACGCCAGGCTGCTTGTTGCCAGATTTTATGTCCATGACCCTACACAGTTTAGGCTGTGTTGTTAGGGAAGACTTAGCCTTTCGCTCCTAGTCACAGTGCTGCCCAATAGACTCTCCACAGTGATGGCAATGTTCCGCCATTCTGTGGCAGCCACTAGCCACGTGTGGCTACCGAACACTTGAAATGGGACGAGTGCAGGGCACCTGGGTGGCTCAGTCTGCTGCGCGTCGGACTTCAGCTCAGGTCGTGGTATCGCGGTTCATGAGTTCGAGGCCCGTGTGGGGCTTTGTGCTGACAGCTCAGAGCCTGGAGCCTGCTTCGGATTCTGGGTCTCCCTGTCTCTGCCCCTCCCCTGCTCGCGCTCTGTCTCTCTCTCAAAAATAAACAAACACTAAAAAATTTTTTTAAGAAAAGAAAAAAAGATTAAAAAAAGAAATGTGATTAGTGTAGCTAAGGAATGGAATTTTAAATTTTGCTCAGTTTAAATTAATCCAAAATTAAATATCCACATACTGGACAGCAGCATGGGTTAGAGCGTTGTGAGATTTATGGTGACGCCAAGTGAGCTCTGTGCCCCCTGCAGCCCACCAGAATGAAGGTCAAGCTCATCGATGCACACTGCAAATTTCCTTGGTAAAACTCATCTAAAACACACTGTTGAAAAAATAAAGCTTCTGGAGTCATAACTCATGAGGAAATTCTATGGACATTTCTTGTGCCCCTTTCTACTTCTCTCATTTGCCCTATCTTGTTAGGAAACAGCATGTCTGGAAAAGCATGCAAACGCAAATCTTGAGTCCTACATGCTGGTACAGGAATAAATGCTATTTAATCTTCACCAGTAACCTTGTTAAGTAGCTCTTATCCCCATTTTTCAGAGAAGCAAACTGAGACTGAGAAAGTTTGAATAATTTGCTAAAGACACTCAGCTAGTATGCGGCAGAACAGGGATTTTCACCCAGCTCTGATTCCATTATATTCTTAACCTTATGTATAAATTTCTGTAATTTAAGCCACGCGTGTACTTTTCTTCTCCAGTGTCTTGCACACAAAACATCGGGCCCCCTGATTATTTTCTTCCATTTCCCTTTCATCACTGGTCTGATGCTAAGTAAAAGAAGTGTCTGGCCCCACTGAATATTAATAACTAACATTTCCACAGCACTCTACAGTTTACAAAGCATCCCGATACTTATTATTTCATTTGATCTCCGTGCAAAACACACGGGGAATTATTATTTCTTTTTACAGGGAGGAAATGGAAACTCCAAGAAGCTAAGTGCCCCCACAACTAGACAGAGGTGAACCCAGGGCACGGCCCTAAGCTCTCTGACCATAATTCAGAAGGGACGCCTGGGCTCTGCCCCCTGTTCACAGCTGCTGCCTCAGGCCCTGGGAGGCATCAGACACACTCTGGGGCAGGCAGTCTTACCCTTCACAGAATAATAATGACCCCTTCGCAGAATAGTGTTTTTAAATACACAAAGTCAAATACATAGAGTTTCTAAGGAAACAAATTATATTGAAATAGAAAAATATTTTTAATCAAATGTGCGATGCAGTGTTGCACATGTGCTTCTTTATTAACTCATCCAGTGCTAACAGCTGGTCTAATAACTTTGGCAATTTCAAAGCAGCTATCAGTGTAATATTTTAAGGTATGCACAGCAATAGCAATATCATATGAAAATATCTTCAATTTCTGATAGTAACAGAGACACAGGTACTGCCAATACTATTGGGGTTTATTGCCTCCATTTATACTTGAAGAAAATACTTAATTTCAGATAAAGTTTCATGAAGATAAAGATGTAATTTTTTTCCCATCTAAGTTCACAGAACCTTTGAATTCTATCCATGGACTCTTGTAGGACCACCAACTTAGGAGTTCTCAATATGGAGTCTTCAAAATGCTCAGACCGGATTCTCCTTTCCAATGCAAGCAAGTGGTCTACTTGTAGGATGCATCAGATCTTATCTCGAACTTCCCTCCTACAAGACCAAATGAGGATATTCGAGATTGGTGGCTTGGATTAAGCAAGGAGGATTAGAAACATTTTTATGGCTGTGATGGTCAATTTACAAGCTCAGCTTCTGTGGGTGTTCCCACCAGAAGCCCGAGAGTCATTGGATTTTCTATGTATCCCATTATAATGACCATGAACATCCCAACCATCCATCTTATATCCATGTGCCACCTTCTGGCCCAGGGGTCAGGGAAGTACATCCAAGTATATCCTCAGATAGTCAGAGGCTCCTGGTTTCTTCTTTCGTTTTTAAACCTCCACCTCCATAACTGATTTTCACAATACTTTCATTTTGATAGTTCAGAGAACAGTATAACTATCCCTGCTCTTTAGATGGAAAAAACTGAGGTACCAAGTGACTGAGCGATTATCCCAGGGTCTCATATTTCACTGCAGAGAACTCACGACTCCTAACTCTCAAAACCTTGCTCAGTGTTTAGAAATTTGAGGCAGAGGGGTGGAGAAGACAGGCACAAAGGAAATGAGGCCATGTGAATCAGGCTAACCGGTGTGCATTTAACAGGAATGTGCCTAAAGTTCCCAGCACACACACTTGAAAAAGAGAAAAGAAAGAAAGGTGACCCTGAAGATTTGTCATCTCAAATTTCAAGGATCACGCTGCAGATGGCTGCGTGCCCAGACCTAGCAGCAGCTTCTGGCTTGAGGGAGATGTTGGATGTCTCCGAGCTCCTCCAGACAGATTTATAGTAATTTCTTGATGTACCCAAGCACAGTGGCTGTCCCAAATCATCCCAGAAATCATATAAGAGAACAAATAGAGGAAATGGCATCTATACTAACTCACCCTTGAGTAAATCACTTTATTATTTTTCTCAAGTATCATATGATGGGTGAGAAAATCACTGAAAGCCTGTTTTTCCCTTCATCATTAGTCTTAGCCCATTAACTGAATGATAAACAAGTGTTTAATTAAAAGCCACTGTCAGATTTAAAACGCATGACAGATACCAGGACTAAGCTCATAGTTGAAAGGATCACAGTATAGAGTAACAGGGGGGAATTCTAAGAAAGTTATGAAACTGCAAATTCATTTGCTCCAGTGGAGAAATCCCAAATAGTTGATTTGAACCTGTCAAGGATCCTTCATTCACTTTTTATCTAGTGAGAGATTTCGAAGTTCTTGAGTAGGTGAGGCAGTCTATCATCCCTGTCCCTTCCAGTTCTCTCTCCGGACACGGAGCAAATAAAGTCTGGAGCTAAAATATAAATGTACAATTTGTGTGTGATACAAATAAAAACCAAAATGGCTTTTATGAGCTTGGTATATGATTGTCACCAGTGTCACCATGGAAATTCTTTAGGGTTTTTTAAATTCGACCCAAAATACACCTGCTTCCAAGCCTTAATCACAGCGAAAGTAATACCACGTGCCCACTGGAGGGAGGAGAGAGGAGGGTGGAGGAACGCCAAGGACTTGCCCGGTGATCTGGGAGGTACCTGTCAGACTTGCCACAGTGCAGAAGGGACAAAATTGCATGGAAGTTCTTCCTCCTAGGCTGATGGGAAATGCAATGGACATTGTTGAGTTTCCCTCTGCTTTCTTCTTCCTGGGGAAAAAGTTGAAGAAAAGGGACTAGGGACAGTGGAAATGGACTTGGTTGTGAAAGTCCAGCAGAGAGTTTATGTGTCAAATACTCTATTGGCTCCACCATCCTCACCCTAGTGGACAGCACCAAAGGAGCCCAGACACAGCCCCGATCCCTCCCCTCATGCTGCCTTTACCAGTCAGGATCAGTGTCAGAGACAGAATCCCACAGACCCATTCAGCCTTCGCCTGGCTGGTTGCATTTATCATTCCTGTTGTTGCTTCTTGCTTTCAGTTTCCTCCGTGGGGAATGGTGAAATGCCTGCCTTGGATCAGCAGCCCCCATTACCCAATGGATGATGCTCAGAGGCATCGTGTGCCTGGTATGGTGGTTGGAACTCAACCATTCTCACTCCGAAGGAGGAAAGCATAGCCAAATGAGGGCCAGTGTGGGGGACAACATTCTAGGGATTATATGCAAAACATTTCACTTCTTTAAGTAAACCATCAGCAAATTCCATTGTAAATGGTATAAGTAAGAAATTTCTTGCCATACCCCTTCCCAGTTGTGAATCTTGGTACCTCCATGAATCACTGCCTTAGACACTGGGAGGCAGCTTTGGGTCCAGGATAAGTAAGATATTCTAGCCCTTATCCTGCAAAGCTGATGATGCTGGCACGAGTCAGCCTGACATCCAGACCACAGCTTAGCAGTGTTGGTCTTCCCCCTTTGACCTGTTACATAGAGGGAAATGTTGAAACCCCACTACAGAGAGATGCTGAAGGACTTATGGGGTAGTTTTGTCTACCAATAGGTCCTTGTGACATCCTTCAAATTGTCCTGGGGTTGTAATAAAGAGAAGCTAGGGCCTGCCAACCTTGTATGACCCACCTTGTATGACTTCCTCAAACTTCACACACACACACACACACACACGCACACACAGCTCACCTACTCCAAATCCCTGCATTCCCACACCACCACATCACCACATCCCCACCTTCTACTGCCCAGCAGTGGACACACAGAAGTCTTGAGTGAAAGCCAAAGAAACAACAAAGAGAAGTTTGAAATCAGTGAATGGCTTTATCGCTCAGTGTTTAACCTCAGCATCTCCCAGGCAGGCAACTCTCATTCCCCATTTGCCTTTTACCCTGAGGAATCTGAAGTTTAATGATGTTCACACAGAAAGACTTCTAAAACCACAGCTGCCCAGTGAGTCCTTCATGCTGGGGAGGGGACAGGGAAGCAGCATAATTTCAGGCATTGCCAGAGGGGGGCCTTAAGTAAAATAAACAGGGCTTCGCGAATTGTCTTTGCTTCCTTTCAATGGTTCCTCAGTTTCAACCGTCTCCTCAGTTTCCTATGCACGTGAGGAGGGAAGCTTCCTGAATAATTCAGCCTTTATGTGATTCAGGTCATCACCAAACTTGACTCAAGTCAGTTCTGGGATCACAACATATCAGGGAAGTGTTGGCACAGTGAGGCCAGTTGCACTTGAACCAGGACTTGCTGGGCTGTCCCAGAGGAAGAGAGGACATGAGGAGGAATATTAATGAGAAATTCAAGAATAAGATTTTCACTTTCCCAGTGAACCACACTGGGCTGCAGCCCTTGAAGAGGCACTGAAAAAACGTGTGTCAACAATTCCCTGGGAAAAGAGACATGGCCTCAGGGAGACACTGAGCCTCCAGTGACAGGAACTGATGCCCTACACTAGCACCATGTTTGGGGCATGGCCAGGTTTGTCACTAGCTGATTTATTTCATGATTTAGATTAATGCAAAGTAAAATCAGAGATGGTAAGTACAGCACGGCCCTTGGCTGGTTGAACAGACGGTTCAGACCCTACTCATGTAGAAAGTCCTCCAGCTGAGGTAGGTATTTGAATTCATGTAGGGCTCATTTGGTAGCTGGGGGCTTTGTTGGTCCTTCTTGGGGAGAGGGTGGGGTTGAGGGTCAGGAGAGAGTGGAGGAGTAGAAAGGAAAAGAAAGCCCAGGGGGAGGCTTGATATCTGTTTCTGCTCAGAATCTTTGACTTTCAAAAAATAATACAAACTTGGCAGGTCAAGGGATATTTGAGATTACCAGATTTATGTTTTTGCAGAAAGAAAACAAGGTAGGGAAAACAGGGAGAGTCAGGGTGGGCCCTTCAGTGCTGCTGGCGAGCTGGAAGAAGGGGAGGAAGGGGAGGTGGGGAGAGTCAGCTCTCATTACAAGCGGGCTGGAGAGATTTCTACTGCTTCCCCCCTCCCCCCAGAGACATTTCCTGTCCTCCCAAAATCCATTTTCAAGAAAACATTCATTTTCATAATGCTGACAAGGTACATTGGGGACGTAACTAAAAAAGAAACTTTAATTTCTATGACTAATCTTTGATAATGATTGTGATATGAATATTTATTGAAAATAAAATTAAAAATAAATGCTGACAAGCCAATGAACGCAAATTTCTCAAGTGGCATCTTTTAGGAGAGCTCTATAGGCATCCATGAGGGGCAGGTTCACCTCCTCGTTGCAGTGGGCATGCAAGCTTAGCTGGCTTACCTGGGAGCCACTGAACTGCCCCATCAGCTGACACTGGTGCCCACACACCACCCCAGTATTGTCCCCAACAAATGTCAACCTCATTCTTCCAATTTTTAAGAAAATTTATGACTGGCTTTAGGAATGAGTGCCTTCTTAAAGGCGATGGCAAACTTCCCCCACTGTAGATAATTCACTCTTAACATAAACTGGTTTGAATTTGATCCCTAACCAACCCCACCCTCCCTACACCCACTCCTTTTTTTTTTTCCAGATTATCTCGACTTTCTTTTTCCCTTCTTTGCTACCTGCCACTTCTCCCCTTACTCAACCCTAACTCCATGCAATATTCTTGTATTTGGTCACTACCTGGTTGAGATTATACCTTGGCAGAGAGAATATCACGGCCATATGTGTTAATTTCACAACTGCAAGGCCAAGGCATGTGGTTTCCTATTTCTGAAATAATGAAGTGCCAGTGTCATTGTGGGTAAGATGTAAAAAGTACTTTGGGCAGAAGGACCACATTATTCATTTGACAAATCTGGTATCCAAGCAAAAGACATGACCCTGAGAGATTCCAGGAACCACAAGATGATAGTCATGTCTAATGGATGGCCCAGTCACAGGACCCCTGTGCTCTGTCTTCCTGATTTCAAGAAAAACATTAGACAGAAAATATAAGAATGTATCATTTTTGAATACTAATAAGTGTTTGTCCTTGGTCAAGTACAGAAAGCAGAACTTCGCATAACACTGACCTCTAGATTTTTCGGTACCAAAACCCTCAAGAAAGCTAACACATCAAAGAGATGAGCCAAAACACTCTGCCAAACTGGTGGTAACAGTGGGAAAGACTTAACAGAACGTAACAAAAGATTTGCTGAAGAATAGTAAATAGACAATACTTTTAGTGAAACCATCATGGTAGAGAAACAAGAGGAAGATACTAAGAAGAAAAGGAGAAAGTCTGGCTGGCAAAGGAGACTGAGGACAGAGAAGGACATTTATATTGGAATTGGGAGCAAAGGAGAGGCAGTAGCTTGAGAGAAAAGAGAAGCAGGATTGTTGAGATTAAAAAAAGGGGGGGTCCATGTTCAAGCCCGGCTCCCCTCCTAGGGCCATCCCCCCTCTACTTACTGCCTGTGAAACCACTTAAGTTCCCAGATGTCTGGTGCTGATTCCTACCTTCAACCTTGGCTCTCACCCTTCCCTCTGTCTGCAATGCCCTTTTCCTCTGCCCACCTGGAGAACTCCCACACTGCCTTTTAGGACTCACCACTCTGCCACTTTCTCTGATCAACACTCCATCAACATGTAGCTATCAAAGGAAAGTTTAAATAGCCCTTCTTTCTACCAAGAACATGCACCATATATATGCCATATCACTTTGCGCTGATTATTTGGCTACATCTGTTTTTGTTACCAGGTTATAAACTTCTTTAGGATGAGAACTGTGTACAACTAATCTTTATACCCCAAATACTTAGCACAGCATCTAATATTTGATAAGTCTCAATAAATATTTACAGAACAGCTAAGAACATAAGTAGAGTATTAGAAATCATAGGCCTCCAGAGGCTGGTTTTTAAAATTCATTGATATGGTTCTTCAATGATGGATAGAATGTGGATAAGTTTAAAGCAAAAGTCAGCAAAATCAGCCTACAGGCCAAATGTGTCCTGCCATTTTGAACATTTTTTCTGATATACAATTCACATACCATACCATTTACCCATTTAAAGTGTACAAGCCAATGTTTTTTAGTGTATTAACAGGATTGTGCACCCAACACCACAATCTAATTTTTGAACGTTTTCATCTTGCCTTAAAAAATCCCACTAACAATCAATCCCCATACCTCTCCCTTATCTGTCTCCTTCCCCTCACTTCCACCCAAAGCAACCACCAATCTACTTTCTGTTTCTATATATTTTCCTATTTTGAAATTTCATGTCGCAAACCAGCACACCCTATCAAAAAGAGAGGCGATTATACCTTTCCCAGCCAGTTGAATATAAAGATCTACGTAGGCTCATGGGTCAGTCAGGGGTCAGAACCCACTCCAGTTATTTATACAGAATAAATGTAATATAAAGAGCTGTTAACTCGAGGGGCCCCTGGGTGGCTCAGTTGGTTAGGCGTCCGACTTCGGCTCAGGTCATGATCTCACGGTTCGTGGGTTTGAGCCTTGCATCAGGCTCTGTGCTGACAGCTCAGAGCCTGGAGCCTGCTTCGGATTCTGTGTCTCCCTCTCTCTCTCTGCCTCCCCTCTGCTCACGCTGTCTCTACCTCTCAAAAATGAATCAATGTAAAAAAAAATTTTAAAAAAAAGAGCTGTTAACTCGATAGAAAGTTATTATCAAAGCTTCTGAAAGAAAACTAAGAGAATCCTATAGTATCACGGAGGTGGCCAGTGCAGAAAGCAGTCCACCCCACCCAGGTGCCTCACTGGCTGGGAAGATGGGTCTGCCTTCCCCGCATCGCTGTCTCCCTGTAGCACCCTCTTCTGAACAACCTAACGGAGAGCCATCTGGCAAAACAGAAGTGTGCTCTCGTATCACTGAATATTATACAGAAAGGTGGGTAAGGACTGAGAAATAATAGCTTCATAGCTGGAACAGTCATTATAGTGGTGGTTAGGGAGTGCACACATTTAACTTTTGCTAAAACAGGAAGTTAATTGGGGTATTTCTCTTAGCCTGTAATTGTTAGTTGATGCCTTTTTCTCTTCCCTTCAGCATCTCTTCCCCGCAGTGACTCAGAGCAACTATTCTGTAAAGTTTGCCAGGCAAACCCTCTAGAGACTGGCTGTTTCCAACCAGTCTTGATGCAAACAATTCCAGGAGCTGCCAAAGGGAAGCCATGGAGACTTGAGTTACAAATAAGCTATTTTTTTTTTTAGGAATGGCTAACTGAGGGAGATTTAAGCACTCTTTTCTAAACTAAAGTGTGCATCCCCCTCCCCCCTACAACATTATAACTCCTTAGGAAAACAACCATCAAGGGTATTTAACTTTTGTACTCAATAATGAAAAAATGTTATTTAACTCTATTGACAATGAGCCTTAGAACAGGAGCAACGTGTGAACAGGTAAATTGCAGGTTGCTCTTAGACGGAACCCACCCTCACAGTAAGAGATGCAAATCTTCCCTGGAGGTTTCTTGAACCGGAATCTTTGAGTCCAGACTCTTGTGCACGTAGGTTCTTCATTATGCTCTCGCAAAGACCTCTGGGTTTTTTCCCCTAGTTCACCCCTGCCTCTCTCCTCAATCAAACCAGAGAGTGAACATCAATGTGTCTTTTATGTCAGGACCTGCTTTTGTTTAAAAGGAAACTGCATCTCAAACTCTGAAAAACACAGTCTTCTTGTGGCTTTGCTTCCTTCCACACACTCTTCTTTACCTCTGTCTCTTGCATGCTTTTGGTGGACC
The DNA here is from genome assembly GCF_027475565.1 of Acinonyx jubatus. Lineage (NCBI taxonomy): Eukaryota > Metazoa > Chordata > Mammalia > Carnivora > Felidae > Acinonyx > Acinonyx jubatus. Next base: position 109,791,653 of record NC_069386.1, on the reverse strand, counting down.
CACATGATGTTTCCCATCACATCCCTACATACCTCACACTGGGGGTCCAGCCTAAGCTTTCGACATGCTTTCCTTCCATAAGTTATTACACACTGAGCTATAAATACCATCATCTGCAAAGGATACATCAGGGACTGACACTGTATGGAGCCAAAAATCCAAAAAGAAAATACCCTTTGGAGAGCTTTTTATCACTGAAAGGGAAGCTCTGACCCAGTGAAGCCTGGATTCCTCTAGAAGAGTAATATGAATGCAAGATGCTGTTTACATAAGACTTTTTCTAAAACAATCAAGATGGATTGTGAGAGCTTTCTCCTTTTATGATGCAAAGCCAATTTAAGCAAGAAAATATGTGGTGTCGTCACATGGAGGCATATAATATACACGTCATCACTGAATACTGTTTGTGCTTCTAGGGTCTGATCTGAATGATTATGGAATAGGGGCAGGAATGTTCCCCAAAGGGATGCTGGGAAGAACAAAACAATTTATTCCCTGTACTTCTCAAATAGGCAAGGATTTTTTTTTTAAAGATGAGACTCAATGCTGGTACTGATTGCAGTAGAATCTTAAAATGGTTCTGAAAAACAATTTGCAGCTATATATCAAGAGACTTAAAAATCTTAGCATATCTTGTCCCAGTGATTCAGATTTCATGAATCTATCCTAGGAAACAATCAGCAATGTTATTAAAGATGCACGTGAGGGAATGTTCATGAAAATATTACTTTTAATAGTAAAAAAAACAGCAAAAATATAGTAACTAAATATAGAAAAGGTTGGGGCGCCTGGGTGGCTCAGTCAGTTAAGCGTCTAACTTTGGCTCAGGTCATAATCTCGCAGTTCGTGGGTTCGAGCCCCGAGTTGGGCTCTGTGCTGACAGCTCAGAGCCTGGAGCCTGCTTAGGATTCTGTGTCTCCTTCTCTCTCTGTTCCTCCCCTGCTCGTGCTGTCTCTCTCTCTCTCTCTCAAAAATAAATAGATTAAAAAAAAATTTTTTAAAAGAAAGGAAAGGTCAATCAACTGTGGCACATGTATATGATGGAATAGTATTTGGTACTTAAAACTCATGTTGTTGAGGGGCACCTGGGTGGCCCAGTCGGTTAAGAATCAGACTCTTGATTTCAGCTCAGGGCATGATCTCATGGTTTGTGGGATGAAGCCCCATGTCAGGCTCTGCACTAACAGTGCAGACCGTGCGTGAGATTCTCTCTCTCCTTTCTCTCTGCCCCTCTTCCCAGTCACATTCTCTCTTTCTCTCAAACTAAATAAACGTTTAAAAAATAAAATGATGGGGCGCCTGGGTGGCTCAGTTGGCTGAGCATCCAACGTCAGCCCAGGTCGTGATCCAGTGCTTCATGGGTTCTAGCCCCGTGTCAGGCTCTGTGCTGACAGCTCAGAACCTGGAGCCTGCTTCGGATTCTGTGTCTCCCTCTCTCTCTGCCCTTCCCCCACTCTGTCGCTCTGTCTCCCAAAAATAAATAAACATTAAAAAAAATTTTTTTAATAAAATGTTTTTGAGGAAAATTTGGTAACATAAAAAGATGCTGGTAATGAAATAGTATATTTAAAAGCAGTGGATCACAGAATTGTACGTGCCATTTGAACCTGATGTTGCAAAACTGAATATAATATGTGTAATACATGGGTTTGTGTGTGTGTGTGTGTGTGTGTGTGTGTCCCAAATATCAGCGGGATTACAAATGAATTTTACTTTCTTCTTAGGCCCTGCTATAATTTTCAAATTATTTTTTAAATGAGAAAAGTGTATTTTAGAAATGTATTAAATTGCTTGATAACAGAAAATGATACTACCGTATTTATTGTAGTCTTCTAAAACAATGATCTTAGTATTTCTTTCCTTATACATGAAGCCCACTGGCTTGTGAACTTCAATAAATTCTCCATGTCTCTTGTGTGTGGAAGCTGACAGATCACAACCAGATAAAGCTCCAGTGTCAGCAGTGAGGACAGCCCACAGGGAGCCAGCTGCAAACTGGGCAGTCCTGAGCTACAGCTCATAAATGTTTGAAAACTAAGGGAAAGGACCGATTTAATTTTTGAGAATTTAAGGATGAAACTAGGTGTAAGAATACATATTCCTTTTGAAGAAAATTACCAAAATAACAACAGCTGTTGGGTTTTCTCTCAAGCCTTGCAGAGTCAATTGGCAGTTTGGAGACTTTACCTGCTCCTTTTTTTTTTTTCTCTTCTTTCTCCCCAGCAAACTGAGCTAACGGAGTAGATAGGAAGGGAGAATTACTCTCTAAGTTGCTTGAACGTATTAATGACTAAGGTGCGGGCTGCTTTGGTTTTCCAGAGGTGCCATGCACGCCATCTCACCCGATCAGCAAAATAGTCCAGTGAGGTAGTCAGAACAGGTATTATAACCCCACTTTGGGGCATTAAGTGCAGAAGGATGATGATGGAAAATCAAAGAGTCCAAAGAATCCAAAGATTGCTTCTGAAGACTTTTCACCCATTGTTGCCCAAGGCTTCTGCTCAGTCCCTGAGTCCATAGGAACCTAGTATTGTATTCAGAACCCACTCCCCAGAATGGACTACGTTTACGACCTGATACACCTGAGGTGAGTGTCCAAAGAGCTGGAGTCTTCTCCCCTGACCCTCACCATGTGCCAAACCCCATCACCAGAGTAGCAGGCTCTCAGCTGGGCTGTGGATCCCAACTGGGGCTTGAACTCCAACTTTCCTAGGACTCTTGCAGCCTACCTACCTTAGACTGGCCCCCTTCTCTGAGGATTGAACTGGACCCCATTTGTCTTGGAGTTCCCATAGCTCCAACCCTTCCATACCTCTCCCTCTCCCTCAATCTCTCTCTCTCTCTCTCTCTCTCTCTCACGCACACACACGCACACACACACACACACACACACACCATCACCATCGCCATCACCATCACCATCACCATCACCGCCTCCACCATTCAGACTCTGGCTTATTTGGAAGCTGAGTCTTGATAGCCGTCACAAGATCATAAATCTATTTAGTTGCCAGAGTTATAACAGAATCAGAATATGTCTCCAGGTTCTTTCTATCTTGTTCCTTTCTTCCTCTCTCTTTCCCTCCTTCCCCCTTTCCCCACTTGCTCCTTCCTTCCTCCTTCCTCCCTCCCTCCCTCCTTCCTCCCTCTCTACCTCCCTTCCTTCCTTCCTTCCTTGTCTTTTCTCCTCCCCTCCTTCCCCCCCCTCCTTCCCTCCCTCCCTTCCTTCCTTCTATTTGGTTGTTATTTTGTTGTCCTAGGACCTCAGGTGCTGAGGGCTGAGTTGGTTAACCCCTCTGCTCCTGGCACATGGTCATCACTTGTCCAGGTGAGGCCTCTCCATTGTCTTACAAGTTGACTGATTTACTCTTACTCCCACAGCCACTCCCTTTGTCTTCTTCCCACAAGGCAATGTGTTTAATGTAGATATTGTTGCTTGTAAATGATATAACAAGATGTAAATTGTTGATCTGCAGCCGTCTATGTTTGAAATAAACAGCTTTGACATAAACACTACTTTTTTTCACACAATAAGTTTTCATGATTTGTTCATGCAGCTAAGTGCTGATCAAATCCAATACTTTTAGCCGCTGCACCCATGGGTACAGACTTAAGACATTTATCCATCTTCTCTCACACAACTGGCCAAGAAAAGGAGATGTGTGTGGAATCTGCTCTGGCTTTACTCATTGCTGAACTCCGTTATTCTGCCCATGTATGCTCTTGTAATACATGAGCTCTCCTAGGAAAAGTGCACCCTGAAGAATGCCAAGGTTCAGTCCCAAACAACCACCAGACTACATGACTTTGGGAGGCTTTCTGTCTCCCAATCCCTACTAAGACAGGTTTAGTTGGATGTATCTCCAGATGACATATTGGACTCTTCTTTGCTTTGTGTGAGTTTCTGACGAGGGTCAGCATACTTTTTCTGTAAAGGGCCAGAGAATAAGTATTTCAGGCTTCGAAAGTCATAACTATTCAACTCTGTTGTTTTAGTATGAAAGCAACCATAGACAATATATAAACAAATGGATGTGGCTGTGTTTCAATAAAACTTTATTTACAAAAAGAGACAGTGGTTGGGGCGCCTGGGTGGCTCAGTCGGTTAAGTGTCTGACTTCAGCTCAGGTCACGATCTCGCAGTCTGTGAGTTCGAGCTCCTGCGCCGGGCTCTGGGCTGATGGCTCAGAGCCTGGAGCCTGCTTCCGATTCTGTGTCTCCCTCTCTCTGCCCCTCCCCCATTCATGCTCTGTCTCTCTCTGTCTCAAAAATAAATAAAACGTTAAAAAATATTAAACAACAACAAAAAAACCCAAAAAACCAAAAAGAGACAGTGGCCTGATTTGACCACAAACTGGATTTGGTCCTAAGTCGGCTTTGGCCATGAGCTGTCATTAGCTGACCCTGTTTTGTAGCCACTGATCTCATGAAGGAGAGACGGAAGTTATTAATGCTAGGAATTCTGGCTGTCTTACTGCCATACCACTTGTCTATCAGACAAGCAATTCATCATTGCCTACTGATGAAAAGCTGAGGTTGTAAAAGTCTCTTCTGCCTCCTCAAACACTGACATGTCCATGGCTTACAGTATGCAGCCAATAAAAGCTTACAGAATGAAAAAAAAAATAATACATACAAACATTTAAGTTTGGTCTTAAAGGTCACTAGAAACCAATCCCCTTCCCACCACACCCCACCCCCAAAATCAGGCTAATTTCAAGCTTATCCTAAGAAGAAAACAGTTTCCTGTCCACTCAGAGACAGCCTACTCCTTGGTGAGGCAGCCTCCTGTGCCAAGCACCAAGGATCAGCTCCTGAAATGAATTTCTCAAAGGGTAGAGTCAATGTGTTCTTCTTAAATTGCAATATTTTAATTAAGCCACTTTAATTCCCTTGTGGGCACAATATGTTAAAAGAAGAAAGGGAAGAAGAAGGGGAGAGAAGATTGGGTGGGGGGAGAGGGAAGAGAAAATCTAAATTTAAACCCAAAAGGTGTCTATTCAATGAATTTTCATATCCCGTGTATTCCTTCAATAAATATTTATTTTAATTAACATTTTAAAAATTGGAAATGTAGTTCATTCACATGGTCAGACATTTCAAATAGAGGCAAATAGCAAAGGAGAAGCCTTGCCCTCATCTGAGACCCTCTGTGAAATGCTATATGTTCTTCCAGAAACATTCACAGAGTTGACAAGCTTATAAAAAATTCCTTAATAGGTGCATATAGTTCAGCATCTTGCTTTTTTCAGTTCACTCCATATCTTGGATTTAAAATGACTGTTTTACTATCTGTTTTCTAGTTGTCCATTGTTCTGTGTTCCTTTTTGCCCTTTTTTAGATTAATCAAGATTTTTGTTTGTTTTTTATCCTATCACTGGACCCTCTCACTAATTTGTTGGTTATGTAACCTGTTATATTTTTTTAGGAAGTTCCTTATAGATGCAACATTAATTCAAAGGACCTTATGATTATCTTGGGTCCACCCAGACAATGCAGGATAGTCTCCCCAAATCAAAGTCCTTATTTTAATCACATCTATAAAGTCTTTTTGCCATGTAAGGTAACATATTTGCAAAACTGGAGACAAGTACGTGAACATCTTTGGGGACCATTTTTCTGCCTGCCATACCTAATTATTCAAGAATGCCTGACTCCTTGAAGAGTATAGGGTTTTTCTGTAAGAAAAGCTATTCGTCCTTCCTTCCTTCCTTCCTTCCTTCTTCCTTCCTTCCTTCCTTCCTTCTTGAATATGGACTAATAGATATTTGTTTCACTCTATAGGTTACAACCCAATTCTATCATTGTTTATTTTGTTGCTCAAATTGTTCCAAATTTGGCCACTGGTTTCTCCTTCAGGTGGGTCCCCATATCTTCTTAACATATCCTTATTCCTTGCCAAGCACATTTTTTTTCCCGGTACCTCAAAGTGTTCTAAGCTCATTTTGCATTTTTTATGCCCCAGTCCTATAATCTACCATTTTCCCATGTAACCCTGCTTTCTTTTATTAGAGAAACCAAATCTGGAAATTAAATGCACTCATTGTTTTGGGGGCCCTCTCAACATAGAGAGTTAAGATGAAGCCACGCATACACACACATTTATATTGATATCTATATCTTTCTATCTGTATTTATATTTAAAAAATCATGAGTTCCTAGCAATACTTCCGATTCCAATCCAAAATAACCCACAAGGCTTATTCCAGTATTTCTGTGTTCCTTATTTGTAACTTCTTTCTCCGACAGTGAGAAATCTGATTCTCATTATCTACACTTACTTATTCAATCCTAGTATAAGCATAAAGTAGTTGCAGAATTGCTAACACAGTCCTGTGAGAAACAGATTTACCAAGTAGAGTACTGTAACTGTGTGCGGTTTCTTTTGTCTTTAGCCTTACAGAATTCAGTCAACATAACTGTTTTCTAGACTTGTGCAGGTGGATATTTTTTCTTTCCCTTTACTCTTCAGTGTTTTTCATTTTTAAACAGTTAGGTTTGTGTTCCAACTTTGGCTTCTCCTATATCCTGGCTGTTTTTATTTATTTGTTTCTATTTTGAAGTGTGTGTAAGATATACTGATTCTAAGAGCTAAGCCTGTACAAAAAGGCATACTCAGGGAAGTGTCACTTGTTCCTCATTCATTACCACATTCCCATCCCCCTTCTCCTCACCACTTTTCCACCCACCACCTTAAGAGAATCAATCTCATTTATCTTTCTTGAATTATTTTGCACAAATAAGGAGATGTATGTGTGTTCTTTATATCCTTACTTTCTTATATAAAGAGAAGCAAACTATAGATACTCTTTTGCTCTTTGGGGGTCTTTTTTTCTGTTTTTTTGTTTGTTTGTTTTTGTTGTTGTTGTTTGCTCTTAACAGTACATCCTGGAAATCTCTCCAAATCAGTTCTTATACATCTTCTTCATTCTTTTAGACAGCTGTATAGTACTCCATTTGTAGATGTGCCATAATTAATCACACCACTATTCTATGTAGAGGCATTTAGGTTGTTTCCATTTTTTTTTTTACAATTGTAAACAACACTATAATAAACAAACATGTACATATGCATTTTTTATATTGTTGAAGTGTATCTTCAGGGTAGGTTCCTAGAAATAGGATTATTGAACCAAAACTAAGTGCATATGGGGCATCTGGGTGGCTCAGTTGGTTAAGTGTCCAACTTGATTTTGGCTCAGGTCATAAACTCAGTATCATGAGTTCAAGCCCCAAATCAGGCTCTGTGCACTGACCACACAGAGCCTGCTTAGGATTCTCCCTCTCTCCCTCTCTCTCTGCCCCTTCCCCACTCACACTTTCTCTGTCTCTCTCTAAATAAATAAATAAACTTTTAAAAAGTGCACATGTTATTGTTAGGTATTGCCAAATTTCCCTCCAAAAGCGTTATTTTTTTTTTAATATTCTGTATGACAAGATGGGAAACATGCACAAAAAGCGCTTTTGCTACGTGTGAAGTATAATATCTGCCTTGAAGACAAACCCGTGTGCAAATTCTTAAGTTGTGAACTAAACTATACATTTTTTTTCCCATGAAATACCAGTTTTTATTTAGGAAAAAAGAAGCCAACTGACATACCAAAAATTGTTTTTCAAACTTGGGAGTTTGGCAGATATTTTCTTGAGTATTAACAAAATGAGCTTAAGGGAGAAAAAGACAGCATTTGTCGCCAATAAATAAATCCAAGATTTCAAGCAAAAATTAGATTTTTTGAAAACTTGTACCCACCACGGTAAGTTTCCCAAAACTTAGAGAATCTTTGGATGAGATTTGTGGTGATATTTACTGATGTGATTTTTGATAGTGCATAATGAAATATATCAACATTTGGAAGATCTGCATGACTCAGTGAACCAACATAAGATAAATGATCAATGTGTTATGTTATGAAATCATGCATAGATAAGCGATCCACTCAAAGGGCAAGATAGACCAAAGGATACGATTCCACATTGCACATAACATTTGAGAAATTATCACTTACCAAGTTCTGGTATAATATCAAAGAAGAATATCCACACTTATCTGCAGAAGTTATTAAACTACTCCTCCTTTTTCCAACTACATTTTGGTGTGAAGCAAGATTTTCTTCATATACTTCATCCAAGCCAACATATCACAACGGATTAAGTGAAGAAGCAGATATGAGAATTTAACCATTTTCTCTTAAACCAGATATTAAAGACATGTAAAACAATATTACTCTTCTCATTATTTTTTTACTTTTAAAAAATAATTACTTTTTTAAGAAAATATTTTACGTATGTTAACATGTAACAGTTTCAGTATTTTTTTGTTTGTGTTACGGTGCTAACATATGTGTAACGCAAAATTTTCCATTTTAACAATTTTTAAGTATGCAGTTTTTTTATACTAGTGACATCACTCCAAACAGAAACTTTACACCCACTGAGCAATAACTCTCCATTCCCCTCCTTGGTAATCAGTGCACTCCTGCTTTCTGTCTCTATGAATTTGCCTTTTCTAGATATGTCATATAATGGAATTATACAATATTTTGTGTCTGGCTTTTTTCACTTGGCATGTTTTCCCAGGAGCATCCATGTTGTAGCATGTATTAGAACTTCATTCCAGGGTGCCTGGGTGGCTCAGCTGGTTAAGTGTCTGACTTTGGCTCAGGTCATGATTTCATAGTTTGTGAGTTTCAGCCCTGCATGGAGCTCTGTGTTGACAGCTCAGAGCCTGGAGCCTGCTTCGGATTCTATGTCTCCCTCTCTCTCTCCCCCTCCCCGACTCATGCTCTGTCTCTGTCTCTGTCTCTCTGTCTCTCTCTCTCTTTCTCAAAATAAATAAACATTTAAAAATTCTTAAAAAAAAAAAAAAGAACCTCATTCCATTTCCTGGCTGAATAATACTCCACTGTAAGTATATAGCACATTTCATTTATTCAATCACTTGTTGATGGACATTTGGGTTGTTCCACCTTTTGACTATTGTGCATTATACTACAATGAGCATTGGTGTACAAGTATCTATTCGAATCCCTGATTTCAGTTATTTTGTATATATACCTAGGAGTAGAATTATTGGACCATATGGTAATTCTATGTTTAGCTCTTTGATGAATTATTCAAAATGAGTTACTTATTAATTAGAATACAAACATTTTTTAAAGTTGGACCTTAATTTCTAATGTAGTAAACATTAATAGGTATAACCCACATAAACAAAAGGTATTTGGGGTACTCAAAAATTTTACTAGTGTAAAGGGGTCCTGAGATCAAAATGCTTTGAGAAATCTTGCTATACAGCAATGAAAGTTAGCAAATTGCAGTTTGCCAGAAATGTGACTGAATCTTGCAATATAACATGAATGAAGTACTTATAATAAACTTCAAACTAGCCCAAACAAAACTGTATCATTTTCAGACACATATGTAAGTGCAAAAACTCTAAAGAAAAGGCCAGATGGGCTTACACAAAATTAGGACACTGACAATAAAGAGGGGTGCCAGCAGACAAAGACATTTGGAAGGTTTGGGTGCTGGGTCATGGTTATATAGACATTCATTTTATAAAAAGCTATTCTTTACTTTGTGTGTGTGTGTATTTTTCAGTATATGTGTGTGTTTTCACAATTTAAAAAGGTTTGGGGCACCTGGGTGGCTCAGTCAGTTGAGCATCTGACTTCAGCTCAGGTCATGTTCTCACGGTTCATGGGTTCCATCCCCAAGTCAGGATTTGCCTTGATATCACGGAGCCTGCTTCGGATTCTCTCTCTCTCTCTCTCTCTCTCTTTCTCTCTCTGCCCCTCCCCTGATCTCTCTCTCTCTCTCAAAAATAAATAAGCATTAAAAATAAAAAATAAATAAAAATAAATAAAACCGGTTCATAAAAAGAAAGAAAGAAAATGACTTGGAGAATAGCACCACTAGAGATAGGGAACAATCCAAAAGGGAGAGAATAGTGCCTTGGTTTTCATACACCATTATGGAATGTTCCTTGAAGGGTTGGCCCAAATCTCCCTTCTTCTCAATCAGTCCTCCACGCTTAACACAGTGCTAGCACCCAATGAACCCCAGGAAAATTTTCATAGATCCCAGGCACTTTGACTTTGAAAGACCTCATTCCACTACACATCAAATCAAATGTGTTAAAACCTACGGACCATCCACATTTAATTTAACTGTTTTGCTGTAAAATTTTTTGAGGATTTGTATAATCTTTGTAGTTTTCATGCTTTTTGAGCTTTGTTTGTGAACGACTTTGAAATGAACCAAAGAAAAAGAGACTATGGTATATCTTCAATGGAAATCTGTATGTTGCATAAAGCCCACGTTTCTAGATTATCTGATTTGTGGGGTTTGCACCTTTCATTGTCTTTGAGTTATTTTACAATTCTGTAAAATTTAGGCAACTGATAACAGTGATAACATGAAGTCTACTTCGTCATATTAACATTAAAGTATACTTCATCTGGTAGAGGAACAATTAATTTTTCTTCCCCCCCGTATTTATTTGTAAACTCATGTAAACATCTGTGTGTGTCTTGGGTCTTGGAAATTTCTTACAAATCAGTCATAAGATCTTACTCGTAATCTCATTAATTAATGAATTAAGTAGAACTATTTGCATGTTCGTTTTATGTTTCTATGAGATTCATGATTTTACCTTTTTTAAAAAAGTTAATCTTGGAGCACCTGGGTGGCTCAGTCAGTTGAGTGTCTGACTCTTGATTTTGGCTCAGTTCATGATCCCAGGATTTTGGGATCAAGGCCCGAGTCAGGCTCTGTGCTAAGCATGGAGTCTGCTTAAGATTCTCTCTCTCTCTCTCTCTCTCTCTCTCTCTCTCTCCTTCTTCCCCTCTCCCCTGCTTGCATGATCTCTCTCTAAAATTAAAAAAAAAAGTTATTCTCTACCAGCTTTAGAGATCTTCCACCAACGTGTCCAGTGGATTCACCTGACAGAGTAAGAGATACTGTACTGCCAGAGAAGTGCATCCTATGGACAGCTGAAGCCCAGATATGTAATTCTTGGTTCCCAGAGGTGAACCTGAAGTAGCAATAGAACTTTGTTGACTCCGTCTCTCTAGTTTTTATTTTCCTCTCTACCAGTTTTGTGTTTTGTTTTGCTTTGTTTCATGTGTTTTGTTTGTGCCTGAGAAGCAACTCTCCAACGGTAGAAGCAATGATTGTGAATTTGATTTTATAGTTTTGATCATTTAATGATCTCTGTAAATGGATTAATAAATTATAGAAATATATTTTCTGTTACGTAAAAAGATGAAAGAGAATCTGGTTGATTAGTCTTATTTGTTGAGCTTGATCTATTTCAAGCTCAAAGAATTTTGTGCCCACCAAGGAGAACAGCTCTTCGATATAACTGAACCGATGAGTTTGTGTGTTTCTATGCTCCTTATGTCTCAACCTGTGGCAAAAATTATAGAATTGAATCCATAAGGTCACTTTGTGTCTGTATGCCCATGTCTGTATTCAGGCCTTTAACTCTTTCAGTGTAAGTGTGGAATATTTCTACCTTAAGTCTTTATAAATTACATTATCAATCATCTTAAAGAATCTCTATTCTGACTGATTTAAAGAGAAAAATAAGTGTTTATACAAATCAAATATTCCTAAAAATTTAATGCAATGAGGGAATGAATTTCTAATTGTTTAAATGTGCTACACTTAAAAAATGACAGAAACTAACTCAGAGACATTTTAAGAATCCAAGTTGATATAATTAAGGTAAACCTTTGGCAAATAAAACTAGTTCAATATGTGTGATTTAAAAGAACAATTATGCCTTCTTTGATTTATCAGTGTGGAGCATAGTAAAAGCATACATTCTATTCTACTTGGGTGTACTTTTCCTATGGTTCTTATAAAACGTAAATTTGTGTTCAACAAAATTGAATTCTGATTTTTTTATTTCAAGAATAATTACGTTTTGTAGCATGGCAGCTTAAAGATCACTTCCAAGATTCCTAGGTAGCCTAAAATTTTGAACTGGTATTAAATTGAGTTAATTAGTGGATAGTCATTGAATATCTAGATAATTCCCAAGTAAGATAGCATACTAAACACATAATTAATTAATTATATGCTCTAGAGGGGCTATATCTATGGGTCAGGTTAATATACACATTTATTTTTGCTACTTTAAGAACACATAAAAGAAAAGAGCATGACTACACAAAAGTGTATTCATTCATAAGCTTTCCTAGTCTGTTGACCTGCTGCTACATGGCAGAAAGTTCTCGGTTATCACCCTGCACTCACTTTTCTGTATGAATGAGAAGTTTGTTGCTTTGGTTAAAAATTATAATTAATATGAATGGTTGCAACTACAGTTAGGAGCAATAGTGACAGAGAAATACAACTGCCTAAATGTTTTTATTCTTAAAAAAAAAAAAAGAGTAGTTTTATCCTAAAGCATCAGTCCTCAATGTTGTTGGTCTCCAGACCATTTTATTCTTGAGACTTGTGGAGGACCCCTAAGGGCTTCTGCATATGTGGGTTATAACTATCAATATCATATTAGCAATTAAAACTGAGAATTTAAAAAATACTGGTCTATTACTTAACTTGAGGCTGGTAGTAATGAACAAATTGCATGTTTACATAAATGATATCTCAGTATTATAAAAAATTTTGTTTTGATCCCCTGAGATCTATCCTAATGCAAAGTGTCAGTTTCTTCCAGAATACGAAAGCAGATAATGAAAGGAAAAACTCAGAATGTGAATTCTATTTACTTTTGTTAATAATACCTGAGTCTGAAAAGAAGTTATGAAATGTGTCAAAACCTTAGCAAAGTTCACTCTGTTTTGATGGGTTTCCTTATCTAGTTTATTGAGAATGCCTTTGTTTACCATATGAAAGGTGGGGGTTTTTTTGTTTGTTTTTAGTTTCTGTGTAAATTGCCTAGAGAGGAAAGATTCTGTGCCTTACCAGAATAATTTTCTGTGTTTTATGTGGACTTTATTATGTTTTTGGTTACTCAAAGTGAAAAAAAAAAAAAAAAAAAAAGAACAGGGGCGCCAGTGTGGCTCAGTTGGTTAAGCATCCGACTCTTGGTTTTGACTCAGGTCATGATCTCATGGTTCATGGGTTCGAGCCCCATATCGGGCTCTGCACTGACAGTGCAGCCTGCTTGGTATTCTCTCTCCCCTCTCTCTCTGCCCCTACCCCATTCGCTCTCTTTCTCTCAAAATAAATAAAGTTAAAAATTTTTTTAATAAAAGAACAAATTTTCCTTGTATGACAGAGGTAAGGCTCTTTTCAATTGCATTGCCATTAATGTTTATTTTAAAAAATATTTTATTGTTACTTTGATTAAATAATCAAATATTGTTTTTCAGCCCCAGGTTAAATTTGTACAAGTAAAATAGAACTAAATAAATACTTCAGAAAGTGTATGTTTCGTGGGACATCCCTGGAAATTTGTCAATGTTCTGGTTTTCTATAATATGTCTTTACCCCAGGAAACACTGACCAAAATTCTTAAGAAATACTTCAAGTTTTCTTATATTTATTAGTGTCCTGGAGATGCTTTGCCTAATATATTAAGGCATAGTAGTATGGTGTTATCAGTCATAAAATCAGTTAGCATTTGAAATACTTAGTTAAAACCTTATGTCTTTAATCTGAATGTAGAGGCTTCTAGGCCATTGGTTCTCAGTTGGAAATATACATCAGACTTACCCATGGAACATGGGTATATAAATGGCAATGTAAATACCCATTTATATTTTTTATAAAAATAGGATCCAGATTTATTGTCCCTCTTTATTTATGTTCTTGGTGCATTCTTGGTATATTGCATACATTATGTCTTAGGATTATTATATGCTATATCTCAAGATTCTTTTCCTTTATAAAACTTATATCCATACATTTAGATAAATCAAATGCAGCCTTCACTGGCTTCTTTGGAAAGAAGTGTAACCTGCATCCTTAGAGATGTTTGTCTAAATTGTTTTAATGACTTGGGGTGCCTGAGTTGCTCAGCCAGTTAAGCATCTGACTTCGGCTCAGGGCATGATCTCATGGTTTGTGGGTTCAAGCCCCACGCTGGGCTCAGTGCTGACAGCTCAGAGCCTGGAGCCTGCTTCGGATTCTGTGTCTCCCTCTATCTCTGCCCCTCTCCTGCCTGCACTCTGTCTCTCTCTCTCAACAGTAAATAAATATTTTAAAAATTTTAAATTTTTAATGACTTTATCTTTGTTATGCATATCATGAGACCTTTTTCCTTCCAAAATTATCAGTAATAAATTAACCACAGCCATTCTAAGTCTTTGCTATCTACAAATGGTTTTTGTTTTAAACTACTGCTTCCCTGAGGTGATGCTATAAGGTATGGGCCACACTTTATTTCTTGAACAAAGAAGGAGACTCTCAGCATCTCATTGAAAAAGACTTTACCAGGTGCTTCAAACGATTGACATTTCAAACAACAGACTCTTAGGTACAGTCTTAGGAAGTGACATCCTCTAGACAACTTTCAGACTGTACCAATGATCTGAGTCAAGATTCCCAGAACCCTTTTCAGTTAAGAAGCAAATGGCTTCATGAGACTGCTAACCCAAGATCCGGTAGAACAAGAATTAACTATAGGACTAAATAAACTGAAAAGGAAAATTTTATGATGTTTATCTGGAATACTGTTAATTTTTTTTTAACGTTCTATTTTCTGGATCTAGCAGAAGGCCATTTCTTCTTCCTTTTATACTTCTATCACACACAACAATTTAGTAAGTGCTGCTTTTGTAAACAGTTTTTAAGTAAACAGGTTTTAAGTGATAGCTGATTCTCACTGGGTCCCCAGAACTCAGAAACATGAAAGAGTCTCCTCACTTTTGTTTTTTGCATGGTTTGCAGCCCTCCTTTTCAGCAGGATATAATTGGACATGTTGACCGTGCAATATGGACCTTATCAGAAGTGTTATATTTGAGAATGGTGCTCATTTAGTCAAATATGACCACCACTTTGTTTTAAGAAACAAAGGTTGGCTGTACTTATGGAACTAATGTCTGTAAGACCCTCTCAGGAAAGCTGGCCTGGCTCCTGGCTGGGGGTGTCCCAGCCTTTCAGGAGGTTTAGGAAGACCACTTCCTAGCAGACCAGGAACCATGTGATATTTAGGGAACTTAAGAATCTTGAGAGGAATTCACCCACATTCATATAGGTATGGCAGTGATATTTGGTGGAGACCATTTCCTAGAATTGGTTTCCTCTCTCAAGATAGTAAATAGTACAGGCCTTTAAATCCATCTGAGATTCCTTAGAAGAACTCCCAGACAGAAGTTAATTCTATGACATGAGCAATTGTTCGATTTGTTCGAAATCTTGAGTGTCGGCTCAAGATTTGCAAAGCAAACTTAAGGAAGCCTATATGTTCACGAATACACTTGCTGAATTTATGGAAACAATCAAGCCAATCAAGCCAAACCTAATTGAAATCAATATTATTTTGTGGTCAAGAATAATCTTTCTTGGAGATTCTATAATCACGAGGAAAGAGGGAGAGACTGTCAGAAAAAATTGTGACAGACTTTGAAATGTACCAAAGAGTATATAAAAAAAAAAATGCTGGATGTATTCATTGGCAAACTATGTATTATCGAGAGCACATTGTTTTGGTTTATCTGATTCTGTGGAATTTAAACCTTTCATTGTCTTAGAACTATTTTATAATTCTGTTATTTTTTAAAATGATAACAAAGCAAATAATTGTTACCTATAAATATGCAAAATAATTCTGTCTGATGGAGGAACAGTTGATCCCTTCCCACCCCCACCATAATGGGAAAAGCCAATTTTGCATATATTTGTAAGTTCACATGACCTACATATGTCTCTGCTCTTTGAATTCTCCTTTGAACCAATTGTAACATCTTGCTGATTTCCTCATTAGTTAATAAATTAACTATTTGACATATATTCATTTTGTATATTTATATGACAGTCATGGTTTTATCTTTTTAAAAAGGCATCCTTTGACATGTTAAATTCTTTTTTTTTTTTTAAGTTCATTTACTTTTTGAGAGAGAGAAGCAGAGCTCGTGTAGGGAAGGGACAGAGAGAGAGGGAGACAGAGAATTCTAAGCAGGCTCCAGGCTCTGAGCTGTCAGCACAGAGCTCGACGTGGGGCTCCAACCCACAAACCACCAGATCATGCCCTGAGCTGAAGTCAGAGCCCAACCAACGGAGCCACCCAGGCGCCCCTAACATGTTAAATTCTTCACTTTGCTCTTGTGCCATAAACTATTATGTTAATTATTTATACATTGCAGAAGAGTTAAACTGTCAACAGTTGACTAGTTGACATGTTTAGTGACACATTCAATGTTAACATTTATTAATTATGAATCTACAGCAAGTAGCTTCCTGTCTTGGAGTTATTAATTTTATTCTAGGCATCAAACATTCTCACAGGCTCCTGAAAAGTTCTTAAGCCCTATGCACTGTGCTTATGGGGTAAAGTTAATAAAATAACTGAGTAGTCACTGAATAAATGTTGAATAAATGAATGAGTAAACAGAAAATAATCCCTACCATTTTGGTGGCCCTTCTCATGTGCCTTATACTCATATATTTCCTACAAATAAGGAATATACATGAGAAGTAAATTACACAGCGAGATTTGTTGGACATTATTATTGTTATTACCATTCGATAAGTGAAGAACAGGCTGAAGTTGCCTAGCATGCCTGTGACGACACATGCCCAAGTGCCAGGGTAATATTTGAACCCAGTTTTCTGGCCTCAGAGTCTGCCTTTCCACTACCCAGGATATTGGTACAATCTCTCTATTAAAATAAAAATATTAACGATAATCTAGCCCTGAGAGTTGTTGTGGAGGAAAATGAGATGATGCATATAATGGGCTTGGCATAGTTCCTGGCACAGAGTAAGTGCTCACTAAGTGGTAGTCATGGTAACATTTGTCCCAGGTTCCTGCTCCTCTGTGACCTCATATATCTTCTGAGCCACAGCAGTCTGAGCGGCAGAGATTGGGGTAAGGAGGAGGAAGTGGTGGTGAGAAGATACACTTTGCATAAGTATTTACATGTTTTAAAAACTCTTTTTATTTCACAATGGAAAAAGTCTTTTGAAGCAAGCCTGTACAATCTAGGGACAATTTAAACAGATTCAAATTGGAAAGTTACAAGGGAAATTGCAAAAGGAAACAGGAGGAGTCCAACCTTAATGGGTCTAAATCCCAGAGGCTCTGAGCCAAGCAGGCTCCAAATCATGCTCCTTAACTCCCACTTGTGCAGCACGTGAATCCTTCCTCAGCCTCAGCAGTAACTGGAAAGTGGGAGAAGCAGAGATCATAGGGCGTTCAAGGACCCAAACTACACCAAGACAAATATTCAAGTCTGGGTCCCCATATCTGTTTCTGAGGAAATTGTGAGCAGATGGAGTGAAACAAGTAAAACTTGTGTTGGTGAAAAATGAGCCTGTCTCTAGTAGGGACAAAGTCCCAAAGTAAAGCTCAACAAAAGTAGTCACTGTGACTCACATTGCTTTTGTCAGTCCCTGTGATTTTAGCTGCTGTATCCTGCATCCAGGGGGCTGTGGGTAAGTGCTGACATCCTAGGATGGCAAACTAGGCTGAAGGGGACGGGCACAGATGATAGGGGAGACTTAGCTCATTGCTGAGTGAGTAAGACTATGAGGGTTGTTGGAGGGCTGGCCTTGTGGATTTGATAGCTGCATCCGAAGAGAGTTTGAGAGGGTGGGTACGGGGAGGGGAGGGTTTAGTGAGGGGACCAGTTACAGGGGGAGGGCACATAAGTGTCATAAGAGTGATGATTACCATTATGTGACTCTCTCCCCGGGCAATGGGATAGTATGACTACTGTCAGCGCATAACCCCCTCCTCCAAAATCAGGACATTCCCTTGCTGCTTTTCACCATATCCCCTTCCTCAGTCTACAGAAAGCTCCCAAAGGCCAGGCAGAATCATTGCCCCAGTTGCCCACAAGCACACAAAGAAGACCCCTTGCCCGTTTCCCCACACATCATTTGCTATTTATGAATATGCAGTTATGAAAGTATGAAGTCATCATTTCCAATTATGTTATTTTAATTTGTAGCAGTGATAAAGGGGAAGATCTTCCATTACCCCAATGCCCTCTCCCTTCTAATTGATTATTATCCTTTATCCCTGTATTCTTGACCTAATATCTATAGGGCAGAAGTGTTCTTCCCCCCCCCCCTTCCTTTTCCTCCCCATGGTCAAGGCTTCGTGTGGATTCCTTATATCTCCTCCTTCAGCCTCCTGGCTGAAGTCACTGCAGATTTCCTCACCCCTCCGAACAGATAGCTCAGTGCCATTAGCTTTGTAGTTTCATCTTTGAAAGATCTAATCTTTGTATTCCCCTCTCTACTTTCCTTAACTTTTTAATAACAGAGACATGTCAGAACAGAAATTGCTTCTGGTCTGGAACAGGCTGTGCTCTCGATGGCACATATATTACTGAGGTGGGGGTGACTTCACTTTGCCTTGACACAAACCCAATCAGGATATGAGAACTCTGAAGATCTAAGTCTTTATCTGGGGCTTCACAGTTGGTAGGGAAGGGGGAATGTTATTAACGTATGTATATCTCCTTGCAGTTCCCACCAAAGAGAGAGAGGGAGAGAGAGAGAAATCCCTGACATTTATCTCTTAAACAAGACATGTGAGGAGCCAAATGCCATTTGACAGGACAAATATTTACTGTGCCTGCAAACAGCCCCAAACATCAGTGCAGGGAACGTGAAGACTGAGCCAAGGCTGATCAAAGTTCGACGGAGATGCCAGGTCCCAAGAGCTGGGGATTAAGGGCATCATTTAACACCGAACCACGGACAAGATTTGTCTCGTTGGCTCCCTATTCAAACCGGGCATTTTATTTTCGTTTCCTCGGTCCCCCACGGGCTCGTGTTCTTCAGGGCAAGGGGCTGCGAGCCCTTTTCATTCCCCTAAACTCTGAGCTCTTGGCCGATCTTTCACACAGCAGTCAGCGGGGTTACAGGGTTGCGGAGTCCTTGTGAAGATTTGCTCGTTCTCCTGCAGAAAGAAAATGAGACCCCTGAAGACCCACAGGACCATCACTGCTAATAGCAAGCAGTGAGACGAGAGGCCCGTCGAGAAACCACGGCCGGAAAAAGCACACAGAGACATTTTTTTGCAGCAGCGTCAGCAAAGCAGCCTCATGGGGGAGGGCTGGGGGGAATTTCCACTAACAAGCTTGACAGTTCTCCTGTAACTTGTAGAAGTCCTGCTTACTTCAGCAGCATTATTTTTCAGACAGAAGTGTCTGATTAACAGCCTCCTAGAGCAATGGTGTTTAATTGACACCGGCCACAAAGCCGGCTGAGAAGTTTATCTTCTTCTGCCTTTCACACGAGATCCTTTAAGTTCCCCGGCCACCGGGGGCCACTTGGGAACAACTCTCTTCGTCCGTCTGGGCCCTGGTGTCCCCGTAGCCCTTCTCTCCCGGGGAAGCAGCATCTAGAGGCTTCTATTTGCTCGGCTGCCCCTGGTCTGGTTATACTGAGCACGCTGTTTAACCTCTCACGCTTCAGTTTTCGCAGCTATCTAAAATGTTGGGGAGGAATTAAATGAGAAAATGTGTCTAAAGCTCTTATGTGGCCTGCGATTTGCGTGGCAAGCATTCATTAAGCGTTAGCTCTCATTATTATCATCTTGACGAATGCCGGGCAGAGGAGTTATCTGCCTTGGTCAGGATAAAAGGAGCTGCACACAGGCTTTCAGTTCTACAAGATGAAAAGAGCTCTGGACGTGGAGGGTGGTGATAGTTGCACAACATTATGAATGTATTTAATACCACAGACCCACATGCTTCCAAAGGGGCATATATGTGTATTTTACCACAATAAAAAATTGCAAAAAATAAAAGTAAATAAAAAGGATTAAAACAAAGGAGCTGAGTATGGCAGATAGAACAATCGTTCCCCCCAAAAATGTCCTCGTCCTCATCCCTAGGACCTGTGAAAGTTACCTTACATAACCACAGGGGCTTTGCAGATGTGATTAATTTAAGAACCTGGGGAAGAGGAAATCATTCCGGATCACCCAGGTGAATCCAGTCACAAGGGTCCTCGTATAAGAGAGAGGCAGGAGGTTCAGAGTCAGAGAAGGATGTGAAGACAAAAGCAGAGGATGGAAGATACTACCCTGCTAGCTTTGAGGATGAAGGAAGGTGGTCAGGAGCCAAGGAACACAGGAAGCCTCTAGAAGACGGAAAATACAGCCACCAGAAGGAACGGAGAGCCCTGCGGCATCTTGATCTTAGACCAGAGAACTTCTGACCTCCAGACCTGTGAATGATAAATCTGTAGTATTTTCAGCCACTGAGTTTGTGGTCATTTGCTCCAGCAGACCTACCATCAAATGCCCTGGGTGGTGGCGGAGACCCGTGGGCCCGATCTGGAGTGGGGGGGGAGGAACCTCCACAGGAGCAGCCCTGGGACACAGACCCCATCCTGGTAGCACACGCCTCATGGGGGCCTCCGCCTGTGGGCAAGTGCACCTCCTTTTCATCCTTGGAAAGCCGTGGTAATCAGACAAGGCATACCTCAAGGCCAGAGTATGTTGGGGTGTGGGGGGCATCTCAAAGAGGAGGAACGTGAGTGAAAAAATGTAAAGTCCTTTGGCAGACCAGGCCTGATGTCTCCTCAGAAAACCTCAGAGGAAGGGCCTGACAGGAAGGCACGGCTCAGAGTTTCCATATCCTGCTTAGGAACTTCTGCAACAAAGCAGAGACTGCTTTCACACACGGCTCACTGGGTCTCGCCCTTCTATAGCCTCAACGAGGTATTCATTTGCCCATAAGCCAGTCTTTAAGAATACTTGTTGAATGAATAAAACAAATGAATGAATAAATAGACAAGTTAAGGAACCCAAATGTTATCACAAAATACCCCCATTTTTCTTAGCCTGGAAAGGCAGGGGTGAGGGGGGGCAGGGCTGGCAGGGAGATGGATATTGGGAAAAGCTCCCTTTTCTCTAATCTCCCTGGGAGACTGAGCATGCCCCCTCGTCCTCCCCGCGGTCAGACCCACTGGCCGGTGTCCTTGCGCCCAGGACAGAAGGCGTGTGGAGCCGTGTTGCTGCTCCTGTAGTTGGTATGCAAGCCAACACTCCTAGCACATTCCAAATCTGAGGGGGTGGATGCTAATAACCCATAATCAATGTTGCATTTGCCAACGGCCAAAAGAAAAATGAACCTTTAATTGAGCGAGATTTGGCATCAATCAATGATGTGACTTTAGTCAGGCAAAACCGACAGATTACTGAGTCGGACATCCAACTGTGAGAATTGTTCTCTACTGGGGCGAAGAATGCAAAATGTGGATAAACGACATCTCTTACCCAGCCCAGGACCATAACTCACTGTGAAAAAAGAAAAAAAAATCCCCTGCATTTGTTTTTAAATCTTCTGGAGTTTCTTTTTAAGTCATGTTCTAGCAGAGCTTAACTCACTTTGTAACTCCAAGCCCCTTCAGAGAAGTGTTGTTTAATTATGTGCTGATGACGGTTTCTAAGACAGCTGGTTGTAATTAAATTAGCAGATCCCTAGCCCGAGAGCCCAAGCAGGAGGAGCCTGAGGTGACTGTTGCAGCCCGGAGAGTCCCAGCAGGATGACCGTGATGTGGCAGCACAGGCTTTGGACCTTCTTGAGTCCTGACAGAGCTACTGACCAACAAAACCAAGAAACCTGGCCGTGGACCACATTGGCCAGCAAAGGAGGTGGTGGGGTATTCCCACGAACCCCACATGCAAACAGGCTGGGGATAAACCACCACCAACAGCAAGCCCTGGGTGCTCTCGGCACCTGAGAGAAAGCAGAGGGAAGCTACAGGGCATCTACAGACATAGCACAGGAGAAAACCAAAATAGCTGAAAGGAGAAAACCAAAAAAGCTGAACAGGTATTTCTTAACAAAATACCTGTTAAGACCAGTGGCCCATCCTGGCAGGGGCTTTGGCCAATCCAGTCAGGGAGTGGGAGGGGTGTGCAGTCAGCTTGGAACTGAACTTTCCAAACTGATGGGCCAGGACAAGCCCCCAAATCGGGGAAGAAACCACTGAGGGGAATCAAAGCCGAGCAGGACGGGTGCTTTAGACTGACAGCCGGCCCACAAAAGCAGGTGAAAGTCCAGCTGCAGACACCTGTGCTTACCACCCTCTGTGCCACCTGCCCAGGAGACTGGGATGGCTCTCTGTTGCTCTGGGATCGTTGCTTCGTTGACCTATCTGGACACAGTTCTGTGGTTCAACCCTTGTCACTCTTTCAGACACAGTTTTGTATTCATTCTCCAGCTTCATACATAATTTCAATCGATTAGACCTAGTTCTGCCTTCCAGAGCTATAAGGAAGCCTCCTCTGTCTTCCACATGACAGGTTTCAAATATGACAGGGCCCTCTAAAAGCATCTCTATTTCAGGCTGACCATCCCCAGTTTCTTCAAAAGCTCCTTCTGGAATGTGGCTTCCAGAATCCTCAGTCCTGGCCTCCTGCCTCTGGGCTTGTTGCAGTTCAGTCCTGATACAGTAGAAAAATGTCAGTCCTGGAACCAGAGAGCTTGTATTTAAGTTCTGGAACCTCTACCTCCTGGCTAGCCTATAACCCTCTCTGGGTCTCAGTTTTCTCATCTGCAGTATGGGGATGACTGTGAACTATAGATTTGTATGGAGGCTCTGTGAGATAACATATGTAGCCACTTTGAGAATGCTAGAACGTGGACGAAGTACCCATAATTGTTTGGGCATTATGTCTCAAAGTAACCCCAACTTGCATTTTTAGAAAGATCATTCCAGAAATGATCTATCAAGAAGAGGATGGAACTGGGGCTTTCCTCTCCCTTATTCTAGTCTCTGGGCTTTTCTTAATGTCATTTCAATCACACAAACTCTTCAGGCCTTTCATACTGTGGGTCCTCACTGAGCCAGAAGTAAGCAGAGTAAAAGCCACTTCAACGACAGGAGGTACAATCGTCTTTACAAAGTCATGGTAATATTATATAGCACCTAGAGAGCTTCTGCCCACCCCATACAAAGGACCTCCAATCCTGAATTAGATCGGTCTGTCATTCTTTCCCCCAACTTGATCCTAAGGACTATTTTTTCTGAGGGAGGGATACAGAAACTTAGCAACTTCATGTTTAAAAATATTATAGTCCTGGGGATCCTGGGTGACTCAGTCGGTTAAGCATTTGACTTCGGCTCAGGTCATGATTTCATGGGTCGTGAGTTCGAGGCCTGCATAGGGGTCTGTGCTGACAGCTCAGAGCCTGAAGCCTTCTTTGGATGCTGTGTCTCCTTCTTTCGATGCTGTGTCTCCTTCTTTCTCTGCCCTCCCCTACTCATGCTCTGTCTCTGTCTCTCAAAAATAAATAAATGTTTAAAATTTTTTAATTAAAATATTAAATATTATTAATTAAATTAAAATATTACAGTTCTATCCTCTTGCACAGTTGGTAGGAATGCAAACTGGTGTAGCCACTCTGGAAAACAGTTTGGAGTTTCCTCAAAAAATTAAAAATAGAATTACCCTATGACCCAGAAATAGCACTACTAGGAATTTATCCAAAGGATACAGGAGTGCTGATTCATAGGGGCACATGTACCCCAATGTTTATAGCAGCACTATCAACAATAGCCAAATTATGGAAAGAACCCAAATGTCCATTGACTGATGAATGGGCCAAGAAGACATGGTATATATATGATGGAATACTACTCAGCAATGAGAAAGAATGAAATCTTGCCATTTGCAACAACATGGATGGAACAGGACGGTATTATGCCAAGTGAAATAAGTCAGTCAGAGAAAGACAGATATTGTATGTTTTCACTCATGTGTAATTTAAGAAACTTAACAGGAGACCATGGGGGAAGGGAAGGAGAAAAAAATCATTTCAAACAGAGAGAGAGACAAACCATAAGAGACTCTTAAATGCAGAAAACAAACTGAGGGTTGATGGGGGGTGGGAGGGAGGGGAAAATGGGTGATGGGCATTGAGGAGAGCACTTGTTGGAATGAACACTGGGTGTTGCATGTAAGTGATGAATCATGGGAATCTCCAGAAGCCAAGAGCACACTGTATACTCTGTATGTTAGCTAACTTGACAATAAATTATCTTAAAAAAACAAAACAAACACACGATAGTCCTATGTGTCCAGTCTTCATTTTCCTCCCTATTCTTCAATCAATCTGCAAGCCAAGAACTAATCCAAACTTTAATCTTCTCATTTTGGCTTATTCTATCTCCTCTGGATAGCAAACTTCATATACTCACTGCAGGATACATACATCCTTCTGCTTGACCTAGATTTGGCTCTCCAGTTTCACAGAGTATCCCCTTACAATATGCCAAGGTTTGTTAAATGGGTCTACCACGTGACCAATAGGTTCTTTTTTTTTTTTTTTTCTTTCTGTTCCTCAAAATGTACTCTGATCTGTCACACTGGTCTTTTTTGTTCATGTTAATTTCAGGTGTACAACGTGACTTCTTATTTGTATATATTGGGAAAGGATCACCACACAATAAGTCTAGTTACCATCCATCACTACACAGTTACAATTTTTTTCTTGCGATGAGAACTTTCAAGCTCTACTTTCTTAGCAGCTTTCAAATATGCGATGCAATATTATTGACTATAGTTACCATGCTCGACATCTCCTTGACTTATTTTGTAACTGGAAGTTTGTACATCTTGATGCCCTTCACCCGTATCTCCCACCCCCACCTCACTCCCCTCTGGCAACCACCAATCTGCTCTAAGTTTTGTTTTGCTTGTTTGTTTGTTTTGTTTCTTAGATCCCATATATAAGTGAAATCGCACGCCATTTGTTTCTCTCTGTCTGAATTATTTCACTTAGCATAATACCCCATAGGTTCTTAATTGTTTTCTTAATTACTGCTCTAAAATTCAGCCATCTTTAAGAGTCGGCAATAAAGTTTTAGAAAATACATGTGATTAGCTGTTTTAATGAAAGGGTACTTTAAAAAATAAGAGGCAAAGCATGTTATTCACTTAGTTAAATAAATAGAACCTCCTGGGAGCCTGGCTGGTTGGCTCATGAGGCCAGAATTGAAGAGCCAATGCCCGTGTGGGGTCCAGTTACCTTGAATTGCCAACTAAGAACACAGGAAGAAGTAAAAAGCCACATGAGGGTAGTGTTGAAAATTTAAATATTCACATTTTATTGGGGTCATTTATCCTGTCACATACAGGACATATACATAAGTGTTCAAATCCGTACCCTTTACCATACACATATACTCTCTCTCCCACGCACATATGTTCAGATATGTGATTACCCTTATACCCAACAAGAACACTAAACTCCCACGCATTCTTGGTAAAAGGGTGACAGCAACTTATTGGTGTATAATCCATCCAATCACAACGAGGCAAGGAAGAGAATCTCATCTCACAAGACTTCAAAGAGAAAAGAATTTGGTAACACTGAGCTCTTGGTTAACAGACTCACTGGTGAAAGTCCCCAGGTGATGTTGATAGAACATCTAACAAACCACTGTAGAATTCGAGCAGCTCAGCAGATCAGACACCCTCATGTGACATTCACATTTTTGTGGCCAGGTCCAGGACTTAGCTGGATGTATCTTAGTACAGAATATGTTTGAGAAATGTCCCAGACAAGATGGATGGATTTTCACTGTCTCAGGCCCTCCCCCTCCATGGCCCCCCACTGGTACTTTGTAATTTAAGATTTCAGAGAACTACCTTTAAGTTGTTTGACCTGTAGCTCTATCTCCCAGTAAGATTGCAAACTCTGTGAGTACAAAAACCAGGCCTTCAGATTCCTTTCTGTCTCTCCCAACTCAGCTCTTAATCCTATGCCTTTCATAAAGCAAACACCCAAAAAACATTGCCTGACCAAATGGCCTAATGTGGCCTTGGAGATATCAATATCATGCCGGTCCTAAACTGTGTGGCACTACATGAAAAGAACTGTTAAGAGGGGCTGGGCCTTGGTTACTCTGCTATAAAACCATCTCTTCCTGAATTTACTGCAGACTTTATGATTTATTCGTCCTTTGATGTATTTTTGCCTTGGTTGTATGTTTTTTAATCATGCCATTAGGATTTTGTTACACATTCAGGTAGTGAGTTGAAGAGATAAACCCTTTCTAAATTGCTAACATTCCAAAGACTCATGAATTTGAGGCCAAAAGGCACTTCTATGCCAGAAAAGGTCAAGTGTGGCTGCTCAACCAAGAAGCGGAGCAGGGCAAGCCACTTGCCCCCAATCAGACACAGCCCCACTGTGTAAAGTGCAGAGAAGACTGTTTTTGATCTGTGGTAGCCTGCAACCTGGCCTGAGGTCTGAGTCTTGGTATTTTTTCCCTATTTTCCAAGTGCGTGCTTATTTAAATTTCATAATTATCTGGCTATAAACTCCTAGGGATTTCAAAGAAGAAAACAACAGGTCAGCTTGAAGTTAAAGAAGATAAATGAAAACAGGCCAGGAGAATCAGAGCCAGTTCCTGCCAAAGACTCAGCTAGCCTTGTGTCATGGGGGCACCAGCCTGATTGCATGACGTAACTGTCTCCATACTGAAATTGGGCACATCTGGAAATGATCACTTCACAGTTTGCTTGGCCCCTTCCCTATGACCAGACCTCACTGGCTTGCTTTATATAAACCACAAACTCACACATTTCTGGCCAAAGGGGATTATTTACTTGGCTTAGCACATCCCTGACCATGACATCATTTGCAGCTAGCTGGTCACCAAACATACAAAAAGAACATGATACAGGGGGAGACACACTCGTCACCCATAGTCACTAACCCTTTGTGTGCCTTTGGCCAAATACAGTATGGTGACAGCTTTACCCCAAGTCCCCCTTAAGGCTGGCTAGCAGCTCCCCAGTGGTTCACATCGGACTGTCTCTAAACAGTTAACAGATAGTAGCCACTGGTCAAGTTGACCAGGACTTGGCTTCAAAGATCCCAAGTCTAGAGCCTGATATAAGAATGTGAGTGATGCTTCTGCTTTCCCTCCCATCATGTTCAGGGAGTTTGGCAGGTCACTTTCCTCCTGGTCACAGTGCCAACCATCCCCTTCAGGAAGACTGAGTGCAATGGGCTCCTGGCGCACCCCCTGCCAGACAGATTTGTTCAAAATGTGAGAAAACAAATCAGCGAAAGCAATCTAAGCAAATAATCAAAACCAAAAGGACATACCTCTTCTGCAGCTGACTGGATGTTTTGTAGGCCCAACTCCAGGTCCTCTCCTCCACCAAAGCCAGGCCCTGGGTCTATGCCCAGCTGCATCCTTGCTGGGGAATGGCCATATCCCAAACTACTTCTGCCATAAGAGGCACTGCTTCTCTCTACTCTAAACCACTTTCTTATGAAAGCAAGGAAATCAAGGGGTATTATTTATACCCAATCCAATTAGTATGATTATCCAAACACCACTGAGTAGGCAAGACCAAGACAGAAAAAAGTACAGCCCCTTTGTCACTGTTACTTTGGCAATTGGAGGAAAGAACATTGGTGTCATTCCAAGCCACGGGCTGTGTAGCTGCTCTAGCGGGTAGAGCACAAGTGAAAGGCCTTCAGATGAGGTTCCACCTATTCATAATTGGACTTGATTGTGGTTCTGGCTCAGGAATGTTTTGCTTAGCACAGGGATGGGCATCTGACTTTTCAGGGCTTGGGAGATAGTCTTAGCCAAGACAGTGACATAGTTTCTGTGATTTTCCTTTGGGAAAGGAAATGGAGTGGAGGGACATTCCAGAGAGGAATCATTTGGCTGCATAGAAACCATTCATGCCGAGGCTGACTCGGTTAAGCGTCCAACTTCAGCTCAGGTCATGATCTCACAGTTTGTGAGTTCAAGCCCAGCATCAGGCTCTGTGCTGAAGGCTCAGAGCCTGGAGCCTGCTTCAGATTCTAGGTCTCCCTTCCCGGCTTACATTCTGTCTCTTTCTTTCTCTCTCTCAAAAATAAATAAACATTAAAAAAAATTTTAAAGAAACAATTCATGCAAATTTAAAAGGAATTTTATTCAAAAAGTTCAGATTAAGTGGAATCCAAAGAGAAGGTGACCAGCTAGACTCTGGAACCAGGTCCTTTCTGAGGCCCTCTGCAAGACTGCCTAGACCTTCACCCTAGTGCCTGTGCATTGACACCATTCCGCTTCCTGATCCCTCCCTCTTCATTTTTCAAGACAGGGGATTTGATTGGTTTCTGGACAATCTTCTGAGTCCACCACCAATGGGGTGGAAGGGAGAATACACAGCAGAAGAACTACCTCTAAGAAGGACGCATGGAGGCAGGAGAGAACAGATAAGCAGGTCTGCTACAGAAGCCCCTCCTATTTCACCCCTTAGTAATGGGGAAAGGTTCTTATTTGCATGACATCAATATGAATCAGAAGCACAGACCTGGGGCAAGGGAATCCCTCCCAACCTGGTCATCAAAGCAGACCAAAGGGAGACCAGGTGCTGTCAGGTCAGTACATAGAACATTTGGGAATACTGGAATGGGGACTAGAGAGAAAGGGCAAGAAGACATGCACATTGAAGATTAATTAAATGTTTTGAGGGAGCAGATGCCCTTGCCCTCCCTCAGACCCTATCCTAATCGTGTTCCCGCCCACAGGAATGGGTAATTGGTAGGAGGTCAGTGCATTTACATAGACTCACTCCAATTTATCTGGGAGGCAGGAAGGGCAAGGCAGGAGTGGCTGGTTGACACACTAGTATACAATCATCTGGAAATCTAATTTGTGGAATCAGTAGCCATCTGTTCTATGGGTAATGTGCCAAGGTACCTGCCAACAACAGAACAAGCTTTCTGCTGTTGGGTAACTAATTGCATCTATGGGACCAACACAGCATGAGACTCAACTCGTGGAACGTGTCCTCCACCAAATTACGATTTCTGCTTGGGTTTTTCTGAGTCGGTAAGCATAGTACAAAGACTGATACAACTGCAGGTGGATGGAGAGGCTGGGGTAGCCCGGCACTCCCAGAAGGTGGTAGGTCAGCAGGTATGAGGGGCAAGCACATTCCCAGAGCTGTGCAGGAGACTGTGGTTCTGCTGCAGCCATTCTCCTCCCCCCCACCCGACCCCCACCCGAGGAAACAGAACTGGGAAGGAAGATCCAAGTTGATATCAGTGGTTTCCTTTTATACCTTCTGAATTTTTTTTCTTTTTTAAGTCACCTTGTTTAAAACCTAGAGAGAGTGGAATGTGCAGAAGGTATAAAATCAACATCTTCACCCTGTCACCACAAATGACATGGCAGCTCCTCCTCCATAATAAACTCCTCATGGGAAAAGATCTCTTATTCTTCCATAACAACCAGCATGCTGGGGGAAAAAGCCGATAGCAGGTGGATTCTCCACCCTCTTCTGTACCCTCTAACCCCAAGATCCCTGTCTACCCATAGGCAAGGGGTTTCCATAGCACCTGAGCAGACTTGATCATAGGATTTTGTAATGTTTAATAAATTATTGTGGGACACATGGATGGATGGATGGATGGATGGATGGGTGGGTTGATACCTATTTTGCCTAAAGGGACTTACCCCCAAAGTCCAAGTGACAGCACATTTTTCATTGCGTTTTTTGGGTTTTTTTGTTTTGTTTTGTTTTGTTTTGTTTTAAGAATATATCAGCAACAAAAGTGTAGCAAGAACACTGGGCATTATACAGGACTCTCAGTATCAGCTACTTCTGACATTCCAATGGGACCAGGTACAGATGTCTCCTCATACACCTGTCACCTGGGTTCTTTCTAACCTCTCATTAAATCCATATCATGCTGGATTGGCTCCCAGCTTTAGTGAAAAGAACCACTTCCTGTTTTCCTGACAGACCAGTACCTAGCACACTGCCCATATGTGGTGGATACTTAGTGCAGCCTAGAGGAAAAAACAAGGGATTTAACCAGCAGGAGGGAGTATGCTTAGCACTAAAGGAGCTAAGCTCCTAACAAGCAGCATGAATCAAAGGCACTTCTGACTCTCTGGTCCCCTGGGGGTCTGTGAAGGGCTGTTGCATCAAAGTTGCTCCCCAACAGGCAGCCTGGTCATTAGGCTGGGCCCATTGTGAAAGGTAAATAAAGAATATTCAAGAAGATTGAATTGGCTTTCCAGAGACATTGCCACTATCCTTGGAAACAGAGGTTTCTAGTGGTATAGGTAATCACACAAAACTAAATATTATACCTAACAATCACGAAATGGATTCTATGAGACTTTTTGAGATTTGTTTTTAATTAAAGAAGAAATGATTATAGACTCCCTTTCTGATTGTATTTTGCTTGGACAATAGGAAAATTAAGTCTATGCCCTGGGCACACATGAGCTGGGTGGCAAATGGCAGTGGAAGGAATGTGGACCTAGGAGTCACTATTCACTGTGATGAGAGAGGTGACATCTGCCCAGGGTTGTGATGATCAACTGGCTCTCCAATAAAAGCCCTGATCTATAGTGTTTGCCACTTTTAGTGGTGTAAATACTCACACCGTGGCTGATTCCAAGGCACCAACCTGTCACTGAACACAGAGTTGGGAAGAGAACCAGCCCCAATACACCACTGCATCCACCAGAGTAAGCTTAATTCTGGTGTCAGAAACCAGAAGACCCACCAGCTTTGGTGGGGTTGGAATCTTACATTTTTGTATATCCGTCACCCTAATTACATTCAAAGAAATTAATTCCTTTTGATAAGAATTGGTATATCAAAGAATGATGTCAAGGAACAACTAAAGGGTAATTGTATGACTTAGTCCACTATCTTGAAAAAAATACTTGTCAATAAATTTCTCAAATTAGCATAGCTTTGATTTCTTTTTTTTTTTTTTTTTAAGTTTATTTACTTTGAGAGGCAGGGAGGGACACAGAGAGAGAGAGAATCCCAAGCAGGCTCCGCGCTGTCAACACAGAGCCAGACGCGGGGGTCCATCTCACGAACCATGATATCACAAACTGAGCCAAAATCAAGCGTCAGAAGTTTGACTGAGCCACCCAGAAGCCCCAGCTCGATTGATTTATAAAGGCTTTCAATAACATTTGATATGAGCAGAAATTACAGTGCTGGAAAATTGCACTAAAATGATCTGTCATTAACAGAATTCTAGTATCCCCTCTAGATTTATCTTAACTTCGAACCTTGGGTGATTTTAAGAATAATAAGAATTTTTTCAGGATCTCTTCGTTTATATTTTATTCTCAACTTTATTGACAAAGCTTTACAGAAAAAAAACCGTACCTTATTTTATAGTTATCTTTGAGAGTATCTGATAGCATTTGTTTTGTACAAAGGAGGAAGGTAAAGACGTAGTTTCCTCTTCAGGCGAAGTTGGGTACAAATGTAACTCTGAACAGCAAGGCAGAATTGTTTTCTTTATAGTCTATATATTTGATCTGTAAAAGTCTCTTCCAAGTCTAGAACTCTATGAGTCTCCATTTCTATTTGAAGGCCTAAGAAATGTCTTCTTGACATGGTTCTAGCTGAAAGAATTTTCTTTGAAAACTCTGTCCTTCAGTGGTGACCATTTCCTCTGTCAGGTTCTATTGGGTGCCACGGCCACAAAGCTCGAAATACATAAACTGGCCCCACATGGGTCTTCTTCCTGGGAATGCCCACAAGATCTTCCCTTCTCCAACCAGACAGTCACCATCAGAGGTCACAAGAGGTGGTAAGAGAAATAGAAATGGACTAACCCTGTTTTTCTACATCAGGAAATTGAGGTTAGTCCCTTGGGGCTAACTTCCAGGGACAAAGTAGAAGCTGGTGATGTGGAGCGAATCTCCAGGGCTAATGCCCAAATAGCTAATTTCCCCCACCTATAGCTGTAAGAACTGTAAGACTTCCTGGGACAGGTGTGCCTAGGAAATTGCTCACTTCCGTAATTCAACAGCGGAGCCCTGTTGCCCCGCCCCCAGTCTGTCTGCTGTCTCTTCGCTCATCACTGTCCAACCCCAACTCCTGGCAAAAGTCAGATGCCCAACTCCTTAAATTGGGTGCCCCTTCTACTTCCATACACCCACCTTTGTTAGGTTCTGGGAAAGGAAACCACTTTAGATCTTTGTTCAAAATTCATATATTTCAAATGTATTTTTATGTGGTCAAATTCTACTTTAAGCTGGCATTTATTTAACTCGTTTTTCTAACAGACTAAAGTCTGCTTCAAAAAGCAGAGTTAGCTGATTCTCATCTAGTGATGGTTGCTAGGAAACCATTCTATGGCAAATTGGAATCACACAGACTCTGACTTCCCCATCTTGAGAACTCCTATAGAATTAATGTAGGCACAACTCATTCAATGATGAATCAGCACTATCCAGTGATATCTTTTCTCTCTTTCTGTTAAAGTGTTATTTAAATAATTAACTTTCATCTATAGTTTCTGTCTTAGCTTCCCATTTATTCTTTAAAGTCTCAGTGAAGAAGTCCTTTTGCATGAATGGTGTTATATTCCCACCCCCAGATGCCTCAACACCAGAGCTTAACCCATAAGAACTGATTGTATTTGAAGGGAGGTGGTCACACGGGAGAAATGCCTTCAGATTGGAAAACGAACAGTCTGATGTAGGTTCCACTGATAATTAAAAGCGTCCTCAAAGCTATTTTCTTTCTTTGGCTTGTATTTCCATTTTCTGCTTTTAAATTTGAGGCCACACAAGGAAAACTTGCTGGAATATTCAAGAAGTGGTTATGGGAACTGGTGCAATTTCTTTGTAGAACAATTTGGCACTAGCTGTTCAAGCTGAAGATTTATATATGCTATGCCCCAAAGTCCATTGCTAGAGATATAAAATCCTCACACGGCAGGAGAAATTGACCACAAAAGTTCACTTTGACATTGTCCATAATAGTTAACAGCAACATAAATGTCCATCAAAAAAAGAATAGATAAAATTGGAGCCCCTATAGCACACAATTGCTACTCTACAAGTGACACTATCCTACCATTCTCTAGTACACAACGATGTAGCACACTGTGCATGCTATCGAATAGTTAAATGAGCCAGAACTACAGGTGTCAACATGGTAAATCAAATCTATTTGCAGCAAAATGCACACCACTCAATACCATTTATATAAGGTTTAAAATATGGCAGACCAACTTGTGTATGAATACATTATATAGTAAAAACTATACAAATGTTTATGGGAATAAAAACCACTAAATTCAGTACAGTGGCTATCTTTGGGGAAGGGGGAAAAGGATGGGCCAGGGAGGGCTATACAATTTTTCTATCCTGGTTTACTTATGGGAACACGTGTTTGAAGAAAGTAAAGCAAAATGTGAAGTGGACAAAGCTGAGTGATAAGAGCATGGATCTTCCATAGAAATACGTGTGTCAGGAGCGTCTCGGTGGCTCAGTCAGTTAAGCGTCCAACTCTTGATTTCAGCTCAGGTCATGATCTCACTGTTCATGAGATCAAGGCCCATGCTCGGCTCTCCTGCACTCCCTCTCTCTCTTCTCTCTTTCTCTCTCTCTCAAAATAAATAAGATAAACTTAAAAAAAAATACTGTACCAAACATTTAAAAAAAAGTATATAGGATCATCATATCATCTATCCTCCATACCTTTTTTATGTCTGATACATTGCATTTTCTTCCCAGAAATTTGTTTTAGTGTGACTAAAGACCTAAGATTCCTTTGCTAGGGCAGGTCACCACTGCCCAAAGTTGGCATAGGAGAAAGCACTGAGGCATGTTCAGCTCAGGGAATGTAGGTCCTCCTGAGTTAGATGGGTCCATTCAAAGTTTGATCTACATATTAGGAAATTCACACAAAGTAGGTCTTTTAAATACTGACAACAAAACAAACAAACAAACAAAGGTCAGACAATGAGGCATGATTTCTTTAAATATAGTAAATAATAAATGTTTGTTTGTTTGTTTGTTTGTTTTGAAGAATACTGATTTTAAAAAGCACTGCATCACTTTGGCAGCTAACCATGCCCGGAGCAAATGGCTCTGAGGC
This sequence comes from Acinonyx jubatus, assembly GCF_027475565.1. Taxonomy (NCBI): domain Eukaryota; kingdom Metazoa; phylum Chordata; class Mammalia; order Carnivora; family Felidae; genus Acinonyx; species Acinonyx jubatus. The sequence goes on along the minus strand of NC_069386.1, from coordinate 109,757,652 downwards.
TGTAACAAGCGTGAAAATCACCTAGGGTGCCTGTTAAAATGCAGGTTCCCAGTTCCTTCCCCTCGCCCCAATCCCTTCATCCGCCTCCCTGCCCCCATGCCAAGTGCTAATCGGTATACCAAGGTTGGGACCCTGTCATTTCCACTTCTAGCAATCACACCAGCTAATTCTGATGCAGCTGGCAGTGAACAGGATGACCACAGAGTAAAGGAGGACTCTCCCAGGCAGCCTGTCCCATCCCGGAAGCAAAGAACATTAGTGATTCTGATTAGAACACATTGCAAGCATTGCAGGTGTCACAGTAACATTAGCAAATAAGCAACTGCATGAAAATCCAAATCTATAAAATTACCACATATAACACACTATTCAGCATTCGTTCATTCACCAGATACTTATTGAATGTTATATGCATAGTGCTTTTTTCCCTTAATTGTACTCTATGTTAATTTCTTGGCACATAAACATATGTAAAATTTTACATAAATGCATAAATATGGTCTGCTGATTCATCATCTTGGCTTTCTCCCCCCCACCCCCTTGGAAAGTTGAACTGATGTGCCAGGAATTTGTTTTAATGTAGTCTTTTTCTTTATTTAACCACCCCTCCCACTTTCTTCTTCCTCCCATCCATGTTAGCTGCCCTTTGCTCAGATAATCCACGTTAACAACCTATTACGTACCCTCCCATATACTTATTTTATGCTCATATGATCTTACCCAGACATATATGCCCATACGGCCAAACATAGCATATTGACGTGCACAGATGACTCAACACAGTAAAAGACAGAGTCTCTCTCTGCAGGAGCTTACCATCCTTTGGGGGACACAATGCATATATATGAAAATATCAACACAAGGCAAAGGAAGAAAATTTACATAAGTGGTACAGTACTATAGTTATATAGTGAAAATATATATAGAAAGGATGTATCATCTTATGTGTTATAGCCTTACAAAAGGCAGAAAATAGATACTGTAAGAGGTCACTCTCATTGCCTCCATGTCTTGCTTGGACCACCAGGATCAGAATTCGCTTAAAACCTGGATTCTGTGTGTGCAAGAGATGCATTCTCCCAGGTTGACAAGGAAAAGCATCCCACTCTCAGAGGACAGAGCTGAGGGGAGAGTCCCTCACCAAGTGGAGCTCCCAGACCCCAGGAGCATCTTGGGTCTGAAGCAAGGTGAAGGTCAGGAAAGCAAAGGCACTGTGTTTAACTTAGCAAATGCCACAGTGATATTTGCAGGCACAATCATGCAAATGTTATTTGCTGTGAGAAATGCATTTCCAAAACAGATGCTTCCCACCATCTATCCACTTGGCTGCCTTGAAATGAAGCAATTCCTTTCTCAGCCTCCCAGGATGGTGCTAGTATGTCGGGGGCCTGGGATTGAGACTTGGCAGCCAACGTAAAGGAAGAGCTAAAATCCTCCTCTTGGCTGGCAAAGTGGGCTTCTGCCTTGGGCATGGTAGAGCTTGAATTTGCAGGCTTTGAAGGGCACAAGTCAATCCCCACCTTCCAGGTTTGCCCTGTGTCCTGACCGAGAAGGGAAGTGAGGCTTTGAGCAGAAACTGACTGCCTTAACGAACCCAGAATTAGAGCTTAACAAGAGCAGTGAGGGACCAAAAAGACTAGTAAGTAAATGATACAGAGATCAACAAACCAGCAAAACTCTGATCAGCAAGCAGCTCCAATCAGTAAGGTAAAAGTAGAAGGCTTTCTAGTCGACACGTCTCAGTTCTCCTTGTGTTCTGGGCAGCTTCATTTTCCTTGGGTGGCTTTATTTTTGCAAATCCTCGTGGCAGAACAGGAATGTTGGGTCATAGAGTGCTCCCCAGTCCTTAGCTGGTCCAGGTATCAAATGGAAAAATGAAGAAGTCTGCTAGGCAAAGAAACCTATACCATGACTTTCACTACTTCCAAGGTTAGCCCCATAGCCACTCAATGGGGATAATAAAAAATTCACTCACATCCTCTGAGAAATAGCTGTTGGAACCCTATCAAGTAAGGTGATAGCATTTAAAAGCTACTGCACTTGGGATTGAATACCTAGATCGTAGCACAGTGAAAAGAAAATGAGACATCAGTAAGGCACATGTTCCGGATCCACCACCTGCCCCCTGGGTGTCTCCAGGTGTGCCCCTTCACCTCACAGAGTCTTTGTTTCTTGTCTGTAGGATGAGGATATGAAGATCTTCCCCCTTACCTCCCCTGACTGATGTGAAGATCATCCATGGTGATGACCACTAAAACATTTTGAAATAGTAAATGTCATAAAATGATAAGGCCTTTATGGCACTGCATCAAATCTTCTGCTATCAGAGATGTGCAAGGAGCCTACAATGAGGCCTCAGGGGAGATGGATAACACAGGAGCATTTAGTGAAGACACCAAGGCAGCGCCTAATTATCTGCTAAAGGGGGTGGAAAACAAAGGGCCACAGCCATTCAGAGAAGCAAGTAGTAACTGGCCTACAAGATAGCTTTAGGGGCACCTGGGTGGCTCAGTAGGCTAAGCATCCAACTCTTGATTTTGGCTCAGGTCATGATCTCACAGTTCATGAGTTCAAGCCCTGCATCCAGCTCGGCACTGAAAGCATGGAACCTGCTTGGGATTCTCTCTCTCTGCCCCTCCCCTCCTCTCTCTCTCTCTCTCTCTCTCTCTCGAAAAATAAATAAAAAACTTTAAAAAAAAGATACAGTTTTAGAGAGAGGTTGGGAGTGAGGTCAGTCCTTAAGAATTTAAACAATTGGACAGTAAACCCAAGTGAACATGAAACATCCAGATGGCTTTACCAATGAGTAGAAAAAAATCATCTGCACCCCTAAGTTGGGGGGGGGGGGTGTCTATGAAGCTGGACTCAAGTTCTCCCCCAACCAAAGGGCCTCTAAGTGTCCTCTGCTGATCCTCAGCCCCCACCTCTCTTTGAGGTGAGAGATAATGAACCACAAAGAGTCCTTCAACCCTTCATGCCCTCATACTTCCTTCATCAGGTTTTTCCTACAAAGAGCCAATGATGTGAAAGATGTTCTACAATTAAGAAAAAAATCAAGCAGTAATTCAGCCACCTCCAAGCTACTATGTAACAGTGCAGTGTGTAAATGACAGGTGCATATGAGTATCTTTTCTCTACTTATTATTTGTTCAATATTCAATATATAGATGGCTGCCAAACAACTTTTCACATTAGCATAAGATAACCAGTGTTAGCACACCAAAGTATGATATAATTCTAGCCAAAAGGCAAAGCAACTTGACATTTCCATTAGTATATACATTATTATCTGTGCAAATGTACAATTTCCAAGAGACTTTCTGCAATACTGAAAAATTGCAAATATCTCTGATGTGATCTTGGAAGTCCAGATCTCTAGGTCAGTAATCACTTTTCTAGAAGGTAATTTATAATATCAATCTGTCAACAACAGAAAGGTTCAAAAACTGCCTCAACTACCCTTACGCATGATGCAAGCATGATGCTCAGAAGTGTCATGAAGATTACCTGAAGAGAAATCTGCATCAGTGATGTTCATTTGGGTCCCATTATTATTTCCTGAGTGCTTCAGAACCCAGACCCCTGTGGCAGGCGGCCAGGAAAGTTTCTTCTCAGGAGGTCTCAGCGGTGAACGCTCAGCGGCTTGGAGCTCTTCATTATGAAGTAGCCCGGGACGTGTGCTCCTCTGCTGTTGGGAACTGTTCCATCTCCCCTCCTAGCCATCACCCCTGACACCTTCCTTCCTCCCATGCTCTCTAGCCAGGCATCTCAATTATCTCTCCAACCCAGCCCTTGGCAGGAGTATATGCTGAGCTTCCTCCAGGCCAAGAAGTAAACTAGATGGATTGGACCATGTCTAGTCCACTCACTCATTGAGCTGACTTTGCTCAGGACCACACAGCTCTGTGGGAGCTCAGCTGGATCTGGCATTCAGTTTTCCTTCTTCCCGATCCACTTCTTTTTCCATTTCTTCTTTGGAAGGCAGGGATTTTAATGCCTTGGTATAAAGTAAAATGAAACTTAGAAATTCTATCATGGTTTTCTTGGGGCGCCTGGGTGGCTCAGTCGGTTAAGCGTCTGGCTTCGGCTTAGGTCATGATCTCACAGTTATTGGATTTGAACCTCACATCGTATTCTGTGCTGACAGCTCAGAGCTTGGAGCCTGTTTCAGATTCTGTGTTTCCCTCTCTCTCTCTGCTCCTCCCCCCATTCACACTCTCTCCCTCTCTCTCTCAAAAATAAACATAAAAAAAAAAAAGAAATTCTATCATGGTTTTCTTAAAGCAATGTGGTGTTTTTTGTTTTGTTTTTGTTTTTGTTTTTTTAAGTAATCTCTACACCCAACATGGAGCTTGAACTCACAACCCCTAGATCAAGAGTCACATGCTTCACCACCGACTGAGCCAGCCAGGTGCTCCTTAAAGCAGTGTGGTGATGACAAGTTTGGGGTCCTAAAGGAGAATATTGGAAAATAAAAAGTGGAGTATATTGGAATATTTCTGATAAAGATGAAAGAAGTCGATGCTCTGAATTCCAAGAACCAGTACCAATAAACCAGGCAAGAAGATCCCTAGAGAAGAGAAGAGTTATTCACTGGTAGAAAGATCTCTTGAGCAGTGTTCTTTTTTTTTTAATTTTTTTTAACATTTATTTATTTTTGAGACAGAGAGAGAGCATGAACGGGGGAGGGGCAGAGAGAGAGGGAGACACAGAATCGGAAGCAGGCTCCAGGCTCTAAGCCATCAGCCCAGAGCCCAATGCGGGGCTCAAACTCATGGACCGCGAGATCATGACCCGAGCTGAAGTCCGACACTTGACCGACTGAGCCACCCAGGCGCCCCTTGAGCAATGTTCTTATAGGCTGGGGGGGCGGGGTCTCCTGAGCAGTCTGTCCACCAGGAAGGATTATCATACAAATGGTTGGTATGGGTCATCTTGCACACTAGCATCTGCATGCTGGTGTCCTGAGTCGTCTTTGAGATCAGTAGAAATTCTTTCCCTCCAGCTCAATCCCCCTAAATAACTGATCGCAGACATTTAATCCATAGTATCAAGACTCAGCCCAAAGGTAGGACTAAAGCAGCCTCTCAGGGGCTGTCCAATGGGTCCCCTTATCCTCACTGGGCCATTTTTAGCACCAAGGACCCACGGGAAGGCAGTAGAGGGCAGCGGATAAGGGCATGGGCTCTGGTGTCAGAGCCTGGGACTGCTGTGTGACTGGGGCAAGTGCTTCAGCCTCTCTTAGTCTGTGTCCTCATCTACAAAGTGTTGGCGGTGATAATAATAATAAGACCTACTTCAGAGGGTCATTGTAAGGATTAAATGGTGCTTAGCACAGCAGCTGGCACATTGTAAGTACTCCATAAATGCTAGCTGTTGCTATTAATACCCAGCAGGCGTCCACTGTGTTGGTTTGGCAAGGACACTGCCCTGTGCTTTGCAGGACTCAAAGGCAGTTTTCCCTTCTTATTGTTCTCTCAGCACTCTGACCAGAGACTCCAGAGCCCCTGTGATGTCATTCTATTAGACTCTACAAGACAGGATCAGAGGACATCCTGCCTGCGTGGTTGCCTTAAGCCCACGCCACCAGCCTGGGGGCTTGCCTATCTCTCTGGGGGGCTAGGAGCTCAAACTTCAATCGCCTATAAATGGCAACAGATCAGGAAGCAAAACCAGTGCACCCCATGTCACTGTGGTTCTTTCAAGAGAAGGAAACCCTTTGATGGCCAAGGGGGAGCCCTTGATTCTAACCTCTGTTGTGGCCAAATCCCAGGGTGGTGGAGCCTCATCTGCTTAATGCAGTGGAGACAGAAGATCTAACTGGAGAGAAAGTGTCAGTGAGGACTGACCTGCCCTCTCAGACCCCTTCCTTCACCTCTCCAAGAGGGAATTCAGACTGGAAAACATTGATTTAGTATCCACAACGCTGGTTTAATAAAGGCTCTTGGAGACAACTGGGGTGGCCGTGACTCTAAAGCCCTCTTGAGCATTGTTTCAAGTTGTTTTCTTTTCCGGAAGCTTCCAGAGCAGTCAAGCAATTATTTCTTTGCAAAATCCAGGAAAAGCTGAAGAGATAGACTTCCTAGGAAAACAGGACTCATTCTGTGGAAAAGCAAGAATGAGATGAACAAAGAGCATGAAGATTACAATTGGAAAGGAGCTTATAGATGATTTGTATTTTACAAATGATGAGGAAACCAAGACTTGGAAAGATGAGGTGCGTTTCCTCAAATCACAGCCAGTCAGAGGCAGACATGAATTAGTAACAGAAATAATATGGCAGCTAGTGCTTATCGAGAGTTTACCGTGTTTCAGGCATTCAGGACTTCATGTGGGCCTTGAGCACATTAGTGAACCTCTCTGAGCCTCAGTTTCCCCATCTGTGAAACGAGGATAATAATGGTGTTTTCCTCAACTTTATAGGATCATTGCAAGGATTAAATGAGTTCTCCTTGGGTGGATCTTCGTTCTTACTATTACTACTATCATGAAAATGATGATCACTATTACTGTTTTAGGTTGACATCTGGGAGGAGTGAAGGAGATGTTATCTCTGGAAGAAAGGCAAAGCCTATGGCTATTTAAAAGACAAAGGCAATGCCGTCACCAGCCAAAACAAGTGTGGTTAACAACTCTGGCAGGAAAGCAGCCGTGACCCTCCACAGGAGGGCAGCAGTGTCATCTGGCGAAAAACGTGACTCAAACCACTGCAGGCAGAAAAGCCCCACCTGGCCACCAGAGAGATGGCGGGCAGCCAAGGAGATTGTGGCCATGAGGAAGGCCAGGCATACCCGGGAGACAGGAGCTGGAGAAGGAAGGAGGAACGGGCAGGGATGGGGGAGCTTCAGGTGGCCTGGGGCCAGAGGCACAGGATTTCCTGCTGGGAAAGTTCCCACAGGGCAAAGAACAGGAGTCCGCATGGTGAGGGGTATGAAAAAGACCACCAAGAAGATAAGCTTTAAAGAAAATTCAGGCAATCGATACGAGAGTTTACCTTTGTCTGTGAATTTACACAGTGTTACCTCGTTTATTAAAGCATTTTTTCCCACCATACATCTCAGCAGAATTGTTTGGCTATCAGCTTCAGCAGCCTGCTCTGGGATCCATCGAGGTACTTACACTGGTTAAATACTGGGTGAGGATTAAGGGGTCCCTGAGCAAGTGCAAGCAGGGTCCATAGCATTCTGCATCTATGGTTCAGGGTATGGTTTCAGGGTAGGCCTGGTGGGGGCCCCCATTTCAGTCCTCAGGCCAAAGAGGACGCTCTAGTAAAGGGTCAGCAAGCCCTTGTGCCAGAGTTCAGTCCTGGACACTTTCCTCCAGGCCCACAAAGCCACTGGGTTGTTCTGCAGGGACTGCCAGTGAGCGGATTGCCTGGGGGTGGCAGAGGCTGTGGCCTTGATGACTGGGCTGGGCTGACCCTGGACAATCTTCCTGGACTGCAGGGCCCGCTAGGGGGCGATTTAAGGCAAAAGGCACCGGGCTCCTGAATACAGTATATGCTTACTGTCTGGGTGTCTGCGTAGCAACAAAAATTCAAGTTTCCGCAAGGAAAAGCCACTGACATCTATCAGCTATAGTGTCTGGGTTTTAGGTTTTTCCTGAAGCTGACTGATGGGGGGATGATGTGGGGTGCTATATTTACCAGAGGCTTTTAGTACATGAGAGTGGATATTTTCCAACAGACTGGAAACAATCAGATTTGGGAGGGTAAATACAGACAGCTTGTTCCGTAATAGCTTCAATGTACAGGTTTCTGTTGTCTCCCACCTTCTCCCCGGCTCTCCCCTCCCCTTGTTTCCTGTCCTTTCCCCTGATGCTCTCATCTATTCCTATACCTTCAACCACCACCTGCAGATACAACTCCAAGTACATGTTTCCAGCTCGTCTTTTTTTCCTAACCCTGATTCCATATGTCCAAACTTCTCCTGAGCATCTCCCCATGAATGTGGTGCCAGCTTCTCACACTCCATCCAGAGCTAAATGCACCACCCACCCCTCTGAAGCCTGCTTCCCCTTCTGAGCAATCTTCCTCTGCCAGAGCTCTCCTCCCAGCTCTGAAGCTAAGTGCTTAGATCTCTCCCTGTTCTGGCCCGTGACATCCCATAAGCCTCCAAATTTTCCAGTTCTACCCTGAAAAGGTGTCTTGCTTCTGCCCTCTCCTTTGGGTTCACATTATCACTGCCACATTTCTCATTGTGGCTGTAATCCCTTCTTCCTGAGTTTAACAGCCTCCTATCTGGTCTCCCAGACTCCACTACTTGTCCCATCCCAGTCCTTTCCAGGCTCTGCTGCAGACGAATCATCCAAAAGATCGTGCTTGATGATATCACACGTTCAGTGGAGGTGACGGGTTGGGGGATACTGTCCCCGAGTCACTGTCCAGAATAAAATGCTAACTTCTTGGGCTTCAAAAGGGCGAAGAGGGCTGTGGAATGAGTTTTCCCAACTCCGATTGGCCGGTGCATGAAGAATTACAGTGTGGAAAAGGACTCTAAGGCTGCATGCAGAGTTAATGGAAGAGAGTCCCAGGATCAGAGTTTGTCATGTCTTTCATGATCACTAAAAGAGGGTAATGGTACTCCCATGCCTCCTATGGGCCACCCCACCTCCAGGCCTGCCATCATTTGACACACCATCATCATCTTGTCAACATTAGAGCTTTCCAGTTTCTTGTTAAAAAAGCAGAACACCACTCTGTGTCCAACACCTCTTATATACCCACCTACTTCTGTGCTTTATTCACACTCACCTATTACTCGAGGCCCTGAGCACATTCCATCTCCTCCTAAAAAGGTGCTTATTTTCATTGAGCCAAACAGTATCTCCCTCAAACTTCTTAATTTGTAGTCTCTCTACAAAATCACACCCTCCTTTCCATAAACAACTGGACAGTGGAAGCCATGTGGCCTGTCTAGAATTTGCACGTGGGAGACAAAGATTTGTTGAATGCATGGATATTCAAATGTGATATGTGTCCCTAATAATGACGCTATCCATCAGTTATTTTCTAATTAAGTGAGTAATGCAATTATTACAATTGAATTATTAGCCAATTATTAGTAATCAAAGCTAAAACAGAAACACACACTGAGTTCTGACTTACCTGCCCTTCCCTTGATTCTAAAACCCAGGGAACTTTATTATTAAACATTCTAGTCCCTCCTCTTGCCAGGCTCCCCAAGAGCACATGTGTGGAGGATAATTGAACCTCTCCAGGGCTCATGCTCTACTGAGGCAGACAGAGAAGCCTTGGAGAATTGTCTTGGCAGCGTGATGCCATTTGGGGAATTTATGCTGATTTTATCACAGATGGTGTGTTGTTTCAGTTTGCCTCCCACGAGTTCATGTTCATTGTTCTCTCTCTGGTTTTCAAAGAAGCAAAAATTAGTTGACTCAGAGCGCCCCCAAATTAAAAGGAAATTTAATACCCTGAGTAAATACACCGCAAAGATGGTGGTGGATTTCGATCTTCGAGCACTGATTTAAGAACGGATCGCCAATGTGTGAGCCAGAGTGGTTAGAGCCTGATGGTCCCCTCACCTGATTGAGTACCAAGGTCTACTGGGGATATTTTTCTTCTAAAAATATGAGGAGATTCCTGGGCTTCATCCTATGAGATCCTATTTTAGTTGATCTAGGATGAGGACTTGAAATGCATATTTTGGAAAAACCTTTCCAGGCAATGTTGATGTGCAGATATGTTTGGAAGCCAATAGTATAGAGAGAGGAGAGAACGTGTGGAGAATGAGCTCATTGTAAAGACTGAGAGAACACTGCTTGCCTACCCGGCCTTGGAGCTTATGCGCGAGGCTGCCTGCTGGTCTGGTAGGACCAGGTCAGGTCTCCTCTGGGCAGTGGTTCACCAATTAAGTGTGCTAAGAAGCATCACCAGGAGACACTGTTAAACAGGTAGATTCCCAGGCTCAGCCCCCCTCCCCCATTCTGAGGCAGTAGGTACCCAGGAATTTGCATGTCTAATAAGCTCTCCATGGGAACCTAACAAAGGTGATCCGAGAACCACACAGAGGGATTCCTTGCTGTATATTTGAGTACAGGCCTAGCTTTGGGGATGCCCCATGCCAGCTCTGTGAGCTTTGAGGGATGACCCCAAGTGGCCCATCCCACTGCTTTAGTGCATAGGGGAACCTTCCTAACTGACCCACCATGAGCAGCAGAAATAGCTAGAATGCCTTGGTTTCTTGGCACCCACAGCTACACTGCAAGGCTTCATTCTGAGATGTAACAGAATTTCTTTGCCTAAAGAGAGTAGAACTGAACCAGCAACTTGTCTCTCTGACACTCTCATCAACAAGCCTCCCCACACAGGTGGTGATGACAAAGCTGTAAGGGATAAAGAATGGCATTGCCCCCTCTCTCGAAGCCCAGATCAATGCTTTACCCCTCCATAGCCTGCTCTCCCTACCACTATCAAAAGTGGCCTCCTCTTACTCTGGAATCCTTGAGAATGATCTCAAGTCTCTAAGAGTTCTTAGAGACTTTGCATTATCCTTAATAACACTGAGTATCTGGCCAGTCTCAGGGGCCACTTTGGGCAAAACCAGGCCTATTGTGGCTGATAGACCTAGCTGCTCTGCCATACCCCACTCTGACCCAGACCTGTGGTGAACCTACAGTCACTAAGTGCTCTTCACCATGGACAACGAATATGCCACAAACCCTCATCCCAAGAGGTTCAAAGGGGTCTCACGGAGGAGGCAAGAAAGCCAGGAGTGGAGTTGCAACAGGGTCCGGGAGCATGGAGGTATTCACAGTATTGTGAGTGCTAAAGGAACACACTGACCAGTGTCAGAGCAACCCTATGCTTCCGCCCCCTATCCTGGACAACTGAGGGGTCCTGGGCTCCATCTGTTCTCACTCTGAAGGGATACTGACTTAAATCACTTGATACAACTCTAAGCTCCCACCCCCTCTGTCTGGTTAGTGGCCCTTTGAAGGCAGCCTCTGTCCCTCTGTTGTCTAAGCTGGTGTAGCACAGTGGATGGTAGCTGGGCCCTTCTACCCAGGCAACCTGGGTTCAATCCCAGCTCTATCTTTTAGGAACAGCATGGCCTCGGGCTATCAGTCAACCTGACTGTACTTTGATTTTCTCCTCAAAATGGGAATAAAGTTACTTACCTCACACTGGTGAGAAAAATACAAATGAGATAATACACATACTATCATTTTTTTTGAGTAACCTCTACCCCCAATATGGGGCTCAAACTCACCACCCTGAGACCAAGAGTCACATGCTCTACCAAATGAGCCATCCAGGTGCCCCAGCACTGTCATCATCTTAAAAGACCAACTTATGGCTCTTATGCTGGGAATTCCAGGAGGGAATTCTAGGAGAGAGAGGAAAGAAGGGCAAGCCTAATGTCAAGTTCTGAGAAAGCAGGAAGTTTGTGGCCCCCCTGGCACCCCAAAGTGTAGGGCCCTCCTTCTGTTCTGTCTAGGCCTGTAGAGCCACAATCCCAGCTGCAGGAGTAGGAACAAGAGCGCCCCCCTCTGGGAGGCACATGACAAGCTTTACCCTGTGGTGCTTTCCTGAGCCCCTTCACGACTCCTGAGGGGCAAAGAGCTCCTGTAAAGGTAAGAGCCACCCCACCTGCAATTCCAAGTCCTTCTGGCAGGGCCTCAGTGGTCCGAAGCACCGGGAACCCGAGCTCTTCTCCACCAGGGTTTACAAACCCTCCCCACAGGTGGCTGCCAGGTCCTCGCTCTGTGCTACGTGAATAATCTTGCAGACCTCAGAGGTGGGCAGTGAGGGATTGCAGGGGAGAGGCTACCAACATGACTGAAGGTGTTTCTGATAGATGCCTGGCCAGAAGACTGCACTGGGCAGTATGATGAGGGTGTGCTGGTTGTTGTAGCAGCGCTCCACCCCTTCTCAAAGTCGACCCCAGCTGGAACTGGCTGCCATGTGTGTGTGTGTGTGTGTGTGTGTGTGTGTGTGTGTGTATTAGATACTGCTGTGTAATAAAACATCCCAAAACCCAGTGGCATTGAGTGTTGGTTACCAGCCTATGGATTGGCCGAGAAGTCTGTAGCCTCGGCTGGGCTCACTCACACACTGTCAGTCAGCTGAAAGTGGAGTGGACAGCTCTCTGTGTCTTAGCTGAGCTCTCACCCATGTCTGGGGGGTCAACAGGTGGAAGATGGTCTATGCTGTCCTCAGGCTGGGATGGTTGGCCGTCTTCCAATGGGGCCTCTGTTCTAACAGAGAATGCCCCCATCCTGGGCTTGTCCTCCAGATGACAAGGTTCTGAGAGAGAGAGGGGGACAGAGAGAGAGAGAGAGAGAGAGAGTAGAAGTGTTCAAGGCTTCCTGAGGCCCGGGCTCTGAACTGGCATGCCATTACTTCTGCCACATTCTACTAGTATAGGCAGCCTCAGGACCAGCCCAGATTCCAGGGCAGGAGAACTAGATTCCTTCTCTTCAAGGAGAAAGCTGCAAAGCCGCATTTCTTTAAGTAGATATAGGGAGGTGAAGAACTGGTCATCTTTGGCAACAACCTACCTCCAGGATTCGGTGCTGGAAACATTTTTGTAAAGCTGTGTGGACTCACTTTTGCCATTATTAGAATGACTCTCCAATTACGTCAATGACTGATGAGTGAGTAAAGGAGTGACTGAATGACAGAATTGTAGTCTCTCCCTAAGACTTGGATGTAAGCACATGGTTCCATCCCCGCTCTTGCATCCTTCAGGATTCCAGTCACGCCACCCTAGCAGCTTCATTTCTCCATCACGGAATTCCTTCACGATCCAGGGCCTTCCCAAGGCCGGCAGGATGAAGTCAGGTCACCGGGAATGAGGGCCAGGCGTGTAACCCAACTCCAGAGACGCTGCCAACCACACAGAGCCTGGTAGCATCAGGACTCCTCCCTGGGGCTTAGCAGTCCCAGAAGTTGCTGAGCCCGGAGAATAATTACACAACGATGTCCTTTTCAAAAACAAGTGGCATCAGTGAGACCAGCAAGGGAACATAGGACATCTACATGAATTGTACCTGGGAACACGATCCTAGCACTGGCCCTCGGAAAGAAGCCAAGGTGCAAAGGCCGTGCCAGCAGGTGAGGGAGCAGAGAGGCTGCGGGAGGACCCTCCAGTGACGTCCACATACTCTGCGCCTCCCTCTGCGCCCACAGAACCAGAGACTTTAGCTATATGGTTAATTTGAGCTCTCTGTGTCTCCTTGTCAAACGGTTGCCTCCGTGTTCCAGTTTAGGACTTAAATGTCCCACGTTCCCAATGTGATGTAGGCTGGTAATCCTGGGAGCTCAGGATGCCTCCAGCGAAAGGACGTGACTGCTCCGTGCACAAAACGGCAGGCCCAGGGAACCTGCAGCCACCAAACCCTTCCATACGCCCACCCCAATGCCACTCTTGCCACTGGCATCTAAGGGAACCTGACAGTGGGCACAAGAGAGCTTGGTTTTGTATCTCACTGGTACCTTACAGCATCCTTAGGGTCTGTGTAGCTCTGAGTCAGGCAGCTTCGCTTTTTCCTTTCTGAGAAGCCAGCAGGGGGAGCAGCCCCCAGGGCCTTGTTTTTATTTTTAACATCTGTCTCCTGCATACACTATATATAATCCCTCACCCCCCACATTACTGTGATCAATTTGTTCTTTTGGGAAACAAGATAGTGGCAAAAAAAAAAAAATCGTAAATACTAAATAATTAACTCAAGGACGTCTTCCAAGAAAAATACAAGAATTCAAAAGAGTAATCTTCCACTTGAATGGTTTGGGTCTCTATTAATTATAACTTCCTATTCATTGTGATTAATGATTGCGAGGATGACATTTAGAACAGAAAGTTGGGAAAGAATAACAAGGGGAAACTTGTCTCTGTGATAAGATCTAACTTTAAAATAGTCTTTCCCAGAGGAAGTGACAGGACTTCATTTCTGGATCCTTTTAAAAGTCCTAGCAAAGCCCAGGAGGACACACTGGAAAGAGCAATTGTCCTCTAGGGACTGATCAGAAATGCCCTAAAAAGGTTACTTGCATCTCTGCTCTCTGCCGTGATTGACAGCCGTAATGACAGGAAGGACAACAGCAACCACGGATACAGACGATACAGACAAGGAGAGAAGTTTATCTTATTTTTTAAATAAATTATTGCAACCAGCTTGACAACCCGATAGAAAAAAGCCATTGGTGAGCGGTTAATGCTTGGCAGTTTCGTGCTGGGCAGGTTTTCCTCCGTGTTTTTTATTTGGATCTATTTTCTTCGTCCCCACGGGCTCAGTTAACACGTAATTTGGATCACCTGCTAAACCCAACACCAAATGTGCCCCATACTTCAGATGACAGCCTATGATTTAGAAGGAAATCCTCCGGAGACACCATTGTCAGGCTCTATTAGAACATGCTGCAGTTGCCTGGTGTCTTATCCAGGGCGGTGAGGACTTGCTGGTGACTCGGTGCCACAGAGAATGAAACGCACCACATCCACGTGGTATTCGGTGGCAACTGTTGCAAATAAGCAATAGTATGAGCTCCCCGGGGCCCGGCGGCTCCAACCTCCACCCAACTTCTTGCCCCCGATCTTTGCCCGGTTTCTGAGGGTCCCTCACCTTACCGCGGCCCTCTGGCGAGCCAAGACCCCAGAGGGGCCCCTTGAGGCCGCACACCCCAGCACTGCCCCCCCCCCGCCCCAGTTCCTCCTCAGTGACTCAGGCACCAGTGCCACCCGGCAAGAAATAGAGCCACGGTCTGTGGAGACAGCAACAGTGTTCAGCATCGCGATTCAAGCGGACACGGCTCACCTAGTGCGCTCCAGACTGCAAAGCGTGAACGCCCATCAGGGTACGGCTTTTTCCACACACACACATCTGCAGCCATTTTACCTGTGACACGCTCTAGGAACTGAACATTCAATCCATCAGAGGTGGAAGGGGCTTTGCCTCACCACATGCTAGTTACCATGTATTTCAGACCACCTGCTAAATTTACCGTAGACCGTACCACAATTCCCAAGGCCCAGCCATTAGAGGCAGCACCCCTTCCTTTAGTAGATCTATAAGGGAGTCTGGTCATTTCCTTGTTGAAGTCAGCCCAAACGTGGCTTTCTATCTGTGCACTTCAGCGCGTGTGCGCGCGCGCGCGCGCGCGCGCGCGCGCGTGTGTGTGTGTGTGTGTGTGTGTACGCGCACGCACGCGCGATGGTTAAGGGGTGAGAAGAAAGGCACTCTCACGGCTCTGATCTCTTCTCTCCCAAGAGTCTCTGTCCCTATATAACTAGGTAAATAAAGATAGAGGAAATTCTACCAAGCCCCAAATGCAAACAAGTATGTGCAGAACAACCTACGGACAGATTAATTTATGTTGGTCTTGCTTCAGTGGGAGTCAAAAATGAGGGACATTTTTACTTCTCCCATCCTAAGAGGCCTTTGTGTTGGACAGCTGGGCTCCCCAGTTTTGGGGGAAGCTTCCCTGGTTGTAAATGCCCAAGAGACAGCGAACATGTGCATGCAGGCACACGTCTCCTCCCCTTCCCGAAGAAGTACTTGGTTTAGAAGACTAAGCCAATTAAGAAAGAGGGTACAGTAGGGGAAACAGCCTCTTCCGGGAAGAGAAATGGGCGATTTCCTCAAGGCCAAAGGGAGGGAAAGGACGATAGTATCCACAGTGGCATGGACAGTGCCCCTCACTGCCACACAGCGCCCAGAGGTGGCTGGATCTCTGTCTGAAAAAGTGCCATTGTGTGGGTGCCCAGGGGATGGACGTTAGGTGGCTTGGGAGCCTCAGCCAAGGTCCTACTCGGCCCAGAAGCAGTGGGTCACTCTGTTCGTATAGCCCTTCCCTCAGCAGTGACGCTAAAAGTGCAGAAACCAGAGGCTCTGCCCCAGGAGATCATGTTCTGCCTGGGTCCTCTGAGAGCCCCACAAGATCCTGAGGGAGGGGGGAGGCTAGCCCATGACCAATCTTGACTTCTTACCCCTGGAAAATGGGAGTTCAGAGGCAGATTCAAGTTAATAAGACAGTGTGACTGTCCTTATCCCCAAATGTGGTGGAGAAATTAAGAGATGTGATATTTCACTTCATCCACCCGTGAAGACCTGAGAACAGCCAACACATCCTATGCCACAGTGACACAGGGCCAGCTCCTAGGTCTGATTATTCACAACCCTGTGTGGCGTGTGAAAACCAGACTCTCCCTTCCTGACCCCTGCTGCCTTCCCTCCTTCCTCTCTCCCACAGGGGGGTACTTGGGGGGACGGTAGCTGGAGAGACCCTGGAATTAAAAAGATTGGGGAACATTCTGGCTTTACTCCTTCCCCTCATCCTTCCTGGCAAGTCGCAGTCACAGAGGGCTCTCAGTGGGTATTGTGAGTGATGAATTAGCCAATTGTTTCTCTTTCCATCTTTAAAACCTAAGCCTAGCTCCTCCTGTGCCCCCCAGTGATCTAGCCCACATAAACCCCACTTCTCTTTCTTGTACCCAGCATCCTAGTCCCTCCCAGAGGCTTTTGCTGACTGTCTAGGCTGCATTTAATTTATAGTCTTTCTTGTGCCAGTTAATAGGAACATTTCTCGATATTTTTGATGGGGTTAATCTATTTATTAGTGGACCGTACGTTCTAGGAGGGCAAGAACCAGGCCTTCTACCCCACTGACATCTCCAGCTGATGCCAGGGTAAATGCAGCTCTCCATCCCTGAAACCTAAGTCACGTGTGCCCATGGTACCAGCCTCCACGCCAAGATGGGCTCTGGAGCCTAGAACTAAACCCTCACTGCCTGGCCCCTCCATCCCTTTGCCTTTCCTGCTTTAATTCAAGGTTACACCACCTTCTCATTCAGGGCTGAAAGGAGTTCGGAAAATCAAAAGTGCCTGAAATCAGTATTTTGTGGACAGAACCAGATTCGAAAATGGAAGCAGCCAACCAGCTTTAGTCTATTAAGGCCGGACTTGCTTCGTTTGGTCCTGTAAATAAACAGTTTTCTCAGCTGGGATGGATTTATGGCCCTGCCAAGAACTTGCCCAGTAAACTTGACAAGCCTCTGAATCCCTTTCTGCTTTTGAGTTCCCCCAGGGGCCAGGCCCTTCAATGTGCAGGAGATGAGATTATCTACTTTGTCCCCAGACCACAGTTGTCCTCTGAAGCCAGGCATCTCCTTCCCCTCTGACTCAATTCTCAGCCTGGAGTCCCTTGCCAACCCATTTTTTCAAACACTACGTGCCGAAGAAAGGAGAGGGTGAGTCGAAAAAGACACCACACTCACCGAAGATGTCAGGGCACTTCAGATGCCTCCCAGGGAAGACACTGGCTGAGGAGGGATTTCCGTACTTTGTAAGTCGATGTCCTACAATCTCCCAGCGTACCCCACGCTGAGCAGCTCAGGGCTTACCCAGTGTGGTCTGAGCATTGATTAATAGCTCATTTTTTACCCCTGACCCATTGATGCAGGGTGACACCTTGTAGCCCCCACACCCCTGTGTCTTTTTAAAAGGACCCCAGTCTCCAGCAAAATTGTCTGCTTTCTACAGCCAATTCAGCCCTCCCTCCATGGTGACATTGGTCAAGCCAAAGCGAGAGAAAAGCTATCAATTAAACAAGAGAGAGAGACAAACAGATGAGAGAGAAAAGTCCCCACAGGCGGATGTCTCGTCCATCCACTGGACGCCTCCACTTGAGCCTCGTGTGTGTAGGACCCCGGGCCAAGGCCGTCTGCATTGCCCCGCCCCCGCCTGGGCAGCCTGCCTTCCTGGGCACTGCTGCTCCAAGCTGCCCACACTGACTCCCTTCCAGGAGGTTGCTCACCACCTGACACGTGCATTGCTCGGGGGGTCTTCATGAATGGAGAGCAGGTTCTTGGGGGCCAGCCTTCCTGGGTAAAGCCAGAGGATTCCTCCACCAGGTTGGGTGCTGAATGTCATTTCTCTGCCACACCTGTTGCCACTTCTTACTTTCTAATCTGCATTCCCTGTTCCTTGTATTCTGGGTGGAATCGGTTCTGACCATATTCCCTCCACTGTCTGTGTAGTTGTAGCTTTCAGTATACCAAAGTGTGGGACCATCCTTTCCCAGTGCTATGACATTGACCCTGCTTATGCAGTGAGCAAGTGGGTCAGTGCATCCTATTCCAGGGCCTCCAGGTCAGGCACAGAGCAGCTCTGACCAGTTAGAGTCCCCATTCCTCCCGACACAGTGATGGGTTCACTCGGAGATGACCTGGGGTTGGGGCAGGGAAGGTAATTTTCTTTCTGCATTGTGAGAACTAATGATCATATAAGCCTGAAGCCCCTAAGGCAGGGGATATTTGCCACAGGCAGAGAGAGTCACACTGAGAATAAAACCAAGACCGAGGGGGCACCTGCGTGGCTCAGTCAGTTAAGCCTCTGGCTGTTGATATTGGCTCAGTCATGATCTCTCTACGGTGGAATCAAGCCCCACATTGGGCTTTGTGCTGAGGGCATGGAGCCTGCTAGGGATTCTCTCTCTCCCTATCTCTCTGCCCCTCCCCTGCTTGCATGCATGCTCTCTCTCTCTGTCTCTCTCAAAATAAACAAATAAACTTAAAAAAAAAAAAAAGCAAGACAGGAAGGTGAAGAGGGTTGGAGAGAAAGTGGGATCCCGAAGATACCATTTGAGTATCTAAAATGAGAGCCTCTCGGGGTGCCTGGGTGGCTCAGTTGGTTAAGCGTCCAACTTCGGCTTAGGTCGTGATCTCACAGCTTGTGGGTTCGAGCCCCATGTCAGGCTCTGGGCTGATGACGGCTCAGAGTCTGGAGCCTGCTTAGGATTCTGTGCCTATCTGCCCTTTCTCCACTCGTGCTCTGTCTCTGTCTCAAAAATAAATAAACATTAAAAAAAATTACAAAATGAGTGCCTCTCCTGGACATTCTGGTTCCATGAGCCAACACATTTCTTTTCTGCTTAAGCTCACTGGAGATGGAATTTCGTCACTTGCAACCACTGTCTCACTAATGCATCTGCAGACTCCAGACCCCTAGAGTCATTTCTCTATTATTCAAGGGTCTTTCGATTGCAAGTAACAGAAACTCAAGTTAACTTATGCCAAAAAGGGGAGAAAATACTAAATTGCAAGAAAGGACATTAGTGGTCCGACACAACTGGCCTTAGGGACAACAGCACTGGAACTTTCTCTCTTAGACGGCCATCTCTGCCTCTCTCTGCACTTCCACACAAGGTTCCTTGGCTGCCGGAGTTCCGGACGTAGGACTTTACAGCCTCACGAAGAGAAAACAAGCTCAGGGAAGGACTCTGGTTGCCCTGCCTTGGGTCAGTCCCTGGACCTATCCCTGCAGCCAGGGATGTGGAACTGTGACTGGCCTCTCCAGGACCACTCACCCACCCCTACAGGCAGAGAGAGGAAGTCTGTTGCTAGAAGGTGGAAAAGGTAGAGGAAGTAAAAACAATAGCCACCCCAACTTCCTCCCAGGAGTACTAACACCTTTCCCTAAAGCAGCCTGATAAAGCCCATTCAGATATCACACACTTGGCATTCAGCTCCGCCCTCAGCTGCTGGTTCACCCTGGTCATTTCATTAACCCGGCAATCAAGCTCCCCTATGATTTATGCGATTGAATTTTTGGACCACATTTAGAGTGTTAAAGTAGGGTGTTACTTTATATTTTGAAACTTTGAAAACGTTGATTTGCAGTTTAATTTTCATCTGTTATTTAGAGTTTTCTTAAAGAGAGAGCAAGACGATCAGAGCGTGTCCTCAGACCACTGTCTATTGCTGGGTTGTGCACAGTGAACCGGAGGCCTGGAGAAACACAGCACACACGCCCCCCCTCCTCGAAGACGTGGCTGCACTGTCCACCTTGATGACTCTCCACCTTTCAGCCTTCAGAATGCATGTGTGCAGTTGTGTGCGTGTGTGTGCACACTGCTGTACGGTGTAGTGTGTGTGTTTCTGGACAAGGAGGGGTGTGGAAGGACAGGGGAGGGCTGGCAGATCACGGCAGGCAGCGGCGATAAGGGGCCCGGAACCACTTCTCCTCGCTGTGTACATTGGACTATTTGTCACAGGCTGACAAGAGCTGGGATTGTGGTGGAAATCTCTTATTTGTAAATATCACTCAGATTTTTGGACAGACTTTTTTCAGGTCAGGAGATGGAGTCCAGAGTTTATAGACTTTGTTACCAACCTCTTCGTCTTACTTGACCCAGAGCTTTTAGGCAAGACTACCAAAGAAATTTCTTCCAATGAATTTTGGATGTGCTTGCCAATATTTTATAACAAGGGACCTGGCTAGAATATTGAAACGTTGGACACACTGCTTTTAAGGGAACACAGAAATTATAATGGATGAGGGCAGAAATACACATATCACAGAGGCTAACGTGAGACTACTGAAAAATTATTTATAATTGCTATATTACTTAGTTGATTAATCTATTAATAATACCAAAATAAAAGTTTAATCTCTCAAGTCATTTGTGATAATATTTAGTAGCTGCCAGTATTCCAAGTAACTAAAGGAGTAATTAATTCTTTTGATGAGTCATGTGTTAGTTCACTTAGTTGGCCCTCTACCTTAAAACATTTACATCTCCTTGTAATTAAAATGTCTCAATTATTTATGCGGACTTTTTAGGTGATCCAAGTGTACTAAAAACAATTTAACAACTAAACTTTAAACATGTTCTCATTCTCCTCACAAACTATTTTAATGACTTTTCTTAACAATAACCAAGTCTTTATACTAGCCAATTATTCCTGTTGATATGAAAAACACTCTAATTTGCTCTTGATAACAGCTGCTGACATAAAAACTAGGCCAGATAACTTTAATAGTACAGAAATATTTTGCGTCTGCAGCCTGTTGGCATGCATGCAATAACTAAAAGTGAACACTAGAGGGAGGTAGACAGAGAGGGTGAGAAGGAAGGAAAAAAGGTGAGATAGATATAGATGTTGAATTTGAATGAAGAATGTATTTTGGTTTGATCCCTTAATGCTCATTTACTGGAGGTCATATCCAGGAACCTAATTAGAAACATGATGTGTGATTCATATAACATATTCACTTCATTTGGAAAGAGACCTGAGCACATCAGGTTTGTCTCTGAAAAAAGGAAGCTCATTATCATGCTCTCTCTCCCTATTCCTCTCCCCACCCAATACTTGCATAATGCATTTCAGTTTTCTAAATGATTTCATATACATTATCTTATTTGGGAGTCAATGTGCTGTAGCAGAAAGAAAATTAGACTTGAGTCGGGGAACCTGAATTGTAGTCTGGGCTCTTCCACTCAATGCCGGTGACCTTGGATGAGGTACTTAATCTGTCTGGGCAGCAGAGTCCTCATATGTAACATGCCAGTGTGAGAACAGATCATCTCTAAGGTCCTTTCGATTCTAAAACTCTGTAATTTTATGATATAGCCTATGGAAGAGAGAAAGAATGTATAAGTGTGTGTGAGTGTGTGTGTGTACCTATGGAAGTGTGTGTCCTGACTCACACATGAATTCTTTCAAATAAAAACACTATTCTGCCTTCACTGAAAACGTTTTCTCCTTCTGCCTCGGAGGAGTAATGCACATGCCAGGGAACTCCCAAGTAGTGAAACAGCCCCTCCGGGACTCAGCAAGTCCCAAGATTGGGTTACAAAACCTAATGTGTATATGAAATGTTTCCATCAACTTATGAAATAAAATTCCAATAAAGGCAGTGGCTTTTTATTATTATTTAGATTTAGATCATCCCCTGCAGTGCTGAAAAGCCAAAGGCAACCTTCTGAGTTTAGTAGGATCTCGGAATGAAATGGAAACTGAACAGACCGAGGGAAATAGATGCATTAGACATCATTGTCCTACCTAAAAGGCAATTTTTGTTCTTTGTTTTTTTGTGATTCTTTAAGCCCAGAAAACAGCACAAATGCTAAAAGCTCGTTAGAATTTTAAAGAATTCTCAACCTGCTGATCAATTCTAACTTTTAGAATTTCAGAATCATTTTTTTGTCTTAAGACACAGCTCCACTGTGTCATTTTCATTAAATTAACACAAAGCAATTCTCATCCTCAGCCTGGAAGAAATCCTTTAACTCTCTTGTCTGGGAGTGTGCAAATGCCTGCCCTGTTTCTCATCCATGTCTGTCCCTCTCAGTTCCCAAACTTCTGGCTCAAGGAAAAAAATAAAACAGAGAGAGACTCTAGGAGACCCAGGAGCAGGCATTCGGGAAGTCCACCCAGGGATGGGGTGGGGGGGGCTCCATTTCACGGGCCACTGGGTCAAGGCTTGGACAGGAGGCCCAGGAAGACAGAGAGCCCAGGCTGGAAGAGGCCATTCCAGGGTACCCCAGAGCGTGGTGTGGGGGCTCCAATGGGCAGTTCCCTAGGTCAATGCAACCCAATCCAAGAAACAGAGAACAGGCAGGGTTGTGCAGAGAGCATCTAGATTCTCAGGTGCTGTGGCTGCATACGGGTTGACAGCATCCACGCTGACAGAAGGACTAGCAAGTATGAACACGAAAGCCTCGGAAGGCATTTCAGTTAGATCTCTAGAGCCCTGTTCTCCAGAGGAATTCCAGTTTGTGGGAAATATTTCATTCAGCAATTTTTATTAAGCTTCCGCTGGCACTGTTCTAGGCACCAGGGATACATTCATGAACAAGTCAAACAAAAATCCCTGCTCTCATGGGCCTTTCCGTCCTCGTGGGTGGCAAGAGTCTAAGCATAGTAAATAAACACATCCTCTAGTATGATGGATTCTGGTGGCAATTGCTGTGGAAAAAGTAAAGTTAGGTGAGAAGGGTAAAAATGTTCGGGGTTAGGGAAGAAGTGTTTGCAATTTGAAAGAGTGGTCAAGGGGAGCCCCACTAAAAAGGTGACGTTTCAGTAAAGATTTTTAAAAGGCGGGAGGCAGAGAGCCATGCAGGCATGTAAAGGAAGAGCATTCCAGGCAGAGGAGCAGCCATGCCAAGGCCCTGAGGCAGCAGCGCTGTATTCCAGGGATAGAAATGTGGCTGAAGCAGAGTAAATGAGGGGGACAGTGTAAGGGGGTGAGGTCAAAGAAGTAATCATTGCCAAAATATGTAGAGCATTTGATGTCATTGGCAGGACTCTGGTTTTTACTTTGAGTGAAATGGGGAACCATTGGAAGGTTCTGAACAGAGAAGCGACGTGGTCTGATTTATATTTTAATGGGATCTCTCTGGGAACTAGGTTGAGATTAGCCTGAAAGAGGCATATAATTCATGCTAAATGTGACTTTGCATCTAAAATGCCCTCCCAGGGGCACCTGGGTGGCTGAGTCAGTCAAGCGTCTGACTTCAGCTCAGGTCATGATCTCACAGTTTGTGGGTTCGAGCCCCTGTGTCAGGCTCTGTGCCAACAGCTGGGAGCTTGGAGCCTGCTTCAGATTCTGTGTCCCCACTTTCTCTGCCCCTCCCCTCTTCACACTCTGTCTCTCTCTGTCTCTCAAAAATAAATAAACGTTAAAAAATTTAAAAATTTTTTGATTTAATGTTTATTAAATGTTATTGAATGTTATTAGGTGCCCTTAAAAAAAATAGTTAAATGCCCTCCCAAATGGGGCAACATCCTGAAACGCCTTGTGACATTTTCCTCCGTTGCATTACCTCCTTCCATTCCACTTGTTTTAAAGAGATAAACACCACATACTTTTATTTTTTTAAGTTCATTCCTTCATTCATGTTTCATAATCTCTACATCCAATGTAGGGCCCCAAATCACAACCCTGACTGAGATCAAGGTTTGCATGCTCTTCTCTCTGAACCAGCCAGGCATCCCTTTCATTCCATTTTTTGAAACAACCCGGGATCATGACTCAGAGTCACAATTTTCCCAAGGAGAGCCCCACCTACCCCTCCATGTGGAGGTGCCGTCTGTGGGGTTGGTTCATATTTATCCATCTTCCTCCTTCCTTTTAATGGAGAGAAGGTGGCGCTTGAAACAGCCAGTGACCATGTGGAATGAGAATGAGTATTACAGCTATGTCCACGACACCCCTCTCGGTTGGAGGGGTCTCCTGTGCCACATTGGGACCACAGACCTCTTGAGAAGTGATGCAGCCATGAAGTGAAGAGGGTTTGCTCATTCCTTCTTGACTGGAGCCATTGCAAGATGGTGTGGAAGCAGCTATGGTCCCTTCCTTCTTTTTTTTCTTTTGAGTTCTACTTATTCACCTTTCTCCAGGTCAAGCCCAGAGCAGACTACAGTCTCAGCAGTGCGCTGTGGGAAAGCAGAAGTGGTCATTTTAGCTTACGAAGGACAACCTTCACAAACTGGATTGTTCACAAAGGCCCCTTTCCCCAGATCTCAGTGTCTCTCCCTTTTCCATCCTGCCCCTTCCATGCAACCCTCTTCTTCAGGTCCCCTGTCCAGCAGCATCCTCCTTACAGTGGAAACTCCATCCTTCCCCACCGAAGGAGGCGCTATCCTCTTGGACCAATCCCAAGCCCTGCAGACTAGCGTCTCAGCCTTCAGCAAGATGTCCTTCTCGTGGTTCTTAAGCAGGGTGGGAGGACTGGGAAATGGGGAGAGGGCCTTTGGGTCAGCTCCGATGACTGAGCACACTATTGGCATTTAGTGCCTCAAGGCTGGGGATGCTAAACAACCAGTGACAGTGAAGACATGCTTGTTTCACCCAAAATGGAGAATCCCAATAAGAATCATCAGAGACAAAAGCCAGACCCCAGGCTCTTCCCAGCTGATCTTCTCACTGGTCTGCCTAAGAAGCCAGCATGGTTCTCCAGCAGGAACTTTAATTGAATATTAATTTTTCTTGTGGAAACATCATCTAGTCTCATATGAGGAAGGGCTTATTCTCCTGATAGCATGAGTTTGACCTTGGCCCTGATGACGGTGAACCCCAGCATCACTGCACCGGATGACATCTTGTAGGAAGAGGGAGCCCAAGTTCTGGAGTTGGGCTGCCTGGTGGGAATCCTGACTCTACTACTGATTAGTAGTGTTGCCCTGAGCAGATTACTTGACTCAGTGTTGTCATCTATAAAATGGGGAGAATAGCACCACCCACCTCATGTGGATGTTGTGAGCAGATGCCTGTTGGGGCTGAGAACTATAGTGTTTAAGAAATTAAATTCCTTCTGGGGCACCTGGGTGGCTCAGCAGGTTAAGCCTCTGACTCTTGATTTTGGCTCAGGCCATGATCTTACGATTCGTGGGATCAAGCCCCGACTCAGGCTCTGCGTTGACAGTGCAGAGCCTGCTTGGGACTCTCTCTTTCTCCCTCTCTTTTGCCCCTTCCCTGCCCTCGTGCTCTCTCTCTCTCTCTCTCTCAAATAAATAAATAAACTTGAAAAAAGAAGAAATTAAATTCCTTCTGTGGAAAGGGGGAACCCCCTAAACATCATAGTGTGTAACACACAATATACTGAAAATTGATGGTGTATGTTGTTCACATTGCCTGGTTGGAAACTGGGGCCCTAAACTGTAATCCAATGTGAATCTAAGTAAGTTGCTGCTTTGCCAAAGCTCATGGTGCTTGACAAGGGCAGATATATGGCCGTCAGCTGTGACATATCCCCAAAGTTGCTCCATAATCATAGAAAATACATTTGGGACATTCTGAAGAAGATAACAGTACTTATGATTTTAAGGTGATGTTACCACTGTGGTTCTTGTCTCTTCCAGAGAGCCCCCCCGAGTAAGCAAGGAACCAACCTTGTGTGTGTGTGTGTGTGTGTGTGTTGTGTGTTTCTTTGTGTGGTGTATGTGTGGTATGTGCATATATGTGTTGTGCGTGTCTGTGTATCTGCATATGCATGCATGTGTGGTTTATGTATGTATGTGTGGGTGGGGTGTATATGGGGGAGAGGGTATATGTATATGTATGTGTATATGGGGTATGTGGGGGTAGTTATGCATGTGTTTAGTGTGTATATGTGTACGTGTTGTGTGTGTATGTATATGCCTTGTGTATGTATGTGTTGTATGTACGTGGTGTGTGTGTGTGTGTGTGTGTGTGTGTGTGTCTCAGGCAGGCCAGTGAGCCAGGAATGGACACTGCTCCCTCAGGCCCTGATCTGGTTTTGTTAAGAGCTGTGTCTGATCTTTGAGTGATTCACATACATTATCTCTAAACTGCACAACTCCTCAAGAGTTGTTTACAAACCTGAAAATCGAGTCTCAGAGAGGTTTATGCTTCGTAACTTGCCCAAGGTCACATAGCCAGTACGTGGAATAACGGGATTCAAATAGGCCTAGGTACTCCAAAAGCACACACTCTTCCATCATCTCAGGCAGTATATCAGATAACAGTTTGGGGAAACTAAAACATCAGCGGGGCTAGTTAGTATCTCTTTGCCTTTCCTCGTTCCTTTTCCCCAAGGCTCTCTCTACCCATTAAATTTGTCTAATATCAGGATTTAACTATGTGAATGGATCTAAGAGGAGAGAACCAGAGCTGGGTCTTACAATCCTACTTATTCCGGGAGTCAGTAAACAATCTTAGCTTTCTCTTCTGGACCTTAACAGCGAACAAGGGCTGACAGAAGAGAGAGGAGAGATAGCTCGAAACGACCACCTTCAAGGAGTGGGTTGGAGGAAGGCCTGGACACAAAGCAGTACGTTTGCTCAAACTTACTCATAACCCAGTGGTCATGAAACATTAGCCTAAAGAGCATGGGATGGAGAATTTACAGGAAACAGGAGTAACAAGAGGAGAGAATTGTGCTGAAATGAAGGGATTAGAGACAGAATGGCCATTCACAGGAAGACACCTGCCAAATGTGTGACAGATTCACTGAGGCCATTTGGCCTTGGGTCTCTCACAGGTGAAAAGCCGAGAATATCCTGGCTCTATTAACCACAAGGTCTGAGTTTCAGCAGCTTTGGAAGAGACACAATGAGCGAAGGGCAAGGGCATCTATCAACTGCGGCAAATCTCCGGAGATATTCTCTCTAGCTCTTCCATGAGGTTTCCATTGGGTCCCAGAGACCCAGGAACCATCCTGACTATGGGGAGACAGGCCCAGGGGACAGGAATTGCCGCACATTCGAATGGACATTGGAAGGATTTAGAATATGTAGGAAGAAAGGAAAAGCAAATGGGAGATACAGCTTCAGGTTCTAAGAGGCATGAGGCATTGTAATCTGTTACTATTGAATGAAAGAATACGAGCCAGAGAAGATTGAATAGTATTTTGAGCTTGGCAGAAATGCAGGATAGGATTATCTCCCTCCAAAAAGCCCATGGTAGATTGGTTCATTTCATTTACGCATCCAACAATATATAGGAGTGCCTCCTATATAAAGTGTGATTTGGAGGCTGGACTTACCATGGCAAACAAGGACTGGTCTCCACTCTTCCTGTAACTGATATGTCAGTTGGAAGAGGCAGAATATAAGTAAACATAGAAATAAGATCATTCCAGCTTGTCATAAGTGCTGTGAGGGAAAAAAGTGGGGTGATGTGCAAGAAAGCAACCGGATGCAGAAGGGGGTGAGCCGCTTCGAATGGGCACCGCAGTCAGCCAGTGTTGGGCTCGAACCCCAGCTCCACCACTTATGGACTTGCCTTGGGCAAGTTATTCTTCTGTGTCTGTGTTTCCTCGTTTCTAAAACAGGGCTAAAAATGCCAGCTTTGCAGAGTGTTTCTGAGAGGATAAGGGATAAATATGTGAAGCCCAGCAAACAGCAAGGCCTCAAAAGTGAGTGCTGATGGGGTTCTCGGTCACAAGCAACAGCAAGTTTAAGCAGCAAAGGAATTTAATACAACATACCTCAGAGACATGGAAGAGGGCCAGAGAAGTGAGCCAGCATTCTGGAGGAGTTCACTATTGCACCTCTAGACGGCTCCGGTGAAAACTCTCTGTCAGCAGCTTACCTGCGGATGCTACCACCAGGAACTCCATCACCGTGGCCTCCAAAAGCAACCTGTCCCTTTTGCCAGACTAGATTCCACACAACACCTCCGTTCACACGCTCCAAATGTGTCTTGTGTGGGTACGTACAACTGACATATTGTAAGCTCTAAAATCTGGTTCCTTGGGATGCCACTGAGTGGGTATATGGTTTCCACCTAGGAAGGCAGGACTCATAATATGGAGAAATCTTCAAGCATGCGAAGGGCGATCAGTAGTGCTGGGTGTTATGCTTCTCAAGTACAGAGCAAAAGATCACATGGTTGGTTCGACACAACCCATGCCCAGTACTCCTCCTTCTCCTGGGAGAACCAATCAGCCCAAAGACAGATCATCTTTGCAGGTGTGGCACCCCTTCTTCTGAACTTATTAAAGAGAAGGGGGGTGGGGATAACAGTGAGATTCATATCAGCACGACACAAACATCTTACGGTACCATGCATTGACGTGCATGGGGAGGAAAGAAAATTCTCATACGTGGCCAACAGAAGTGTGGATTTGATGCAAGCACTTTGGTGCGCCATTCAGAAATAACCAATGAAATTAAAGATGTTTGGGCTCTGTGACCCAAACATCCGCTCTTAGAGAAATTTTCAAATGTATGCACAAAGAGATACCTGTAAGAATGTTCCCTGCAGCACCGTTTGTCACGTTGGAAAATTGAAAATAACCAGAATGCACATGAACTTGAAAATGGATAAATAAACTATGGCTTAGCAAATAATAAAGTACTATTTCGCAATTATAACAAATGAACTACAATTACTTTTAGCAACATAATAGATACCTAACACACAAAAATTGAGTAAAAAAAAAAGTCACAAGGGGAAAAAAGAACGGCAAATTACAGTCTGATATCAATCAAAGAAAACTTTAAAAATGCAAAACACTGCGATCACATGTTCGTGGGTATGTTTACGCGGGACAAAAGTGTAAGTCATACATGGGAGTGCCTGCCGTATGCCATCTACCTCTCTGGGAAGATAGAGAAGAAAACTGAGTATTTTTTTCACAACCAAAAAGTGAAAATGATATGAAATAGTTCCACCAGTATTTAAACACCATAGTTAAAAAACAGAACAACATAATAATATGTTTATTATTTAAAATAACAGTACTGTTCTAGCTCTCTTCCAAATACATATGAAATATGAGGTTTACATGGACGTGCTTCTGAATGTGACTAAAGCGTTTCACAACTTGCAAAAAATCGTTAAAAATGGGGTTTGTCAACATTCCAGAGAAAAAGGGGCTCCTGGGTGGCTCAGTCAGTTGAGCGTGTGACTTCAGCTCAGGTCATGATCTCACAGTTTGTGGGTTCAAGCCCCCCATCGGGCTCTGTGCTGACACATTGGAGCTTGCTTCAGATTCTGTCTCCATCTCTCTGCCCCTCCACCATGCGCGCTCACTCTCTCTCAAAAAAAAAACATTAAAAAAATGAAAAAGTGTAGTGTGTAGCCCCTCAACTCTGAGTAGAAACCCTGACTTTTATGATTACTTAAAAAAAAAATTAAAAGTAAGCCTCTCTGAGCCTCATTTTCTTCTTCTGGAAAGTGGGGCTAATAACAGGTATTAGGCACTGAATTGAGTTGACAAAGCAGGTGCATGGCAGTGGTTTCACAGGTTCCCTCTGACGTTACCCACAGAGCTGTGGGAAGGACAAAAAGGAAAGTACGTGTGTAAAGGCCACTAATCTGGCTCTTAACAAACTGTTAAGAAGTTTGTCCTTACGAAAAGGACAGGTGTTTTGTTAGAAGGTGTGGGTGTACCCCTGCCTGGGAGCAAAGCAGGAGCTAGGTGACCTCTGGAGGTCTGCTCATCCCAGGATGCTGTCAGGTGGGACCAGAGTCACCCAAACCACTGCAATCCCGGGCTCTGAGATGAGGGAAAGACATGTGCCGGTATCGATTCTTGCAGCACAGCATTTTCCAGCATCATTTCGAAAAAAAGTATGGGTTGAGAGAGGCCTTTCAAAGACAAATGAGGCTTTCTCCAGCTGGTGTCAGATGGAGAGGCCTGCAGAGACACATCTGTTTGGCTCAAGTGCAGGCCAGCACCAGCCAGGGACCAGACTGTGATGTCAAAGCCAATCAACTTGGCCAACCTGCCAAAAGGGCTCTGAACAAACCTTCACCAACCTTCGGTGAATAGACTGGCACCCTCTCCATGGAATCAGCCTTCAGAACACTGAATGCATATCTTCATTATACTCAAGACTGAACAAATCGTCTGGTAAATGTTCACAGGGGGTGCCAGAAATGGCAGCGTGTGGGTGTATTTTTGGTGGGGTAGAGGGAAGGCAGAAAGGAGCTGAAAACGATTAATGATCAAAGCCTAGAGGAAAAAACACTCCAGCCAATTTGTGCTGATTTTCTTCTGCCTAAAAATGGGGAAAACCCATGGATTATTCAAGCTTAATTGATGTTTTTGCAGCAAAGGAAATGAAAGGTGCTTAATTCATATATACACTCTCAGAGGTCCATTACCAAGCTGTCACCCCCATCAGCCAAGCCAGTAGGTTTTCCTTGGGCTCTCCTGCCCACGCTCACACAAGTCTGCTCCCAGCCATATATCAATCCCTGGACAACTGGCTGGTTGGGTTGTTTAAGAGGAGAAAATAGCGTTGAGAAAGAGCCGAAAAAAATAATCTGGACAGAAAATCAACACCTTTGGTCTTCGCAGTTTAACAATTAAACAATTTAATTTGTTCTCCTCGAGTTGCAATTTTTCTGGCCCCAGCTCTGAAATAGTATTTAAGAATTTATCCAAGGTCACAGCAAATCTGGTGACCAAACTCAACATTCTTGAGCAAGTACTTAACCTCTCTGAGTCCCAATGTCTTCATCCATCTACCAGGGACATCTGTAGAGCAGGGACAATACGTCCTCTGAGTCATGGTGAGGATTATGAGTCACGGAAGATATGTGAGTGACACAAACTGGATGCTCCGTGTCATTCTTTTCTCCCTGGCATTTAGGAAAACAGGTCATTGTCATGCATATGACCCACAGCATTCCGTGAGTTCAGAAGAGGGAAAAGGTACAAGAAAATGTGTCCCGTGCAATAGTAATGAGGCTTCGTTAACTACCTAATCTTTCTTACTTTGACCAAAGAGTGTAACTGTAATATCCTTGCATATTCAGAAGCCAATGTGTGTACCCAAGAAAATCAGCACATGAACAAACCACAAAATTTTGCACAAACGAGGGAGCCCTTCAACTTGCTGGTGACTTGTCCAAGTGAGGAGCATGAAATAAGGAGCCACAAACCCGCTGCAAGACCGGCGGAATTTAATGCCTCTTAATTCCAGCTGTCGTTGCTCGATCATGTTCGAAAGAGGGGGGACAAAAAAGCAACTATAGAGGAAGGATGTTTGCACAACGAGAAAGGTTGTCCAGGCAGCACTCGGCTGTGAATATTTGCTTCCCAGACACCCCTTCACCATCAAAGGCTGCACAGGGTACATTTGCATTCAAGGAGAGCTGCCCCTCCAGCATCTCCCAAATTGCCCAGATGGGCATTCACAGGGAATGCAAATTTAAAATAAAAGCCCTAGAAA
This sequence comes from Acinonyx jubatus, assembly GCF_027475565.1. Classification (NCBI taxonomy): domain Eukaryota; kingdom Metazoa; phylum Chordata; class Mammalia; order Carnivora; family Felidae; genus Acinonyx; species Acinonyx jubatus. The sequence continues at coordinate 109,726,255 of NC_069386.1, read as the reverse complement.
AATCAATTGAGTTCTACAGTGGGCATGTATTTCTTTTCTAACCAGAAGACAATAGATCTCATAAAAAAGAAATAAAGAGAGCCAAATTGTTTAAGGCTATACAATTGAGACAGAAGTCTGTGTATATTAAAGCCTAATCTTTACCAACAGTTGTGGACAGAGACGGGGAGCACACAACAATACTTTTACAAGCTTTGATGCAGGGGAGCAACCAATATAGTGTTGACCAACGGGGCCAGTAAGGGACACGGGTCAGTATGGGACATCAACAAACAACAGAGAAAGAGAAGACAGATGAAGAAGAGGTTTAGACCCAGAAGGGTCTCAGCACTACTAATACTCCGAGAGAACAGAGGACATTGATAGTTATCAACAGAACTCTCCTAGAGAGACAACGCTTGTAAACCAAAATATCCCCCGGGCCCTACCCTAGGCAAGGTCACTTTAATAGCCTGCCGTATGACCTCTAGATCAATTTCACCCACCAAGTTGCTTGATCTCAGTCCTCTGCCTTCTTGCATCTCCTTGAGAATCTCCAAAAGGATGGAGAGCCTTTCAATGATATATTTTCATTTATAATCGGAGTCTCTTTCCTGTTCCAGCATCTGTTCACTTCTGCACACCACTGTTTGCTGTCACCCTGCTGGCCTTAGTTAGTGGCACACTCCTGGCGTACCTCACTCTACCGAGTTGCTGACCTGGATGTCCTTCGTGGCCGTCACCACCGCCAATTGCCTCCAGAAGGCTAGTTTCTGCTCTGCTTCATGCTACTGAGTGTCAGCTACCACTGTTCAAGAACACAGATGCTCCTGATACTATGGCCAGTGCACCTACTCCAGAGCCCTAATCGCCCTTGACCTCCAAAAACCCCCCAAGTCCACTACACCCAACACTGGTTCTGAGCTTTACCTCCACAATTGCACTGCATGCCTGTGTCTCTAGTTAGTAAGGAAACCACCACTTTCCTTGCTTAGCACTTAAAAAAAAATTTTTTTTTGAGAGAATGAGAAAGGCAAAGCATGATCAGGAGAGGGGCAGACAGAGCAGGAAACACAGAATCTGAAGCAGGCTCCAGGCTCTGAGCTATCAGCACAGAGCCTGATGCTGAGCTCGAACTCACGGACCATGAGATCACGACCTGAGCCGAAGTCAGATGCTTAACTAACTGAGCCACCCAGGTGCCCCTTCTTGCTTAGCACTTTCAAAGGCATTCCTACAGGAGAGTTGTTCAGGCTCTGTCATATGGTGCTTTTCATTTTGTCACACAATCTTCTCCCTGCAGGAGTGTCTCTTAAACAGTCCTGGGAAAACAAAGAGGAAGAAATAAAAACAACCTACCCTAAAGCAGCTATAGTCCAGTAGAAGGGACACTTTTACCTGTAAGTGTCCATTACAGCATAAACAAAGTTGACACATCGGCTCTGAGGATAAAAAATAAAATAAAAATAAAAGCAGGGGCTATTGTCAGTTTTCTCCACTCTGCACACCCAATTCTTGGTAAATAATCATTGAATGAATGGGGAAAGAGGAGGAGGAAACATTTCACATGGTTCTTGAAGGACCAGGAGGTAAAAGGCTTTTGATACTCTACCCATGGGTATCAGGTTGTCCTTCAAGGGAAAAGGCCGAAAGGCTCCATTTACTATCCTGGTCAATTTTCCACAACCTGGAACCTGACCCTCAATCTTTTGAAGACAGAAACCCAATTTGCACCTTCTCTAAGGAACTGGGATTACAGTGACCAGATAACAAAATCAGAAAACCCATTTACTTCCTTATAAGTAAAAAAAAAAACCCAAAAAACTGTTATTTGGATGGGAAAAGTCTATGCGCATATGTAATCAGTACATTTACTCCACCCGGCAAGGGCCACTTGGAAGCTACAACAATAACCAAAAAAAAAATAAATAAATAATATATTGAAATGAATAATAATAATGAATACAATAATGAAATGAAGTCAAGAAAAAGTGAGAAGAAACAAGTATATAATTGCTATCAGGCTTACACGGCGTGATGTGCATGCAGCCGTTAGAATTCTCATGGTTGCAAATGGCAAGAAAACCCAATCCAAATGGCTTGAGCCAAAAGGGGATCTATTGGTTCATACAACTGAGAAAGCCATAAGTGGAGCTGACCCCAGGCGTGACTCAATGCAAGAGCCTGAAGGGATTCAGTTTCTCTCTTTCCATCTCCTGTCTCTGCTTCCACTTGGTGGATGTCATTCTCAGCAAAGTTTCTCTGCGCGGTGGCCAGGTATCTCCAGTGGCTTCAGCCTCGCGTTCACAACTCAAGTAGACCTGCGAAAGTCCTAAGATTCACACCGTAATCAGGGGGAGTGAAGTATGCTCATTAGTCTAGGCTCATCCTGTACCCCTAAGCTGGGGGTAGGACCATGCTTAAAATATGTGGCCTTAGAATGAGGGACGGTGAATCTCAAACATTAATGAGGGCTATTAATGAAAATGAGATGAGCAAGTAGCAGAAGGCAAAATAAAACATTTCCCCCGTAGCCTACAACTTAATATAACATGCTTTTGTAAATGGTGTTAGAACACTCACAATTGGCTCAGTACGTACTCAGTCTTCACATTACCCACGCCTCTGCCAATAGGTCTGGACGTCTACTGGCACGATTGCCCCTTCCCTGGTTAGCACACAGGAACACACTCCTTTTTCTGGGGCCCCTCTGCTGCCCAGCTCCTGCTAACACACTCGGTCAGTTACCACCAAGGCCTGCTGATTGCTTTGTCCTCTTGCCTACAGATGACAGCATAGTTATTCTCTAACTCAAAGCAACTCAAGTCCTTTATGGTAAGAGAGCAGATTTGTTCCCCATAGAGAACTGGGAGCACATTCTGAGGCAACTCCTGCAGACCTATTTTGTTTAAAGTCTTCAGTTCTGTCTTAATTTTTAATATGGATTTTGCATTCTATCCTCTAGTTTACTTTCCATCGGAATGGAATATGTGTCACGCCCACACATGGAGCTCCATTCATCTGAGTCAGACTCGGATGAAGTGCCGCCGCAGGAAGCATATCATCTGGCTCCGAAATGTAGACCAAAATGTAGGAGAAGCAATGAGCTAGGCCTGGGATGTTGGGACCCGTTTCCCATGGGACATACAAGTGAACCTGTCTGTGAGGCAATTGGAGATACGGGCACATGGCTCAGGAGAGCAGTGGGAATCCAGACGGAAATTCCAGTAGCATCAGCATGATGTCATGGTGAAAGCCAAGACAGTGGGTGGCGTTGCCCATGAACCATGAGGAGAGAAGAGAAAGGTCTACGGGTAGAACTCTGGGTGCAGCCCACACGGTTGAGTGATGGAGAAGGAAATGGGACCAGGAATATCCATCAAAAGGCAGAGAAAGCCTCAAAGACTCCAAGCAAGTGTCCAAGAGAGACAAATCAAGCTTCAATGCTGGATAATTTGAGGTTTCCTGAGCCAGTGCAAAGCACCACTTAGTGCTGAGGCTGATCTAACAAACCAGGATTTATGGCCTGCTTGGCACAGAACTCGTAGCACTCAATTACCCTGGTCACCATGGAGCTTTAGGCTGGCAGGAATACTTGGCATCACCTCCAGCCCTCAGTGACGCAGATCTGCCGTAGAGGGGCCACCTTGGTTTGCACAGGTGGGCAAAATGGCTCATGGGAGGCAAGTCCCCGAGCATCCTCTCTGCTGTCTTCCGCTCCTTGTTTGCCCATCGGAGGCCCAGGAAGGAGGGGGGAAAGATCAAGGTTGGCTGCCGTCTGAACTACAATTTGCTGAAGAGCTGTCTCTTTAAAGACATCTATCTGCTTGTGAATTGCTGGACTGGACAGGTGACCTATGGCTGTTTTAATCCTTAGATTCTCTCCAGAGGTGACAGTCACCAGGGTGTTTATAATGGAGTCTTTCGCCAGCTTCAAACTTTCCTCATGACCGACCTTTGAACCACTAAAAGAAGAGGAACGGATGTGGATTCCACATGCACCATGAGCGGGCCCTAAATCAAACGCTCCGCACACATCGCCTCGGTTCATCTTCAGGATGACCTTGCACGGCAGGTGCTATTATTATCTCCGTTTTACAGATGAGGAAACGGGGCTCAGAGAACTAGAAAGCGGACAGCCACATCAGACAGTACTTTGCAGTTTTCAGTAGTAACTTTAGAGTTGACAAATCTCTTCCACATCAAATATTCCCTTTGACTCAGACTCACAACTGACTGTGAGAATTAACGCCATTTTACAAATAAGAAAATTGAGAGTTTAAGAGACTTGTATGAGATCCAAATGTGGGGTCAGCTGGCCTCTGAGTTCAGTGTTCTTTCCATGGTACTTCCTATCCATTCTTGCTTCCTATCTGCCCCAGGAGAAAGCCTGCAAGGTATAAACAGGTGATTTTCCCATAACTGACACAGTTTCCTAAACCAGGGGCCTCTTTCCTGAGAGACTTCCTGTAGGAGACATCAAAATCTGTCAAGTCCCAGAGTGAATCTGGGAAAGGAGAAGATGCGTGAGGGTGTCAATACAGAGGGAACTGACTACCCTGGGTTTAATGAAGCCCAGGCCACCTCCTCTCCCCTTGGCCACTGGACCTCTACTTCTCTGGGACCCAGCGAGGCTGCCCTGTTGACCGTTCCTGACATGCTCTTAAACCCCAAACACCATGCACGTGGCTCCCACAGCACCTGTTCCCACCTTCACAGGCCACTCTCTGCCATTTATTCACCAACTAACCAAGGAACGCTCTGTGGATCCTGGGTGCTTTCCAAATATTCTCATCTAACCTACCATTATTATGTGCTTCATGCTCAGATGTCCTGCTTCCCTGGAGTGACAGCAAGGGATCTTGCCATGTTTCTCTGTAACCCTGCACAGGTCCACACTTTGATTTTTTTTTTTTTTTTTTTTTTTTATCTAGCCAAAGTCAGATTAATTTTTTTTACTATAATACCCATTCCTTGCCAAAAATATCTCTTTGCTATTAAATGAGTTTCAATAACTTGTCAGGGGGAGATGCTGGCAATTTCCTTTATGACTCTTTTTTGCAATGGAAGTCTCTTCTGCAAGCAGGCTGTCATGATACTGTTCCACAGAGAAGCACCTCATCAGTCAAAAGTTCCGAGCAACCCTGTACCCTCAGGCTAAGCACTGGCCAAAGGAGAATAGCAGGCTATTTAGCACTTCAGCGAGATCTTTCATGTACCATTTGGAGTAATAACATCAACAATAATGATACCAAGTATTTGCATCAAATGTTTCATTTTTTTCAAAGCAGCTATTGGATTTTGGGGCTGGAAAGAACCCAGAGACAGAGCCAAATGCTCTCATTTACAGATGAGGAAACAGATGAAGTTCAGAGCATCTAATATCCTGTGACCCTCACAGCACTCCTCCTGGGTGGGCAAGCCTCCACTTCACAGGTAAGGAAACGGACACAGAGAGCGACTTGTCCCAAAGTGACTGAGACAATTCAAAGCAGAGCTGAGCCCAGGCTTCCAGTTTGCCAATCCCTGTTCTGGTGCTCTTTCTCCCCAGCTGCAGGCACTCTGCCTTGGCCGAGGAGCCAGCGGAAATAGTACCAAAGAAACTGGGTCATCTGTGACATTGGATCTGACCTCGGCCCTGCTCCCAGAGGTTTCCCTGCTCAGGGGTTGTCTCTGCTTCCATTCCAGCCTCCTTTCCCTCCAGTCTGCCTTGAGCAATGAAGTGTGAATACCCTGTATACCGTGAATACCCTAATCACGTGTTAGAGACCATTTCAAGCTAAGGGCTAAATAGCTTCCTGTTACTTTAATTAATGGCCATATGTGTCAGAAGCTCCCTGTAGCAGCAATTCCCATATATGGGAGGACGTTTTAGCTCTATGTAAGGGGACTCGGCATGCAGTCCTGTATGGCCTTGTTGGCTGGAGCTGCAGATGAGGATCAAGGACTAATCAGAAAGTGGACCTGGCTGGGCCTCCAGGGACAGCTGCCAAACATGGAGACCGTGAGGGCGCCCCCTGGTGGACGGGAACAAAGTGCTTGCTGTTCTTGGGGCAGAAAGGGAGAGCCAGAGGGAAGGAAAAAGTAGAGTGGACTTCGAGAACAAGTCCCCAGCCCCTTCCCAGGCGAGTCTGGGTTGACAACTGCCTTCTGAGTGGCCCCACACTGCAGCTGGAGAGCCAGGCTGACCCCACAGCCCGGGATTATTGTGGGCTTGCACTTGCCATGGAGGTCAAGACAAATCTAGGATCCAAGTTTCCATCTCAAGGTACTTACATCACGTTGGGAACTCAAGAGGAAACTCTGCTACCTTTTCTGCCTGCCTGGCATCCCGTTTCTTCCTTCCAGCGATAACACCCTGATTTATCTCAAGGGCCCAACTCTCAGTCCATGCGGTTCAGCCTCCAAGGGCTTTCCAGCCTACACTGTCTGAGAAGCACTTACTGAGTTCTTTGAGACCCAGGTAAGCTTTCTCCTTCCTCTTCTAGAAAGCCTCTTCTAGAAACCCTCCAAAGTTATCTACTTTCTCCTGTGACATCTCTCCATCCTTGTCAGCCTTGTGGTTCACCACGCCGAACCACAGCTGTGTGTGTGCGTGTCAGCTTTCCCTTCCATGGCTTTTAAGAGCTGAGGGCGTCGAAAAGAAAAAAAAAGAGCAGGGGTGTCTTTCAATTATTTTTAGATCAGCAGCTTCTAGCACAGCGCCTGGCACATGGTAGGTGCTCAATAAATGTTGGATGGGGGAATGAGTGACAAGGCTCACACATAAACCATAAATAATCATGTAAGTACCATATGGGCAGATCAGATCCTACGGGCTTGTAGATGCTTTATCAGCCTCAAGCGCTACAAACCACGACACACAGAGGCTTTATTGCATTTATTGGCGAGGCAAGATAAACCCCGTATGACAGATCCTCCTGCTCATATATCAGACAGACAGCGCGAGATTAAACAGTCAGCCCCGGCACGCACCCGCAGCGACCCCGAGGCCAAGCTACAGCTGGTACCAAGAGGCTGGGTGAGAGAGCTTTCAGCCCAGAACCGGAGAGTTCCTCAAGGTCTCACCCTGGATCGGGGCTGGGCTGAGGGGAGGGGGCCTGCCGAGGAGGAGGATTGCACATCTGCCCTACATTTTCTTGGTTTCTAGTTAGGAAAACAAAATACTTGCCTGAGGCAACCGAGGACCACCGGGCTGTGTGCAGCTGAGGCTTAAAAATAAAATACTTTGCTATAAGAAACAGTTACAGCATAAAACAGATTCAGAGCAATCCAGGGCATCTCTCTCCTTGTAAAATGTATGAACTCAATCAATGAACATTCTTCCTCTACAGCTTTGCAGCCCCAGGACAACCTTGCCTCAGTGGAAGAATTTCACCGTTGGTGGAAAGGAAGTGAAGTCAGCTGTCGTCTCAAGATTAGCAATTCCAACACGGATGCAGCTTCTTATCCCTCTTGGTCCCCACCCACCCCCTACTGTAGAAGAACTCGTGCATATGCTGCCTCCCTGAGTTGGGATGCAGAGAAAGCCAAAGTGAAGAGTTATTTCTTCATTGAGCCTCGATATTCCTCTAAATCTGCTTTTGGGTGGCCCCAAGCCAAAGGCAGCTACCTTGTGATGGAAAGAAATTGTTTCAGTGTTATATGATTTGTATCTGACAATCCCATACACCCCGCCGATTATCGCCATATACCTGTCCTTTGGTTGCTTTCAAAATGACAGTCTATTGATCCAGTCATCTCCCAGGTTTTGAAGTTCATGGAAAAGGACATCTCCAATGAATTGTTCATTCCCACTGTTCCTTGTGCTGCAGGGGAGATGTGCTGGCGTTCGTATTTCATGTCCTTCCCCTGCCCCTTCACATGAGGATCAGTCATCAAGAATCTTTCAATGCCTACCAGGCACAGAGTGGCCCCCAGGGTTTGCTGTGCTGAGTGGAGTTGAGAGTAACTGTCTCTCACACCCTCCACTGAGACTTAGCCCTTTAAATTAATAAATGACAGCAGTGTGGGTCCTCTCTGCATAGGGAGCCAGCAGAGCAAGACATCCTGTGTTACTGATACCTTCTCTATGGGGGCACCTGAGTGGCTCAGTTGGTTAAGCGACTGCGGTGCAGGTCATGATCTCACAGTTTGTGAGTTCGAGCCCTGCGTTGGGCTCTGTGCTGACAGCTCAGAGCCTGGAGCCTGCTTCCGATTCTGTGTCTCCCCCTCTCTCTTCCCCTCCCCTGCTCATGCTCTGTGTCTGTCCATCTCTCAATAATAAACGTTAAAACATTTTTTTTAAACTGATACCTTCTCTATGTGTTCGAGCCTTCTTACTGCCCTGGGCAGCTGGGAGAGCAAGAGGGACTGTTGACATTTTATGGGGGCCAGAACTGGGCCTGATTTTGAGGCTTTGGAGAGTGACAGAGCTGGGATTTGGCCCTGGGAGTTCTGGCTACAGGCCTGGGGCTCTTTCCTCTCTAGCCTCTCTTCCCTCTGTATCCCCGGGTCCCTCCCTCTCAAGCACCACTCTGCAGGCAGTGTAACCCCGGTATTGCTGAAACAGCATCTGGGGGACCTCGGGCAAGTTTTCTCTTTCCAAGCCTCAGTCTCGTCATCTGCTTACTGGAGCTAAGAAAGCCTCTGCTGGTATTCCTCAGGGCTACTGCATGAGTTAAATGGGATGACTCAGGTGAAGCTTCCAACACAGTGGTTATCCCACACTTAGTACCCAATAGCTGTTACCGTTATAATCACTGATATTATTATTGGCTGAGACTGTTCTGTCTCTAAGCCAAGACAAATCACACAACCAGGTGATTCCTGGTTGGAAAATTCCTGGTAGGAAAAACTAGGTCTTTCCTCAGCCTTGGTCTTGACGTCATTGTTCCTGCATCCACCTCCCTGTCTTATTCTATAAAGAACCCATCCTTTCAGCCAGGAGGATTGTTGAAATGTTACCTGGGCTTCTAAGATACTTAGAAAGCCTCTTCTGGGCAGACACAGTGAAGACAGAAAGATTCAGGCCGGACACCTGTGCCATGAGGAGGTCAGGGCTCTGGCCAGCCACCCACCTCTACCTTCTTCTGTGGAGCAAAAAGTTCATCGGAGACTGCTGTGTTGGTCACCTGATCCGGATGTGGCCCCAAGATGGCACTGCCCAGCTGCTCTCCATTGCCCTCCCCATCCATTTGGGTACCAGGTCCTGCTGACTCTGCCCCCGGGGCTCATTTGAGAACTCTGTCCACACTCACTGCCACCACCCCAGGCCAGGCACTTCTTGCGGATACAATTAACTAGCCACTGCTAATCCCCTTGCCTTCAGGCTCTTGAGGAGCCCAGCAACCAGGAGCAGACTGACTTCCCGGAGCCTGGCTCAGATGACGCCTTCTCTCAGCCACCACCCACCAAATAAAGCAAACTTCTAGGCCCCAACCCCAGGCCATGCAGAATCTGGCCACACCCCACCTCACCATACTGCTGTCCTACATCTGACTCACCCAGGGTGCTTCGTAAAAATGGGTGTTCTCAAGTTTACTTAATGAGAGTCTAATTTTGTAAATTTGTAAAAGGTTTTCCAGGAGACTAAAGCACAGCCAGGTATAGGAACCACTGCCCTACACAGTTCCCAGGGAGACCCAGACCCAGCCCAGCACATTTGGCACACACCCTGCCTTGGTGCATGCCGCTGTCATCCGCGCCAACAGCTTCGGTCTCTGCCTGCAAAATTCCCCCATCCTTCAAGGCCCACACCAAACACCCACTCCTCCAGGAAGTCTCTCCCGATTCCTCCAGCCAGAAGTATGCCCTCCCCACTCACCAACCATAACATCTTAACCTCTCACTTTCTGCCACTTTCCAGCCATTTCTTACACCTCACTGCCTGTATTTTCTCCCAGTCCCTAATCACAAACCTGAGCCTGGCTGCGCTCCATTCCCTCCCCACCCACTTGGGGATATTAACCGGATATTAACCGCACTCATCTAGGAGGGCTGTTTTAAGGAGTAATGGGTTATCCGTGCAGAATACTTCCTCCCGAGTGTGCCCAGAGATGTTAGCGGTCACACTAACTGCCATCAAGTCATCTTAGCTCACGTTTTTAGGGGATATGGTTCTGGTTCTTTGTGTCCCTGTGTTTTCCCCCTTGAATCCCCGTTGAGAGCAAGGACTCCATCTTGTTCACCCATCCGTGGCAATTGACACAACGGCATATACTCGCCCAACATGACAAATGTCGGATGGGTAGATGACACCCAGATATAGCTAACTGCTTCCCTTTCGTTCCCGTCTTCTCGCCACCTGTCACTTCTACTGCAATTCACTCGCAAAGAACTCATCCTTATCACAATTTATAATTACAGGTTTATTTTTCGCAACTATTTGATTATCGTCTGGCATTTCCACTAGGCTCTAGGATCCTTGAAGACAGGGATTTTACCTTGGCTCACTACTGGGTCCACAGGGCCTAGCACATAGTAACTACCCAAAAAAGGAGTTTAAATTGATTAATTAGCAAACCCTCCTTAATCCAAAATTGATTCATTAACCTACCGATGGCCTATTTTTTTTAGTTCTCTTAATTATGCTAATACAATGGATTGGGTTCTGAATGTTACAGCAGTTGTGGTAAATGAGCCCTACTGGCAGCAGAACCATTCAGTGATGCAACTACTCAGGCCAGTTTGGGACGTTCTCTCTTATTACCCGTGTGACTGTAAACAAATGAGTGACCTTACTCTTCTCGTCTGTAAAATGGAGATACGAGTAGATTTGCCTCATTGGGTTACCACCCACATGAAATGCTTACTCGGGAAGTTAGCTCTTATGATGGTAATAAAGTTGGCTACCAAGTAACATTACAGACTAACAAATTAAACTTTATGGGTTAGAGCACGTGCTTCTATTTACATATATATAAAAGGATGCACTCTCAAGTTCTTATAATAAAAATGATGAGCTGTTTACAAGGAATGATTAGAATGGAAATGCAGGACCCATTCAAGTACATTTCTTTTTAATTTTTTTAATGTGTATTTATTTTTGAGAGAAAGAGACAGAGTGTGAGGGGGAGAGGGATAGAGAGAGGGAGACACAGAATCAGAAGCAGGCTCCAGGCTCTGAGCTGTCAGCACAGAGCCCGATGCAGGGCTCGAACTCATGAGCCGAACCGTGAGATCACGACCTGAGCTGAAGTCAGATGCTCAACCAACTGAGCCACCCAGGTGCCCCTTATTCAAGTACATCTTAAGCCCTAACTAGAAATATACTCACTTTCTAGAAAATGAAGCGATCACAGATTTTGCTTCCTGAAGGAAAGTTTGAGCAGATTAAAATGTTTCCTCATGAAAAAACTAAAATGAGTAACTCCAGAACAAGGACAAAAAGAAGGGAATAGATCAATTCAGCCACATTCATCTTCCTGCCCTGCAAGCTGTCGGCCATTCACTTTTTAAGAACTTTGATGACAAACACTAAATATCACTGTGACCCTAATAGAATCCTGAAGCCCTACACAGCCTGTGCACAAAGTCACGTTCAAAGTCACATGACCTAGGGCCCACATGTCATTAAAAGGAAACTGTTAATCTTCACTTACATCTCACAAAGTACACTAAAACTGACTCAGTTCTTAACTCACCACAACACATCTCAGGAGCACCTTGTCTTTGCCCTATGTGATGCTGTCTGGGAGATGCTCTAAACCCCAGGCCTTCCTCAAGCCCCACCACCAGGCAAGCCATGCAGACCTTCCTCCTCTCTCACTCTGCATGTTGACTAACTCAATCCCTTTGTCACCCCTGCCAGCCTTTCCCATGTATCCGCCACTGTGCACATCACAGAAGATCCTGGACAGGGGATCGATGAAGTCTCTTTTACTGGAAGATGGCATGGGGCTGGAAGGGTCCACGTAAAGGATAATAATTGTCTTCCCATAAAGGAAGGCATTCCCCCTCCTTTAGTAACTGAAAATTCTGTTTCCCTTTTCCAACTGTAGGTCACTTTACTGGGACTGTCCAGTAGGCCCTGGCCCAGGGGACAGCAAGTGACTCTGGTTAGGTGAGCCAGACACTCGACGCTTCATTCTGACAGCAGTGGCCCAATGCTGCCCCCGGCTGGTTCCTGCCTTACCAGCACCCCCAGTTGCCCAGGCCACTGCCACTGTCCTTGCCCAGCACCTCCATCTACCTGTGGACCCTGAGAGCTGCCTGAAACCTTTCCAACACAATTGTCTGCTTAACTTCTCCAACCTGATTTCTGTTGTTTACAACCCAAGAACACTAGCTGATCCCTGAAGCTCACATATTAACAAATCTTGTCACCACCTCCACCTGTGAGAACAGGGCTGTAGCCATGGACCAGTGACCCTACACTGAAATGAAGTGGGTGACTGCAACTTAAGGTCAAAAAGTTAGCCCTCGTGAAATTTCCTCTCTACTGCCTTTGCCCATCCCCCAACAACACCATTGGGACATACCCAAAATTCCTAATGAGGAATCATGGTTACCCAACGTTTTGTAAAACCTATGTTCACCTTCTGGAGGCTACTTGTAGTAATAAAAATAACACGTAGCAAAGAGTCAAAATATTTGGCCTCTCTCGTTTACTGCCTGTGTCCTCAGCTGAATCACTTAATCTTTCCCGAGCTTTGTTTATCTTGTGTATGAAAATGCTGAGAAAAACACCAGTTCTTTCTACTTCTCAGGCTTGCTGTGAGGCCAAAATTAGAAAATCAAATGAAAAAAAGATGCTTTGCAAATCATTAAATCTGTGGCCCCGACAAAAATTAACACCTGTCATGGTTCTTCCTCCATGATTTTAACAAGTCTTCCTACTTCCCTCTCTTCCCCATGGTTGCCGCAGCCCGTATAAGATTGGCCTTGCTCAACTACCATTCCAGGTCTGGATAAAATGCACCTCCATGGTACAAGGTACCTGTAGTGCCACTCTTCGAAAATGTGAATTCCCAGCCAGGCTGGGAATTCCCAATTCTTTTCTTTCTTTCTTCTCTTTCTTTCTTTCTTCTCTTTCTTTCTTTCTTCTCTTTCTTTCTTTCTTTCTTTCCTTCTTTCTTTCTTCCTTCTTTCTTCTTTCTTCCTTCTTTCTTTCTTTCTTCTTTCTTTCCTTCTTTCTTTCTTTCCTTCTTTCCTTCTTTCTTTCTTTCTTTCTTCTTTCTTTCCTTCTTTCCTTCTTTCTTTCTTTCTTTCTTCTTTATTTCTTCTTTCTTTCTTTCTTTCCTTCCTTCCTTCTTTCTTTCCTTCTTTCTTTCTTTCTTTCTTCTTTCTTTCCTTCTTTCTTTTCTTTTCTTTTCTTTCTTTCTTTCTTTCCTCCTTTTTTCTTTCTTCTTTCTTTCTTTCTTCTTTCTTTCTTTCTTTCTTCCTTTCTTTCTTTCTTTCTTTCTTTCTTCTTTCTTTCTTCTTTCTCCTTTCTTTCTTCTTTCTTTCTTTCCTTCTTTCTTTCTTTCTTATGTTTATTTGTTTTGAGAGAAAGGGAGAGAGCAAGGGGGAAGTGGCAAAGAGAAAGAGCAAGAGAGAGAATCCCAAGCAGGCTCCACTCTGTCAACGCAGAGCCCTATGTGAGGCTTGATCTCACGAAGCATGAGATCATGACCTGAGCCAAAATCAAGAGCTGGACACTTAACCAACTGAGCCACCCAGGTGCCCCCCCATGCCCACAATTCTTTTCTTTGTGAACATGTATACAGTAACCAACCCAGGACCACGGCCTGTGGGCACATCCTCCGTGTCACCAGGAGGGACGATGAGGGCCCACTTGCAGGGGATCCCCTCTGGTTTGTGTGGCCTGAGATTGGCTCAGCTTTTGCTTTTTCTTTTTTCTTATCAGAAATTGACCTGGAGGCAAAATTTTCCTCACTCTGCAGTCTTGAAAGTAAGGAATCATCACTCCAGTGCAACCTGATTAGCTAGGGAGCCTGACCAAAATCGGTAGCTATAAATGATGTCTACTCAGATTTCCGTTTAAAACAACACAAAACAACACAAAACCAGCATTAAGAAGAAGGGCCAGGAGAGCCTGGAGGAGGGGCAGCTGAGGCGGCGGGTGCATGAAGGATGTGGACAGCAGAGGGGGGAGGGGGACGCTCAGAGCATCAGGAAGCAGGCCAGGGCTGCAGGCTGCAGGTGTGTGGGAGAACGGGGACGGAATCCGTGGTCACCACCGGGCTGATGTTCTGAGCAAACCTGGGGTTCAACTGCTTTTTCTCTTCCTGGTGACAAACTACTGAAGGAGAGTGACAAGAGTTTTCCTAGGTGCGGGGGCAGAGTGTCTCCCAGGGTGCTGCAGCTGGCTGTTAACCAGAGGAACAGGTATCAGTTCTGAGCTCTCACTGTGCGCCGGAGACGCTGCCCCCGCGTGCTTCTGACACCCTGGGAGGTGGGCACTGAGGCAGACGGCGTTGTTGTCCAGATATCCATCGCCCTTCCCTGGGGTGGGGGGGTGGGGTATACTCTCCTCTCCCATCCACTTGGACAGTGCTCAGTGATATCCTCTCCCTCCCAATCCCTCCTGCCCTCCGTCTCTCTCTTCTCCACCTTCCGGCACTGAAATGGCAAGGCCCAGACACAGGGGCTGCTCCGTCAGTCACCCTGGGCCAGAGTGAACATGACATGGAGCAGCAGGGCTGAAATCAATCCACACGGAACACAGAACACGGAAAAGAGAGAAACGTGTGGTGGTGGTTTAGCACAGCGTAGCTAAGTTTAAGCGGACCTGCCCGGGGCAAGGGGAGGCTCCGAGACGGCAAGGGCCCGGGATCGCACTGCCAGCAGGGGGCAGCGTCCTTCCGGCTGCGGAGCCGGCTCCGCCGGCCTCCACCCTCCCTTCAGCCGCTTTGGCTCTCCCTGCAGCCTGGCCGCGCCTGGTGGCCCTGCTTCTCCACGGCGTGGGCGCTGTTAGCCCTTTCTCACTCTTCAGACGCTCCTTCGGGGGCTTCCGAGACTTTGCACCTGCCCCTGTCTCCATCTTGGGCTGTTCTCTTTACCCCCCACTCCCCACCCCGGGGCAGCAGGCCTTGGTGGTTACAGCACAGGCTTTCGTGTCAGCCGGAATCCAGGAGGAGGGATCACCCGAGCCCCCGATTTATACGTTGAAGACTGGAATAAGAACCCCTCCCTCTCCGGGCTGTTGCGAACACCATTAACCCATGAGTGAAGGAAACGCGCCAACCATGGGACACGAGAGTCCTTCCTCACCCACTCCCTGGAGAGGCTCCTTTGAACTTGACCCTACCCTTCTCCCTCTCTGGTTGGGTCATCCATAGGCTGCTTTGGGCCCATAAGAATCTGTCTTTCAACAAGTTGAACTAAAAGATGCAGAAACAAATCAGATCCATTAGGAACTGTTGAGACCTACCCAGACTGTGACCGCGGCGTCTCCCCCAGCCCAGATCACCGCGGTCTCTCACTGGGATCCACCTGCTAACTGCTCTCCCTTGTTTAGTGCTCAGACCCCACAGCACATCCGCTACAGTGGAGTCCACCCACCTCCCTCCCCAACTCCGGGCCTCTGAACTTCAGTCTCCTACCCTGCAGCACCAGTGAGCCCTGCGAGCCAGGCCCAGCTTCTCAGATGCTCCCACACCCTCTCCACGCAAGCCACACTTGCCTGCTCATGCTTCTAGGAACACCTCAGCAATGCCTCACGCAATGCCCCATGGCCGGATCCTCATGGGTATTCCCCTCTGCTAGAAACCCCCTTGCCTCAGATATCTGCATGGATCACTCATCCATTTCCTCAAGTCTCTGCTCTAATGTCACTGGACCAGAGGGAGGCCTCTTCCAGACAGCAGTTATAAAAATGGCACTCTCCACCCCCCACCATCCCAAAGGCACTTTCCAGACCCTCACTCAGCTTTATTTTTCTTCATAGTATATTGCCACCTGAAATATATATCTTTATTTGTTTAATATGTTTTCCCTACTAGAAATAAGAGACTTTGATATCTGCTATATCCTCAGTGCCTAAAAATACTGCCTGACACACAGTAGGTGTTCAATAAGTTTTATTGAATGAAAGATTGCACAGATAATATTGGACTCTTGAACTAAAAATCCATAGTAAGGCCACGAGGAAGCAAGGGAGGCACCCAATAGTCAGCAGAGAGGAGGAAAATGGAACAGATACACAGAAAAAGGCAGAGATGGGACACCATGTGTTCCCAGAAAGATGGAGGGAGACGCTGCCATGGGACTTCCAAGGTCCCATCCCAGGCTGTCCAGCTATTTCCTGCCCTGGGATATAACACCACACACACACACACACACACACACACACACACACACACAGTTTACTGAAATGACCTCAAGTGAGTTTCTGAGTCTGGCTGCCTAATGACCCCACACAATGGCAGTGTAAGTGTGTTCATTAGTGGGGGTCCCCTTTTTCCCATCTGAAGTCCCAGTGAGAGCACTTCCCGGCTTGAGAACCTGCCCCAGACTTCACTTCCCTGTACGTTTTCCCTGTGAAGTCTCCATCTCTCACAGCCCCCAAATGCCCCTCACCAGGCTCCTGCCGCCTGCCTGCCCACTTTTCCCAGCATCTCTGGGCACCCCACCTGTCCTCCAGGCTTGTCCTGTTCTGTGCTGCTTCCCCTGCAAAAATCACTCCCTTTCCCAATTGGCCCGTCTGATAAGAGCACCTCTGGCTTCCAGCTATTCTAATTAGAAACTCAGAAGTCATATTTAACAATTTCCTCCCCGCTACACCTATCCACATAACTTGTCCACTCTTTCCAAACACCTCCTAGAGTAACCCTGTTCTTCCATTTGCATGGTTACATCTTACGGCAGTTCATCCAGGAGTCCTTCTCTAACCCCCCCACCGGGTCCCCATAGATGCTCTAATAGCCCCTGTACTTTGCCTTCATAGCACTGACCATGGTTTGCACCTGCGTATTTGGGATGGCGTTTCATTGCAGTCTCTCTCCCCCACTCGGCTATAAACTCCACAAGGCAACTCTGAATAGACACCACTGGATGGACAAATGGAGCAATTTTTTCTCTTTATTTCTTTTGTCCTTGTCCCCAGCTATAATGTAAGTTTCCCGAAGGATGGAGCTGTGTTTGTTACGGCTTGTGTCTCCCCCAGTGCTCAGTATAAAACCGGGAGCATACTAGGTGCTCAATAAATAAGGGCGTATTGATCGCTACGTCCCCACCAGCCATTCCGATGTTGAGTTTGTCTGGGGAAAGGCAAGTCCACACCCAAGTGACCAGCCAGGCAGCCGGTCCCCGCTGTCTCCAGGAGCCTAAGAGCCAAGAATGTCAGTGTTCCACAGCAGCCCACCAGGCTGGCCGAGTTTCTTTCCTTTGCCTCCTGATATGGCAGTAATTAGAAACAGCAGTCATCGCCACGTTGTGTTCCCCGGAGCATGTGCTGGATGTGCGGAACACATGTAGCTGCGAGACCACCTGCCAGGAAGAGAATAGAAGAATCATTTGCTGAACATGGCAGGGGTGATGGCTAAGGGGATGAGCCGCTGCATAGCAAATAGCTGCCCCATCTTCCCCAAAGCCCTAAATAATTTCTCCACTTGGAAAAAAAAAAGGGAGAAAAAAAATACACAATTAATGTTTCATGCAGATCATCTCACTTGGAAGCTTAAGGAAGAGCTGCGCATACTAAGAGCCAAACTTGAGAAGCCACCGTCAGCTCGGCTTGGACAAAGACAAGGAGAGGGAAGGAAAGAGGAAAACCCCGTGGCTTTTACTTGTGGCGCCTCACAGACTGGGAATGGCAGTACAGAGGGTGGGTGCTTATTCTCTCGTCTCTAAGGTCCCGCTCTGGGCCCGCTCTGACATGGTTACTTTCACTGCCACATTTGCCACAACAACACTGGGCAGTGGGGAGGTGTCAGACTTGTCCTTTTTTTCCACTTGAGGAAACTGAGGCACGAGGAAGTTGGGCACCTGGGCCAAGGTCACCCAGCCAAAGGGAGGTCGATCAGGATTCCAAGTCCGGTACTCACCCCCCTCCAGCACACCCGCCCCACCGCACCAATTCCAGGCAGGTATCTAGGGAGATGCCGGGGGACCATCTGTCAGAGAGAGCAGGCTCTCCTTCACTCCAGCCGGGCTGCCCAATCCAGATTGTCCTGCACACTTATTAACTCTTTACCCTCCCTGCCTGAGCCCCAAAGAGGAGCAGAGAGAAAAAGGCACACTCCAACTCTCCTCCAGCTGCTCCAGGCTGGCCATCTGATTAGGACTCCCTTCCAACAGAACACCCAGCACTGCTATGGAGGGCGTTACTGCAGAGGAGGCTGAAAACATCAGCTGAGACACTCATGCAGCTTATGTTCCCTCTGCCACCTCACCAGCTGTGTGACCGTGGGCAAATGGCTCAGCTTCTCTGATTTCACTTCCTAGGCCTACCAGAACAAAGTACTGCGAACTGGGGAGCTTAAAACAGAAATGTATTCTCTCACAGTTCTGGAAGCTAGAAATCTGAAATCAGGGGGGTCAGGGGGTATAGTTCCTTCTGAAGGCTCTCAGGAAGAATCCGTTTGTCTCTCTCTAAACTTCTGGTGGTTATCCAAAATCCTTGTTCCTTGACTGGTAGATCACTCCCTTCATCTTCATATGGTGTTCTTCCCATGTGTCTCTCTTTTCTTGTAGGGACAGCAGTCATATTGGGGTAAGGCCAACCCTACTCTGATATGACCTCCCCGTAACGAATCATATCTGCAACAACCCTTTTTCCAAGTAAGGTCACATACTGAGGTATGAGGGGGTTAGGACTTCAAAATATTTTGAGGGAGAACACAAGTCACTCATAACTATCTCTGTGCCTCTGTTTCCCCTAAAGGAAGAGAACAACACCATGCCCTTCGTAGCGTGTTTGTGAGGATCGGATAAGTTAATATACAGGAAGGACTCAAAACAGCTCCTGATATGTCATAAGTGTGCCACAAATACTCTTTGTAATTAACGATGCTGTCATTATAATCGTCTGTGGAAGGGATGGAAGTGTCCCTTTTTCTCTGAGACACCAGCTGAACACCCTGTGTCTTCATGTAGAAACTAGCTCTTCTCAACTAAGAGTTCAAATATTCTGTAGCTAGGACTCTTAGTTGCATATAACAGAAATCTGCCCAAGCCAGCATTGGCAGAAAGAGGAGTCAGGAAACAGGAGGAGGAGAATCTCCTGGAACAAAGGCAAGCATCCCAAGAAGGCTGGAAAACCCAGGTCCAGATGGCCCCAGGGACTTCAGGGCGACTTGCTGTCTGGCTTTTCTCTCTGCACACCTGCCTCACTTGCCTGGAATACAGATCCTTGTTACCTGCATGGTTTGGGGTAACTTACTTAACCTCCCTGTACCTCAGTTTCCTCACCTGGAACAGGAATAGGAATAGGGCTGTTATAAGGGTAAAATGAGTGGATATATATCAAGTGTCTGCAAGGCACAGAGGAGCACCTAGCGTGTGGACGTCAGCTCTGCTTGGCTCTTCCTGCTATTCCATCTACAAGGTGGAAAACACAGCTTGCTGACCGGTCTGGATGTTTTCCCAAGCCTGCCCTTGCAGCCATGTGGCAGCCTGACCCATGTCCAAGATTATCTCCTCCCGTTTCCAAACTCCTTCTTCCACTGGGGAGGCCCCCACAAATACCGGGTATAAATTTCCTGCCTAGACTTTCAACATGGGCCAGAACGCATCCCTCCCTCCTCTCCCTGGTTTCCCGACACCTTGTTACTCTTGTTTACAAGACCCTCCCAGATCTAGCCCTTGCCAGCAGCATCTCAGACTTTTCCCAGGTCCCCTTGGCCTTGTGACACATGCTGGCTCTTTCTGTTTCTTAGGCACAGCAAAGCTGTGGCCTTCCCGGCACTTTTGTACACGCCATTCCCGCCGCCTATGATCTTCCTCCAAGATTTCCACATTACCATCTCTTTCTCACTATTCGAATCTCTGCTCAAAGGCCACTCGGCTCCCCAGAGGCCCTCCCCGATGTCCTGGTCTAGCCTTATCCTTACCTAACCTTATCCTTATACTATTACCGCCCCAGTCACACTCTATCCCATCACCCTTGTCATTTCTTCACAGCAATTATCACTGTCTGGTTTTATCTTGGCTGCTTACGGGCTTACTTGTTTATTTTCCATATACTCCCCACAGAACTTAAGCCTCATGATGGTAAAGACCTGGCTTGTCTTATTCTCCGTGTTGTCTCCCAGGCCCAGAGCAAAGCCTGATACAACATAGATGCCCGCACATATTGGTGGAGTGAACAAATCTATGAATAAATCAATTCTGAACCTAGGATCACGTGAGTGGGAGAGTCAGAAGTTTCTCTGCTTTGGGTAGTGCTGTTAGCGATGCTTTTCAATCTTGCATCATCCACCCCAACATGCCCACAAGATGCTGTCAGGCTCTGCCGACATGTTAGCTTCTCAGACCCCCCACAGTATGCAAGGCTTGTGAACGGTCTTTTGGGAATTCTGTATCAGTCAGGCCTTTCTTTCCATTTCCTGGTTTTACTTGTTTTACCTAATTGCCAATAATAGAGTTCTTCAGCTGCAATTTTCAGCATCACTAATAACATTTATGAAGATCAAAACCAAGCTAGCCTTGTTCCTCCCTTAGTCTTGTGAAATCAAAGAAATGCTCCAATCCTACAGTGTATTATTTAATTTTATTATCACCCAAGGATGCAAAATGATTTATTTGTTTACATACATTCAGATTATTCAAATATCTCTTTATTTGCTCTGTAATAGCCATTCATTTTCTATTGCCTTAATTGCATCTTATTAGACATCTTGGTTTTGCTATATGCTATGTGGCCTTAGGATACGCTGATGTGTTTAAACACCCTCACACATACTTTAATATATCGTAAGTCATTTAAACTCATTGTAACTTCTCTGTGAGCTAAGAAACCATCATGGATCACTCTCTGGGGAAGAAAAACTAAACCCAGTGAATTTTTCCACACCCTCATATGAAAACTCCCTTGCTCTGGAATGCTCTCCTCTGGCTTATCTCCCCATACTAGGCCCATCCTGGCACTGTTGGAGGGAAAGAGAAGAGAGAGTAGAAATTCCCTCAACTCTCTAGGAGGTTCTGAGCTACACAATGGCCTACGTGTCCGGGCAGGCTCAGAAAGCATTTTACAGACTCTGATTACAAACATTAGTTGGCCTCTGGTCCTCACAGCACGCAGAGCAGAAAAGCAGTCTAAGGAATTACCTGTCCCAGTCTCGCTCTGGCTTGCCCCTCTTGCTGTTCTGTGGAGTTGGCTTCTGCGGGTTTGATCGATTGATTCATTCATTCTGTGACCCATAAGTTGCTGACTAATCCATCTGCAACGTCAGGGAATAGAGCTGAGGCTGGATCACTATTAGAATGAAGCAGACGTCCACGAGAGTCACAGAGGTCTTGATACCCTTGGGTCCCTCTGTGGGTCTGCAGAAACTTCCTGTCCCTATGCATTCCTCTTCAGCCCCTGCACCTCTCTGTAGCCAAAGCGTATGGCTAGGGGAGCTGAGCCCAGAGAGCCTGGGATCTCTGAGACCACCTCAGGGTGGAATTACTCCCCTGAGTTCCGTGCAGAAATGGATGGGTGCCCTGAACAGCCGCCTCATTTGGTAGGGAAGACCCGAGGCAGCATAGTCTGACCTGAAATTAATTTCCCTCTTTAATGAATTACCCAGGGGACTTCTCGTTTCCAATTTTCCTTCTGTTTTTATGGTTGTCTTTAGATTCCTTCCCCTTCATTGTTCTCTCCATCCCTCCTGGGTCTGAAGCTGGAGAAATTGTTTCTTCTCCTGCTGAACCCTCATGGTTTATGGTCACTGGTACTACGCTTCCCTGTGGCTCCTGAGTTCCCCAATCATTTTCTTCCTAATAGGAAGCAGCGGGGTTAGAGTGGTTGCATTGTCTTCTTTCCAAGTCATAAAATTTTCTTCCATGTGATTTAAGAGCCGCTATGGTGCTGCATGGGTCTCCCAGTAGATAACAGTAGTTAAACCCCCGCAAGCATCCCGCTATTAGATTCTGTGTTTATGGTGACCTGTGACCCCAGCATCCATGCCTTCACCAGCTGGCTTGGCGAAATTTTCAGAACACTTAAAAAATCCGACTCCCACGAGATACCAATGAGGTGTTGATTAGAATGACTTACTTTAATCTAGTCAATGAAGGTCATAAAAACCATGCAGGGCTGTGTGGCTGACCAGTGGCCCTCCAGAAAGCCCAAAGACAGACTGTTTTTGCTGTATTACAAGCACTGTAGGAGGAAACAGGAAACTCTTTCTTCTTTCTGTCCTTGGGCCATTTGGAGGTTGTTCCCTTTACTTGCTCCTGTTCTCCACACCCACCCACAAACATCCTAGAATACAGAGTAGAAAGCATAACTGTCAGCTGTATCTAACGCTAAAGAAAAATACAGATATAGATGCAGTGGTTTTCATTTGAAGACCTCCCTTCCTCAATGACTACAAAGCCTTTTGCAAAACTGCCATTTCCAATAGAGGAGAGGAGACCCCTTATAAAAATGGAAAAACCTAGGCACAGACAGAAGATCAGATAGCCCAAGGTCACATTTGGGAGTGAGGGATAGAATAAGAAAAGGTCGGGGCGCCTGGGTGGCTTGGTCGGTTGGGCGGCCGACTTCGGCTCAGGTCATGATCTCACGGTCCGTGAGTTCAAGCCCCGCGTCGGGCTCTGTGCTGACAGCTCAGAGCCTGGAGCCTGTTTCGGATTCTGTGTCTCCCTCTCCCTCTGCCCCTCCCCTGTTCATGCTCTGTCTCTCTCTGTCTCAAAGATAAATAAACGTTAAAAAAAATTTTTTTTTAAAAATAATAAGAAGAAAAGGTCACTGGATGTCCCCAGAATGCTAGCTACAGTGCTGGTGCTCAGAGCAGTCTCTGCAGATCAGGCACTGATTAGGGGACAGCAGCGACAGCAGGCCTGGGTCCCTGCTTTGCTTTGCATCTTCTCAAGGCTCTTAGGGCCTCAGAACCTTTCCCAGTTCTGGTCTACGCTGTCAGTTTCCAGGAATTAGTCAGAGACTCCTGTGTGTTGAATGAACTGCAAAGTTGCCACCCAAACCTGGCTCACAAGGCTGAAATCATAATTACACTGATTCAGGTTACCATAGGGGGCCAGGACTAGGATGCCTGACATTCATGGATAGGAATAGCATGAGTACTTATGTAAATTACATCATAAAATGCAGAGGAATGTAAATATTTTCTGTTTCTTTGGCAATAGCTCAAAATGATTTTTAACAAAATATTTAAGATTTTTTTCTCACGTTGAGTCTTACCATCCATTTACAAACAGGTTAAAAGATAACACATGTAAACACAACCTAATATTCACAATTAAAATTCAGTAAAATGGTGATGTTAAAAACTGCCTTTTTGACGGGTGTAAGCAACATGTAGTGGTATATCCAAAACAGTTCCTGTGCTCCATTTTGTAAAACTTTTCATCACAGTAGTACAATGAATAGTGTAAGGTGAAGGTGGTCAGTGAGTGGTGCAAATTCAGGCTTTGGAGTCAGTCTCTTGGGGTAAAATCCTACTTCTGCCACTTACTAATTACGGCACCCGGGGCAGTAATGTGACCTCTCTGAACCTCAGTTTGTCTTGTGTAAATTAACAATAATCATCCCCACCCTGTAAAGTGGAGGCTTCAATGAATTAATTTATGTGAACCTCTTAGTTCCATGCCCGCTACATCATAAGCACTTGAGAAACAGTAATGATTATTATGAAGAGGAATGTGACAAATTTCAAATATGCCCATGCAAATCATAATGGGGTGGAGGGCGGGGGAGGGGGAATCTGAAGGGAAAGAGCAAAGCATCACTAGCTGTGCTAGGCGAGTGCAGCTGGGGGTCTACAAAATGTGGATAATGAAACAGAAACCTGGGTATGGACTTAGGTGAAAGCAACATTTCAGTACAGTTATCTCCAACGGATTCGACGGGCTGCCGAATTCTTTGAAGGACATAACCACAAGACTCACGGACAGGACTCCAATCGTGCCAAAGTGAGAGAGAGAGAGAAACTGTGAATAGTTGCTCAGACCACTCCAGACCTTCACTGGTGCCACAGTATTTGTGTGGCATCTTGACTAAAATAAAACTATTCGGGGCAGACTTCTCCACTTTGGGCTATCAGCCCCTCTGCCCTCTGGAACTCATCCTGGCAGCCTGATACTTGCACCAGACCACCCTGTCTTGTGTGTTTGGAGCGGGATGTCTACTGGTCCTTACGTCAGAGGATTTTCTGGAACGGAAAGCATCTATTGCCCTCTAGTCTATAAGTGAGGCAGGCCATGCATTACGGAGAAACTGAAGTGCTTGAAGAAGGTTCAGACCTCACTGGTTTGAGCAGGTCATGAATGCTAAGCCTCCATGAGGTGGGACCATATGTCTCAGAAGTACCTTGATTTCTCAGTTCTTACTTCCAAATGGATGGAATAGACCTTGGCCAGAATCAACCTTCTGCATCCCCTTCCACAATAAGAACAACTTTGGCAGTGGGAACCAGAATATTAGCTTCATCAGCTTAGGTCTAGGTCATCTTGACTGAGGCAAAGCTCCCTGTTCTTCCACCTGAGAAAGCACGTGGCTCTCCTGGGGGCATGTAAATGGTCTGAAAGATCTCTGACACAAGCCAGTCCTGGTCCTTAAGGACACCTTAAGTGTTAGGTTCAACAAATGAACGTATCTTCTTGGCAGGAACAGTGGCTCAGGAACCAAGTCTATGATATAGAAGACTTCACCTATATTTCAATTTTCCCTCCTAGATGATAAGGATAATAATAGCACATACCTCCTAAGATTATTTCAAGGATAAGATAGTATATCTAAAGTGCTTGGGACAGTATCTAGCATATTCAATAAATGTCAAGAAATAAATGTCACTTAGTAAATAATTCTCAATAAATGTCACTGATGCTTATGATGAAGAAGGGGAGGAGGAAGAAGAAGGGTATACTACTCAATGTCAACTAAATCCAAATTCCCCAAGAGAATTGTCTTTCAGGATTTAGTAGGAGAAAAAATTGTTTTCTCCAAGAGAAACTGATGAGAATATAAATTTTTTTGTCACTGTGTTTAGGATTCTCAAATTAAATTTTAATCCCCAGTTACCACTATGTTAACCCTAGTGGTTAGAATATTTGCTTTTTGGCTTGTTTGTTTGGTCCTGATTTCTATTTTATTAGTCTTGTCTTTTATGTCCTTTATTGTAAGCTGCCTGGAATTCCTGTTGGAAGAGGTGAGATATAAACAATAAAATAAAAATAAAGAGAAGACACTCCATAAAAGTTTGCTGAATTTATTGAATTGTCGAATCTTTCCACATAAAGCAGACTGCTTCTGAAAAACGAGCAAGCACAAGAGAGAGCAATAAGAGAAAAATGGTCTTCTTATTTTCTTGTTTATGTATCAAAATTCTACCTAGGAGAGCAATCCCATTTCTCTCATTTCCTGTAGCCATAATGCAAATCCCCTTCTCCTTATGAGAGGATCTGAGAATCTGTGTGAGGGCAGATGCTTCAAGAGGCTGAGATTACAAGTTACACACCATCTGTTCATCCTCTGCCTCGAGGCATGTGCCATTTCTTGTTGGAGTAGCAACTTCAACAGCTAATTTCAGCCCTGACTTTCATTACCCTTCCACCACTGCCCTGCCCTGCCTCACGGAGAAGAAAGAAAGACAAAGGGAGAGAGAGTGGGAAGGGAAAGAAAGAGAAGGGAAGGAAAGGAAGAAGAGAGAGAGAGAAAAGAAAGAAAATCTACATCAGCATCCTTGAGGATCAAAAAGATCTCATTTGAAGCCATTATTGAGGTTGCTATGGTGATGGACATTCTGATCCTGGGGTGAAGAAGCCACTGGTGCTGAGGAAAGCAATGAGTTACAGAGTTGTGGACGGACGGGCTCAGAGAGTGCCAGAGTGCCTCCTGGATGGAGAAAATGCCTGGCTGTTCCACCCACTCTCCGCACTCCTGCAAAGCCTTTCTGATGGAAAGCCAGCCTCTCCACAATCAGTTTAAACATTACCTGGTCCTTCTCACAACCTCCAGCATGCTCTGGGGTTCTGACAGAGTCCTTTTTTTGTTACTCTTTAATGGGCCCTACGATGATGCACTGAAGGAGTGAACAATTTCCCTGTGAGGGTTTTGAGTTAGGTTGATTTGTAGAGGAGCCCAGCTTCTCCTCTGATTGATCCCTAGGGGACTGCCTTTCCTAATGTGCCCCAAAGCTATAGGCTTCTGAGTCTGCTTCACACTGGGACTGGCTTCCACCTGTTTGGGAAGTGATAATAGCGTATTTTAGACAGACATGGTTCAAAGGCAAATGGCACTCTGAGGATGTTCTCCTCCAAAGCTTTTTCTTCATGTACTTGCCCAGCCTGCTTCTCCCACCTCTGTCCCCTAAAAGTGTGTGCTTTTCTCATTTTGAAAAAGGTCTGTTAAATCCATTAGGTAATATACACAAGGTCTAAAAGCTGAACCAACTAGTTTGTCTGACTAATGTGAACTAGCAAGGAGAACAATGAAGCACAAACAGAAGACAGGCAGAGAATGTTCCAACCTGAGGCTGGGGGCCACCATGGAAAACTGAAGATAGATGGAACCAACAGACACTCCCAGTGCTATTCTCCTGACTGGCTCTCTTACAAAGCTGGGAAGGCAAAAGTCTCTTTTTCCCAGCCTTCCTTGAATGGAGGAATGGCCATGTGACATCATTTCAGGCAACGATGTCTGATAGGGTCTTCTGAAAATTTATTGTTTTTCCCAGTGGAAAAAAAAAGTACAGGTGTCTCCTCCTTATGTCCACAGGGGATATGCTCTAAGACCTCCAGTGGATTCCTGAAACTGTGGATAGTACCAAAACTTATATATACTATGTTTTTTCCCCTATACTTGCATACCTGTAACAAACTTTATTTGATAAACCAGCTAAGATAAGAGATTAGCAATAATAATTAATATTAAAATAGAACAATTTTAATAATATACTGTAATACACATTATGTAAATGTGGTCTCTCTTTCTCTGGCTCAAAATATCTTATTGTGCTGTACTCACCCTTCTGCTTCTTCTTGTGTTGATGAGAGATAATAAAAATCCATCAGAAGGAGAAACATCTTCTTCCAGACTGTGGTTGACCATGGGTAACTGAAATACAGAAAGCAAAACTGCAGATTAAGGGGGGGGGGGTACTATTGTACCACCTTTTTGTCCCTTCTGCATTTTCCCTTTCTTGAATGAAGACATGATGGCCTGAACAGCCATGTGACAACCATAAGGGACTTGCCAAGACATCCCCATGGCCTTAGCCCTGGTATCATCAAACCTCTAAACCAACACCAGCAATGGACTATCTCCAGACTTCCTTTTTGAGAGAAAAACAATCCTATTTAAACCATTGTAGTCAGGTTTGTTTAGTTTTTTTTTTTCCTTTTACTGATAGTTAAATGTTTTCCTCATTGAAATAGGCCCTCTCATTTCCATATTCTGACTCTTTCTCAAAATGCAAACGTACAGGGAGAAGCAGACACCAAAGCCAATGAAAGCCTACTTCTTGAAAATTGTAAACTCAGAGTTATTTAATTTAAATCATTTGGCTGTGCCCAGTGATGTTTCCATGCATCTTTTCTGCTGTTTCTAAAAATTAGCTAGGTTAGGATTTTCTTAGAGCTTCAGAAATTCCTCTGTGTGCTATGAGAAATAGAGCAGTATCTCAGTGTCTCCTGACCAAACCATTTTGAAAGGGAGGAGACAAAGGGAGATGGAAAAGATGGCACAGGAGAATGATAAAGTAACGTAGCCCTACAGTTTCTGCGGGCATAGAAGAAAGGCCCATTTAATAAGCAAAATTCCTAAATGGCACAGTCATGAAGAGAGAGACAGGACCCTAATTTCCTTTCCCTTTTTTATATGACAAGCCCCAATCCCAACAACTCAATTTGCTGTTCCTTTGAGACATTTTCCACCGAGAAAGAAATCGAAGAGGGAATAAGGATATGTCCAACCCTGAAACACAACAATGGAGGGTTTATAAGACTGATTTTTCCAAACTACTCTTTTTTTTTTTAATTTTTTAATGTTTTATTTTATCTTTTAAGAGACAGAGAGGGACAGAGCACGAGCAGGGGAGGGGCAGAGAGAGAGGGAGGCACAGAATCCAAAGCAGTTTCCAGGCTCTGAGCTGTCAGCACAGAGAGCAACGCGAGGCTTGAACTTGTGAACTGTGAGATCATGACCTGAGCCGAAGTCAGACGTTCAACCAACTGAGCCACCCAGGCACCCCTTCAAACTACTCTTACTGCATTGTGCTCACCACTGGTGTTGGCACGTGTTTTGCTCTCTCTTTTCTACCTCCGGGATCCTGGACCCCTAGTTCATTCAAAGGTAGGGGTCATTTCCTCTAATGGCAAAGAAAACAGAGGATTCAAGCACCTACTTCCTCACTGACATCAACCGTCTACCATATTCCCAGACAAAATCAGAATAAAGTGAATCAAACTCCTGTTCCTCAGGTTTCTCATCATTTTCTGGTTTCTCCAAAGTTCTTCTTCAACTTTCTTTAAGGGCTTTTCTCTCTCTAAAGATGTGTAGATTCCTCAGGAAACTTTTCTACCCCCCACCACACCAACACACACCCCGCTGAATTTGTTGCCCCATATTTGATCCCAGATTCTGAGAGAAATCAGGAAAGACCCAGTGCACTTGCCCAAATCTACTTCTTTGTCAACATCTCAGATCTAGGGGAATATCTTTTCATACATTATATCAGACACCATCCTCATGCTTTAGACAAAGAAGTCTTGCTACTTTGGGACCTACGAGTGGAAAGTCTGAGAGCTGGGACATTTGGATGATTTTTTTTTACAGGGAATCAGACTGGGAAGTGCCATCAGAAGGACTTCCCTTTTATATAGCCTCTGGATCAAGGAAAAATCTGACACAAGATGACTTGAGAAATAGTCTTAAGATCTGTTCACAAAAGGAAAAGATAACTCTTCAAATGATTTAATGAGAGATATTCATCTGTTCCTTTACTTAACAAAATACATTGAATGACTACTACATGCCAGGGACTAGAAATACTGAACAAGGCATGGACCTTGTTTTAGAGTTGCTAACAAAGTGATGGGAGATGAAGGAACTGAGACATCAGAATGTGGTATGATAAGTACTATGACAGAGATAGATAGATGATAGATGGATAGATAAATGATACAGAGAGAGAGAGAGAGAGAGAGAAAGAGATGGATAGATGGATGGATGGATAGATAGTTGATGGATGGATAGATGGATGGATAGATGGATGGATAGATAGCTAGATAGTTGATGGATAGATAATAGGTAGATGATAGATAGATAGATAGATAGATAGGAAAAGCATGTAAGCATCAAGAATGTTGTGTAGAAGTTAACTGACCGAAAGAACTCCAGAGGAGAGAGGAGATATGAACACAAGAGGCACTGAGCTAGGAGAATGGTCCTGGATTGGGAAGGCTGCCCAGGAGGTGCTGGGTGAGAGAATGGGAGCACTCTTTCACTGCCCAGGAGCTGTGTGGGGCCAGAGTCCATGCCTGCCAAAACTAGGGCTTTATATCACCTGCATCCTGGAAAATTGGAGGTTTCTTCATTTAGACCAAGCTGCCTATAGTAAGAACACAGCCCATCCACACCAAGCCTGCCCCTTTCTAGCTATCCTGGAGAGCTCTTCCCTGCAGTGCCAGGCTGGACAACTACAAAATTTTTGAAAAAGACACCTAGGCTGGGTGGTGATTCATACAAGCAGAGTCATATTTCTATACAATCATTTATTTAGTGGCTTAATGGTCAAACTCCATTGTATTGATGTGCCACACATTATTGAACCAGTTCCCTTATTGTTGGTCATTTGGGTTGTTTTTTATTAATGGTGCTGTGGTAAGCCATTAAAGAAGTTTTAAGCAGTAATTTATGTGATGTATTCAAGTTAACCACCTGAAAGGACCTTTATTTTTCATCAACCTTTAAAAATCTACTTTAACTTCATTATAATTTTTACCAACATGAACAACAAATCCCACCTCTGTCCTGTTGATCAGAACTCTGACTTTGTTTCACTGTCCTGCACAAGCAAATGGTTTGACTGCTCATTATAAAGACCCATCAGCTCTTTTAAAAAATATATCAATAGAGCGTGCCGTAAGGTCCTTTGAATCCCTCCCCTCAAAATCCTCACCTTGCTGTTCCCACCAACCCTGGATTGTTCCTACCCAATCCAAACCAAATGTCATCTTCCTGCTAACCTCCACTGAAAGACTTACCTTAAACCAAACTTTCATTCTCAGTAAGTTCTGACTTTCCCTTTCCTGTTCTGAGACATTGCCAACAATTTTCAAGGTTGTGGTCTCCTTCATGGCAGAGAGCTAGTAAGTTCAGTTTTGACTTAGCAACAGGTTGCACTGGTGAGATTTGAGGAGCCAGCTAATGACAGGGTCTACACATTTTGCATTGTGATATCCTCAAGCTGTCTTTTGGAAAGATTGTACTAGTTGATATTTCCACCAACGCTGCACCGGTGGTCCCATTTTCCCATCTCTCATCAATATAGGGGTTTTTTTTCACTGTATTTGCTAATTTGAGAGACAAAAGAATCAAACACTCATTGTTATTTGTATTTCTTTACTATGTGGTGAGCTGGACCATACATTATGATCTCTGAAATTGGACAGATTGGATCCTCTTACCAGGGCCATGTTAATCTTGGCTCTGTGCTTTAGATTCTAATACTGTGAAATGGGGTGTGTCGGTCTGAGTTCTCCAGAAAAATAGAATAAGACTTTTTTTCCATCTTTCTCTCTTTGA
The DNA here is from genome assembly GCF_027475565.1 of Acinonyx jubatus. Taxonomy (NCBI): domain Eukaryota; kingdom Metazoa; phylum Chordata; class Mammalia; order Carnivora; family Felidae; genus Acinonyx; species Acinonyx jubatus. Next base: position 109,695,441 of record NC_069386.1, on the reverse strand, counting down.
ACAATATCTAGACATCTCTAGATGTGGGGGAGGGTGTGGGGGAGGAAAGAGAAGGAGAGCGAGAAAGAGAGAAAGATTGATGGATATACTGTAAGAAATTGGCTCACATTATTACAGAGACTGAAAAATCCCTAGATCTGCAGTCATTAAGCTGGAAACTCAGGAGAGCCAAAGGTGTACATTCCAGTCTGAGTCCAAGGCAGGAGAAGACTGATGCCCCAGCTCAGAGATAGGCAGGTAAAGAGAATTCTTCCTTACTCAACCTTTATTCTATTCATGACTTCAATGGATTGGAAGGCCACCCATGCTGGGGAGGGCAATCTGCTTTACTCGGTCTACCAATTCAAACTTTAATATCATCCAGAAACACACTGACAAAAACACCAGAAATAATGTTTAACCTAATATCTGGGCACTTCAGGGCCCAATGAAGTTGACACAGAAAATTAATTATCACATAGGAGTAATAATTGTCCCTGCTAAAGAAAGGGTCGTGGGAATTAAATAACACAGGTAAAGTGCTTAAAATGGTGCCTGGCACATAGTGGGCACACAATAAAATATTTAAGAAATGAGATTCATCATTTCGTATCAGAAGGGGAAGATTCTATTACAAGTGTTGAGTTTAGCTTTCAACTCTTGAAAGATTTTTATTATACCATTTTCTAATTGTTTTCATGGTGTTAGTATGTGACAATAGTATGGTTGATCAACCAATTCTAGAATTTTGCTCAGAGGGTAAATGGGGCTTTATCATAGGAGAAGGTCAGTATCTGAGCAGGAAAGGAGCCTGTAGTCAGTGGGCTTCTCCCCAGCTGTGTGGCTGGGTCAGGGGTTACACCCCACTGGGAAATGGGTATAATGAGTTCCTGTTGATTTACTACCCCACTGTTCTGGTTAAAAATTTAAATAGTAATTTTCTTCTAAGTGCAAATCATAAGCCCATTCACTAAGTGAATTAATTTGAATGACAATGATGTAGAGAAGAAAAATGAGGACTCTGGTTTTTCATTGCAGACTAGGCCTCTATTTCTTTAAAAAAAAAAAAAAAGCAAGGAGGAAGGAATGGAAATAACAGTGTCAAACCAGGCAGGATCCCTGATGATGACTCAATGGCTCTCAGCTCCTGGAAATTACAATAAAAGGACATAAAATTACAGCACCAATTTCTCCAAAATGGCCCTGTACTTCTTCAGAAATGGTCTGAGACATTCAGGTATTCACATATATAGTCTTTGAACTAGAAAAGATAATCAAGATCTCAGTCCTCTGTTAAAAACCATCCAATGACTCCCCATCTCCCTGCATCTGACTTGAAATTCAACGTTGTGAAAAAGGCTTTCACTACCCACTGGATCTGGCCCTGCTCCAACCCTTGTTCTCTCTCAGATTTGGGGTGGGGGGAAAACCTCACATCTGCCACATTCCCAACCACCTTACGGGGTTGTTGGCGCTTTGACTCCTGTTCCTGTGTCTGTGCCAAATGATACTCTTTCTGCTCTGTGACTCCCCTCCAAGTGACATTCATCTACATTTTCAAAGAACACCACTTCAGATATTTTAACAGACAGGAGAATTTTAAGTGGAGAACCTATAGGTATTTTTTTTTTTATCAGCGTACTTACTAATTAAAGGATTGAAGAGTTTTTCATACTACTAAGCTCTGTTCTCATTCTCCCATATCAGAGCTCAAACAAGGTTGAATCACAGGAGGACACCCTCAAGCATTTGTTTTGAAGGATGAGACTATTCAATGAGGGAACGGAGAAAATTAGAGACCCTGAGAGGGAAAGAGGAAGATCATGAGGGAGAAGTTTGGACAGTTGTGAAGTTAAGAGGATTTATAGACATCTAGTCAGGGAAAGCTCTTGCCCCCACACATCCCCTCCACTCCTCCTTTCCTAGAAAGTCAGGGGTCTCCAAGACCACCTCAACGTCAATGTTTTGCCAGGAGGACTCACATGATTCAGTATTTAATCAACTCAAGGCTAAGATTTATTACAGCGAAAGGATACAAAGCAAAATCAGCCAAGGGAAGCCAGGCATGAGCTTTCAAGAGTCCTGTTTCTTTGGTCATACAGGACACATTTAATTCCCTCAGCAACAAATCATAACTCTATGATGCTACCAGCGAAGTTCAAGAGAGACTCAGTGCTTAAGGTTTTTACAGGGGGCTGCTCATGTAGGCACTGTCTGCTTAGCATGCCCCAAAATTCCAGACTCTCGGAAGAAAAGCAGCTGTTCAGCATACACCACATTATTTGCACAAACAGCTGAGGCACGGTGAGCTACTTTTCAGTTGAGGTGGTGGGAACCCTCCCGAAAGGTGAGTTCCCAGAGGCCACCTTGCAAGCTGGCCTCTCAAATCACAGCTGCGTCAGACCTGCTATGGTAATTCTTTCTGTATACGTTTCTGGGTCTGCTCAATGTCTCCTGCAACACTACTTTCCACCAAGTGTCCCACTCAGGGGACTGAGGCGGCTGTTGAGGTCCCTCGGAAAAGGGCAAACAAGTCGGCTTGGCAAAGCCATACATATATATACACGTACATTTCAAGGGACCTTTTCTTCCTGTGGTGTCAGAGCTTCTGACAAGATTTCTTTGCCACACTTCCCCCAAACCAGCTTCTCCCTGCCTCACTCCACTCCCCCACTCCTGGAATCAGTTGTACTGGCTAGGTGCATCTAATGTTCTCCTTGGCCTTTGGGAGTGAGTGTGGAAGCCCCCTGGCCACCCCCGACTCCAGAGGAGGATGAGTTCATTCATCAGGTATTACGGGGCATCTCAGGACACAGAATGGGCCAAGGAATCATGGAGAGTGACACTGCAAATAGCCCCAGCAGGAGGGACCCTGATCTGAGGGTAAATCACTCTGGAAATCACACCTAGAAGCATAAGGCAGGGGTGAAGGAAAGACTCTGGGGTCTGGGTTCAGGTTCTAGCTCTGTTCCTGGCTAATTGTGGGGTCCCAAACTCTGTATTTGGAAAGTGAGGGTGATAAACTCTATCTTGTATTTGTTAGGAGGATTAAATAAGAAACTCAACACAAAGTGCCAGTTCTCGTCTTTCATCTTTTCTCTGCTCTAAAGGGCTCCAAATCATGCCTGATTCTCTCAGTAGCTAAATTCCAATGTTCAAGGCATTAGAAGACAGCTCTGTAGTGTAAACAATAACCCTGCCTCACTCTCCCAGCAAGGATTATCGACCCAGACGAGGTCTGTTTGCTCAGCAGGAAAAGGCTCTGAATATAAAGGTTCCCACAGAAATCCCAGAGCCCCAGAAAGCTAGACTAAAGGAGAAAAAGTTTAAACAAGTTTAAGTTGAGAGTTGATGATAATCAACAAATATTTATCCTAGATCTATTCCTGGGATGGGGACAGCAAGGACTGTAAGAGAAGTAAGGGATGAGACCCAGTGGTCTTGACTCCTAGGGAGCTGGGATTCCATTAAAAAGAGGAGCTTCAGTCACTTGGAGTAATAAGACAGGTGTACAGAATAGAATGAAATCAAAAGTTTGTTTACAGGCAGAACAGGCTCTATAGCATGCTACAGGAATAGTCAGGAAGTAAGGGGACTGTCCTCTGGGCTTTTGCAGTAGGCAGCCCTTAAGAAGGCCCCCCAAACCCCCACCTCCAGTATTCAAACCCTTGGTAATACCCTCTCATGTGGGCTGGACTTAATGATTTAGTTCTAATAAACAAGATACAGCAGAAGTAATGGAATGTCACTTGTCTTTATAAAAAGACTGTAGCTTCAGGGGCACCTGGGTGGCTCAGTCAGTTAAGTATCCAGCTTCAGCTCAGGTCATAATCTTGCAGTTCGTGAGTTCAAGCCCTGTGTAGGGCTCTGTCCTGACAGCTCAGAGCCCAGAGCCTGTTGCAAGTTCTGTGTCTCCTTCTCTGTCCCTTCCTCTCTCTCTCATTCTCTCTCTCTCTCTCTCTCTCAAAAATAAATAAATATTAAAAAAAATTTTTTTAAAAGACCATACCTTCTACGTGGATATTTTACGTGCTTTCACTTGTTCACTTGCCCTAAGGAAAGCCAGTTGCCATGTCATAAGATGCCCTAAGGAGAGGCTCCCATGGCAAGAAACTGAGGTAGTCCTCCCACCAATAGCCAACAAGGAATTGAGCAGTGCCAGTGACCATGGGATTGAGCTTGGAAGTGGGCCTCCTAGTCAAATGACACTGCAGCCCTGGCTGATGGTTTTCAACCTTATGAGAGAACTTGAACCAGAGGCACCTACCTAAGCTGCACCTTGATTTCTGACTCCCAGAAACTGTGGGATAATGAATGTTTGTTGTTTGTCGCTACTAAGTCGTGGAATTAATACAGCTGACAAGAATGAGAGGGACCACAGGGGGTGGAAGGTGTGAGGGGGAAGGAGGTAAAGGAGAAAGGGGGACAGAAGGAAACAGAGATAAGGAGAATGAATATGAATGAATTTCAAGTGAACATTTTGGTGAGAAACACTATTGAGGAGACTAGCTCCTGGTTAAAAACCTGGTGTGTTTTTAGTCCTGACCATAGGTAATTACAGAGGCTTTGCCTGGCAGGTCCGGGGGGAAGCTGCCCTCGCCACAGCAGCCTTGGTGCACGGCCTCCATCGCATCTGGAGGGAGGTGCAGTAAAGCACTCAGGCCCCCCTCGCTGGTTTCGCTCTTGGTTTCTTTGCATTCCTAGCTGGGAGACACCTTTGTTCCCGTCTCCCTGTCTGAGGCTTGAGCAGCGGTCCTCTTCAGGTGCCCATCTCTGCTGAATCCTCCTTAGTGGAGGGAGGAATGGACGTGGGGGAGGAAACCCTGAAGACACTCTCTTCACTGTCTCAGTACCCAGTACTTTTCCACTCGGAGCCCTTCCCCCATCCCTTTCCCCCAATCTCAGGATCCAAAAAACTACCTTTTTTTCAGGGGCTTCCTCAAGAGCAAGACAACCCTCACATCTGTGCTGATCCACTTGACTCTGGACTGCTGTGCCTTTCCACAAAGGGAAATGGAACAGGGCCAGTCACTATCTTTTCCAGTTTTAGACTTGCTGATACCATAGCAATGAGTGATTTATGGTTTAACTCTTTCATTTTTGGCTTGTTGCTTTAACCAGGTACTCTGCCACCTGGTAGCTCCATCCTCACTCTCCCAGCTCGGGTGAGCCTCTGACAATGGTCACAAAGGTATGGAAGGAGCAACATTTGTGGCCTAGGCTGGACTCTAGCTGGAGAAAATGAGAAATAAGAGCCCTAGAAAAACTCAGCTCCATCACTGAAGAAGATGACTTCCAGAGAAGGAAACCAAAGCTCCTGGATGGAAATGATGGATAGAAGGTATGTTCCTTGTCATCTGTCATCTTCAATAAGTCTCCACTTGTTTTTTAGAGCATCATCCACTTACAGACAGGTGCAGCCCCTGTCCTCTGGGGCCATGCTGTCCTGATGACTTTGCTAGCATCATCAGCATCACCTGAGAGCTTGTTGGAAATGCAGAATCTTGGGCTCCATTCAGACCTACTGTGTTATAATCTGCACACTAACAAGATTCCCAGGTGATTTGTAAGCACGGGTCTAAAACAGGCTGACAGACTCATACGATTAAAAACAAACAAAAACAAAATCCTAAAATGATTGTGTTAATAAGGGAAGTTGAGAATTGGAATCAACTAATTAATCACTCACCCAATTATTTATTTATTAAAAAATATTTAACGATCATCTGCACTGGACATACAAAACTGAAAATCAATATACACAAGTTCTTGTGCCCCAAAGAACTTAGAGCTGGAAGAGCAGTCACACATGTAAATAGCCAAAGAAGAGCTGTCGCAGGTACTAAAATGGAAGTATTTACAGGTATAGAGGGGCATAAAGAAGGCAACATTCCACACAAAAGGTGTGAAGGATCAAGAACAACTTGAGTTGAGTCTTATAGATGACTGTAACCAACGGCAGAGAAGGAAACTCAAGGCTGAGGTTTCTAAAAGCTCGTCCCATTTGGCAAATAGTTTGGTGTGGCTGGGGAATGGAAACGCAGGGTGGGTTTGGCAAAAAATGGTGCTGGAGCAAGATACAGGGCAAACTTGTGAAGGCCTGATGTACCCATGCTAAGGAATTTGGATTGTCTCCTGTAGGAATCTGTGGACAATGTCTCAGGTTGCTTTTGCAAAAGAAGACCCATTTAAAAGTGGCTTTCGTTGTAAGGGCATTTAATTTTCTCATATAATAAAAAGGCCAGCAATTGAAAGCTGAAGAGACTCATCAATGTGGGGCTCTTTCCACAAGCACAATATGGGAGTCCAGACCCAAGCATCACAGCTTCAACACACAACATCCGGAAGCAAGTAAAAGGGAATTCTTCTCCCTTGTATCTTTTTCATTAAAGAGAAACTTGCTTCCCAGAAGCCCTCAGAAGTCTTCCCCTCAAGCCCAGTTAGCCAAGGCATATTCCTATGCCTTAGCTGCAAGGGAATCTGGGAAGGTGAATATTTGGCACTTTGGGCATCTCCAACAGGAAACCAGCAATGCCAACTTGTAAGAACAGTGTTGGGAATGGCTGAGGAACGGTGACGAATAGTATCTGACACAGGTGGGTGTTAAGCAGGGGAATCAGGTGATAAGATTTACATTTGTCAGACAACTCTGCCGGCAGCATGGAGAAGAGCTGGATGGGGAGTTAAGAAGGTAATAGAAGGGTAGGCTGAAGGTAGATCTGTGGGAGATGGTGGACCATTAGTGGCCCTTGGAGGAGCCAATCTCTCCATGTACACACGTGAGACATCCTGCTGGAGCACACAAAAGCAGTATATGGGCCCTTTCAGGGCTGAGGTGCTACCTAAACCAGTGATTTCTGTATTATTACAATCCCTGTAATCCCGTCTCAGCCTGCCAGTTGAAGAGGTTTGGGAAAATTAGGACTACATAGGACACATTGGAATTCATTTGTTTCCCATAAAATTACATGTGACTCTGTTGAAAATCATGGGTTTGAACTGCACATGTCTACTTATATGCAGATTTTTTTGGATAAAAAATGTGCTATAAATGTATTTTCTCTTTCTTATGATTTTCTTTTTTTAAAAAAGAGTCTATTTCTTTTGAGAGAGAGCACGTGAGTAGGGAAGGAGCAGAGAGAGAGAGAGAGAGAGAGAGAGAGAGAATCCCAAGCAGGTTCCACACTGTCAGTGCAGAGCCTGATGTGGGGTTCAATCTCCCAAACTGTGAGATCATGACCCGAGCTGAAGTCAAGAGTCAGATGCTTAACAGACCGAGCCACCCAGTCACCCCTCTTAGGATTTTCTTAATAACATTTTCTTTTCTCCAGATGACTTTATTATAAGAATACAGTACACAGATACATGATATTTTTAAAAATGTATTGTTTATCCAGTCAACAGTAGACTATTAGTAGTTAATTTGGAGGGAGTCAAAAGTTATACTTGAGAGTTTTACTGCACACAGGAGTGGGGGTCGGCACCCCAACCCCTCTCATTGTTCAAAGTCAACTGTATAGTAATAGTTAATACTGAGGAGCTTTATGTTGGAAAGCTCCAAAAAAGTGTCCTTAGGGCCAACTGAGTAAATGTTTAAAAGGGCTTATAAAACTGAATTTCCAGAAAGCATTTCAGACCAACCTTTCAACAGCTGTCATATGTACAAGTTATTGGAAAGGTTTTTCAAAAGGCTAAGACATAAACCTCTGGCCTTTGAGAGCTTGTTTCTGGTTTGAGGAACAAGACTTACAGATATGGATAGTACCAGATATGTTCTGATTAGAGATGTTGTAGCTGTAAGGGACCAAGGCCAATACAAATAAAGGACAAGGATAGGAGGTTATGAAAATCCATGCCAGTCAGGGTAGGAAATAGAGTAAAGCAGAGCCTCATGATACTAGAAATCACCAAGAGCCATGGCCCTTCTATCCTCTTTCTGGGGAACATGGTCACATATGCCCATGTGTCTCTGTATTGATTCCATCCTCTTGCTTCTTTTAAAAAACTAGCCTTTTCTGCTTACAGTTTCTGCACAAAGCCCAACATGGTCACCCTAGTACCAGGATCTGTGTGGCCTTCCAGGTCCTGTGCCTTATGCCACCTAACCATAATTTCAACATGTCATTGGCAGATGATCAGTCTATGAATGGGGTTCCTTAGGGTCAGGTGTCTCTTTCTGTTCTAATCAGCTGAGGTCTCAGTCGGGGTGGGGAGAGAAGAAAACCAGATATGCCCAGTACAGCCAGCCAGGATCCAGTCCATGTTGAAGTGGACACCTAGAAGACCTAAGGACCGAGGGGCAGAGAGTCTGTGGAGCTGGTGAAGGAATAGGCTTTTCTTGTCAGGAGACTCTGAACTGGAAACATTACTCTCTTTTTTACATCATTTCTGTTTTCTGTACATTTTTCCAAGATGAGAGTCAGACTCCAATAGTAGGAACATGAAGAACATCTAACTTCCCAGGCCACTGAGGAGGAGAAGCAGGGTCACTGGGAACCATGTTTCTAAGGTCATCTTTTCTGAGCGTCCGAGTCACTTCACTCCTCTGAACCTCATTCCCTCCTCTAGAAAATGAGGGGCTGCACTGAATGATTTCTAAGCTTCCTCCCAGCTGTGTCATTCTGTGACTGTCGGCTTTCTTCTTAAAGAGAGGGGTCAGAATAATAAAGAAGTGAGGAGCAAGTCTTCTCATTGTAGAAAGAGGGCATCATTACTCATTTGCTGAAGTACAATGTTTGGTCAGCATTAATCACCTCTCATTTTTAGAAAATAATGTGACACGGGAGGAACCAAGATCCTAACTCTGAAGTGTAATTAAAACAAAACAAAACAAAACAAAACAAAACCCAGAGACAGACCTCTGCTTCCTACTGCAGTCTATTCTGGTGGCAGTGGAAGAAAAGATGCTGAAGAATCCTCTGGATGTAACATCTGAAATGATAACCCTCCATGTCACGAACCAGGAAAAACTGAAGGCAGCTCCAGAGTCTGGAGACTGAGAGAACTGTAGTTAATGAAGTGGTGTAGCTTCCAAGTGACTCTAGAGGTCAATGAAAGAGCTGAGCACTGGAAGGATGGAACTGCAGTAAACTGATAATCAGGAGTGCTTATGGAGGGGCAGTTATTACCATGGGCCTCTGAACTTTCACTTGGACTCAATCTCTCAGCCTGAAGCAGCTAAAACCCCTGGCTGCTCACCTAGAAGAGACAGGTTCCTGCCTTGGAGCTACTGCAACCACTTGACATCCATCACAGCCCAGCTGTCACTCGTGACAAGCACACCGGACTCTATCACATGGGAGTAAATTAGCTTGACCTTTAGGAGAAAAGGAAAATATGTCACCTTCTAACGCAGGCAATAGGCAGATGTCCCCTGCTATAAAGAATGACCTCACCGTACAGCTTTTCAAAGAGGTAGACAAGGGCCCCCAAAGAGAGCTGGGAATAAAAAATTAAGGTCAGAGCAAAGGCACACAGCACAAAGTTTAATTCCCATTGGCTTTCCATGATGTTCTCACAAGTATCATTTTTCTCAGGGTCTGATCTCTCTCCCTTCCTTCCAACCTTTCTTGGATATCTAATTAGCTTAGAAGGACAGCCAGGGTCTTTGTGTCATTAAATTGGATTTGGCCGTGAGGCCAGCATTGCTTGACAGTTTGAGTCATTTTAGGGGGTAGGATGTAAAGGAAGAGGCTTCTTTCTAAGCAGGTGTCCAGGACAGCTTCCTGGGTGGGCCTTCCTAGAGATAATGGTAGGAAGGGGGTATGCCAAGTACAGGGAATATACTCCACCCAAGGCTCTGCTCATGAATGAGCACCATCCTTCTCTTTCAGAGAGAACAGTGGGATCCAGCCCTGGTAAGGATCCTCAGCCTTGTTTCAAGACAATCTCGGGGCGCCTGTGGGGCTCAATTGGCTAGGCCTCTGACTTTGGCTCAGGTCATGATCTCACGGCTTGTGAGTTGGAGGCTTGCATGGAGCTCTGTGCTGACAGCTCAGAGCCTGGAGCCTGCTTCAGATTCTGTGTGTCTCTCTCTCTGCCCCTCCCCTGCTCTCTCTCTCTCTCTTTCAAAAATAAATAAACATTAAAAAAATTAATTCAAGACAATCTTTCCAGCCTGGGGACATTTGTTTCCATTGACCTGGGCACTGCTTAGAGCTGATGAGAGACAAATGGAAAGCAATCCCTCTGACCAGAAAGGAAACTGTTCCAGGTGACCTCAAGGCAAGGGACATTTTAGTTAGCTTATATCTTGGTTTGAGGTTTTGCTGGTTCTCTTGGTGTGACTGGATGACATCCTGGAGTGAGAAGGTGGGCAGGGACTCCTTGGAGAGAAATTCTTCTGGCCTGATGAGTGGGTTCAGAAAGATTGCCAGCCATCAGAGTGAGGTTTAAAGGCCATGGGAACAAAAACAGAACTTCCTCCCTTCTGCCTACACAAACCCTCCCAGGTTCATCTCTTTCATGAAACCTTCTCTGTCCACTCCAACCCTCATTGATCTGTCCCTCCTTTGAACTCCTAATGGAATTACTGTCCCAAAACTTATGGGATCACAGATCTGGAAGGATGTTACTTAGAGATCATCCAGTGCATTGAGGATTGGGATGAGAGTATTTCCCAGATGAGGAAACTGGTGCTCAGCAAGGTGAGGTGGGTAGCCTTAGTGTATGGGAGTCCTTAAGGGGACAAAATAAATCACTATTGCCTAAGTTGAAAAGCTTATGTGATGAGCTCCCCCATTCTCAGTGCGGAGGTGAAGGGAATGCCAGAAGCTCAGAGCGAGCCTCTGTGTTGTCTCCAAAGAGATCAAGATGTGGCAGCCTTATTCACTGATGCCCTGAAAGCCTCGTATAAAAGGGGTCACTTTTCCTTTCACCCTTGTTCACCTCTTCCTTGTAGGAAGCTCCCATCTCACTGTGGCTGCCTAGAATCAATCCTGGTCTTTGTGCCAGGCTTATGCTTAATTCCCACAGTCTTGGAAGGCATGGGTTCCTCCCCCATCTCCCAGGTGTAGGAGAGGGAAAAACTCACCATCAAGGGCTGGCTTGTCTCCTATCCTGGAGTTTGTGGGCTCCCTCTCCCCATTAAAGAAGAAAAGTCTTCCCCAGCCTTCTCTTTTTAGAAGAAAAGGAATTTACTAGTTTAATACAAAGGAATGCAATAATAATTAGCTAATCCTTATTACGTATCTACAATGTGCCAAGTACGGCTGTAAAGACTTCACATAATTAACTCACTTTATCCTCCAACAACCCTATGAGGAGGGTATCATCATCACCTCATTTTGCAGACAATGAAACTGAGGCTCCAAGATGTGAATTTGCCCAAGGTCACCCAGCTGGTAAATGGCAGAGCTGAGATTTAAATCCAGGCTATCCTGTTCCAGAGTCTGGTAGTTTCTCCAAGATTCAATAGAGTCTTGCACACAATGCACAATGGAATGCAATAATAATATTATACACTTCGGGATGGCAAGACCCCAAATTGCTTGTTCCTACATTCCAAAAGGCTATAGGGATATTTTAGTTCTTTTCTTGAATGAAGGCCTAAAGAGGCAGCTTGGGGCTTCTGAGTACTTCTGAGTCTGGCATCATAGACCATGTGAAGAGTGTGTTCTTGACTGGGTGAAATGATAATAGCAAACACTTTCTGAGTACTTGCTTCATGTAAGGCACTATGCTTAGCATTTTACAGAAAGTGTCTCGTTTGCTCTTTACTACACTTTTATAAGGAAACTCCTATGTAATACCAACACTTTGTGGATGGGGAAACTGATGCTTAGTCCAAGGATCCATGGGTAGTAAATATCAGAGCCCATGCTCTAAGAATTGCCATTATACATGCCTCTTCCAGAGTGGTATGTGAGCAGCAGCACTGACTTGATGGCTCTGAACAGAGGTTAAGAGATCCTGTAGGTGCAAGACCACCTTTCATAAGATGGCTGTCCCTCACCAATTCATTGATTTGCCTCACCCACCTTCTTGACCAGTTACCCAGCTGAGTGGGGCCGTCAAGTTCAGCATTGACTGTAACTATGACTGCACCAGAGTTGATTGAGCTGATTCTAGCTCACTGTGACCTTGGACAGCATCACAAGCCAAAAGGAGAGAACTGATTCAGTGGGGGTAAGTAAGGTTCAAGAGTAATTCCTTTTTGGCTGTGATTCACTGCAGGTTGGCAGAGGGAAAGCAGTGTTGCAAGGACGCAGTACAATGTAATGATTAAGTGTAAGATTCTAGAGCCAGATTCCTTGGGTTCTAAACTCTAGGTCTGCAACTTACTAGCTGTATAACTTTGGGAAAATTATTTAATTTCTCTGTTCCTCAGTGTCCTCATTTATAAAATAGGAATGATGATAGGGCCTACCTCATAGGATTATTATGAAAATAAATAATGCAGTATTTATAAAGCTCTTAAAATAGTATAGAGCATACAGTAAGTGCTATAGAATTTTTATTAAATAAGCATCGACAGCAGACCATATCTTAAAACTTTATACCCTATCTTCTCGTTGGTATTGCTGGGGTAGAGGTGGGATGCTGTTGACAGGGTACAGAGTGGATAGGGACAGTAAACCAGCTTGCATTTATGCTGTGTGGCCATAAAGGTGATGAGTTTAGAAAGGACAAACTTTCCTTGACTGATTTATCCCTCAAGTCATACTGTAAGCACCTAGGAGGCAAGAGTCATGTTGCTTAGTTTTCATCCCCTAGAGTGGCTGACAGAAGAATAGAGTAGGTACATAATAGATGCATGTGTAATGATTCTTTTACACTCCATACATTCTACCCTAGTTTAGTCCCACATTAAGGTTTACCTCGATGGCTGCAGGTCTTCTAGTGGGGCTCCTTATCCCCCCTCCTGCTGCCTCCAAAGGTGCTGAACACAGCTTCCCACAACTACCCTTCCCAGGGCACATGCCACTCCAATGCTCAGAAACCTCTGATGACTGGTCTTGGCCCTCCGCAAGAACATTTTGGCTGGACTTCAGGCTCTGCACAATCTGTTCTCAGGTGACATTTCTAAACTGTTTCCCTCAACCCCGCTATTGGCAGCTGTGTTCTAGCCGAACTATTAGCCTCTCTTTCCCCATGGGTCTCTTCCGTCATCTCCATATGTTCAAGTCCTACCCTACCTTGAAGATGTACTCAAATGCTCCCTGATCTCTCCAACCAGAAGAGGTTTCCCTTCTTCTGAATTTCATAGCACTTTATACCTGATCTTCCATGTTTGTCATATCCTGGTCTGTCTTATAGTTATTTATGAAATTAAATGACCCTCTCTCCAGCAAGAATGTAAGCTCTTCAGGGCGATGTGTCTAATCCATCTTTGTATCTATCATATGCCTTAGTAGTACTTCTCACATATACTAGGAACTAAATATTTTCTGGACTTATGGATAGATGGATTATGAACAGACAAATAAGCTTTCTTGATGATGAAGAATTTCCAAGGGGAGTCCTTTATCTTTACATTTTCAAAAGACACTTTAGTCCCAGGATCTACTCTCATTCATGAAGTAAGAAATGGCACAGGGATTCAATGTTGCTTGACTTGACAGGTGCATTGGGTGGCCTACAAATTTCAAGATGGGGCCTGGAGGGCAGAGAAGTGAAAGAATTAGTGCCTAAGTCCAAGACTAAAGGAAATCCCTTTTTCCTGGTCAATATTCAAACTATTTACATACCAGGATGCTCAGGACAGTGTGAATTATCCTCTGCTATTAGAGATTATTAGGAAATAGGTACCTCAAAAGTTGAAATCATTCACCAATTGCTAGGGGCAGTGAGTTGATCATTCACAGCTGAGAGAGGAAAAAGAAGGAACTTTTATTGAGTGCCAACTATTATCTTATAAACATAAGACGTCGATTTTATGAGATAGATATTAGTTTCCCAATTCTACAGATAAGAAAAATTAAAAAGGTGAAGTAACTTGCCCAAGATCATGTAGCTAGAAGTGGTGAAGCCTAACTTTAACCTCAGTTCTGACATCCAAGTCCCTGTTCTTTTCACAAAGCAAAACATTACACTCTTTGTTAATTCTCATTGCAGTCTCACTCAAGTTAGAAAATTCTATGCTTCCTTGTATTTATGCCTTGAATACTCCTTTGCTCTAGGTGACCTCTTCATTTAGCACCTCCACTGAATTAGTTGAAGTGATTAACCCTCATTGTGGTAAAAAAACTACTCTCAAAATCTCTATGGCACAACACAATAAATATATTTCTCACTCATATCATAGTTGAATACAGTTGGGCAATTCTCCTCCAACCAGTGACCCAGGGATCCAAAGTTCTTCCAGATTGAGACACTGTAACCTTAAATATATAGCTTCCAATGTTACCATCGAAAAGGAAGAGGGTGGGGACAATTGCAAGTGGTGTTTTATGGCTAGGCTTGGAAGTGTTATACATCATCCCATTTGTCAGAACACAGTCACATAGCCTCAACCTAAATGCAGAGAAGAATGGAAAATGTAGTCTTCCTATGTGTCCAGGAAAAAGAAACAGGATTGGTAAAAAGCATTAGCTGATTTCTGACACACTCACTGTATCAATCAGGGTTCTTACAGGAAACAGATGGCACACTCAACTGGAATTTTGAATTTAATGAAGGTACTATTCACAGAGGTGAATGGGGTTAAGGGAGTCTGTATGGGTTTTGAAGTATCCTGTAACTAGCAAAAACAGGAAGCCTTATACCACCCCTAGTCCAAGGGCAAGGAGAGAAAAACATGTTATTAGAGCCCATTAAGAGCTGGAGCCATGGAAGAAGGGCTTCCTGACAGAAGCTATAGTTGTAGAGAAATGAAACCACTGCCAGAATTGCAATGCCTAAGCAGGACGGAAATGGAGGAAGAAATACCCTGACCCTGTCTTCTTCCACCCTCACATCTCCTGCCAGTGCCTTTCTATGGCTAAAGCCAACTGGAAGCCAGGGGGAAGAAAGCCTGGGTAATGCCATCCACAGAGGTCAGCCTCCCAGGGCACAGGGAATGACAGACAACGGATCTTGAGGATAGAGATTCAAAAGAATAATCAACTCACTGCGCATTCCCTCTGAATGCCTCCCTCCCCTGGGAAGAATCACTCTCCCTTAGATCCTTCCCTCTGTGCTCTGCCTCCTCCAGTTCTGCCTATTCAGATTCACTTCCCTCAGCTAGGCACCCTGCATCACATGCCCTTCACCCTCTCCTGCCTCTGCCAAATCTTCATAAATGGGGTGGGGGAGAACATAGAATTACCAACAATCCTTAGTTTTTCCCAATAGGACATGAAGAGAGAAGAGAGGAACAGCCAGGGCTGAGAGAGCCCCTGTTCTGAGAGATCTTACACTCCAGACCGTGAATGACTCAGTCCTTTACTCCTTCCTGTTTCTTTCTGCTCCCTCCCCCAGCACACCCTGTCCTCCACCTTCAGTAACCAGCCCTGGACCTGCATCAGACCTGGCTCGGTGCTGATTGCGATTAACTGTGCAGGTATGTTCACAGCAATTCAGTGCTCTTGCCGGGCTAGGAGAAGCAGCTGTGGTAATTACAGTGGATTTCTGGAATGGAAACTAATGGTGCAGGTTCACATCTAAAATGCTTTTGATACTCTTCATCATTAAAAGGCCATTAAAGGTACAACACATATATTACTGGACATCAAATCTACATTGATGTAAAAAGAAATTAGGCTGATAATTGTTCCTAAGACCATTATCTCGAGTGAGTGAGGGCACGTGGTACCCCGTGCCATTCTACAGAAGGGCTTCCACTGACCCTGATCAGTTCAGTTTAGACAACACTGATTAAGCATGTCTATGTGCCATCCTAACCAGATGTCTCCGTCTGTGACTGCACTGATTTAGACTGTGACTTTCAAGGACTTGCACTCTGTTTTATAGGCTGAGTGCAAGGAAAACCCTTGCAGGCCTTGAAAGACCACAAAAGTTTGAAGCAAAAGCAATAAAAGAGACTGCATGAGTCTGTGACCCCAGCAAGAGAGGGAGACCACGATGTGTAAAATGATAAGACAGGGATGGCAGAACCACCTAACAGAGTGCTTTGTGTGTAATACGTATTCAATCAAAATCAGTTTAATTATGAAATTAATAAATGACCCAAAGGGATCTCTTTATAGCCTTCATGTAAGGATAGGGATTAGGCCATTCTTACTGGCTTAGATCCTAACTATCTCCCCCAAACCACCACCAGAGAGTCTCATCCAGAAGACTTACCATAGGCCAGGCTCTCCTCACTTAACCCTGTGCGTCTACATTCCCATCACCTGGTGGGGCCCAGTAGATCCAGCTGCCACCCCCTTGTATCACCGTCACTGCACCCCTCGCCCGGCTCCTCATTATCACTCCCCTTGTCACTTAGGTTGTGAGTTAGGTGACAACACCACAGTCTTATTTCCAGATCCTCCGAGATGTTAAAGAGGATGAACGAAGAGGGAGAGGGAGCTCTGAGATTAATGGGCCACTGACCTGTCCCCAGAGAACACTGAGGCTGGAAGGCAGTGCAGAAGTAAACAGTGACACAGAGAGAGCACCTCACAGAGGAGACAGAGAATTAAATACATGCCACATGGCTTATCAGCTCTCCATACCAGATCTCCATACCAGATCCAGTCACTGCCAGAAAAAAACAGATAAATAGGTAAAAAGACTGTCACCAGTACAGGTTTGAGCTGGAACCAGCACGAGGTCTCTTGAAGCCCCTCAGCCTCAGAAGCAGAGACAAAGATATGACCGAAGCCCATGGAGAAGGTGATGTTTGCAAGCCCAGAAGAGACCAGGGACAGGGCGGTCATTCCTGAAGTGCAGGCCTCCCTTGTATCTGGGGCCACGTTCAGAATATACCACCGGGTTGAAAGTCCACCATGGGAGGGCTGGTTAAATAAATGATGGTACAGCTATAAATTATTGTAGTATCTGTATATACTGATACGGAGAGGTCACCAGTAGCAGGGGTATAAAATAAAAGGGAATAAAGGTAGTATAATATGCAGCCATTTGTGTAAAAAATGGGTGAAAATAACATAACTTTATATGTTTGCTTATATATGCATATTTCCCCCAAAGGATATGTAAGAAACCAGTGACATTGATGAACCACAGGAAAAGGAAGGGAGTGGCTGGAGGTCTGAGGTAGGAGTGATATTCTCATTTCCATATCTTTAAAAGTTTGAATGTAACTATGATTTATTCAGAATATAAAATAAAGTAAAATCATTTCTAAATGAATAGGGAACTGTCATTTATTGAAAATGTTTCAGGAACTTTGCATATATTATCTAATTTACTTCTCTCAATTTTATTGAGTCCTACTTTTTATTTTTATATAATTTTTTTAAACTTACAAAAGTAATACACACTCAACGCAGAAAATCTGAGAAACTCACACACCTAGGGAAAAAAAAAGAAAAACCCAGCTGTAATCCTAACTACCCTCAGAGGTAACTACTGTTAAAATTTTGGCATAAATAGGCTCTTGGTTATATAGTTGTTTTGTTAAAAAAGGAAGCACGGTGTTCATATTGTTTTTTGTAACTTGCTTTTCTCACTTTTCACCACAGCATGAACAGTTTCCCATGTCAACATTATTCTTCTATACAAGATCATTCCAAGTGGATACATGATATTGTTTAATATGGAGGTATAATTTATTTAATAAATTATCTATATTTAAAAATACCATTTAAACATTCTTACATGTTAAGTTGACATGGCTAGCCAACAGCACAGCTGAGATTAGCATTCAGAGTGTGTCTGCCTTCAAAATTGGAGTTCTTTCCACCACTCGACACTGCCTGGATCTGCTTACTGGATCACAGATTTTCGTGATTTGGTTGTAGGGGAATATTATAAGGACCGTGCTCCATCAGGAAGATGTTTGGACTGAACACAACAGATTCCTAGAGGTAGGGAAAGTAAAATGAGATGTTGCCAGAGCTGTGCACACCTCCCTCTCAGAGATGAAGAAGTCACCTTCATCTTGGGGAAGCTGTTTGTGCTGAGCTGTCTGTTGGCAACTCAGCATAACCACTGCCCTACCCTAAATCCTCCTCTGCATTGTGGGAGAGAAATCTGGAACTACACTTCTGGGGATCTTCCTTCCTATATGGTTCTGGGTTATATTCTGTCAATGAGAAGCACTTATGTAAGATTTAAGGCAGAAGAGAAGTAATTTTTCTCTGGTGGCAACTGGGGCCAAATATATAAGCAGATGGCAGAACCCAGGTCTGCAGTGATTTCTGGGCAAGCTTCTGCAAATCACCTGGTTTGGTAGCACAAGCAGTTGTGACTGCAGTGGCTTCCCTGACCTTCACTTCTCCAGCCCATCTAATGCTCGTGGAGGCCTCTAATTCCCTGTATTAAACCCTTCCTACTTGGAACACCAACAGTGGATTCTGTCTCCTGACCACGCATTAAGCAAGACTTTAGGTGAAAGATGTGGTCCTTCAGGAGGTCAGGAAGATTTTTTTCCCACAATTCCCCCATCCCGCCTCCTGCCAAAGACTTAAAAAGCTACTGTACTTGTGTGATTTCTCCATTTGGTCACTTTTTGAAGATATTAAAAGAGCATTAACGAACATTAAAAGAGCAGATGTGTCAGGCATCTGGATAGAGCCACAGACCAGAGGTACACATATGGCCTAGTGGGAAGGGCAGGCAGAACAACCAACAACACAAGTCAGTGAACTGAATCTCTTCTGTGTCCTCTCGGAAGAATGTGGTATCCAGATGTCATTTCTCTCAGGAAGCCTCCCTACCTTTTCTTTTTTTCAAGTTTATTTATTTATTTTAAGAGTGTGTGTGCCTGTGAGACCATGAGCAAGGGAGGGGCAGAGAGAGGCAGAGACAGAATCCCAAGGAGCCTCCACGCTGTCAGCACAGAGCCTGACACAGGGCTCGATCCCTCAAACCGTGAAAGCATGACGTGAACTGAGATCAAGAGTCAGACGCTTAACTGACTGACCCACACAGGTACCCACATCCCTATCTTTGTAAGCAGAATTAAGTGTATCCTCCATAGTGTTACCAAGGTAACTTGTACACACATATCTCCTCTAGGGTAGGTCTTAGATATAAAAACCAATTATAGCAATGTGCTCTCCCCCACCAGACTTTTTCCCTTGAAATAAAGTGTCATCTACTTATCAACCTACCCTTCTAGGTAGCTGTATATAGACTCACTTAATAAAAGTTTGCTGAGTGAATAAATGAATGAATAACTCTCTGTCTCCAACAGCTCTGTTTTAGCAGCCAATTCAGGATTATATGCTGTTTTACCTCAAAATGGGAATGCTGTGCCCTGTGTATATCCTGAATTATAAATGGTGTTGAGCACATTAATTTCTTTAATGTTTGACCAATGAACCCTTGCTAGAGTCATGAAGTGTCTCATACGTCTCTTTTTTTTAATATAAAACTGTTAACGTAATTATCATAATTATTTAAGAACCGTGCATGCATAAAGATAAGAATTGAAGGGAATAGATAAAAATTGAAATTGCTTATTATATAAGGATTTTTATATTACACTGAACTTGTTCTTTACTTGTGATTTCTGTTAATGTTAAACTATTTAGCAACATGGCTCTTTAAGGGGCACCTGTCTGGCTCAGTCAGTGGAGCATGTGACTCTTGATTTCAGGGTCATGAGTTCAAGCCACATGTTGGGCATGGGACCTACTTAATTAAAAGAAAAAAATGGTACTAACAATGGTGGTCTCAGCTGTGCTCAGTTTCCTCATCTGTAATATGGGGGTGATGGATGAGACTCCTCTTTCTTTGCACTCCACACATCCAATATATCACCAAATCCTGTTAGCTCTGCCTTCAAAACAGTCCCCCCCAAATGATGAGTTTTCTTCCACTATGACCACTTTGGCCTGAGCCGCCATCATCTCTCACTCAGAAGATAATAAGAATGATAACAGTAACTCAAGCACAGAAGCAACATTTGCTTTGTGCTATTACAAATGTTTTTAACTCATTTAATCCTCAAAACAGCCCTGTGTTCTAAGAATTTCACATTTAATAACCCATTTAATCCTTACAAAAAACCCTATGAGGTAGGTACCATTATTATCCCCATTCTACAGATGAGACTGAGACACAGAGAGATTACACAGTTTGCCCAAGGTCATGCAGCTAGTAGGTGGCATAGCTGGGATTTGAACGCAGGCAGTCTGGCTCCAGAGACCCTGCTCTTACTACCTAAGCTTTTCACTTCTAAGATCACCATATGTCCTAACTGGTCTCATTGCTTCTGTCTCTATCCCCAACTACAGGCTATTCTCAAGGCAGCTACCTGAGTAATTGCTTTTATTACATAAATGAGATCGTGTCATCTCACTGCTCAAAACCCTTCAAAAGCTTTCCGTTTCATTTAGGCTAAGTCCTTATGCTGGTCTGCAAGGTCCTGCACCATCCAGTCTTCCATGACCTCTTTTCAGCTCTTTCTCTTCCATTCTCTTTTCCAGTCACACTAGCTGCCCTGCTATTCTTTGAACAGTCCAGGCATGCTCCTGCCTCAGAGGTTTTGCATTTGCTGTTCCCTCTGCAGGGAATGCTCTTCCCTAGTCAGCTGCATTCCTCACTCCCTTGTCTCCTTCAAATGAGGCCTCCACCAACCCCCTCTAATTTAAAATGATAACCTTCCACCTCCCACTTCACACCCCTCCTCTGCTTCTCTCCTTCATCTCCATCATAATTCTTAACATTTGGAATACTGTAAGTTTCATGTATTTATTTATTGCCTGTCTCCCTCCTTAATAATAAGCCCCAGGACGGTAGAAATCTTGTCTTCTGCCCTATCTCTAAGGCTTAGCATAATGTCTGGAAAGTAGTATATATTCAATAAATATTTGTCCAGTGCATAGTTTCCAAGGTCCTTCCAACTACCGCCATGCTCCTGGTAACATCACATTTAAATAAACCAGTGAGCATGGCTTTGCTGCTCACTGGACATACACGCTGGCAGAAGGAATTGCCAACTATAGTATTTGTATGGGAAGAAGGGGGATGAGGAAAGGGGAGGATAGGGAAGGCAGAGTGAGGTGTGACAAGCTCTGGGCCAGGAAGCACAGCCAGCTTCAACTAGAACTACTAAGATCTGCCTTATTAATACTTGGTCCTGCATTATTAATCATATCTGTCTATTAAGAATGCATTTTAAGAATGAAGAAAAAAAAGCCAGTTGTTCCGTTAAAGCTTATTACTTTGTGTTGCTGGCTGTTTCCAGCCTGTAGCCCAGGCTAATTTTCCTGGGCTACATGGCATAGCCTAAATCTGTGCATTGCAGCAGTACTGGGTTCTAAGACACCTCTAGAAAGTAAGGTCAACTCCAGGGTAACTGATAAAGTCTCACAGTTTTCTTAAGAATTGGTTTTATGTCATGACTCGGAGGGAACTGTCTTAGGATATATGTTGCAAGAGCTCCAAAAGGACTTGGAAATCTTGGGCCCAGGAAACCATGAGGATCGGAGTAAGGGGCTAAAGAAGTAAAAGAATTGGGGAAAAGCCACCAGAAAAGAACAGTCTTGGGACAAAGCAATCAACCAGCTGAGCAGACATCTTTTTAGGGGGGATTTTGAGGTATCCATTGGAAATGTAAAGTTTCTTGGTCCAAGAAGCATGAAGCATGATGGACTTTGGAGGGCAGAGTCCTCCTGGTCCCTGGACAACTCCTGCCAGTTTTGAAATCTCCTTGGAAAAAATCAAAGCATCAACCTTTGGGGCTCAGAGACCCTTCTTCTCTAGCAGGCCACGAGGCAAGCTGATCCAGCAATTCAGCTGCTTCTATTCTCTGCCAGCTCACCTAGGCAGATGCCCAAACAGGGGAAGCTATGAAAGGCCTACTCTGTTGGCCGGTTGCTCCTCACTATCTCTTCCTTAATTTTCAGGTCTTTTTACCCCTTTCCTTGTTCTGCCACTTGCTGGGTATATGACTTTAACAAATTGCTTGCATTCTCTGAGCTCTAGCTTCCTCATCTATATAATGAAGTAGATTAATACCTGCCTAGCTCATGGGATTATTGTATGGATCAAATGAGATGTGTGTAAAGCCTACAGTAGTGGTAGGAATAAGATAAAAGGCTGTTTGATAGAAATGACCTTAGGGGCTTCCTGGAGGCTCACAGCCCTAGGCCACAAGCAGGCCACTTTGAATTAGGGCTGAATACACTACAGGAGAAATGCTTGGTGGTATCATCATCCGATTCCCCACCTCGTTCCCTCCTCTACCATGTATACACCATGCACTGCCTTGCACCGACCCATCTCACATTCTTTCCTCTCCGGCCCATTTCCCTATGAAAGCAGCTGAAGATGAAGATGTTATGGCCCCTTTGAGCTCCTCTAACTGCCAAGCTCATAAGCACTCAGCACCATGCTGTCAAATGAGGCAGTGGGGATGCATAATGTTTAAGTTCTGGTTATATTAATAAGGAGATATGGCCAAGTGATAAATAAGCCAACTCAAGAAAAAAAATAATTTGGGGAGAATAATAGGTGAAAATGAAGACAAGACAGAGGTGGAGAAGAAAGGAAGAGTGGAATAGGGAGGTGGGAGGGGTGCTTCAGTGGGAGCCTGCAAGCACAGTGGAAAGAGCACAGGCCTAGCAGTCAGATCCAGGTTTGAATTCTGCCTCAGACACATCAGCTATGTGACCTTAAAAGGGTTGCTTAAACTCAGTTTCCTCATCCAGAAAAATGGGACCAACAAGAATATATCTTCACTAAATTGATGTGAGAATTACGTGCTGTAAAGAGCCCAGAACAGTTCCAGGAAGACAGCAGCTGTTCAGCAAATGTTATTCTCCTCTCTATGCTCTGAATTCCCACAGCCACACAGCCAAGCCCTGAAGGGGTGTCCTGGCCATAGCCCAGACTCTTAACGTCCTCCTCCTCTTGGGGCAAAGAAAGGAGATAAGCCTCTGTACAGTTAGGCAGATAGGAAGGTCAGGAGGCAATGGTCAGAGCCAATGCAGCTCAATCATTCAATTAAACTACAGTGAGCACTTTCGTGCCCTTGGTATACAAAGATACAAAGAGGCTGAGAGGAAGAGACAGACACATAACCATAATAGCTATGCAAGGAGTAAGGACTTTACCTATGATATCTGTGTATCTTGATTTCAAAGAGTCTGCTTTATTGTCCCTATCCTCTAATTTGATTTGGGGTTTTGAAAAAAAAAGTCCTCACGATTTCATCAGAGGTCTCAGCAAAGTGCTTTGAGAGTGCAGAGAACAATGAGCCCCGCTTCAGGGAGTCAGAAGGGAGCATTTGAACAACAATGGTGAGAGCCAATGTTTATTAGTACCTACTGAGCACTAACATGTCAGGCACCAAGTGCTTTACACATATTAACTCATTCAATCCTCCCAACAGCCTTCCGAGGAAAATATTATTTATATTTCGCAAGGATAAGGTCACCGTTTGGAAGTGGCAGAGCCAGGATTTGAAGCCAGAGGGTCTTATTCTAGATTCCACATTCTTAATGTCTACGCCAAACTGCCTCTGTAAATCTTGAAGAATAAATACGGCCATCCTAAGATCCAAGGCCAGTTTTCCCCCTACTGGAACTACACCCAGATCAACAGAGATCGAATCTTTCATTTACTCACGCCATGTTCATTTAGTGCCTCTCCACATAAGGCCATCTAAGACTCAGAACTGTGGGTGGGAACTGTAGGGAGAGCAGCAGCCCACAGGCCTTTTTCCACCCACAAGCTCTGTTTTGATGTAATTCTCCTTGGCTCCAGAGCCTAGAGAGTGGGATATTGGGAGTTGGGACAGTCACCTGGCTTCTTTCCCACCTCTGTTCCTGGTGGGCAGGAATGGTGGGACCTGAGAAGTTAGATATAAAGAAGGGCTCAGAGGTTTGGATCTTTCAAGGCAAGGTATTTTTCCCCCTCTGCTTCAAGAATGGAATAATCCTCCAAATGCACTCTTACATGAACCATATTGCTGTGGAATTGCTGTGAAAGAAGTGGGGCTGGGGGATTTGCAGCCTCACTCATTCAACATTCTCTATATCCTCTCCCATTTTCTCAGGTGGCTCCCACAGCTTCTCCATGGGATGTAGTTTGAATCTCCTGTCCCAGGTAGAAACTGAGAGATGGTGTCCCTCCTCAACTCTGCTTGTTGTTGAGGACTGGAAGTATCTGTAGCAGGCAAGAGAGGTCAGGAAGCAAGGGAGTTATCGATAACTGCCATCATTTGGAGGTTTAAAGAGCATTGACATGACTCTCTGCCCAAATATGTGCTCTGAGTTGCCCAGAAGAGAGGAGAGATGTAGGCTATGGGGTGGGATGAAGGAGAGAGGGGTCACAAAGGGTGGGCCAAGTGTGGGGTGTGGGGACATGGGAGATGTGAGTGGAGCAGATGATGGCCACTTTCTCCTTGTGGTAAATACAAGATAGGCCAAGGTTGACTAGAGATAGAATTAAATCAGAGAAAGTCAGAGTAAATGAAGCCTTCACACCTAGTTTTATCCCAGATGGTTAAGGACACCACCATTAAATTCTGCTCACTAGGGCAATCTTCACAAGGGCAGGGGAACAGTGCACTTTGGACCTTTTCTGGTTCTGTCTACTCCTCTACAGAATGGGGGTCCAGCCCTACTTTATAGGTAACACATCATGCTGCCCAGGTATTATTTCATGCCAGTATCCATTCCCCATAGCAAAGCACAAAATATTGAAGAAATATTACAGGCTAGTGAAGACACAGAGTTTGGGAGTCAGACCTGAATTTTAATCTTGGCTCTGGTACTTATAATTTGACTTCAGAAATTATTCTTTCAGTTCCCTGCTTTACAAAATGGAAACAACACTAGCTTCTCCCTCATAGGATTCTTGTAAGGAATAAATGAGTTAGTATATATAAAGCATTTAAAACAGTACCTGGTATATATTGGTTATTCAATAAATGATTGTTTTATCATCATCTTCAGAGTTACTTAATTATAGCTCTGGATATCCTAGGAGGTCAAATATCTACTAAGCCTCCTTCCATATCTAAAATAGCTAGGCTCAATACCTCATTTGCCAGATTAAGGCCAGTTCAATACTGCACTTTTTTTTTTTTTTAAATGCAATAAAGACTTAGGTCTTAGTCACATTACAGCCCATTGTAGGTTCATGGGCAGACTGTGGGAAGTGGTTCTGTTCCATGAAGTAATTCAGAAGTCTAGGATTATTCACCTAGGCTTCATCATTGCCTAGAAGTTTGGAGTTCTTCACTAATTTTCTGCATCTAGCCTGGAGGCAAAAGATGAGAGAAAGCTTAGAGGATGATGTAGAATAAGGGTCACAGTTTGGAAGAGCCTTATATTATTTCTGTCTACATTCTACTGGCCGGAGCATAAGTCACTACAAAGTGCAATCAAGCTACGTGCCTAGGAAAAAGATGAGACTGGGGCATTGGGTCAGTCTCTGCCATATCTTTCAATATGTTTTATACTTAATCTAGATACTGATAAAAACATCGTTCATGGAAAATGTTGAACAAAACTAGAGAGAATGGTGTAACAACCCCCCAAGACATATCACTCAGCTTCAAGTTTTCATCTCATGGTCAGTCTTGGTTCATCTACACTTCTACCCAATTCTCCCTTCCTCCCATATTACATGAAAGCAAATTCAAGATATTGCATTATTAAATCCATAATTATTATAGCACAGTACCTTTTCAAGCACTTACTATGTGCTATTCACTGTGCGCGCACTAGGAATACAATGATGAATCAGATGATTTTGGCTGAGTGAGGAGCTTATGGACTAAAGCTTATTGAGGTAAGCTAGACCAAATCACAATGAGAATAGAAAACACAACTCCCTTATTTGGAGGATACGTCCTCCAACATGGACTAAAACAAAAACAAAAACACCGCAATAATTAACCTTATTTTCCCCTGACCTCCCTACCTCACCAATGGGTTTTCATAAGCATCTTCACTTCCTTGAGAAACTGCTCCTCTGAGAGCCATTTCAGCTGAGGAGCTCCATATATTACCGGGCATGAGCTCTCCTGGCAGTAGAGGATTCTGAAAATGGAATGGCTACTGAGAGAGGCTAAGTGAGGCCCTTTCCAGCTCAATCAGTTCCTGGGGCTTCTGCTGAGCAATGACCTCAGGCTTTAACTCTGTCTTTTTTTGGAGGTGAGAAGGAGAAGTGGCCTCCAGGGGTTACGAGGCAGAATGTTAATCAAAAAGAAACTGAGTGTTGACAGCCCTGCTGGCTCCAACTTATGTCTAATCGGAGCTCAGGACACCTTAATGGGTCACTAACCTTACCCCAGATGTCCTGCCACATATCACAGCCTACACACCAGTCATTCGGCATGCCAGACAAAGCCAGGATTAAGATGCCATCTGTACCTTCATCTTCAGCTCTCCCTATCTTGAAGATGGGAGTATGAATTCAAATGCAAATAGGCTTGGAAATTAGACAAACCATCATCAGGTAAAACACACATGCAATATCAAGCTTCATATTAAAATAATGTACCTATATATGTTTTACATATTATACATAAAACATATAAATATATTTATTTATATTTATATATAAATAAATGAAAAGCTCCAACATCAACAGTAATCCGACTGAAGCACACTCAGGGAAATTGTTTCTGCTCAGACGTGTACCTTGTGAAGCACAGAAGGCAAAAAGAATCAAATCTAGAGTTAAATCCTGCATTTGGGGCTGGGTAATTGATAGCTTGGTAGCCACTGATTATACCCTTGCATCTCTGTGTGAGCACAGCTGAGCTGGGAAGGGACACTCTGTTAGGACTCACCTTCCAGTCGATGCAGGCAAGTAGACACCCAAAGGGAGAGTGAGCCCAAGCAGGTATCTCCAGAGCACAGTCAGCTGCCTATCAATTCACAGAATCTTCACTTATCTCACCCACTTTTCTATCTCCTGTTATGGACATGGGTAGAGAGTGAATACAAAGAAGGATGGAATGCTAGTTCCAAAATTATTGGGAGA
This sequence comes from Acinonyx jubatus, assembly GCF_027475565.1. NCBI lineage: Eukaryota > Metazoa > Chordata > Mammalia > Carnivora > Felidae > Acinonyx > Acinonyx jubatus. The sequence continues at coordinate 109,668,465 of NC_069386.1, read as the reverse complement.
ATGGAGGAGGGGAACAAGGTTAATTGAAGGCCATGGTTAATTATATATTTACCTTACAGTGAGTCTAGACAACTGAGCTTCAAGTAATCAAATACTCTAAGGATAAATGGAGTCTGGCTCTTGACTGTGGAAGGGCAAGATTGTACAGAGGCTAGAGCCTTGAAGAACAGATTTACCAATCAGACAGCTCTGGATTCAAGTCTTGATTCTACTCAACCACCCATTAGCTATTTGCCTTGCAAATAATTTATCTCAGAGCTTGCCAAGCACGGATAGCTTGCAGGTGCACCACAAAATACTGTTGGTTGTACTTTTTTTATGATAAAGTATTTAAGGCAATTTTTGTAGCTATTTAACATTTTATAACAGAAGTTACATTTGAACACTATTTCTATGGCACCTTGTGAGATTTTTTGACTATCGTAATTGTTACCTTATTGCGTACTTTACCACCTAGTACCTAGAGCAGTCTGAGCTGACTACATCACATATACCTTTCCTGATCTTACACTAAATCCTCTCAGATAGTCATATTATTAATACAGATGTACTCAATTTACCTAGCCCCATACAGTTGCTCTAAAAACCCCAAGTTTATCACAGAATGCCAACCAATGATTAGAATTTTGTGTGCCATGATGTGAAAAAGATTGGAAAGCACTGATTTAATCTCTGAATAAAGTTCCTCATATGAAACACAGAAACAGCAGTACATATGTCAAAGGGTATCGTGAGGACGAAATGATTTAAAATATGTAAAGCACTTAGAATTGTGTCTGGAACATTGTAAGTAAGTAAATGCCAGTAATTGTTTTTCCTTATCTGTGAAGATGGGGATAATAATGCCTACGTCGCATGGGTGATGTGAAGATCACGCACATGAGATAAAGCATGTTAAGAACTTAGTACAATGCCTGGTGTACAACAGGTCAGTAAATGTGAACCAGTATTTCACTCTTCAGGGTGGGGAGAGCTGAAGGTGGAAGAAGTCCCTTAGCTAAAGGATAATTAGCTTAAGTATACACAACTTTTTATGTTAGACTGTAACTTCCAGTGCAGTTCCGGTTAGATTGTAAATAAACTGACTTCATTCTCTTTGGGACCTATTACAGTTGTAGAACTATAGAGGCTGCCCAAAACATGACTAGAGATTGATATCACAGAGCTGTTAAGTGTCCTTTACAAAGCAATTTTATGTCTATCATCTTATTTAATTTCCTAAAACAACAGCCATAGGCTACCTCCATGTTAAAGGTGAGAAAACCGAGATCTAGATGATTACATAGCTTGACCAAGATACGAACAGCTTCGTCTCAGAGCTGCAAGTAGAACCCACGTCTATTTCTCCAAGTAGAGTGTTCTTTTTACCAGATCACATTACTATACTGAGGCTGCTGTATATAGTTGTACAGCGGAGGGTAATTCATACAGTAGACATTGTGGATCTGTATATTTATTAAGCAATTTTCTGGCAGATGGCAGTGAGAGTTTTGTTATAAAAATAAGTATATTAAAATAATTGTCTCAGGGAGCACCTTTATCCAATTTGCCCTAATATACTACTACCACATTTAAAGTTTTATTTGACGATTCAAACAGTATTTTGGGATGTTGAGCCCCTTTGGATCATCAATTTGAATACAAAAGACAGGATTACTTAGAGCAGGGGTCAGCACACTTTCTGCAAGAGGCCAGACAGTAAATATTTTAGGCCTTTTGGGCCATAACAGTATTATTCAGAACTACTCCCCTTTGCTATTGAAGCCTGAAAGCAGCCACAGACAGTATGCAAATGATGGGTGTGGCTCTGTTCCAGTAAACCTCTACTTACAAAAAAAGGCAGTGGCCTATGGCTTGCCAAGTACTGACAGAGAATTTTTTGAAAGAGGAGCTTGGGTGGCTCAGCTGGTTAAGCGTGGGCTTTCAGCCCAGGTCATGATCTCATTGTTCGTGAGTTCGAGCCTGCATTGGGCTGTCTGCTGTCTCTGCTGTCAGCGTGGAGCCCACTTCAGATCATCTGTCTCCTCTCTCTGCCCCACCCCTGTGCATGTGCTCTTTCTCAAAAATAAACATTAAAAAATTATTTAAAAAAATTTCTTGAAAGAGCATGACCTCAGACTGAACCTGTGTAAACCTGAAACTAGAACTGATTTCAAACCCCTTGATCTTTAGGCCTTAGCACACCTCAGAGGTTTTCATTCTTGGTGTGGTGACCCACCAGTATGCAGTGATTAATTGTGAGGTACTCTGCAAACAATTTCCAGCATTTATGGATATTACTTAAAAAATAATGAAATAGATCAGAAGAGACTTACACTTGTTTTGATTTCTTGAACCGGAAGGAAAAGTCAGATCTAGTCCGGAGGGGGATGTCATCCCAACTTTTGGCCTCCAAGGAAACCCTGACTCCTCAGTTTTCTTGGTCTTTGTCTCTACCAATTCCTCTTTTCTTAGTTTAATAGAAACAAAACTGTGACTCTATGAAAGAAGCTTTACCAGAAACAAAGGTGTGAAAGTAAACAAAGGAGGAGTTGATAAATTTAAACAGAGGTTTGCAAAGCCTCTTCCAGTAGGTAAGAAATTAAGTTACTCAGTTATAGCTAATGCCTAGTCAAACAGACCCTTGTTCCCCTTGCTACCAGATCAAGCTGTCCAGGCTTCTAATCCGGGCAGCTTCAGGTTGGAACCACTTATGACCTTATTAGAATTTCAGTCTCTAGAATATGACCACAAATTCACAACCTTTTTAGAAATCTAGGGCTGGAATGGGACTTGGTTATCTAACCCCACTTACATGCTTGAGGTTCTGTTTGGCATCCAATTCTGCTTGGGCATCACTGCAAGGAACAGGAAGCTGTCACCTAAATGAGGTTGCATCATTATCAACACACTTCATGTGTTGAATTAAGCTTACTTTCACTGTTGCTGCTTCTGCACACTGGAGTCACACAAAACAACCCTAGTCCCTTCTTCACACAGCAGCTGTACCACTACCTGAACATGCTATCATGAAGTACCAAGCACAGGACTCAAGGTGACATTCAAGAGTTCAACACCTTCTCTGTCAGGAGACTCCTGTTTTCTAGGGGGAGGGGAGGGGAGGAGGGAGAGTCACAGACACTAATGGCAATACTGAATTTACAGGCAACTAAATTCTCTAAATCTTTATTTACATCACCTATAGCCTGAATTGAGACCCAACTGACCTTCTGGATCTAAGAATAAACTATACTTGTAAGCTGCACAGATGTTAAATGCTCTAATATTTATTATCTAATGCAGTGATTCTTAGCCCTGATGATATGCTAGATTTACCCTTTCATTTCAATTTTTAAGCAAATTTTAGGGATTCTGACTCTCTCAAATAGTGTAATTTATTACTATCTCAGCTCCTAGTTACTAAAAAATTTGACAACAAGGAAATACGAGTAGTGATAACAGGATGGGGGGTGGGGGGCTGAGTGGCTCACTCAGTTAAGTGTCCTACTTCGGCTCAGGTCATGATCTCATGGTTTGTGGGTCCGAGCCCCGCATCAGTCTCTGTGCTGACAGCTCAGAGCCTGGAGCTTGCTTTGGATTCTGTGTCTCCCTCTGTCTCTTCCTCTCCCCACCGTACACTCCGTCTCTCCGTCACTCAAAAATGAATAAACTTTAAAAAAAAAAAAAGAATAGTGATAACTGCTCACATTTGTTGAACTTTGTACTAAGGCACTGAACTAAGAGTTAATTTTCATAGGTCAACTTATTTAATCCTCGCAAAAACTTTATGCAGTTACTCTTACTATTTCATTCAATTGATGGTAAATGGAGGTACAGAAAGGTTAAGTTTATTTGCTCAGGTTCACAGTGCCAGGTAGAAGACCCAGGATTTTAATGCAAACAGGTTGAAAAGAGAACTCATACTTTTAACTACTACATCATATTGTTTCCACCAATGTCCTTTTTCAAAGCATCAATAAACTGTGTGAACAAGTCAGGATAGGGCTCTATGGCAAACTAGCAGAGACTTGAGTTAACCAAACCTTTTGAATAAATACAGCTAATTCTTAATATGACTGCCTGTGCTCATGCAGCCTCAGACACTCTATCTTTCCCACAGTTAAGATGGCTAATGCCATGCTGAAATCTTAGTACAGCAGTATGCACAGACACAATATTCCTTGAAGTGGCTAAAAGCCAGGCTGTCTGCATTTGGATCTTGGCTCTACCACCCTCTAACTTTATCACCATGGGCAAATTACTTAAGGCTTCTGTGCTTCAGTTTCTCAGTCAATAAAAAGGTAATGATAGTACCTACCTTATGATTATGGTGATTATAAATTAACCCAGTAAAGTACGTAGAAAATCCCCAGGTACATAGAAAGTGTTCAATAAGTGCTAGCTCTTATTGTAATTCTCTATTACTCTACAGCTGTATGAAAACAAGAAACAAGATTAGTCTGGTTTATCTGGTTCTTGCATCATTACCACTGCTAACTTTTTAAATAATCAAGGCTGAAGCATTACTCATGACTTGTCAAATCTATCCACCTATATGTTGGTAATCTATCTTCTCATTTTTAGAAGCAGCAATTCCAGCTCCTCTTCGGTCATTCAGTACCTCCTAGCTCACCCTGCTTCCTTAAAGACTACCAAGAGCCCTCATATCTCTCTCTACACCAAGGACCAGAGACTTGAAGTATAGTCTGGTATTGTAATATTTGGGTGTAATGGGAGAAAAATCGCAGGAACTCCCTAAGGTGGCACCTCATTTTGTGGCCTATTGAGTCATAGACTGTCTGTAATTCTGAGTGTAGGAAATCAAGATTGGTGGTCAGGGCAGTTGAAAAAGACCCACTTTGGGTCCCCAAGGCCCAGTCTGAGAGGGGCTTAGGGTATAAGCTATCATAGCATGGCTGTCCTTTAGCATACTAGGTTACTTCTGAGCTTAGGATAAGAGCCAGCCAAGCAGACATTTCCAAAGAAATTGGACATGTGTGGCAACTGAACCTGAGGGCATTATACAGCTGTTACCCATGTTAACAATCCTTTCCGGAGACAGGATCTTGAAGTTAGGAAAGAACCTTCTAGATCTAGTCTAGAGGTTGTAAACTAATGTACCACGGATGAAAAGTGGCTACAGATGTCTTATGTGCTCCCCTTAGTGCTTTATGTGATTTTTGAATTAGCTGCTAATATTTAAAAATTTGAAGATGTTGCATAACAAATAGATATTGTTGCTCTTGGAAAAAAAGGATCTGGCCACATTATGTCGTTGGGGCAATAATCAGCTGAGGCTGAGTAGTATCTATCTTCTTTAGACATGTGGAACCCAACCAGACAATAAACATTTTTAGATCCTGATTAAATCCAAGCAATTCATTCCACAGATGAAGAAAACAGAGTTCTAGAAAACTATCTGACCTGTCCACATTTAATGGCAGAGTCAAAATCATAAGGTTAAGTATTCTGAATCCCAGTTCTATGATCTTCAGTGAGTATAGCTGGCTCTTGAACAATATGGAGGTTGGGGTGCCGACCCCCCAAGCAGTTGAAAATATTTGACTCCCCACAAGCTTAACTACTAACAGCTTACTTGACCAGGATCCTTACCGATAACATTAACAATTGATTAACATATTTTTTGTATATGTATTATATACTGCATTCTTACAATAAAGCTGAAGATGATGTTATTAAGAAAATCGTAAGAGAAAATATATTTACAGTACCCAACTGTATTTATCAAAAAAATCCCACATATAAGTGGACTTGCACAGTTCAAGGGTCAACTGTACTGTTGCTCTTTCCCGCATTGGATCTGAGATACACGCACATTACCTGCCTGCAGGCACTATGACAAAGAGAAACAAAACAGAACTTTTGCCTTTGCTTCATTTGTTTTGTTGGGCCAGGAATTCTTAGGGGCTGCAATCTAGTAGAGAAGTTAAGACTAGCCAGAAGCTCAAAATCCCAGCATTCCTCAGGCTGCTGACCACACCCACAGTCTAAACTATCTGTGCTTTCTGTACAAAACACTGCACATTCCCAGCCTCCACAGATGCTCTCATATGCAGCTGGGTTATGAACAAACATAGAGCTTTTTCCTTTGTTAATGGCCTTTTCTCTACCCACACAGGCAGTTAGGGAACAAGAGCCTCTGTGGGACACTGATGCTGGAGAAGAGGTCACAGAGAACAGTTATAGATGAGAGGAGGATGGTAGGAGCTTGGAACTCTCTTCCCAGCTATCTTCCCAAACATCAGATGGCTATGGCCATAGCCTTCGATAAATTGCTTTTAAAAAAGTGTAGGCTCCATCCAGGCTGACATAATTTACGCAAAAGATGTCCTAGCTATGCTCCACCTGAACGCAGCAACACTGATTTAGAAAAATATTTGAAATATTTAGCTTAAATAGACACAAATACATAGTATCATAGCTTCATTATATCTCAGGTCCAGGAATATCTTACCTAAAACTTCCCAGGGGAATATCTGGTTCCCTTTACATCTTGGAGATGTCAATGACATAACTATAGTCTGTGTAAGTAATTATGGGAGAAGCTGCATAAGGAATGGAATAGTAACAAGGGAAACATTCACATGAGATCATTCTCTGTAAAGGTAGGAATACAAAATCAAGATTGCCTAACTTAAGGATAAGGAGAAAAGAAATCAGGTGGCAACTGAAATGGACTAGAGATTGCAAGGCTGAATAGCTGAGCAGGGACCTGGAGGGACCTGGAGTCAGAGACTCTGACCTGTGTAAAGAACCAAAAACGAATCCACACTGTCAAAGGGCAGGGCTCAAACATGCATAATGTCAATGACAGCTGAAGCCAAGAACTTGACAAGGCCTGCCTTTGCCCCGCCAAGGACCCTGGAACAGCTCCTCCATGTTTCCATGACGGAAAATGCTGCCAGGAACCAGTAGGAATAGAGGCAAGCTCTCCTTTGTGTTTCCCTGTGGGCAATGCATTTAAAAATGCCCTAGAGTCTGTATCTGCCATATATTTGGGTGCCAAGTCCCTAAATTCTTCAAATTCCCAAGCCATACATCTGTTCTGTACAGGTCTATTGATCCTGGCTATTGCACAGCCTACTGGGAGCACAAATGAAGTACCAGGCAGTTGGCTATGGTCAAAGAGGACTTGTCTATTCCTCTTCAACTAAGAAAGATTTCTCCTTATTGACGCAGAGATTTTTCTAGTACACCATTTGGACTAATGCTTTCCCTGCTTACTGAATATACAGTGATTATAATTTCTCAGAAATAAAACAATATGAGATTGTTTTTTAAATGCGCTTTTTCTCTTTTAACACTCAACCCTTTCAAAAGCTGAGGCTGTCCATGCTCTTGAATTAAGAGGCAGCCCAGGAGACAGGCTAGGCTCTGTATAATAGGAAAAAACTAAACCTCAGAGGAGGACACAATTAGTCTGTTACTCACTGGGGACACCAAGAAACCCTCATTAGGGCTAGAAGCCCTTTCACAGCTGTCAGCGCCAGCTCAGTACTAAATCAGACTTCAGGGGTAGGGCCAGGAAAGCCTTGGTAAGACCATTTATAACCGCCTTGTCGAAGACCCAAACCTTCCTTAGTCTAGGACTGGTCACTCAATTCAAAACTATGCAGTTTTTAAGTACCACATCCTTATGGAGAAAGTCCAACAGTGGTGAGGAAATGTTAGCCCTCTCAACATGGCAGTGTGTAAAAGAAGAATCACCATCATGTACATGATGATTTGCAAAAAAGTGGCTCAGAAAAGCTTTTCAGGAAGATGTGGTCAGCAGTATTCATTAGCCCTTCACACCTGCAGGTTTAATAATTTGGTTAGTTCTTCATCTTCCTTCCTGCTTGAAGCAACTGGCTGCTTAGCTATTAAGGCTAGAATCTAAACAGGCTGTCACAGGACTATGTTCCCTCTTCCCACACTGTGCTTTTTCATTTTAAGTCTCTGCCTCAGAGTTTAGCCTCTGGTATGGTTAAGTTTAAGCACTTATTGAACAGAACTTCCAAATGATAACAACTATAAACTTGACAAGACATAAAAAACTACCTGAAGGCACTGGAGAATGAACAAAAAGCAGGCAGATTCTGGAGACAGGTTGAAACTTAGAAGAAGGAAATGGAACAAGGTGAGTTCCCATTTTTATGGTTTTTAGGCTGACTGAAAACTGCAGTTGAAGAATCAGAGAAAACCAAAGATTCAGAGCAACCACAGCTGTTAGAAAGTGAGGGGGAAATCTCAGAAAAAGAGAACCAAAGAAAAGAGAATGAACCTCAAATTCTGTGCGTAAACTCCATGCAAATCTCTGGCGGACCCCTGAACCACACATGTGCGGGGCAGACTTCAGATAATGATAAAAGAACTGAAATGAGATTTGAGCTGCTGCCTAAAACACAATGTAGTTTGAGGCCAATGAAATTAAATGCCTGCCAACGCAAACAAAATCAGCACTCTCTTCAGAGGAATATAACAGAATTCACAGAGTAAACACTGAAAACATTCAGTTGTACACAATCTAAAATCACTCAGTATTTGAAGAACCTGAAAAATAAGACTCTTTTTCTAGAGAAAAGACAAACAATGGAAACCAACTGTGAGATGATTCAGATGTTGGATTTAGCAGAATTTTAAAGCAGGTATAACTATGTTCACTAAAGCAAAGCAAAAGCCTGCTTGTCATGAATAAAAACAGGAAATCTCAGCAGAGAAATACAAGCAGAGTAACATATACTATCATTAATGACTCACGTTCTGAAGACAAGTAAGATGGGAATTAGAAAACAACTCATATTCAAAAGTATCTCTGTTTAGGGGGAGATTTTTATTTCAAATGTCTTTTATATGTACCAAAACGAAATTGAAAGTTGCATGCTGACACTATAGGTAGGTAGTTTTTGCTCTTTGGAAGACTTGACCAGAGAGAAGTAGAAAGAATTTAGGGAAGTTTGGTGGGGACATTTTGCATATAGGTATTTTCATTTAGTGAGAATGTGAAAGATAGAGTTTTCTGTCTGGTATTCCTGGTATTCAACCAGGTCTGCTACTAGTTCTTAATGGATCAAATTCTTCTCTCAGAAGGTAGAACAGATGCTATGAAATATTCTTGCCATACATCTAAAGGAGGCAGGCTGCAGAAAATAGCCAGTGACTCTACAAGGAGAAGAGTGATGTTCAGAGAGAAAGCATAGAGGGCATCCAAGTCTTGTCTTTTGAAGTGATTCTTTCATGGAATTACTAAATGAAGTATATGGAAAGGATAATCTCAAGCCCATTTTGGATCTCACACTGGTTCCTTTCTCCTTTGTTTGGATAATTCTACATATTGTGAGATATGTACTTTAGAAACAGAGACAGCTTCCCAGCTCCAAAGGTTCCTGGTACTCTCAAAAGCAGGACATGATAGGAAAGGGCACAACTTGCTTCCTGGCTAAAACAACAGGACTCAACTCACAAAGAGTGACAATAAGAAATGTTATCAACAAGACTGAAATTGTTTGTTTTGGAAATGGAAGTCACAGTTCCTCTGGGGCAAGAAGTGTGATTATTTAATTCAATTAAAACAAACAAACAATGCCCAAAGTAAGAAAATAAAAGCTCTCAGAGAGTATTCTTAGCAACTTTGTAATGCATATCAACTAAATTCAGTTTTCAGTGTTAAAATGGACTAATGACTCTTTGACCTAAGACCTGAGTAGTCACTCAATCAGAAACAGAAAAAAAAAAAATAATAATAATCAGAAAAACTATAAAACTCCTCTTTTTATCATAGTTTTCCTACTTAAAACTTAACCACCAAATCATCCAATGATGTAAAATTCTAGAAACTTTACAAAATTCCTCTTTTTAAAATTTATTTTTTGTTATCAAAGAGAATGTCCAGAAACATTGAGTACTAAAGATCTGTTCATGGCATTGTTTTACAAAAGTTCCTAATGGAGTGTGAATATTTTATTTTCTGATGTATCCTTCACTTATTAATGATGAGGTGGGTGAACTGATGCAATTACTTAAAAAAAAAAATCCAGACAAAAACATCCATTCTCATTCTGAATCTGCTGATTGGAGTGAATTCAGTGGTTACAATAGCACCACTGGCAAAGGATCGACCTCCTGACATAGGGAGCTATTCGGGGTCTTCTCATTAGGTCACAAAGGTCTTTCAGATATAGGCACCATGTTTGAAGTCTCACACAAAATGTCTGTGTCACTTAAATTACACAATGTGGCAGTGTTTGTCTCATGGGGACATAATCTTGAAAGAAGGGGCAAAATAGAAAACAATCTGTTTGTATGTTATATGTGAGTACATTATTGGACTGTGCATGAGTTTAAGGGCATTGTGGCCCTTGTTAAAGAGTAATTCCACCAATGAAGCATCTGTCAGTTCCCAATTGCTCCTGGTGCTTGAAGGTGTCTACTCATTTCACCATGTGTTGTAAGGTCAGGGCCTTCTTCATCTACTGTTTGGCTCAAATGGTTTTAACTGAGTTTAGTTGTCCTTCTCTTCCATCTAAGCTTTACTTCTCAGCCTCAGGATATGTGGGGTACTTGACCGTTTCTATCTTCTCTCGGACTTTGTAGGAGGGATATAGGCCCGTCCTTCCCAGTTTCCTGTTGACACCTTTAGAATAGCCATCCCAATGATTTCCAGCCACACCAATGATATCTCCAGGTTCCATGGGGATTTCATCTACAGTTCGAGGTTGGTGAGGATAAATGGCAATCTGGTTGTGGGCATTTTGGCCCCCAAAATAGTAGATGTCATCCAAAGAATGGAAGTTTGCAGAAGCATCAGGATGAAGTGTTTGCATGATTTCATAAGCGACTCGACAGACCTTGGGAAAGAATGAAAAAAAAAATGTATTAGTATACATGAGATCTTCTTCATAGCAAACTGAAGGCCCTTGACTAAACAGACTAAGACTAGAACAGGACTAGGACCGGGAGGATGGGAAGTAGTAGATTCTAGTCACAAGTTTTTACTCTATTTGCTCTGAGATACGGTACAAATCATTCTTCATCTTTGTGTATCTTTTTTTTTTTAAACATAAAAGATTACTATAGCTAAGGTCTTTGGGAACAAAATATAAACTACAAAGTACTTTAAGAAGATGAATCAGTTAGTTTTAATGAACATTTATTAAGAGCTTCACAGTACACCTCGTGTTGAGCACTGGTTACAGAAAAATGAGTAAGACATAGTTCGTGTCCTTGAAGAATTTAAAGTTGAGGATTAGGAATATAAATACTTTACACAAACGCTGCTGCTCCCTTCCCTTCATTCAGTCTCAATCAAATGCATACTCTCTTCTGCTAGATTTGGACTTGATCTCAGAACTCTTCTCAAAAGAAATTCATGTAATTATTGACAATGAACTAGCTTTGGCAAGTGAGCTAAAACATATCTGCCATTTCTGTTCTAGAGTTTTAAGTGTCCTGAGTAGATATAAGCATTCGAGGACTGAAATAAGATGTGCTAATCTTTGGTGAAGATGTATCTGCCTGATGCATGTAAGGCTACTTAAAAGATTCCTATGTCCAGAGAATATCTACCATGCCCACTGGATGGCCACTGAAATTCCACAATCTGAGATTCACACATTGAATCTGATGCTTGGTGATAAAGTTGAACTATAACTATTTTCATAGGGGGATAGCATTTTAAGCAATTAAAAAATATGTTCATTATAGAGCAAATGGGTTTCAGGAACTTCTCTAAAAATAGGTGAAGACAGAAGAGAGAATGCTATCATTTTGCTTCTTCCATTATACATTGTGAACAGAGAACTCAAGTCATATTAAAAAAAATTTTTTTTCCCTAAATCTCCAGTTGTGGTTGTCTCAGTTAATTAAGCTTTATTGTCTCTATACCAATACTTTTGCATTTATTTAAAATGATACTACTAACAGTAATTGTTGACCTGCTCAGTGGAGCAATTTAGGATTGCCCAACAGTCTTTTAAAACTCTGGTATTTATGAGATCAAAAGTGAGTGGAGACACTCATCCTTAATTGTTATGAGCAAATGGAATCTGATTAGGTTAAGCATCACCTTAACTTCTTAAAGAATCTGAATTTCAGGAACTTGAGGGATGCTTTTCAAATGCTATATGTAACTTGCAAATGACACTAAGTTTAGACAATATTTAAAATTTTGCAAATATGGACTAAAATACAAGGAGAATCAGTGACCTGCCCAAATTCTAGTGCTAGAATTTCAACTAGTCATAGAACCAAGACAATGACTTTACTTGTAAGTTTCTACTTCATTAACAAACTAACTTTATATTGGGGATGCCATGGTACAACTGAGATCACCAGTAGAATACTGAGACTATAGCAAAATGAGGGTCAAAAAGGTTTGGAATGGGAACGCCAAAGTCAGCCAAAGGCCCACACAGGGCAAGCAAAATCAAGTGGAGCGTCTGGGAAGGAAGAAACTAATTAAAACAAAGCAGCTCGGACAATAGCCAAGTATAGTTAACAGTGATAGAGGCTAATATTTTCTGAGTTTTTGCTGTCGGACATTGTTTGTAGGTATTATTTAATTTAATCCTCTAAGTAGCCCCATACAATTCTATCATACTCATTTTAGAGGTGTCAAAGTTCAGTTAAGGAATCTGCCCAAGGTTACACTATTATTAAGTAGTAGATTCCAGTTTGGAACTCAGGCAGTTTGTGTATGTTTGTAAACTCCTAAGCATATTTTCTCTTGTAGATCCTGTTCTCCATGTTTGGATTATAACACCAGAATGGTAAAACATAGGGCCAAGGCAAGCCATGGGCAAACTTGACAGTTGTTCCCCACCACCCCCCACCCCCGAGCCCCTCCACTCACTCTTCAATTATATCTAGCCAGGAATGCAGGAGCTTGCACTGCCCTTGGGAGGACCACAATGTCAGTGTGGCAACAAACCCTGATGTAGCTCCTCCTCTCCACTATTAAGTGTCTCAGTCTCATAAAGACACTGCCTTCAGTCCTACACCCTTAGGGACCTGCTTTCTTTGGGGGATAATCCTAATAATCAATATATATTTTGGTATCCACAGTTGTTGCTGTGTCAGCCTATGGATAACATGTATTTTCTTCAAACAAAGAAAAATGAATGGTAGAAATTTCAGACACTGAGATGGGCCAATATGGGGACCTTTATCCTTTTCATAATAATGGTAACCCTATGAGTTGGTTGCTGTTATTATCCATATTTTACAGCAGAAGAAACAAGCCCCAGAAATATTAAGTAGATTTCAAAAAAAAGGGGGGGAGGGATAGGGGAGGAAGGAGCTAGTAATTGGTACAGCCACAATCACAGTTCTTTTGGGCTCTCAGCTGTACACTAAACTGTCTTAGGATAAGAACCTAGTACTGTGCCTGCCACATAGTAGGAGCTCAGAAAGAGCTGTTGAATGAATACTGCTTCATTCATAATACTAGCCTAGCAGTGAAGATACAAGTCCATGAGTGGTATTTAATCCCCAAGATCCCATATAACATTCTTTGTAGTTAAAAAATTTCTCTATTTTAGCCATCGGGAAATTTACTGCAAAGGGCTAGAAAGAGTACTATAATGTTGATGTTTGCATTTAATTACCCTAGGCTTCATCACTAGGCTTTACTAATCCAAACTGTGTGGCAGGTAAATGAAGGCTTTCAGTTGATATCAATACTCAGTTTGATACTAGACAGGTAGCATGATGGATGCAAACCCTCTGGCTTACAAAGCAGTGGCTGGCCATATGTAGTAAGTTTCATTTCATTTATTTCATATCAGTGTATCATTTAGTACACCACTAAGCACACAGTAATGGGTAAGAGCAAAAATGTTGCCAAAGAATAAAACACAGATACAACTGTATTAAACCAAATAAATAAATAAGGAGAGGAAGGTCCATTAACCTGAATTTTATCCCTGAGGAGTAACCAGCTGAGTTTATATGAGACTCCAAAGCCTTCTCAGAGCAGATGGGATCTTGTTTTGTTGTCAAAATAGATGGGGCTGGGAGATCTCCTAGTGTGAGAAGTTAGAAGTAGTTCTGGTCTCTTTTGGTGATGCTGAGAGATCCATGCACTTTTCCTACAAACTATGTTGTTCTGCTATTTGATGAGAGAACAAACAATATCCACTGTTGTTTCATGGGCCATACCTCAATGCCAGAGTCATCTGTCTAGAATAAAATGAATGTAGTATATGGTTTTTCCCTTTGGGCTTTCCAACATCTGATTCGAAGTGTAATGAGGCCAGTTGTGTTATGTGTGGATTTGGAATCAGACAACGGAGAGTGCCATGAGTATGTTGTATTAAGTGTGAAAAAGGGAAGTGTCACAGGGGGGAAAAAAGTAAACTTGTCCTATGGTGATTTTAATGGTTGAAACTACTGAAAAATGTTGACTGCTTCTTAAACAATGCTGTTGACCCAAAGCCTACTTTAAAGTGAGCATCTATGACAATGTCTGTAATCTGATTACAGAGTAATAAAAACTGATTCAAAAATCTGATAAACAATAATAACTTCTGTTATTTCACCAACTTCAGTTTCTTTGCTTCATATTTAAGACAGTTTTATTAAACAGGAAAATAAGTGACAAAGTAGATGCTTTGGGTATAGGCAACTTCAGTAACAAAGAACACGATTACAGTATTTGGTAGAATAGTTTGGAATGTGATTGCACAGCTTTCAAAACTTACGTGATGTTCTTGGAAAATGTTAATCCTGCCTCTAATTTTCAGATTAAATCCTGAGGATTGTTTTCTTCAATTTATGAGGCTTTTAGAACAAACTTGGTTTTGAGAAACAGTTCTGATGAAGGGATTCAGAAAACTAAGTGCAACAACAGTAACAAAATTAGAGCATAGAGTCATATTATTGGCTTAAAAAATTTTTTTTTTTCATTTAAGGAGAGAAAATTCCCAGATCCCATTTATGAATATAAAACCAAGAAAGCTTAGAAGCCCTGAGACTGAGGGGGATGGGTCCAAAGCCTTATAAGGAATCCCGATTAAGGTGCCGTGATAGTCATGCCTATAGTTTCTCAAACATCAATCAAGTCTTGCATTTTTCCTTTGGGCATGACATTTCATTCTTCCATTATCATTTACAGTCGTTCATGGTCAACATATAAACTCTTTCTCACTATTCTCTTATGCTGTAATAGTGCTCAAAGGATAGTTCACAGGAGACAAAACTGTCAAAGCATTATGAAGAAGATATTAAACTTGTTGTCACTTTCTAATAATCTCTTGGAATATCAAGGAAAGTTTGAGAGTTGGTTGTTCATATTTTATTCTGGGCTGAGATTTGATTCCCAGTATTTTATTCTTTTGTCACCATTTTGGAAGTTAACATTTTAGTCTTCTCCCATTTTCTAGTATGCCTATGGCATATATAGGAACATCTGCAGGTTAATTTCCCTAAAGTCAACAAGTACATAATTTTACTTGCACTTGTTAAAGCAAATACTATTACTTATCATTTACCCTTTGGGAATGAAGAGCTTTTGTTCCTGAAAATTTATATCATATGGTGATGTTCTCTTTCAGTAGCTAAATAAAAGAGTTGAGGTGGCATGTTGGCACAGAGAAATTAAAATGTTGAATGTTACTGGCTACTCTTCTCAATGAAGAACTGTTATACCCGCTCAATGCACATGATTATTTGGTGGAACCTAAGCATTGCCCATGAGCACAAGCAGAAGTAACAGAGTCCTTGACTATCATGTTTCTTGCTCCTCCTAAAACATGAGAGTGTATGGTCTGAAATGGGGCCATGTGAAAAAAGCTTGCTAAAATAAATACCGTAGAGTCTCTCTAACAGGTAAAGGTATTCCTATACCTTTCCCTACATAAATGACAACAGCTACTAACATTGTATTTAATACATCACTAAGTACTTCTCAGTGCTTTACATATAACTTTTAATCATCCCCAAAACTCTATATAGTAGGTGCTACTATTTTACAGGCAGGGAAAAATAGGTCAGTGACATTCTAAGTAATCTGTTCAAATGTCACCCAGATATACTAAGTGGTCAAAGTTAGATTTAAACCCAGACTGATCCCAGAATCCATGTTGCCTCAATCTTGTTCTCTGCCTAGAAGTCAATGGCTTGGCATTTTGATACTATCCGTGACTTTTTCTCACACTCCATTGGCGACTATGATGAGACATTTCTGGGGCAATTTCAAACAATTCCAATTTTGGTTTATGGCAAGAGAACTTCTACAATCAAGCAACCAATTTCATTCACACTGTAAAAATAGTGAACCGTACCAAACCCATTTTTTTCTAAAAATATTTTCAAAAAATGCTGGAGTGTAAGTAAGCCCAAAGATTTATCAGTGAATGTGGAATTATTCCAATCTCAAAGGCTACAGCTGATAGTCATCAAGAAAGGTATGTGATGATGGCAGTGATCATGTTTAGCAAACTGCTACTCATTATGTAAGTGTATTTTTACTGTTAAACTTTTAATTCTGAACCCTAACATAAAAACTTCTGAGATATTCAAGTCTATTTTGGGATACAAGGTATTAGTTTGAGTTTTGCTTTGGTTCAAATGAATAAAAGTTATTTTGGATGAACCCTTACTTGTCAAGCGTTTTTAGAAACAATATAGTATATGCACAAATCTCATTCCTTTGGAGAGAAAAAGTCCTCTGAACACCACTCTTTCTTCATATGAACAACTTCTCTGAACCTGAGGTCTGGAGAACACACTGAAGTTGATATTATTCACAAAATAGAACAAAGTAGTATGAACAATAATACGCCCCTCAAGCTTGGACGGATTTCCACTATCATCAAGTAAGAGAAGTTCTGATTTCTGGGTCGAAGTTAGAATCATGAGGTTGTATGAATCAAAAATTCTACAGCACATCCTTGAAAAGAAAAAAAAAGATTTTCTTTCCAGAATGAGCCTAATGGTATTATTAAGAGCTGGAAGAAGGAAAGCAAAATACAGCACATCCCTATAAGTCTCTGTGCCTGCCTACATGTAAGGCTGCTCAATGTTCAGACATGTATATATTTATTTCATTTTCCAGCTTTCTGACCACAGCAGTCATTCTCAATAAAGGCGATTTTGTCCTCCCCACTGCTGTGGGATATTTGGCAATATCTGAAGATATTTTCAGTTGTCACAACTTGAGATGGGGGTGCTATTGGCCAGGAACGCTGCTCAGTATCTTACAATGCCCAGGACAGTACCTCACAACAAAGTACCTGACTATAATGCTAATAGTGCCTAGATTGAGAAACCCTGGACTTTAGATAGGCCTAAAATCTAGGCCTACAGAGGAGGTGCTCCACTTGGGAAAAATGACCCTTGATTCACTTATTCAAAACAATAAGCATTCAAAAATGTGTATAGAGGTAGTTACTAGTCATTTGCACCTGTTGATCAGGTGGGCACCTAGCCAGATTCTCAGTAACAGTTGAGAGAGACCAAGTAATTATAACTCCTCCTGTCTACCTCCTATGAGAATAGAAAAGGGAGCTTCTCAAAGATGGAATCCTCATCCCAGTTAGGAAAAAACATCAGCAGTGGGTGCCTTCATGGGAACTTGAAGGCCAAGGAAATTTTCTGTTCTGATGAGGACTGATGCTATGTAACTTCTGTTCTGGGTAGCTGTCTCTGGGTAGGTTGTATTCTTATTCCATACTGAAGGAACTCCTAGTCTTTGCTGAGACAGGTATCTTTCCAACAATCATATCATTGTCCCATTGTGACAATGTGCATTGTCACAAAATTAAAAAAAAAAACTGTCCATTTCTTTATACTCTCTGAAGTATATTCCCATGAAAATGATGCGACCTTCCTTTTCACCTTTTCTTTTCTCTGCTTCTTTTAAGCTTTTAGGCATACATTTATCTTACATGATCTATATTTCTTGGTAATTATTCTCCAATTATTTCATATGAGTATTTTGCTCACTAGATTCTGGACCAGGGTAAGATCTATATACTCAATCTCTCTGGAAATCCCCTCTGTACCTAATATAATTCTGAGCACAAATAGTCATTTAACAGCTTGTTGAATGAACTAACCAGTAATATGCACATAAATGAGAGAGCAGAATAAAACCAACGATAAATATTTCTATGCTGATATTCCACTGTGTATACAAGGCTGATTGGGCCACTCATAAAAACAAATACACCAAGCCACTACCATACAATTATCTGCAACAATTAAACTCAAAAGAATGATTACAATATGGTATTGCTTAAATTTAATGTATAGTTTCTTGCATGGTAGAAATGTAATAGGACCTGAAAAAGAATTACATTTACTCTTTATTTTCTATAAAGCAATTGAGTGAGACACAATGCTTGGCATTTCAGTCTCTCAGTATCAGTGCATCGCTGTGTAGAAGTGGATGGATTCCGGCTGCATACGGACTGTATGCAAAATCAGAAAGTATTAAGTAAGTGTACTTACTTGCTATTTCAGTTCAATGCTGTGAACATGCCAAGTACTTTAAACAACTCCAGTAGCGGCTTCAGCAGAGATGTATTCAACCATTGCTGGCAAGCAACTAAATACTCGGTGTACTTGAATAGCTACTTTTTTGCAGGGGAAAGGGATGGAATTTCCCCATTCTTTCACAAAAGGGATTGTTCCCAAATATTAAGAAAATTACATCTGAGTCATGATAACTTTAAACACACACACATACACAAACCCAAGAACTTCCTGAACTCAATATGACCAAAAAATACTGACCACTTAAAAATACCCTACTATCACTTACCTGGGATGAAAAAGTACACACTAGGAAGTCTGCCTGGGAGAGAAAGTGTATATCCAGGATCACACCCCGAAGCGAATTTTCTGTGTATCGATTGTGTAGTCCGGCTGACCAAGAGATAGAGTTATCACTAATAAATTCGTAAGTGGGGTACCTGTAAAAAAGAAATATATTTTTACATAGTCACTGAAATCACAGTACTCTATCAGGATGTAGTATCTTATCAGGAGGAGGCAGAACTCCTTTGACCAAAGCTCTTTTTTCTAACAGTAAGGAGAGCTTTAATTATGGTGTTCAATAGAGTAGTTGATGACGCATCTTTAAATCCATCAGTGGGATAGCAAACATTCTGGAGTATGTTACATGTTATTGGCACATCATATAATATACACGTACATGTATCAAAATGACCCCTCACGTATCAAAATTCGTAAGAGTTGAAGGCTCCTTATTTTCTTTGTAATGAGTGACTTCTATGAGGTTTTTCAAGCTGCCTTCACATTTGGCCATTGAACTTTTCCTTTAGAATATAAAAATCGTGATTAAATTTCATTTAAATTTTTGACTTAGAATTTGTGATCATTGAGACTTATCTCCCCTAACCCCCATCCTCAAAGCACCATCTTACCAACAACAATAATGGAAAACTAGTTTAATTCATTTATAAAAACAAATTCCTTGTAGATGTCAACTAAGCAAGATTTTGGTAGTCTTGAGATCGGATATGTGCTTAAAAATATTAAAACAGGATATCTTTAAAAAGCCTACCATATGTTCAAATGATTCTACTGTGAATTAAGAGGTTTAATTATACTCTAGTATAGAGTGAATACATTTTCTTAGTGCATGGGGTAGATCTTCAGAGTTAAGTTGCAAACTTTGGGACTTACAAGAAAATGGGCTAATAATCGTACCTGCTTTATATAGTTGTGTAGGAATTAAATACATTAAGCAATGTAAAGTGCATAGAGGAGTCCCACACATGTAGTAAATGCTCAGTAAATATTAGCTGTGATTGTTAAACATTCTTCTGCGGATATCCAGCTGGTCTTATTCCTTACTTCCTTTAGATCTCTGCTGAAATACAGCCTTATTAGTGAGGACTTTGGCAATTTCTATCTATTTGACCTGCTTAACTTTTCTTCATGACCTTTATTATCATTTGACATAATATGTATTTACTATTTATTTACTGCTTGTATCCATTCCCACCTCCATCATCCCTAAGTGGAATGTAAACTCTATAATGAGGCATTTCATCTGCTTTGTTCAATGTATTATTCTCAGTACCTAGAAGAGAATCCGGAATACAACAGGATCAATGAATATTTGTTGACAGGGTAATAGTTCCTATTTATAAACCCCGAACCATCAAGAGTCAGTTTACATGTCTGTCTCCCACACAGTATTCCCCAAAGGTCGGGACTATACTTTTCTTGGCATCACACAATGCTGTGTGAGTAAATACATGCTATATCGGTAGTACTCACTACCTATGTCTGGGACTTCTTCCTCAGCCCCTAACAGCTGCTTCAGATTTCTCTCCATTTCACAGCCACCAAGGAGCTTCTTCTCATTGCCTCTAATGATGACTGTGACGGCAAAGTCTCCGAATGCTGTTTCAGACTGGTAATCAGTGTTCAGATCCATTTGGCTTCATTATTTTTGACACTTTACCCTCCTCAGCCCTGAATCAGGGAGGCGAAGGAAATGTCACATTTGTTCTAAAAAGAAAACAACCCCAAGGACTTTTAATGTGATTCTTGTGGAGCTGCATATCCAGGAATGGGGCAGAAACAGCAACAAATAAATATGAAAAGGCCGGAGGAGAGAGGAGAGGGAATTGTTAAAACACACCAGTACAATTTTTATCCTGAATAGAAACTAACTCTGTCAGCAAGGTTTGGGTGCTGAATGAAAAGAGTGATCTTTTTACTGAGAAGTGACAGTAACTTTAATGCCCTTCCTAACTTAAAGACCCCTCCCTAGAACCAAACCAAAAGAACACCTAAGTTCCTCAGGGCTCATCTGTATGTGCAAAAGACTGCTTGATGAAGGATACTGAGTTTGGAAAAAGAAACTGAAACAAAGTAAATAATGTAAGAGGGAGGCTTTGCATCTCCAATAATGAGCATGGAAATTTTTGCACAAACATGCTCCTTTCTTGTCTTTTGCCCATAAGTATGTTGGCAGAGGAATTCTTTTACTGTGAGGTTGTAGAGATTGGCAGTGATAAAAAGAATATTTTTTTCCTCTTCCACCTTATAAAAATTTGTTTATATTACTCACAAAGGACTAAGTTAAAGTTATAAACTGACAACACATTTTCTTTTCTAAAGTCTTTCTCCAGGCTGAGGGAGATACTCTTCATGATTTCACTGCACCTGGTATACAACTCCTTCCGGACATCCATCTAACTATACTGTAATTATTTGTTACACGTATACTGCCCACCAGTTGGATACTCCTGAAAAAAAGGAGCAGCATATTATCTTCTATTTCTCTTTGTATTCCTAGTGCCCTGTAACTGTATCTAGCATATTACAGTTCAATAAAATAATGAAAAAATTAACCACTCTTTACGGCTGAGCCTTCATTTCACAGGGCAACCAAACACTTAACAAAAACTTTTAAATAAGTTTTTCTTGCCTCTATTTACGTAAATGAAACTAAGTTTAGGAGTGCTCATCTAGCATTTTTGATAAAGAGCAAACTACATATGTAAATATTTACCCTGGGAGATTTTTAAAGACTTGTTTCTTCTCCTGTTTCACCCCTGCTCCCAATCTCCACATCTTAGGATACAATGTTGGATAGACAACTTTAATAGTTCTTACTTCTTTGCCAATGAGTGTGATTTAAACACTCTACCAGTGAATTACCTAAGAGAGTTATCTCCACATTGGCAATGGTTGCCACAGTCAGTGGGATGCGGGTGCCAAAATCTCACGGATGAACTCAGTCTTAACCTAGAGAAACCTGAGGTATGATACTAAGCAGCAAGACATTAACTGCTCATTTTCACACAGAAGCCACACATATAAAGCTAACCTTGACCGCTTTTACAAAAGATAAGCTACCCAGAAAATAGATTCTCCTCTGACTGTGTGAATTCTATGTATCATTTAACCATCATTCTCAGTTCTTTACCCTCTTGAAGCACAAAGTATCATAATGACCCTGTACTCAATATACTGTGATGAGAGATTCAGTCATGCTTCTGGTCTCCTAAAACAATGGCAGAGCTTTTATGATTTGCTTAGGTTTCAAAACCAATCCTGACAGGTCTAAAGCAGAGTTAATTCAGAGTAGAAAAACACAGAAGCAAAATAATCAGAAACAGCATCTACATTCCTGAGAAGATCTTCAAAATGACTCAGAAAATTAAAATGAAAGGACTTGCAAAGAGGTAAAAAAAAAAAAAGTGCATAAAATGCTGCTGCAACATTTCTAACAGAATATGGGAAAGCTGTCTATTGAACTACCATAGACAGAGGAGATAGTAGCTGCTGACCATGAAAAGGAAATTCAAGTTTTACTAGTCCCATAATCGTGGTAACTACTAATGTCAACTGTACTGTAAGGGTTGCTTAATACAAAAATACCATGCTGTACTATGGATCAAAGTTGTAAGATGCCCATATCCTTTTATCTAAATATTTCCAAAGCCTGAAACCTAGCTGAAGGAAATAATGTGGATAACTTTAGGAACACACTGTAGCATTATTTATAAGAGTAAAAAACTGGAAATGACGTAAGTGTCCAATACTAGAATGAGCAAGTAAGCAATGGCACATCCATACAGCAGGTATGTAGTCATTAAAGGGGACATTTAAGATAATTATTTTTTTAGTGACCTGAGAAAATGGATCCATTGCTGTGTTAAGTAAAAAAGAGTTCAAATTATATAGAACAGGATCAACTACTAAAATGGGTAACTATATAAATGACTAAAGGGAATATATCAATATTTAAATAGCTGTTTCCACTGAGTAATAGGACTGTGGGTATTTTTTTCTTGCTTGTATAGTTACCAACTTCCATATCGTCTAATAAGCATGAATTATTTTGCTCATCAAGGGAAAAAAAACAGGAAAAGCTCGTGACGCTTCAAGAAGAAGTAAAAGAGTAGATAACATTTTAATATTTTTTCAATTAAGCTACAAATTCAATCTGGTATTTTAAAATGAAGAAGCATGGTGAACTATTTCTACTCTGCTTCTAGATATCAAACTGGAAAAGTATCTGTGAAAATTTTGTATTGTGTTTTCTGCCCAGATGTTCATTTAATCCTTAACTGTAAGTATGTAACTTGGCTTACACTTGACTGATGAATTTCATGGTCCTGTGTATGTCAGTGAGAGAGTGAGAGTGAGAGTGAGAGTGAGAGTGAGAGTGAGAGTGAGAGAGAGAGAGAGAAAGAAAGAATATACTCATAGAAGGAGTCTTAAAAGAAAAAGCAACTTATATCCAGTTTAGATTCTTCGGAGGGAGAAATAGGATTTAAACTATTATCCAATGCTTCGAATAAACATCTACAGTATAGTCCTCACTTCAAATTTGTTTTTCTCCCCAACCTCTATTTGTGACATAAGAAATGGACCAAAGAATAAATAAATTAATTAAAAAGTCACTAGCTTAAGTGATTAACATCTAATAAAATGTTTTCAAACTGATGGAATTGAAATAAACATAATTCAGTACTTACTGGGCACTTACTAGAGGTAGTTACTGTGTCTAAAGTACTTCTAATCCAGTGAGGGAGACAGAGGTAAGCAAGTGCTAAACACCAAGTCAGAGCGATGCAGACAGGAGGGACACTTCGGGATTCAGGGATGATTTCTGGAGCAAACAGTGTCTGAGCAAAGCTAAGAACACAGATTCTTCTCCCTCATTCCTTTCTTTCACATATTTAATACATCCCTTATTTATTAATAATAAGTAAAGGCCAATTCTAGGTTCACCTAGATCCTATGATAAATTCCCAATTAGGATCAGTGTGTTTATGTGTTTTCTTAACCCCCTATGTTAACCCTATAGTAGCACTATCCATACTGTAGAGTATGAGTAATCGTCTGTTCCCCCACTAGATTGGGAATTACTTGAGAGCAGAGTTATCTTGCTTATCACGGAATCGCCAGCACCTAACACAGTGCCTGAAATATAGGCATGCTCTATAAATGACAGATTACTGTTTTACTGTTCAATACATACTAGCAGTTCTTACTCTTCCACTTATAAAACTTATCTTCTGATTCTTTATTTTTCTTTAATATAACTTCCAAGTTCCAGAATTTTTTTTATAAGATGAACACTTACACATATTTAAAAAAATTTTTTTTTAACATTTATTTATTTCTGAGAGACAGAGAGAGACAGAGCATGAGCAGAGCATATGAAGGGGAAGGGCAGAGAGAGAGGAAGACACAGAATCCAAAGCAGGCTCCAGGCTCCGAGCCGTCAGCACAGAGCCTGACATGGGGCTCGGACTCACAAACCACGAGATCATGACCTGAGCCGAAGTCAGACGCTCAACTGACTAAGCCACCCAGGCACCCCAACTCACACATATTTTACATATGTTTCAGTTGCCCATTAATTGCTAGTGAAGATAGTGAGAGCAAAAAGGCAAGCACCTGGTATGTTTTATTGCTATCAGTCCTATAGAGTTGGTTAGAGTTATGGACTGAATGTTTGTGTCCCCCTAGAATACCTATGTTTGAGCTGTGATAGTATTTGGATATGGGGCCTTTGGGAGATGATTAGGATTAAATAAAGTGCATGAGAATGGGGCCCTCATGTAGAATTAATGCCCCCACAGGAAGAGACACCAGAAAGCTTGCTCTCTCTTCCAAACACACAGAAAGGTCATGTGAGTACACAGCAAGATGGCAGCTGCCTACACACCAAGAGAAGAGGCTTCAGAATGAAATATACACCTTACTGGCACCTCAAATACTCTTTGATTATATTAACAGTCACAAAGGTACACAGTTGTTTGAATTAAAAAAAAAAAAACTCCAATAATTAGTAATAATATTATAACAAGAATGACAAGTCATGGGAATTAAGGATTCCTTTCAACTGAAAAAGAGTCCTGGTCTAGAATCACTAGTTCATTTAACTTACTTTGTTTTTGCCTCCTTTAATAAAGAAGGGTCATCCGTCGCCAAATATACTCTTCGTTTATCCACTTGCATTCTGCGAGAGAGAAGCTGAAAATGTTCTTCAACGTGTACCATGTATTCCTCAATGGGATGGAAGGCTGCTTCTGTTCCTACTTTGTCTGTACGTCTGACGTGTACTCTGGGGGGCAGAGGGAGAAAGTCAGACTCTGCTGATAATGTTCTGATCCTCTGATCCACTGTGTACTTTTAGGCTACTCAACTTTATACCTTTATTTATGGTGGCATCACAGACATTTTAAACCAATTTTTTTTTCATTTTTGCCATTAGAAAAATTAAAATGTCTTAAAAATTCAAACACATACATTCTAAATATATTTGCATGTTAACACAATACAAGGAGAATTAGAAAATAAGCTTTAGAAGAATGCTTTCTTATAAAGAAAGTAATTAGCATATCCAAGAACAGTAGAATAAGTGGAAGATTCCAGAGTTATACTCCATATAAGCAGCAAAATACCTACCAGCCTCCCAGAAAAAACTGGATATAACTTTTTAAGATTTTTGGCAACAAATGATACCAAGATTCACAGTTGTTATTACAGAATATTAAATATATTGTTTACAGCATTTGATGCCAACTTCTCTCATTCTTCATTTTACCCTGTATAGTTACTATAACTGCTAGCTTATAGAATTGAAAATTGTCTGAGGAAAACACAGACCTTCAAGAATTCTTCCTAATGCACAATCAAGGCAGGCAAACCTTTTAAGAATTCTTACTATTCTAAGTTCACAGAGACATTCTACCCCTTTTGTTATATGCATAATGAATTTCCTTTTGCTGTTTTTCATGCTGTCAAACACAAGTAGGTATTGATCTCATCTGTCCTATTGTAAAAAAGTTCTAAAACTGTAAAACTGGGGACAAAGATTTACATCGTCCTGTGTTGACTTTCACAGTATTTTCCTCCCATCTTAGTGCTTTCAAAGTAATTGCAATGAAAATAATAATGGTCATAGTTTACTTTCATAAATTAAAACTCTCCTTAAATTTGCCCTTCCTGCATCCTCCCCACCCCTCACCAAATTACTAAACCACTATTTATATGTGGGAAAAAGAAAAAAGGAAATTTGTTTCCCTTTAGGCCATGGTATATAGGCAGGCCTTAGGTCGAGCCTAAGCCCAGCTTTTTATTGTGAATCTGGAAGGCAGATCTGTTTTCACTGCAGCTAATCTGATATCTTCATGGGTATCCTCTGCCTTCCAGACTACAGTCCAGATATGCACACCTTTATATTTACACGTATCCTATCGTTGTTTCCTTCCCACATCCTTCTTAATCACTGCTTCTCTCTCAGGAAATTGGAATTGTTCACTGGGCTCCACAGGGATAAACAATTCCACTGAATCTCAATGAAAAGTTTATAAGAAGAAACACTCTTTGATACTGATTTCATCATGTACTTTCTTTAGCTCTAACATTTAAAATAAGGGTCAGTAACTTCTATCCATATGAAGACTAAGACACGAGGGAAGATGTTGGGTGGGAGATAGGAAAATGAAAATGAAAATAAAAACAAAGAAGAGCTGTAATAATGGAAGGAAGAATCAAAGGAAGAGGAGCATAGGAAGTACTGGCAGAGTACTACTGAGAAATCTTTTCAAGTCTCCAAGTACTACTGAAATTAGGCCTGGATCAAGAATTTTGAGAGGGGCATAATGGAGTCTCCATGGAAGACTCAGAATATTAGTCTGGTGAAGGATATGAGAAATCATTTTAATTTAATGTAAGTTTTTCAGACATTTAAGGAAACTGATGCTTCTGAAGACATATTAATGAACAAAAAGACAACATAAGGCAAGAGGCGGCTGGTTTCTCATACTTTTCAACCCAGTCCTCACGAAAGTAAAAGTTCTTTGTGTACTTGCCTGACTTTCACTACAGTTGACTCTTCAACAACATGGGTTTGAACTGTGCAGGTCCGCTTATACGCAGATCTTTCACAGTACAGTACTGTAAATGTATTTTCTCTTCCTTATGATTTTCTAATAACACTTTTTCTCTAGCTTATTTTATTGTAAGAATACAGTATACAATACATATAGCATTCAAAATATATGTTAACTGACTGTTTATGTCATTGGTAAGGCTTCCAGCCAACAGCAGGCTATTAGTAGTTAAGTTTTGGAGGAGTCAAGTTATACATGGAATTTCAACTGCATGGGGGGTGGGGGTCAGCAGTCCTAACCCTGCATCGTTCAAGGGTCATCTATATCAAATTATCAAGCTCTTTCAGGGCAGGGAATGTGATTTTATTTATTTCCAATAGCACCAAATATAATGAATAAATGATTGAATGTTGTGTGGACACAAAAATCTAATTGTTTAGTATCATGTAAGTAGAAACCTTACATACCATCTTAGTTTTTTTTTAGTTTTAAACAAATGAGGAAAGAGTGGCAATCAATGAAGACCTGGAATGATCAAGTACGCTGCCCAAAGTCACACAACTTGTTAGTAGTAGAAGTTAGATGGGACCCCCAGATTCTTGAATTCGAGCACCCTTCTCTTTCATTCCAGCACACTACCTCAATGTACAAATAACTCAATTGTCTCTGGTACTGCAATTTTCTGTATTTGGCCAACTCTCAATATGATGTATGGTCCATGGATAATTAGGCCATGCCAAACTACAGGAAAGCTTCCAAGCAAAGTTAAGATGGTTTTTAGTCCTGGCTTTGCCTTTATTAACTCTGGAACTCTGGGCCGAGATTTTCTTCCCTTTAGTTTCCTAACCTATAAGACAGCTATCTCTACTCTTTTCATAGGACTGTGTTATAGGATCAATGAGATAATGCAGTTGAAGGTATTTTGGTAATTTAATTACTATCCTTTTACCTTTCAAGATCCTGTTTACACACGGAAGCTATGAAGACTTTCCTCCTTCCCTGAACTCTCATAATAATTTTTATACTTCTCTCAGGGTATTTATCACATTCTGCCCACATAATGTTAGCTGTATATGTCTGTTTTCCAACAGACTGTAATAAGCTAGAAGGAGCCATTAAAAAGAAATTAATCTCTGTCCCCACAGTAGCAGGTGTTCAATAAATGTTCTGCAAATAAGTGAACAAATCAACACCTATATTAATATTAATCAATAGCTGACTTTATTACAAACAGTATATGCTACAGAATGTCATAGTCTAGCCTACAAGTCTATTTTTAGAAATGATTTTAGCATCAGTCTTTCTGAAAGGTAATATTTTACAGTGCATTTTTTCCACTGAACTAAAATCCTTCCTTTTATCCTTCTTATCACATCACTTTTAGGGCAGGTATTACCTTCCCTATTTACAGATGGAAAAATCAAAGCCCAATACTATTATTAAGTAATTTGGTCTAGAATTAGAAAAAATCCAGGAATATTACCTAGGTCACTTAAATCTCAGTCCAGTACTCTTTCCATTAGGCAAAGAACGTTTTCCCATGGTATGAAATCTGCTACCCGGACCCAGGAAAATTCCCCTTTCCATAACTTTTTATGTATGTGTATAGGAGCACAAGCTTATGCACAAAGATGCTTCTTTGTATTCTTCTTGGTGGTAGGATTTCCTGATATATCTTCTTGAACATAAGCATGAGGCTGAATGCATATGTACATGGTAAGTCCCAAGTGGGCCAAGAGATAATTTTAAATAATAATTTTAACATTATCTTACATTATAAATACTATTTTTATTATCAAAACAGCTTCCAGGCCAGAAAACAGAACACCAAAAAATGCAAAATAATCATCAGTGGTAATTAATGAAGCCTAACAAAAAGTACAATAGAAAAGCTATACATGTGATAGCTTCATCTCATGGTCTTGTTAGGATAAGATAGGAGTCATGTATAGTATCCAAACTACTCTCAATAAAATACAATTTTGTTGTTTTCCTCAGAAGAGACAGGTAATTTCAGAAATAAGGGTTTAATATATTTGTTGAATGAATAAATAAGCGAATGGGGGTAACAAAGTATGACAACTCAACTGTTCTAAGTGAACAAAGGGAGAATGATCTCCCTATGACCTAAGGTGAACTCTGGAACATCTGTTTTAGGGTATGGCTTGAAAATTAAACTATATCATAAAGTTCACAATATATTGTAAAGTACACATATCTCTGCTACTACAACATCACATTATGAGAGGAATAAATCAGATTCTTACCCAATAACTGGATGTTTGAAGCCAAGCTTCTTAGTAGTCTCTTCTATTTCCTTTTCCAGCCAAGGTTGTGGGCGGATCAAGTATTTGACAAACTGGGACACCCACCACACTGCAGGATCACCATGGACTCGTACAAGCCGATCTGCAAGGTCTTCTGGTACAGCCAGGGGCAAATATGGTGGACGAGGATGAAGACTGTCTACAATGGGGAGCTCAACCACCTGAACATTTTTGTCCTTTACTTCACCTGTGAGAATATCAAAACATATCATCACCACACTGTATTTCTCATACAATTACCATTGGAGAACTCACTCTGGATGCTTTCATCCTCATCGCAACTCTAAAGCAGTATTACAGACGCAGTTAAGTAACTTGCTCAAGGTACTAGCATAAAAGTGACAGAGCTAAATTTCCCATTTAGGTTGGTCTGCTTCTCAAGTCCATGATCTTTTTTTTTTTTCCCTGTCATAACATGCTGCCATCTCAACACCTCATACCGCAGATAAGGATGCACCCAGCACTCAAAGAATCTAATCAGAGAATAACCATATTGCTAGTGAACACAGCCAGCTAGGCAAAGTTCTGTTTTCTGTCATCATTTTTGTTTTTGAACCAGACAATAAAGTATTCTCAAAACTTCCAGATTGTCATTATAGCAAATGGCTCTTTCATTAATTTCATGACAGGGCACCATGACTCTAGAGATACCTAAAGATTACAATTATAAGCCAAGCAGTTATATCTTTTAAAGAAAAAAAAATGGTAATTCTAAAGTCTTTTTTTTTCTTGGCCAAATTATCTATTATGTTTTCAATGATGATAACAATAAAATTTATGTTGATTGTTTATCTGGACATTAAAATTAGAATAGAGATTAGATGCTAATTTTTGTAGATGATGATTAATTTCAGAATCCAACTTCTATATATCATTAATGATACTGCTGTTCTATCAATTTTATAATGCAATGACAAGAACAACCCAAAATGGGATAAGCCAGCAACTTTAATTACTTTATTATTTTTTTAATGTTTTATTTATTCTTAAGAGAGAGAGAGAGACAGAGCATGAGTGAGGGAGGGGCAGAGAGTGGGACACAGAATCTGAAGCAGGCTCCAGGCTCTGAGCTGTCAGTACAAAGCCAGACCCGGGGCTCGAACTCACAAGCAGTGAGATCATGACCGGAGCCGAAGTTGGACACCCAACCGACTAAGCCACCCAGGCGCCCGCCCCTAAGCCAGCAACCTTAGATATCGAAGACCACATAGTAGTAACTAGAAGACATGAAGATACCAGGCAGAGAAATTTTATAAATATAAAATGTACTGAATTAAAATTTCAATAACAGAAAATATTAACCTGAATATACAAAGTAATTCCAGTTAATCACTGGACCATTAAAGAAAGAATGCACTTGTAGAGAATAAACCTAGAAGACTTTTAAAATGTATTCACCAGAATGGAACACAGTCCTCAAATTCTGTTTTTCTGCATATATGCAAAGTGTTTTATAGTAAATCTCATCATCTGGGAATGTAATCACTCAAACTACATGATTATAAGAAAGTTGGTTGGCATAACTAAAAATTAAAAACGTCTGGTTAATATTCTCTCTTTCTGACATGTAAAACTCATTTCAGGACTCTTAGAACAAAGCCCTTGAAACATGACATTTGTTGCATGAATAGATGTCACTAAAAAAATTTACCACCAGCACTGCAGTTCATCTGGGGTAGTGGTTAAGACAGAGGTGGGCACCTTTATCAGACAAGACACTATAATTAAGAGTGTATGAGGAAAGAGTAAGCTGCACTTTAAATTAAGCTCTAATAATCTCCCAAAGGCAAGAGAAATTGGGTGCTTTCTGTGATATGGACATGATAAGAGACATAGCACATGAATGAGAGGAAAAAAGGAAGAGAAAACAGTTCTTTTTTATAAAAAGGAGAGAAAGAAAGAAACAATCTAACTTCTTTTATATGACCATAAATAAAAGCAAAATTAGTAGGGCTACCTTCTTTTTGAGATTTCTTTCTAACACGGTTCTTCTTCTTCTTTTTTTTTTTTTAATGTTTATTTATTTTTGAAGGAAAGAGAGAGTGAGCAGGGGAGGGGCAGAGTGAGAGGGAGACACAGAATCCAAAACGGGATTCAGGCTCTGAGCTGTCAGTGCTGAGCCAGACGCGGGGCTTGAACTCACAAACCATGAGATCATGACCTGAGCTGAAGTCAGTCGCTTAACCGACAGAGCCACTCAGGCGCCCCTCTAACAGGGTTATTCTAAATGCTCTGTTTAAGTAGCTCTGTCTTTCACTGATTGCCCCAAGGCCTCAACTTTCTTACAGCTAGTCCTATTGACAGCTTTAAGAAATAAATCGAAACTATGCCTATATCTTCAAGACAGAGAATGTAGTTTATTTTTGTTGGTTCTTTGTTCATTCTTCATTCATGCATTCACTTCACTTGTTCAAATATTTATTGAACACTGCTATATGCCAAACACTGTATGAGGTAGAGTATACAGTGATAGCATGGTTCGTGTCCTCCAAGATTTCTAGTTCGAAAAACCTTACCCAGAACTGACTACTTTCATGGAAGAAAAATAAAATACCATCACCAAAAAAACGTGTTATCAAAAAGATATCAATACTCAACTGCGTAGTAAAATATTAAGAAAAGGGTATTTATTAATGAAAAAAAAGGTTAGCTTCCTCAGTAATGATATATTTTAAAACAAATGAAAATAACATAGTATATGCTATGGTTAGAAGGTTCCTTTTTTTACTTGGTTTACCACCCAACATTTTTTATTCTACTGGCATTTATATTCAAAAGAATTTAAATCTGGAACAGATCCTAGATTAGAAATGATCAATGCTTAGTGGTTTCTAAACTTTAGTCATTTATGTATTCACTTTATAATTTTTACCATATCCATGTATTAACTGTATTAATGTCTTAAAAATTCATTTTAAAACTTACATGAATTTATTTTATAGATGGCAACTAGAAGTATAACTTCACTAAAAATGAAACCATATCATTAAATTCTATATAGATACTATTGCCTATGAAGGGCCTTGAGCTCAGGCCAGATTTCTATTAAAAGAAGAGATTATCAGTGAGGTTAAAGGGGTGTATAATTGCTTTTCCCCTTACATCTCCTATGAGTTTCAAACCAAATGAGAGACAGAGAGAAGAATAAAATGGCAATCAAAATATCAGCTTGATTACCAATAAGGATGAACTAAAGAATGTAGTTTATTCTTTGAATTTACGGCCTTATGGGTTTTCTAATAGTTTCCACCCAATCCCCATCCTAAAATGAGTCTGTCAAGCAAGGCCTAGTACACTGGGGAGGAGGAAGAGCATGCCTTCTGAGAATGGGCTGTGCCATGAGAGAAGCCAGACAGGGCTATGTCTCACACATTTGTTCCTCCCCCTAAACTCACCAGTTGTACACACTACTTTCCTTTCAAGTGGAAGGGAAATGAGGTAGACAGAAGCAAAGAAACCACTGCAGCACTTTCCCCTTTGAAGGAATGGAATTAATTACCCTTCTATAGAACGTCTTGAGGAATTGGAGGATTCCCCATGCCTGTTCCCACCCATCTCCACCCCCAAACAATTATCCAGTGTTAAAGAACTATTGCAAAGATTTCCTGACACCAAATTGAGAATTTGTCTGACATAATCAGAAGGGCTGAAAAAGAAATAACTTTTTCAACTATTCAACTCAATGGTTGTTTTAATCTTTTATCAGGAAACTGTCTGAAATTATCTCACATATGCCACCTAAATTAATCTCTAGTAATCTGTGGTAGATTCAGAGTTTGAGAAACACAGATTTACTTAAACTCCCTCATTTTACAGAGGAAACAAACTAGAGAGGTTAAGCGAATTTCTCAAAGTAATAATACAGCTAATAAAAGGGCCAGGATTAGGCTCTATTGTTTACCACATTACTTATATTGCATTCTGCTTTCTGAAAACTATATGTATATATTTCAAAGCATTTAAGTATGTTCCCTTTTGATCAATCAAGAGTGCCTTGTCATTCTATTAAGATGTTAGTGTTAAAAAAAAAAAAAAAAAGCACTGCATTAACTTTCCAGCAAGAGAATGTTTTATATGTGCAAGTCATACAAAAGTCAGCACTATGCATTTGTAAAGAATCAGAGCAAACTAGCCTAGGAATTAGACAATTGACAGCTCAGCTCAACTTGAACTGATATGACCACTATTAATTATTTCAGGGACTCATTTTCAAGACTACCTCCTTTTGTTGCTAATTCTGGTCCATATGGTCATTCTCTGCCAAAGGCAGGGAAGACTCAATAGGCTTGCTGGTACACTTATAGCCCTCTGCCAGTAGCATAGATAACTCTTTGACAGGGAGGATGTCCACAGCTGCAGGCAAGTCCCTCTAGCAATTCATGGCAACTCCATTTAAAAGCATTAGTCTATTATCATTCCTTGTGCCCTAAGACAGAGACCCTACCCTGGAATTAGTCAATTAGAATTATTAATCATCAGTAGACTTCAATAGGAAGGTCTTAACATCTACCATGAATGAATAGGTTCTGCTATCATGAAAAACATTTCAGGGGTGGAAAAGATTTTGGGTCCTAGTCCATGAGATTTCTTCTGTATTTACTGTCTTCTTTCTTCAGTTGCTACTCAGTGACTTGTGAGAGAAACACAACTAAACTGGGGGGTGGGAGGTGGGGGTGGAATCTCTTGAAGATAAACCTCAGACAGCCAAAATGGTCAAGGTAAAGAAGTTTGGAATAGGGTTGCCAGTTGAGAAAAATCTCCAATAAGACATCACTACCTGGAACTCAAATTTCACTTGGGGTGAGGTAGGGATTATTAGTAACTTTTTGGCAATTCTCAACCAAAAAAAGCTGTCTGCTTTATGGTCTCAAGACTCTTAAGAAGGTTGCCCTCAATATCCACATAGGTCCAGGCTTCTCTCAACTAGTGTAGAGGGGTAGAATGAGGTTTTAATTCCCTTCCTAAGGGTGGCCTTGAATGGTTATAGTTAGTAAATGCCACCACACCCAACAGCCTTTTCACAGACTGTGTCAGCTGCTGAGATTCATGGCCCTAGTTGAGGCTAGAACAAGGAGAGACATCAAACAAATATGGTCAAGCAAAAGCCTATTCACATGTATGTAGTGCATAGTGATTACCGGTATGGGCTTTGTTAGGACAAAAACTACTGTTCAAATACTCTATCATTTCACAGTTGTGTACCTTTGGATAAGTTGTATTTAACTTCACCCCAGTTTCTTCATCTGGAAAATGGCATTGATAATAGCAGCTTATTCATCTGGAAAACGGGATTAATTACAGTATCTTACTCACTGAGTTATTTTAAGGATGATTTATTACATGGAAAAAGCTGAGCACAATGCCTGATACATACTAATTCTCAAAAAATGTTAGTTCTTTGCCCTAGGATCAATTCTGTTGAACAATTCTCAAGAAGCTAGCTAGAATTTGACCAAGGAAAAGATTATTTGCTAAAATATCATAGTCTCTGAAAAACATATCAAAGTGCCCATTTCAGTGAGCCAAAGATATACTCCCAAATATACTAGATATAAACAGATATTACACCCAAAGGAAATCTTATTCATACTGTTTACCATAGGCAACAGAACAATAAGCAGCTTTTATCTTTTCAAAATATTCAACAAATGTTCAAATAGAAGGGTAGCAACTCTGGCTACCTAAAAGTTCTGACATCCTATAACTACTAACTTGACTAAAAGCAAAGAACAAGACTGTTCCACGCTGAAAGCACGGAATGGCAGTAAGTTGTCTAAACTAGTAATACTTCCCGTTCATGTCACAGCAAAGAGTTTGTATGCTTAAATTACATCCACGAAGATTATTTGGACTTCTGGGATTTACATTTTATTTACCACTATGTGGCCAAATATGACTGATTAAATTCATACTAAATTCTCTGAGACTTGTTACAGGAGGCACAAGTAAAAGGACATCAAGACTGAAAGCTAACTAGCTGTGGTGAGACCCCTTCAGGGACCAGGGGATTTTCTTGATTTTACTTGGACACAATAAGATGGACATTAAAAAAAAAAAAATCACATAAATGTGTGAGGTCTGTTCTTCAGGATTTTTAACAATGATGACATTAATATTTATACCTTCATTTAATGAATGACTGTGCTCTGCTCTCATCTAAAACACGAAGGAAAGATATACTATTAAAAAGCAAACAGCTGGGCTACTTTCTTTCCTTTTGTTTTTCAACCATTGTGGCTGACAGAGATTTTTTTCTTGAACTTGAATGAGCAACTGTCGCTTGCCATATGAATTCCATCACTGCTCTACTTAAGCAACAACTCAAAAGACTGTTATTACTGCCAGTTTGAAGCCTTCAACCAATTGAGTGAAAGTTCTAAATTCAATCATATGAAACAAAGTGCAGTGTTAGCAACATTCTTAAGAATTAGCATATCACACTATGGGAATGATTGTGCAGCATTCTTATGAGGTATTTGCTGGTTTTACTAGCACAGAAATGCCTTGCAAAGGCAACCAGACTCATGGTTCACTGACCTCAATGTTACTCTGACAGACTTAACTCTGGATAGGGGACTGAAAGAACAGCTAATGGAAAATACATAATATCTTAGTGAGTTATGCAGTTCAGGATAATGCAGGCAGGACAGTATCAAAAGAAAAGAGAGCAAAGAGATTTTTTGCTTCATTTCACTAAACAGAAGGCTCCTTGCAGTCATTCTGCATGTTCTGAAACAAATTTAGTCATTTAAATTTTATATACATACATAAGTCACTTTGCTAAGATTCTAGACAGTCCACAGCTTGCTCATAAATGGGACAGTGCCAACAGTTTCTCTGATGATTCACATTGCACAGGTCCTATAACTCCATGTATGTTGAGCATTGGGTATTATATGTAAGTGATGAATCACTGAATTCTACTCCTGAAACCAATATTATACTCTATGTTAACTAACTAGAGTTTAAATAAAAATTTGAACCAGAACAAACAAACATTTGAAAAAAACTGTATGGGAAGCAAAAATGGAAATAAACGTGAAGAATTTCCATGAAAACAAGTAACTCCACATGGAGGTTTGGGGGAGTTTTTCAGTTGTTTTTTAATCATTTGGAACTTTTCCCTAAATTAGAAACTCCTAACTCAAAGGATCCCAAAGAATTCTACTATAGCTTTTCTCATGGGGTGGGGGTGGGGTGGGGGGGGGGGACAAAAAATAGAGGAATGGAAAGCAGTACAAAAAAAGGATAAAGCTTAATTTCATCAAATTATTCAAGAGCCAAACTCCAAACTCTCTTTCCCCCATTCTCATAAAAAAAAAAAAAAATCACAATTCCACTTTCATATTCCTCTTATTCCTTCACCACATGTTACTCTCCTTGAAAGCAACAGGCAG
The DNA here is from genome assembly GCF_027475565.1 of Acinonyx jubatus. Lineage (NCBI taxonomy): Eukaryota > Metazoa > Chordata > Mammalia > Carnivora > Felidae > Acinonyx > Acinonyx jubatus. Next base: position 109,631,922 of record NC_069386.1, on the reverse strand, counting down.
GAGGAAGGACCTCCAGGTAATAATAGACTTTTATCCCTTGAGAATTCCTGAAAATGATGACTGAGTATACTGACATACCACCAGGATCTCACAGCACAGAGATGTCTGTTGTCATGCTGTGTTCCCTTTTACTTTGGGGCAATTTTATAGCAGCCTTTGTGATTAGCACTTGGTTGGAGCTAGGAATATAATGTTTCATTTTGGACTTACAGCTCCTTGTGATTTTTCTGCTAAATTATCACTCAAAGGTTAAATCAGGAAGGCCTAATTTGAGTTTTCTGATGATAGAGTATAGGTCAATCCTAATGCCCTAAAACACAAGAATTATAAGTAGGACTTCTGGCTATCCTGGGAGAGAAGAAAATGAAAATACAGTCGTGTTGGAAGTCATAAGAAAACAGTTAAGATGGGATATTAGGAGAGAAGACAACTTAATCAAGTGCAGTAAGCAATGTGCTAAAGCACTATACAAATTGTTGATAAAACAGACAAACATCTTGGCTTCTACTAAAACCGGGATTGGAGTAGCAAATCTCCCTCATTTTGTATGCCAAACCAATCCACAAAGTACTAGCAGCTCCAAAGTCACCCTGCCACCATTCCCATCTTTAATTTGCTGCCACCTCAGACTGCACAGTCTGTCTTCTTTCCCAGCTGCCTCACTTCCACTGTGGAAAAAGTGGAAAAAGATGGGGGGGTGGGATATAGATTTATGTGCCATGCCACAGTTTCTGCTGTCACTGTGGCTGCCAATCTGGTATAAGTTAGCTGACCCTCCCTTTCTCCTCTTCTGGGTTGTGTTAAGTCTCTAGAAGGAAGAGAGCTAATACTTTACAATCTATAGCCTCTGGTGACATAGCTGAGATAAATACTATAAAGACATTACTCAAAAAGTGGCTGTATTTTGCCCTTTCTGGTTTAACTGAGAGAAGAGCAGGGAATATCTATACGAAGAGAAAGAACTCTGAGGCAAAAGGCATGAAACCTGAACTAACTAACGGAGCATGCAAAGGGAAGGAGGAGGAAGACAAATGTAGCAAATAGGGCAAGGAGATGTCTGAGACCGTGAGAAGTAGTCCTTTTCTTGTTACTGCTTACAAAACATAACTGTACAAAACTTCGTACAGATTTAATACTTCACACTATCGTTCCCATGACATTTTTCATTTATGCTTTAAACAGGGACAGCACCACCACAACCTTCTTTAGGACCTAGACTAGGATGTGCAAAGGAATACTTCTGTCACTTCCCTGCCAAGCAGGTTATCTACTATTTCTCATCATCTGCAACATATTTTTTAACCTGTAGTTATCTATCAACAGGCCCCAAAGTTTTACCTGGTAAATCTTCAAATCAGAGGCTATTATTTTACCATAATCCTATGTTCATTTCAAATCATAAAAATTCTGGCAGGGATGAGGGTCCAGAATCTGTTCTTTTCATATGCTTTACTCCTTTTAAGTGACCCATGCAGGCTATTTCTAAAATAGCTCTTGCATCCATGGCTCTCCTGCTCAGCTCCCTATCAGCAACTTTAATTAAAGACCAACTTTAATTAAAGACTAACATTTTGGGGCGCCTGGGTGGCGCAGTCAGTTAAGCGTCCGACTTCAGCCAGGTCACGATCTCGCGGTCCATGAGTTCGAGCCCCGCGTCAGGCTCTGGGCTGATGGCTCAGAGCCTGGAGCCTGTTTCCGATTCTGTGTCTCCCTCTCTCTCTGCCCCTCCCCCGTTCATGCTCTGTCTCTCTCTGTCCCAAAAATAAATAAACGTTGAAAAAAAAAATTTAAAGACTAACATTTATTGTGCAACAACTACCTGCCAGGTATTACACTAAATGTTTTCCATACATTATCCCAATTAATCCACAAAGTCTTTGTGAAGTCAGTACCCTCTTATCCCCATTTTACAGATGAATTTAAGTAACTTGTTCAAGGTCATCCATCTAGCAGTCAGAAACAGGAGCTGAAGCCAAACATTCTAATTCCAGAATTTGAAAATTTACACCACCCCATTCCGTTACCTTACAGTTTCACAGAAAGCAAAAGTGACTTCACATGGAATTTATTTAAAAAGGAGGGAGGGACAAGGACAAAGGAAGAGAGCAAACACCAATGGGTAAGGTCCAGATCTCTCTGTACAGTAGGTACTAGATCCAGAAATTTAATATTAAGTAAAAGACATAAACTTTAAACACTGATCATATGTACACATATTAAGCAATTAAATTGTCACTAAACAAAACAACTTCATTCATTGTCATTTTAGGTTCATACTAGGAGCCCCGAAGAAACAAAAATAATAGCTAAAGAAAGATTATCTCAAATTTAAATTATTTGTATGAAACAATTAGGGTGCTTTTTAGTCAACTTACAGCTCATGGCTAAGACTTAATAATACCTTCACAATTTGATTACAAACAGAATGTGAATTAGCCAACCTATGACAGTCTTATTTCCTAATAAGAATATATAATAACCTTTCCATGAAAGAGAAATAGCCTACTTCAGAACAAAGAATCTAAAAAGCAGTTATCATAAGGAGATTTATTAAATGTGTAAACCATTCTCATTATCCATTAACATACTTATTTTCAACTATTAAACATTAAAGCAAAAATATTTTGCAGTCTAAAATATGTCTGCTTTTAAAAAATATTTCCTCCTTTCATTTCTTAAGTGGTAAATTTACAAATAAATAAAAATGTACAACTTTCAACTTGCTCCCGAAAACCTTATTAATTGAAGTATCTACTTCTGATGACACGGTCCAAAATTCAGGCTATAATAACAGATGCTATCCAAAATGAATCACAAAATAAATACAAATATTTTATATTTTCAGAAACAAATTTCAGCCTTGATTATTATAATAATTAACTTTATTCATGTCAGCGGAATTTCTAAAAGATTAAAAAAGATCAGAGAAAGGACTTTTAAAGGTGATAAAGTAATTTTTTTAACATTTACTTATTTTTGAGAGAGAGAGAGAGAGAGAGCGAGCAGGAGAGGGGCAGAGAGACAGAGACACAGAATCCAAAGCAGGCTCCAGGCTCTGAGCTGTCTGCACAGAGCCCAACGCAGGGCTTGAACCCACGAACTGTGAGATCATGACTTGAGCTGAAGTCGGATGCTCAACCAACTGAGCCACCGAGGCACCCTCAAAGTAATTTTTAAGTCAATTCAATAGGTCATTTAGTTGAACATAAATGAATGGGGACAATCACAATTGCATTTATATATTAATAAATTCATTCAGTGAAACCACTACATCTCAAGAACAAAGAGAAATAATATTTAGGAGGATGGAAATCTTTCAAATGACAACAGGATGATTCTCATCTACCTGAAAAAAATGAGAGCTGAGAGTTATATGCTTAAAGTGTATAAAATCATGGAATAATGTCAGATTTAAACAAGGTATTCAAAATGTGTTCACCACATCTTAGAATTAGGGATATTTCAATGGTGTTTGAAAGAAGTAGCTTAAGAATAAATAAAATAGGGGTGCCTGGATGGCTAAGTGGGTTGGGCGTTTGACTCGGCTCAGGTTATGATCCCAGATCTCACAGTTCACGGGTTCGAGCCCCGTGTCTGGCTCTGTGCTCACAGCTCAGAGCCTGGAGCCTGCTTTGGATTCTGTGTCTCCTGCTCTCTCTGCCCTTCCTAAGCTCGTGCTCTCTCTCTCTGCCACTCAAAAATAAATAAACATTTTAAAAAAGAATAAATAAAATAAAGCCTAATTTTACACAATAGGTAGAATTCTTACAGAACTCATTATCCCAAGAGAAGATAACTTAAACCAGAAATGATATGTTTGGGGTAAAATATGAATGTTCATATCATGGCAGCACAAAGGACAACTATTATCTCCTATAAAATGTCACTGAGAACTGTTAAATCAGAGTACTTAACTGGATTAATCAGTGTTATGACCCCAATGCCCTTTTTTAGGCTTCAATGCACAGGAAATAACATATATAAGATAATAAAACTATGCTACATTTTGGCTCTAAAGGACGCTTTTTCTTTGTGTACCAACAAACTATTATTTCTTTTCCTTGCAATATGGAGATAAAAGGTAGATATATATAGAAACAGAAAAGGGTAAGAGTAGGAAGAATAGAATATTACTTATGCCTGCTGATAATGCTTGATTGGTTAGAGTAGAATTCATAAAATAAAGATATTGGAGTTCTGAAGCTATTACTACACAGTTGTTTTAATAGAACAAATCTTGTATGCACTACTTCCTCTCACCAATGTCAAACAACAAAAAAATATTCATTGAAAACTGTTTAAGCCAAGGATCACTGGTTGCAAAGAACAGAAACCTAGTCAAATTAGCTCAAGTAAAAAGGAAATTACTGAAAGAATACAAGGGAATTTGCCAAGAAACAAAAAGCAGGAAGTACAACTGTACCTCAAGAGACGGGAAACCTGTAATTCGCACCATGTTTCTGTGGCCACGTGGTCTGTGTGGCTCAGCTACATCCTCCTTTCTGCTAATTAACTCCTCTCTTGCTCAAGGCTCATCTTGTAGATATCAGCTTCAGTCTACAGATTTTACAATTTAGTTTCACCCTCAGATAAGCTAGTCTCTGTGTTGTAATAATATTAACATTTACTGAGGTCTGTGTTAGGTAGTATATATGAACATTATGAACATTATTTCTTTTAATTACCAAACTGACCCTATAGGGGAAGTACTTATAGATGACCAGTGAAGGAGTTAGAATCCACGTCCATCAGACTCCAGAGTTAGAGTGCTCACCTACAAGATTGGATTACCTCTCAAAAGAGAATCTTATTGGCACAGCCCAGCCTAAAGGATTAGTTTCCCAGAGTCAGGTAATCACACTGACCTGTAAAGCTGTGATTATATGTGTGTATGTGTGTGTGCATGCACACATGTGCAGGAAGGGAGGAGTGGCCACATGGTACATATAAGACAGCAGGGCTATATTCCCCAAATAGGTGATATTAGATAGGACATAGGGAATTAATAACTGGTATATAGTAAACTTTGGCTTTTAGGAATTTAAAATTTTAGGAACTTAACTCTTAGAACATAGGGCAATTTTTAGAATCATCCATTTATGTATCTCTATCACTGCATTTACCAAGCTGTTTATAATTGTTTTTGTATGTATCTGTCTCCCCTACAAATATGGAATATGGACATAAACCTTAACCTATTTATCCTGTTGCTTCAGCAATGACCACGATCCCAGGTACATAAAAAACATAAAGTATTTAATTGAACAAAATGAATTGAACTAAATATACAAAGTACTATAATTAATATAGATTCCACAGTCTATTGTAGGAAACAATAACTTAACTAGTTAGTAGATGACCCCACCATTCAGCTTCATGATCTAAATGTTATTGATAAATTTTGAGATTGGAGTACATCATCAGTTTTACCGCTTTACAATGTAAAACAGTCATTATTACTGAGGTCCTGCCTTTTTAAGTCTCTTAAATAACAAATAGTTGGAAAATGGTATATAAATACTTGCTAAGCTATATTTATTTAATACTTCTATTCTTCTTGTTGCTTGCAAAGTACTTGAGAAATGTATAGGCATTCTGCTTTGGATCCATTATTATATTTACTTATTTTGAGAGAGAGAGAAAGAGAGAGACAGAGTGAGCACATGCTAGTGTGTGCAGGGGGACAGCACAGAAAGAGGGAGAGAGAATGTCAAGCAGGCCCTGAGCTATCAGTCGCAGAGCTTGAACTCATAAACCATGAGATCATGACCTGAGCCGAAATCAAGAGGTTGGATGACTAACTGGCTGGACCACCCAGGCGCCCCTCCATTATCCATTTTTTAAGTATACACTACTTAAATAGGACGTGGCAGGAAAGAAGATAATATTCTTGCTTTTCTTATACTGTTTTGACTACATGTATACTTTTCCAGGGAGCTGAACCTAGTTTCCTGGACATAAAGGATTATTTTTGAGAGTGACAAACACAACAGAATTCACATTTTAGTTATTAAATAATATTAGAAACTTATAGTTAATTTTTACATGATGAAAAGAGCCTGGTGGAACTGGAAATTATGCTTAGGCATCTTGTATGTATGTTTTATTGTTAGAACAAAGTCTGTCCGTTCATTCAGAACTGTGTGGGTTTCACATTGTATATTAACTTGAATTAGATAATGAAATTAATTTATAAGAATCTCATTTAGAATATCTTTATATATCATAGCAGAAAACATACAAATGAATTAAATGTTACATTGAAAACTAACATTTTCATATCTCTTGTTAATGCTATTTGTGATCATTACTATCATATTGTAGTTATTTTTACTTTCTGAGAATTTTCACATATTAGCTCAGTTTATCTACAGCAAGCTTTCTGTTCTCCTTGAGGAAGAACTTAACATACTGAGGTTTTACCAAACACTAACCAACCTGGGGGAGAAGAAATAGCCATCTCACATTCACTAAGAAACAGATCTAATCATAAGACTACAGAATATCCCTTCACCCATACTATACCACCACATCAACAGGGCTACTGAATAATAACAAAGGAGTATAGCTAAAAGAACTGCCTATTTAAGGAGTCTCTAAGAATATCTAAAAACAATAGGGGAGACAAAAACAGGAATACTAGAGGAAAAATTAGCATCTGATACATAGCTACAGCTAAGAGTAAACACAGCCTAACTCCTAGCCAGATAAACACAAAGGCCTATCTACTTTAGTTCCTTTTTACCTGATATATCATGTCCAGTTTTCAACGAAAAAATTACAAGACATGCTAAGGGCAGAAAGTACAGACTGAAGGGACAAAGCAACTGTCAGTTCCAGACTCATACATGGCAGAGATTTGGGAATTATCAGACCAGGAATTTAAAATGACTATGATTATTACCATTTGCAACTACGTGGATGGATCTGGAGGGTATTATGCTAAGTGAAATTAGTCAGTTAGAGAAAGACAAAAATCATGTGACTTCATTCACATGAGGACTTTAAGAGACAAAACAGATGAACATAAGGGAAGGGAAACAAAAATAATATAAAAACAGGGAGGGGGACAAAACAGGAGAGACTCATAAATATGGAGAACAAACTGAGGGTTATAGGAGGGGTTGTGGGAGGGGGGATGGGCTAAATGGGTAAAGGGCATTAAGGAATTTACTCCTGAAATCATTGTTTCACTATATGCTAACTAATTTGGATGTAAATTTTAAAAAATAAAAAATAAAATTAAAAAAATAAATAAAATGACTGATTAATATGCTAAGGATTCTAATGATAAAAGTGAACAATACGCAAGATGAGTAATGTAAGCAAAGAGATGGAAACTCTAAGAGAGAATCAAAAGGAAATGCTAGAAATCAAAAACATTGTAACAGAAACTAAGAATGCCTTTGATGGGCTCATCAGTAGACTGGGCGTGACCAAGGAAAGAATCAGTGACCTTGCAGATATGGCGATATAAACCTACAAAACTGACTGGAAAGAGGAAAAAAGAATGAAAAGGATGAAACAGAATATCCAAAACCTATGAGACAATCACAAAAGGTGCATATACATGTAATGGGAATACCAGAGGAAAGAAGAGGAAGAGAAGAAATATTTGAAGTAATAATGCCCGAGAATTTTCCAAAATGAATGACAGACACCAAACAACAGATATATAAACTTCAGACAGCACCAAGCAGGATAAATACTTTTAAAAAATCTATATTTAGGGATATTATAATCCAACTGCAGAAAATCAAAGGCAAAATCTTGAAAGTAGGTAGACGGGGTTGGGGATCTTATCACTAGAGGAACAAGGAAAAGAATCACATCGACCTTCTCTTCGGAAACCATTTAAGCAAGAAGACAGTAGAGTGAAATACTTCAAAGTTTTGAAAAATTAAAATCATCTACTTAGAATTCTATATTCAGTGAAATTATCCTTCAAAAGAGAAGAAGAAATAAAGACTTTCTTTGACAAACAAAAATTGGGGGAATTTGTTGCCAGCTTCAGAGAGAATGAAATGATATAGGTCAAAAACGTGTGTGTGTGTGTGTGTGTATGAGTTTTAGAAAATGAATAAATAAAAGGAAAATAAAATCTTATCTTTTTATTATTCTTAATTAACCTTACAAACTATCAGTTTATTAAACAAAATAGTGACAAAATATTTGGTGGGTCATAGCTTATGGAAAAAATAAAGGACAACCATGCTATAAGGGATGGGAGGGAGGATTTGGGATTACTCTTTTATAAGGTGCTTGCAGTTCCCATGAAGTGATACAGTGTTATTTGAAAGTAGACTTGTATTATTTGTAAATATGTATTATAAACCCTCAGGCAACCACTTAAAAAAAAAAAGTTGTGATTTATATGCTAAGACAGGAGAGAAAATGGGATCTTATACAGTCATCAATTAAAACCAGAGAAGGCAGAAGAATAGAGGAAGATAAAAAAGAAAGAACAAGGTCAATGAATAGAAAAGTCATAAATGAGGTTTACATTAAACCAACTATATCAATACTGACTTTAAATGTAAGTAATCTAAAATATACTAATTAGAAGACAGGGACTATCAGAGTAGATAAAAAAAAAAAAGCAAGACTCAGCTACATGGTCTTTATAAGAAATATACTCTAAATATGAAAACATAGATTAAAAGTAAAGGGATGGAAAAAATTCATTATGCTAACAGTAATCAAAAGAAAGCTGGAGTAGCTCTATGAATTTCAGACAAGCAGACTTCAGAGCAAGGAAAATTATTGGCAATAAAGAGAGGCATTATATAATGATAGCAGGTCAATTCACCAAGAAGCCATAACTATCCCTAATATGCATGCACCTAACAACAGAGTGTAAAAATATATGAGGTAAAAACTGATAGAATTGCAAGGATAAATACACAAGCTATAGTTTGGAGACTTTAACACTACTCTATCAGTAAGTGACAGAACAAGCAGTCAGAAAATCAGTAAAGATATAGTTGAACAGGACAGTATCATCAATCAACTGTATCTAAGTGACATGGGATGCTTCACCCAATAGCAGAATATACATTCTTCTCAAGTTTGCAGGGAATATTCACCAAAACAGACCATCTTCGGGGCCATAAAACACACCTTAACAAATTTAAAAGAACAGATATCATACCACATATGCCCTTAAATTATAATGGAATTAAATGAAAAAATATTAATACAAAGATTGCTGGAAAAATCCCAAAATATTTGGAGATTAAACAACACACTTATAAATAACACAAGAATTAAAGAATTCTTAAGAGATGAAATAACTGTTGAACTAAATGAAAATAAAAAAAAAATTAAAATTTGTCAGATACAGCAAGGGTAGTACTTAGAGGAAACTCCATAGCACTTTATGCACATATTGAAAAAAGAAAAATCTAAAATTAACATTCCAACTTAGAAAACTAGCAAAAAAAAAAAAAAATGAAGAGCAAATTAAGTCTGAAGTAAGCAGAAAAAGATATCAATAAAATTGAAAGCAGGAAAAAAATAGAGAAAATCAACAAAACCAAAAGTTGGTTCTTTGAGAAGATTAATAAAATAGACAAGCCCCTACTTGGGCTAACCAAGAAAAAAAGAAGACACAAATTACTAATATCAGAAATGGAAGAGGGACCATCACTACTGATGCCATGGATATTGAAAGGATAAATGAATAGTATGCACAACTCTATGCCCACAAATTTGATGACTTAGGTGAAATGGACCAATTCCTTAAAAGACAAATTCTACCAAAACTCAAACAAGGAGAAATAGATCATTTAATTAGGTTTGTATCAATCAAAGAAACTGAATAATTAATAACTTTCCAAAACAAAAAGCATCACATCCAAATAGTGAATTCTGCCAAATATTTAAGGAAAAAATGACATCAATTCTCTATGATCTGTTCCAGAAAACAGAAGCAGAAGAAGCACTTCCTCACTCATTCTATGAGGCCATTACACTAATTCCAAAACTATACAAGGATGTTATAAGAAAGGAAACAGACTAATATTTTTCATTAATATAAATGCAAAATACTCAAGAAAACATTAGCAAATCAAATCTAACAATGTTTAAAAAGAATCACACACCATGATCGGTTGGGATTTATTTCAGGTTAATCAAGGCTGATTCAACATTTGAAAATTAATTAATGTAATCCCTCACATCAACAGGCTGAAGAAGAAAAATCATATGATAGTATCAAAAGATATAGAAAAATCCACATCCTACATCCAAAATCCATTCATGATAGAAACTCTCAGCAAGGGGAATTTCTTCAATTTAATAAAGAACATCTAAAGCCAACCTACTGCTAATGGCAGATATAATTGTAAGAAACTTGATGTCTTTTTCCTAAGATGAAGAATAAGGCAAGGATGTTCCTCTCATCGTTTCTACACAACATTGTACTGGAAGTCCTGGCTAACTCACTAGGACAAGCAAAGGAAATAAAATGTATACAGATTGGGAAAAAAAAAGACATAAAACTATCTTTATCTTTATTCTGAGATGACAGGATCATCTATGTAGAAAATCCCAAAGAACTGACATAAAAACTGCTGGAGCCAGTAAGCAATTATATCAAAATATCAGGAAACAAGGCTAATATATAAAAGTCAAAGCCTTTCCTATACACCACCAATGAGCAACTGGAATTTAAAATTAAAAACATACCACTATTTACATTAGAACCAAAAAATAAAGAGTGAGAGAGAGAGAGAAAGACATTTAAGTCAAAATATGTATGAGATCTATATGAGGAAAACTATAAAACTCTGGAGAAATAAATCAGAGAAGATGTAAATAAATGGATAGTACAAATTCATAGGTAGGAAGACTCAGTATGGTTAAGATGTCCATTTTTCACAACTTGATCTATAGGTTCAACACAATCTCAGTGAAAATCCCAGCAAATTACTATGTAGATACCAACAAAATAATTCTAAAGTTTATATGGACAGGCAATCAAAAAGACAAAGTCAAGAGAACTGATACTATCTGACTTTTAGACTTAACTAAAAAGCAACAGTAATCAAGACAGTGTGGTGTTGGTGAAAAAATAGACAAATAGATCCATGGAACATAACAGAGAGCCCAGAAATAAACACAGACAAATATATTCAACTGATTTTTGACAAAGAAGCAAAGTCAATCCAATCAAGAAAGAATAGTCTTTCAACAAATGGTGCCAGAACAACTGTATGTCGACATGCAAAAAAAAAAAAAAAAAAAAAAAGAGAGAGAGAGAAGAAAAGAAAAATCTAGACACTGACCTTGTATCTTTCACAAAAAATTAACTCAACATGGATCATAGACCTAAATGTAAAACTCAAAACTCTAACTTAAAAAAAATTTTTTTTAAGTTTATTTATTTATGAGAGATAGAGGCAGCATGAGGGGAGGGGCAGAGAGAGAGGGACACACAGAATCTGAAGGAGGCTCCAGGCTTTGAGCTGTTAGTACAGAGCCCAATGCAGGGCTAGAACCCACAAACTATGAGATCATGACTTGAGCCGAAGTCAAAAGTTTAACCACTGAGCCACCCAGGTGCCCCTCAAAACTCCAACACTTTTAGAAAAGAAATACAGGAGAAAATCTAGGTGACCTTGGGTTGGCACTGTGTTTTTACATACAGCACCAAAAAGCATAATCCATAAAAGAAAAAATTGAAAAGTTGGACTTCATTAAAATTGAAAAATTATGCTCCATGAAAGACATTGTTCAAAGAATTAAATGAAAAGCCACAGACAGGGAGGAAATTTCTGTTAATAAACTTACATCCAAAATATGAAAAGAGCTCTTAAAATTCAAGAAGACCAACAACTTTATCATAAAATGGGCAAAAGATCTGAATAAACACCTGTCCAAAGAAGACATATAAATGGCAAGTAAGCATATGAAATGATGCTCAACATTAAAGATCATTAGTGCACTGTAAATTCAAAAAGGATACCACTACATGTCTATTAGGATGGCTAAAATCTAAAACAGTGACAACACCAAATGCAGGAGAGGATGTGAAGCAACACACACTTTCATTCACAGCTGGTGAAAATGCAAAATGCTAAAGCTACTGCTACAGACCAAATCTTGTATCCTCTCTAAATTCTTGTGTTGAAGTTCTGATCCTCAATGTGATAGTACGAGGAGGTGGGGGCCTTTGGGAGGTAATTAGGCTTAGATGAGGCCATGAGGAGATGACCCCCCAAGATGGGACTGCAGCCCTTGTAAGAAAAGAAAGAGGAATCAGAGTTTCTTCACTCTATCAGGTGAAGGTTCAGCAAGAAGGCAGCCCCCTGCAAGCCAGGAAGAGGGCTCTCACCAAGAACAAATTTGCTGGTACTCTGATTTTGGACTTCCCGGCCTCTAAAACTGTGAAAACAAATGTCTGTTGTTGAAGCCATCCAGTATGTTTTGTTTGTTTGTTTGTTTGTTTGTTTGTTTGTTATAGCAGCCCAAGCAGACGTTTTAGAAGATAGTCTGGCAGTTTCTTACAAAGCTAAACATAGTCTTAACCAGACAACCAAGCAAGCTCTCTCTTAAGCATTTACCCAAATGATTTGAAAACCTATACTCACACAAAAAACCTGTACATGAATGTTTATACCAGCTTTATTTATTAATTTCACAAAATTGGAAGCAACCAAGATGTCCCTCTGAAATACAGAGAACAAACTGAGGGTTGCTGGAAGGGGGAGGACTTTGGGGGGTTAGGCTAAATGGGTGATGAGCACTAAGGAGGGCAATTGTTGGAATGAACACTGGATGTTATATGTAAGTGATGAATCACTAAGTTCTATTCCTGAAACGAATACTACACTATATGTTAACTAACTTGAAATAAAAAAAAAAGAAGTCCCTCAATATGTGAATAAAACTGTAGCACAACCATACAATTAAATATTATTCAGCAAAAAAGAAATGAGCTGTCAAGCTACAAAAAAGACACGGAGGAACTTTTCTTAAAAAGCAGTTAGTCAGAAAAGACTTCATAATGATTCCAACTATATGATAATCTGGAAAAGGCAACATTATGGAGACAGGAAAAAAAAAAATCAATGCTTGCCAGAGGTTGAAGGGAGGGAGTGAGAGTGAACTGGTGGAACACAGAGGGGGTTTTTAGGGCAGTGAAACTATTGTGTATGATTATGTAATGGTGGATACATAACATTATACATTTGGCAAAACCCATATAACTATATAACACAGAGACTGAACCCCAAAGTAAACTATGAATAATAGTTAATAATAATGTACTAACATTGGTCCACTGATTGTAACAAATGTACCACATTGAGGTAAATGTTAATAATAGGGAAACAGAGCCATGGTGGACTGGTGGTGTAAGAGCAGGAGGGACCATATGGGGACTCTGTACTTTCTAACAAATTTTTCTGTAAATGTATAACTGTTCTAAGAAATAAAGTATATAATTAAAAAAAACACGCATTCAGAAAAGACCTAAAAGAATATGCATACACACATATCTATATATTTTTATTTTGTTACATTTTTTACACTTTCTGGGTTTTTCAACAATGGGTGTTCATTGCTTTATATTTTAAAAATTTATTTTAAAATATGCCAAATGGAATGAATAAATTTACCATTAACCATTTACCATCAACAGAACAATAATCTGATCCAGATAAAATTAAATCCAGAAAATCCTGATCTCTGACACTGTTGTCCAGTTAAGATAATCTCTAATCCTCCTTTTTCTTGTCATATATTAATTAAAAATCATGCTACCTCCTTTTAGAGTCATTTTCTGGAAAGAATAAATGAGGAAAGCTCTTTTTTAAAAAAAGGATATCAGAGATAAAAATGATTAATTATGGGAAAAGATAAGGTGCTTCCTTTGATTGCAGAGGAAAGTAGGCCTAGAAAGATTTCAATGGAATCTCTAACTAACAAAGGCTAAATTTATCACAAATTTGAAATACAAAGAGAACATTCTGTTAAATCAAAGGCTTTCTCAGTCCAACTGTAAGGCTAGATGGAAGAACTGCTTAAATTCAATGAAGTATGAGTCATGGGTTAACTGAAACTCCTGCCCTGGGAAGAAGCTTGGTCTATACGAATGTACTTAATTTCTACTTCAGTGTAGATGTTTTCAAGTTCACAACTGTAAGACTTTTCTGGTCAATACTGATCTGAAGGCTATCATTTGAGATAAGTGGAAAGATAGCATTTCCAAAGTCCTTATTCTTTTACGGCAAACATCCATATAAAATCTGTCTTCATATATAATAGTTTTTTATTCTTTCCTATTTGATGGAAATTTAAGGCTTACAAGATATCAAAGTGATACCTAATCAAGCCTCTATCCCTATTTATTGTCTCCCAAATTGTTAACAAAACAAAAACAAAACTCTTAAAATTAACAACATTAATCCTTTATTGAAATGCCTTTGGTGTAATAATATCTCATATCTATTAATAGGCCTCAACCATTCATGTAAGCCCATCTAAGTAGCTTCATCGTGTCCCATTATAGTAATGTATGCTTTCTTTATTCAAGCATGACACAGCACAGAGATTTATTTCACATTAAACTTTTTTGAATAAAAAGAAAAAAAGGATTCAAGAACAGGTGTCTCAGGCTAGATTTGGGACTGCATAAGTGAGCTTTGTGTTAGGGGACGATAAGAATACATTTAAAATTTTAATTGAAGAATGCCAGGCACCAGAGGCAAATAGCATGCAATTTTTTTTAAGTGCTAAAAACAGCCAGCTGCCAAAAAGGGTAAGCTAGCTGATGGTTACAGCTGTTCACCATCATGCAACAAAAACACAAAAGCTCTCTATTTCTTGAGGTATGTCTTATCCACACGATAGACTATGGGCCTCCACACATGATTTTTGTATCCTTGTGTTAAGTTACCACAGCATGGCACAGAACTATTCAAAATTAAGGAAAAGTGATTTTTTGACTGTACTATTTTAAATGATCTACAACTACATCTTCTTTGGTTTAATATAGGAGAGAGTTGACTGCATTATTCTTACTGTTTTATGTAATGGCCACAGACAAAGTGAATTCTTCCATGTAGTGCTGCTAGGGAAAAATATGTCCAAATTCCTTTTTTGAATTGGGAAATTGAGTGGCAGATTGCAAAAATGTGTTTTCTCACATTCCAGTGACAAAAGAGTTGGTAAATGTCAAGCAAGAAAAAAAAGTCTGAGTTTTACCATCTCCTTATTTCTGCCCGTCACAAACCTAAACACAGAGAGGAGGAAGGACAGGAGAAACAACAATGGCCTTTCTAAAAACCCACAGACTGAACAGTCTTTTAATGTGACTATTTCTTCTCTGTGGTCCCTGATACAGAACAGCATTTGATTAAATTAAACTGATTAAGCATAAAACTGGCTAACAGCATACTATGTTTTACTAAAAAAGCAATAGTTTGAAAATGCTAGTTTGTCCTTGGCAAGAGACAATTCTATCAACATACAGCTGTGGAGCGATTTCTTTTGTTATTTTTAAAGACTGACATGGCTAGATAGAGGGTTCAGAGTATTTTTTAACCACAACGCAAAAAACTTCATTCAAACCTTCTCCAAATGATGCCTTTCCCTCTCTTTTACTTAAATCTTCTCAGCATTCTCTAAAGACCCAAGCAATTCATTTCAACAGGACAGAACTGCAAAATAGTCTTTAAGAAGTGGTATGGCGGGGCGCCTGGGTGGCTCAGTCGGTTAAGCGTCCGACTTTGGCTCAGGCCATGATCTCGCGGTTTGTGGGTTTGAGCCCCGTGTCAGGCTCTGTGCTGACAGCTCAGAGCCTGAAGCCTGCTGGGGATTCTGTGTCTCCCTCTCTCTCTGCCCTCCCCCTGCTCATGCTCTGTCTCTCTCTGTCTCAAACATAAATAAAAACATTAAAAGAAGTGGTACAGCAAATGCAATAATTTGCAGAAGTGTTTTCTTATGCATCTGTGGCCACTCTTATTTTTACTCAATTACATAGATAATTCCACGACTAGAATAGAGAGGATAATGTACAAATAAATAGTTAAGGGCATACTAACAGTTGTTATAGTAAAACATGTATCAGTCTTTTGTTAAACAACTAAAAATGCCATCAAATATACATTTCCATATAAAATTAATGCCAAACAAAATACCTGCACCAACACAGAACACAGAAACCAAAACTGCTATTTATCACATATACATTTCTTTTCAGGCTAAGAAAAATGTTCAAAAAAGAGATTTAACTTAATCAAATGAGAAACATTTAAATTATATATACCCAGCAGACTAGGGACTGGGGAGTTATCTGTATATATTTTAATTAGTTCAATAATTACATATTAATATTAATGATATTCAGAAAAAATAGCTTGAGGCTACTGCCAGATTTTTTAAATGTCATGAATATACACATAACATATACTACTCATACAATAGGTGCCAGTCTGTACAAACTGTAAACTTATAGAATCTTTGCCTCCCCTGATTTTATTTTTGGTGTTTGGAATACTGTTCAGTTGGCATGGAGTAATTTATCCTTTTCTCTCTTTTTGAGAAAAATCCCCCTGTATCCAACCATTTGATTATTTAACTGTCATATTGCAAATCGTGTTAGCAGAAAATACATCCCCTGATATAGTTTAATACTTTCTTGTGTGCTTAGAAAGTACAAATCTTTCAGTGACATTCATTGTTTATATACTTGCCATGCTTTACAAAAACAGACTGAGTAGTAATAATAAAGCCAATCCTGTCATTTCCTCAATTTAATTAAAAAATTTCCTAACAAGCAATTCTGTTTGTGTTAATCTCCTATTTAGAATGGAAGCTTCTTGAGAACAGGGACTCTGTTTTTATCATCTATTCTAAGATTGGCAAACTTTTTCTGTAAAGGGCCAAATAGTAAATATTTTATGCTTTACAGGCCATATACATCTCTGTCATATTTTTTAAAAACACTTTATAAATGTAGCAGGCCTTATAAAATCAGGCTTTGGGGGCTATGGTTTGCTGATCCTGAGCATAATGTTTAGAGATCAGGTTCTGAAGTTAGACTGAGGATTTCTTATTACTTCTGGCAAATTACTTATCTATATAAAATGTGGATAATGACAGTACCTACAATATAGGTTTACTGTGAATACCAAATGAAACAATATATGCAAAGTTTTAAGCACTGTTACATAGTAAGATTCACTAAATATTAGCTATGCTATATATACTATCACTTTCATAATGCCTGAACTGAGAAGTATTCAATAAATGTTTACTGAGTTGAAGGCTCAACGAGACAGACATATACATACGCAGCTAAGACTTTGTACAGGAAAAATGCCCTGTTTAGTCCATAAAGTACATTTAAACTTAGCTATTTTTTTAACTTAGTATTTTTCAGTGTTAACTATTTTCTTAGTTATTTTCAGTTTTACTGTTTTACTGAGCATATTTTTTATGATTTACTAAAAATATTAGGGATAAAAATTTTAAAACAGTCTTTTAATATTTGGATTATTTTAACTAATATAAATATGTGAAAGTGAAATTTTATCACAACAAAATTTATAAGACACCAAGATGGTTAAATTTTATTGGAATTTTGTTACAAGCCAACAATAAGGCCATCATATTTTAAAGCATTTTTCAAATATTTCCATGCCTTAAAATAAAGTAAAATAAAAATAAAATAAAATAATTTTTAAAAATCGTGTTCTTTAAAAAGAAACAAACCTCTTTCTATGCCGATTGCCTCATTTGTTCCTCTCATCAGAAACCTATGAGTCACAATGATTGGGCTACATTTTCTTTAGCTGGTAGATTTGGAAAGGGAGACTAAGATTTTTCAAGCATCATTTTGCTTAGAGGCAATTTAACTTAAAAAGAAACCCCAAACAACTAACAACTGAGTAACAACTATTGGCTAGTACTATTTGGCAAAAAAGAGAAAAATAAACCAGACAAGCTTCTCAAAGAACTCACAATACAGTCACAGGGATATATAAACAAACTATTTAAATATACTATATTTATACATGAGAACATGAGATCAACTGCAGAGAAGAACCACAAAAGAAATGATACTAAAAGATAAATAGGGTTTCATGCAATGAAATAGAGGAAAGACATTCTAGAAAGAAACAGCATGTTCCCAGCATAAAAATAAAAGTGTACGTAACTCTCAAGAAATAAACTAGAAATAGTTAATAGTTAACTCTCAAGAAATAAACTTTCTCAAGAAATAAGCTAGACTGGTGAAATCAGGAGTATGGGGAACATTTTAAGAAGTGGGCGGGATATGAGAGGGGCTTACTTCCTAGTTGCTAAGTAAGGAGTTTATACATACCTCTCTAGACACTGAGCAGCCAAGGAAGATTTTAAGAAACAAAGTCGTATTTGATTTTGGAAATATCATTCTGATGGCAGTGTGGAGAATGGATTAAAAGGAGATAGATTCTGAAAGCAAGAGGAACAGTTAGGAGACTACTGGAGTAGTTGTCCCACAGAGAGATTAGGCATATGCAGACAAGATAAAGATATGTATAGTTTACAATGACCTAGCAATATACCACTTCTAGGCATATGTACAGCTTTCCAATCAACATGCTGCAAAATATTTGATGGCAGGTAAAAATTTAAGGTGTGAGGGCAGACATAAATAAAGCAGTGAACAGAATGGGGAGACCAGATATTATGCCCATATGTTATCAACTGATTTTTGACAAAACACCAAGACAATTCAATGGAGAAAGGCAAATTTTTTAACAGATAAAGCTGGACTGACTAGATATACAGAAAACAATGAATCTCAAACTTTACCTCATACTGTACACAAAAATTAATATGAGTGGGATCACAGACATAAACCTAAAAGCCAAACCAATAAAGCTTCTGGAAGAAAACATAAAATAATATCTCTGTGACTTTAGGATAGGCAAAGATTTCTTATGATAAAAAAGCACTAACTTTTATAGTACTAGAAAAAAAATTGATAAACTGGACTTAAACAAAATTAAAAATTTTTGATCTTCAAAAGACACTGTTAAGAAAATGAAAAGGCAACCCACAGACTGAGAGAAAATTCTTACATATCATGTTTCTGATCAAAAATCTGTATCAGAAACACACATATACATACACACATTCCTTCTGTAAACTGAAAATAAAAACATAAACAACCCAATTTTAAAAATTAATAAGACTCAGATAAGGGTGTTGGTTATATTACCAAGACTCACTGAATTATACATTTAAGATCTGTTTATTTCACCATAAATTAATTTTACCTCACATTAATAAGTACATGGAAAAGTCAAATTTAAAAAAACAATTCCCAGATTTACAGAGGTTGAAACTGTATTTGTCTGGTAATTATTATTTTAGAGTAGGAGTCAGCAAACTTTTTTTATAAAAAGCCAGACAGTAAATATTTTAGGCTTTGCAGGCCATATGGTCTCTGCTGCAACTATTCAACTCTGTCACTGTAATATGAAAGCATCCATAGACATGATGTTTACAAACGGGCATGGGTGTGTTCGAGTAAAACTATTTACCAAAATAGGTGGTGAGCTAAGTTTGGCTGAGGACTACAGTTTGCCTGCCCCTTTTTTAGAGCATAAGATTTTATTTGTAACACACTGCCACAGAGATCTCTGTAGCTTTACCATATTCCACCACCTCCCAGATAATAAGGCCAGTAAAAGTATCTTTTAACATACGGTAAGATGTGAAAACCTTTGATAAGCACTGCCTTAGAGAAATACATATGCACAAGGAGACATGCACAAAGATATTCATTAATCATTGTTTATAGTGGGAAAAACCTGAAATAATTTAAACGTTCATCAATGAGGACAATTTGTGAATACACAAATCATGACACATACATACAATAAAATACAGTAGGAATGAACTAAATGTTCACTTATTAACACATGTATAATATAAGTGGGTATGTTTAAGACGGTGACTCATGACAAGCCATAAAGTAACCTTTTTTTAAAATTCCAGTATAGTTAACATACAGCATTTTATTAGTTTCAGGTGTATAATATAGTAATTCAACACTTGCATACATCACCCACTGCCCGTGACAAGTGCACTCCTTAATCCCCATCACTTATCTCACCCATTCCCCACCCACCTCCCTTCTGGCAACCATCAGTTTGTTCTATATAGTTAAGAGACTGTTTTTCGGTTTGTGTATGTCTCTCTCTCTCTCTCTCTCTTTTTCCTTTGCTTATTTGTTTTCTTTCTTAAATTTCACATATGAGTGAAATTATACAGTATTTGTCTTTCTCTGACTGACTTATTTGGCTTTCAGTATTATACTGTCTAGCTCCATCCATGTTGTTTGCAAATAGCAAGATTTCATTCTTTTTATGGGTGAATAATACTCCACTTGTGTATACATGCACAAGGAGACATGCACAAAGATATTGGATATTCATTAATCATTGTTTATAATGGGAAAAACTTGAAATAATACACACACACACACATACACACACACACACACACACACACATCTTCTGTATGCATTCATCTATCACAGGCATGTGGACTGCTTCCATAATTTGGCTATTATAAATAATGCTGCAGTAAACACAGGGGTGCACATATCCCTTTGAATTAGTGTTTCTGTATTTATTGGATAAATACCCTGTAGTGTGATTACTGGATAGTGGGTAGTTCTATTTTTAACTTTTTGAGGAACTTCCATGCTGATTTCCACAGTGGCTGTGCCAGTTTGCATTCCCACCAACAGTGCAAGAGGGTTCCTTTTTCTCCAATTCCTTGCTAAGAATTCTTGTTCCTACCATATGATAATCTTTCCTCTGAAACAGAAATACCACATTACTTTTAAAATGTAGAAATCATACCCTTCAAAGGCTATCTTATCCTCTAAACTCAATCCAGGTACTAATGGCTAGACATTTCCAAAAGATGCACATAGAATGCTCTATAGATTCTAACATCTCAATCTGGGTGGACCCATGGTTCACATTGGACATAATCTTAAAAAGGGGGGACACAGAGTACAATGTCTACTTTTGCCAATCCCATTATTGGATATTCTGAATTGCATGGATTAAGACTGGCCAGAGGTGGAAGCAGAAGCAGCTATGAAATCAGCCAATTCCCGAATTCCATTTGTCCCACTATCCAGTTTCAGTGGATATAGCAAGGTGGGCAGTGGCAACAGAAAAAGGAAAATACTGGTAATGAACCCTTTTATCAACAGCTTTTTTCATCATGCCTTAAAATCCCACTGGAGTGTTTTAGGGTAGTCCATTCCTAGCCACAGTCTAGACATATAATAAAAATAACTTCAGATAAGGTATTTAATATCCCGAAACTAGAGAGCATAGGAACATGCTACAGTACTTCAGTACTTCAATACAATGTTTTGGGTTTGTAACCTAAACATAATCTCTGCTGGTCTGGCACATCTAGTTCCATCTAGTCAACAGACAGACAGGTAAGGTACCAGAGGGATGGTCAGTCCAAGACCCTTATTTTTATGTATTTCCAATAATCAGATCCTTATGATTTGCTCAATTCCATTGCCATTGTTTTGAAAAACCTTCTTCACCAAAGTCTACCTCCACTTTTAGGCAAGTTACCTGAAAATTAACACCTTGGGTATGTTCAGATTCTTAAGCATTAATTTTGACACAGCTCCCACACAATAGAAGCTTTACAGAAATCTTCTTTCTCTTAGTATTAACCTAAATATTAGAGCTCCAAGACAGTATGTTTTATTCCAAGTCCCCTTCTTGCCTCCCAAAATCATCATCCTATCAGCTTACACAGCTAAAGAACTGAAGACTAACTGCTTTGTCAGGATGGTTTTCTAATTGGGGTCAGTGCTCTAGCTAAGAAGGAGATTTAGTCCCCCAAAGTAAGGGGAATTGGTCAGGTTTCCTTGACAGGATATTGCTGGTGCTCAATCAGTTTAGACATTGGGATTTTACTGGAGAATCTCAGTAAAATCCGAGTAGGGAATGGTCCTCATGTGGGCTGGGGAACTAAACCTGGATTTCCATGGAGGATGAGCAAAGGGGGTGGTTATCTTTCCTTTGTCTCTCTATCATAATTTACCTCTTCTGTTTTCACTTACATTTCTGAATGAGCTTCACAAAAAACCACCGAGTACTTTTTTTTTTTTTAAGAGAGAGAGAGAGTACACACGAGAGGGGAAGAGTGGCAGAGGAAGAGGGAGAGGGAGAAAGAGACAGAGACAGAGACAGAGACAGAGAAAGGGAGGAAAGGAGGAAGGGAGGGAGAGGGAGAGGGAGAGGGAGAGGGAGAGGGAGAGGGAGAGGGAGAGGGAGAGGGAGAGGGAGAGGGAGAGGGAAGGAGAGAGAGAGAGAGAGAAAGAATCCTAAGCAGATCCCACGCTAAGTGTGCAGCCCGACACAGGGCTTGATCCCACAACCCTAGGATCATGTCCTGAGCTGAAATCAACAGTCAGATGTCAACTGACTCAGCCACCCAGGTGTTCTGCATTGAGTACTTCTAAGTTTCATTAATTTGGTTGTTAAAAGTTTCTCAAAAGAAGCCCTTGCTAAAATCCCATGACCGAATTATGTTATTTTATTATTTTGCTCTGTTCCCATAAAGCTAAAGTGCTAATAAAAACACACATGGTGGTTTAAACTATATATAAAGCACTGTCAAATACATTATCACTTTGAATCCTCATAATTCCATAAGGTACACTGAACAGATATTAAGAAAGGTTGTGGGACACTAAAGTCACATGGTTAGTAACTCCTGATTCCCAATCGATAACACTGACCTGCCCTTAAAGACTATGCCTTTCCTTATTCTTTAAAGGCTTCAATTATGCTCCCAGTGATGTCTTTAATTCCTTTGGCCAGAAACAATTTCTCTATCCTCTGATGACCTACAGAACTTTGTATCTCCCTTATGACACTTAGCGTATCCTACCTCTGTTACATTTACAGATCTATAGGTCTTAGCATACTCAATACACATTCTTGAAGGGCAGGACTGGGTCTTATTTATCTTTATATCTCCTACAGCATCTAGAAACACTCAACGGTTCACTTGATGTCTAGTGTACCACCTTATTTACGTGGGTGATCCATGGTCAGAAACTTCATTATAAAAATATTATAAATATAAACATATATTTATACCTAATTATATTTATACCTAAATAAATATGCAGTATTTGTGTAACAGTTGTACTTTAAAAAATGCAAGACAGATGTATAATTTTTAATCAAGAATTATAATAATCCTAATTATAATATTATGTCTTTTGGGAAAATCATTTTGACTTATAGCATTACTATCTGCAATTTCTTGCTTCTAGGGAATATAATCTGCATTGTTTAAAGGCTACTTATATTAGTAGATTAAACTTTAATTGAATGAAAAGGAGTATCTCTTTTGGAAAAGGTAGGGAACTCAGATCTAATCCTTTTCAATACTGTCAGGAATATTTTTATTCCTTGCTTTCTGGGAAGCTAAACAAGAGGAAAAATACTGATCTCTAAAGTATCAGCTAGGGATGTTTATAATTCTGTAATCTGCTTCTGACCTTCTGCTAAAGATAAGGAAAATGTGTGAGAAGGAAAGTCTATTATTTAAATTACATATGCATAAAATACATTTTATAGTGTTACCTAATGTATAAACTTCTACTGAGCCTTCTTACTCAGCAACATCCTTTTGGAGGGAAGAAAAAGGATATATATCATTGCACTAAAGATCAGGGACTATTACCTTTTCCTATTCCATGGATTACCATATTATTTATACAAACATGAGGAAGAAAGATAAGAAATTCTAGATTTATATCATACACAGAACTCTTGCATATAAAACTAACCAAAAGAGCTAGGAGGCATTCTTAACTTTCTTTAGCATTTCAACAGTTATCTTATTTGCAGAACCATTCTAAACTTGAATGTGATCTACATGTTTTAAACACATAGAACTCTTATCCAAATGCTACTAAAAGACTTCATTCTTCCTTTTATATACTTTGCTGTGTGGATCCAAAGCCAAATGTGACAGAGCCTCAAAGACTTACATAGGTGTGCCTCGGAAAAACAGAAAAATCCAAACATTTGAAAGAGGAAGGAAGGAAGGGAGGGCGGAAGGAAGGAAGGAATGAAAAACAAGTGATGAATCAGGGGACTACTAGATCATATTAGGAGAAAGATTCTTTCCTTTAGGAAAGGATTTCCTTTGGGAATCCTTTAAAAAGCTCCACTAAAATGTTTAAAACATCACTTGATTTATAATAATTCAATTTATAGCAAATCTTGAAGAAACACACTTGTAACATAAAGGTGTATCAGTATTTACAAAAACACTGATAATTTCTGAGTC
Source organism: Acinonyx jubatus (assembly GCF_027475565.1). Classification (NCBI taxonomy): domain Eukaryota; kingdom Metazoa; phylum Chordata; class Mammalia; order Carnivora; family Felidae; genus Acinonyx; species Acinonyx jubatus. The sequence continues at coordinate 109,607,562 of NC_069386.1, read as the reverse complement.
AGGTATCATGGCCATGTGGCGCAGACATCCCATAGGAAATAAGAGAACCTGGATTCTATTTCTAGTTCTAGCAACCTTGGATACGTTCTAACTAGACTTAAGGGATTTTCAAAAACTTTGCCAATGAAACTGTTTCCACTCCACAATGATTCTGATGCTAATTATGTATTGCTACTTCTAAATCATACCGCTTTTTATCTGTGAACTCATTCTGCCAGAACCTTGTCTAAAAAGGCCAGAATATATTGCTAAAAAGATTCATTCTTAGTGATAAACCATTTTTTAAAAAAACAAAATCTACGATTTGGCAAAAGTGCTTCACACAGCTTGCAGGGTAACAGATTTGGACCAGGATGCAGGAGAGGTGGGTTTGATTTGTTTCTTTTGTTGCATTTACTGTGCTCCGATAAACTGCTTGGCATTGTGTAAATAACCCAGAACATCTAAGGCCTACTGTCCTCTGGAGTCTCCCCGTGAAGATAAAATAAGCTAAAAATTCAAATAGAATTTGAATGGTGCTTCTTAAAGTTTTCCACCAAAATGCTCCCGATAGCAGAGGAGAGTAAACTTAGATACTATTAAGAATATGAAGCCTGGCCTAAACCAATGGGCTAAAGTTTGATGTTTCATCAAATTTTTCATTTCACTCCATTACATATCCTGTTTGTTTTATTATTTGAAAATAATTTAACTTATATGCCAGCAAATAAAATTGTATCAATTTTCAGGAAAATGTATCACGTTTATCCTGGCAGTTTATAAACCTCTGACTCACTTTCCCCAGGTTTACATGTAACTCAATTTGAGAAGCACTTGTAGGATAAACTTGGAAATAAACATCTACGTGGGCTCACCCTGGGCAAGACTGTTGTGTGGATAAAGCTTCAGCTCTCTAATCCTGTATTTCTGTATTTCATAACTATAAATGATGTATCAAAGACTTCTTTTTCTGCCCTTAAGTGGGAAGCTGAAGATAAAGGAAATGTCACAGTGAAAAAGAGTTTGAGTTCTACTGAGACATACATATAATCTAACTGGTATTTTACATTGCTGAAACAAAGATCTTTCTTTCTTTTATGAACCATGAATAGCAAAAAAAAAAAAAAAGTCATACAGTTGAAACTAAAGTCCTGATGCACCTGCAATGATACTTGTTTAGGTCAGGTAATTCTCAGAGGAGTCGGATGCAGGGCAGAGAGACCCATCAGAATCTTGAAGCCTGGACAGCTAGCTTTTCAACTATGTATGGCACTAACTCACTCTCCAAGCCATTCTCCCTGTACCACCATCTCTTAGCCCCAAACTCAACCAGTTTAAAAGCCACTAACTACTGTTAGCCACTGTTATAGGTGGGAGTAAATCTTCTGAGGTGTATTGGTATAGAAAAAATATTGAGATGAGCGTAAGGTAGCTTCAGGAGAGAATCTTTGGTCCAGAATTTTATTATGATAAATAGTGGGTTTACTAAGCACAGAGATATTTTAATGTCTAGATGTTATTCTCAGAAGTTCTTTCTCCTCTCTCAATCTCTTTCAATTTTTTCATTTAATTCTACAATTTTAAAAAGGAAAAAACTATATGAAGCTCCTATAAAGGCTTAATTTTCATCTTACAGTAAAAAGATAACTTTCCTGTTGTTGCAAGTTATAATCTAACAATATATTCCATTATCATGTTTGTATTTTAAAATCTGGGGACCAAACATACACAATGAAAATAAACTGTATATGAACATCATCTTAATACCTGTTATGCTTTTATCATTTTCCCTTGTGATTACAGCCTATAAAAGTTGATAGGGAAGTAGGTATTGAGTATCATGAGCTTTTTATAGAGCTAAACTGAAGTTCAGAAGCTACAATTAATTGCCAACGTTCAGAAAGCTAAAAATAACAGAAGTGAGATCCGATATGGTCAAACTCACAGTCCAGGATCTTTTCCTCTTCATCACATTACCTAATCAGAGAAATCAAAATGTTTTTTACAGCACAAGGGACCTAAAATATTATTTTCACTTATTTGGAGTTTCTATTAATTCTATTTGGATTAATAGAAACTTAATCAATCATCAAAGGTTGAAAATATTACAGTAAAAATGCCACATAGAAGCATATCCATAGTCTATCTTAATAGGTATATTATGCTTATGGACTCTTAACCACTTCATTATTTTATCAGTGTCAACATGAGATTAGCTGTTATTAAGGATACCCTGGCTGGACCATTTAGATAATTCTAATAGACATCTTAGTATTTTTATAAAAGTTAAAAATATTAGTTTCACAGGAAAATTTGAAGTATAATTTAATTTGGGCTTTGCTTGCTAAAGATTTTCCTTTTGATATAATGAGAGATATTTGCTTAAAGACTTTAGTGGTAGAACTACCATGTTGATCCAGCAATCCCACTTCTGGGTATGTATCTGAAGGAAATGAAATCACTGCCACAAAGAGATACATGCACCCTCATGTTCACTGCAGCATTATTCACAAAAGCCAAAACACAGAAACAACCTACATGTCCACCAATGGATGAATGGATAAAGAAAATACACACACATACACGAATATTATTCAGCCATGAGAAAGAAGGAAATACCAGCATTTGTGATAACATGAATGGGCCTTGAGGACATTATGCTAAGTGACAATAAGTCAGAGAGAGACAAACACTGTATGATCTCATTTGTATGTGGAATCTAAAAAAACCAAACTCACAGAAACAGAGAACAGACAGGTATTTGCCAGAGGTGGGGAAGGGTAGGGATGGAGGGAAAGTGTGAAGGAGGTCAAACTTCCAATTAAAAGATAAATTAGTTCTGGGGATATAACGCACACCATGATGACTATAGTTAACAATACTATACTGTATATTTGAGAGTGGCTAAAAGAATAAATCTTAAAAGTCCTTATCACAAGAAAAAAAATGTAAGTGAAGTGATGGATATTAACTAAATTTACTGTATTAACTATATTTTATATCAAATATACTTATATCAAATTATAGGTTGTATACCTTACACTAATACGATATTATGAGTTATATCTCAATAAAACTGGAAAAATAATTTGATCAACCAACCTAGAAGACTGAATTACCCTTCTATTCTTTGCATATAAAATGATAATGCAAAATCGTTATCATATAGAAATTATCCTATTTTTAAATGCAGGGAAAATAGCATTATAGAAGTGTTTTAGATAGTTAATTAATCAAAATATTATGTTGGTTTTTTCTGAGTTTTATGAGTTTGTAGTGTTTGTCAGCTTTAAAAATTTTACCAAGTGTAAACCCTAAAAAATATTAAAAATTAAACCATAATTTTTTAATTAAAAAAGGAGCCAAGAAAACGAGAAAGAATGAAATATGGTCTTTTGTAGCAATGTGGATGGAACTGGAGAGTGTTATGCTAAGTGAAATAAGTCATACAGAGAAAAGACAGATACCATATGTTTTCACTCTTATGTGGATCCTGAGAAACTTGACAGAAGACCATGGGGGAGGAGAAGGAAAAAAAAAGTTAGAGAGGGAGGGAGCCAAACCATAAGAGACTCTTAAAAACTGAGAACAAACTGAGGGTTGATGGGGGGTGGGAGGGGGGGGAGGGTGGGTGATGGGTATTGAGGAGGGCACCTGTTGGGATGAGCACTGGGTGTTGTATGGAAACCAATTAGACAATAAATTTAATATTAAAAACCAATAAATAAATAAAAATAAAAATTGTACCTAAAAAAACAAAAAAACTAGAACTTTAGTCTCTCAATCATCAAACTCTATGATGAACTACTTCTAGTTCTCCCACTGACTCCATGCTCTCTCACCTCTTTGCACATGTTGTGCCCACTAACAGAAAATTCTTCTACCACATCTCTACCTGGCTGACTCATACTCATACTTTGGGCCTGAGCTTAAAAGTCACTTCCTCCAGGGGTGCCTGGATGGCTCAGTAGGTCTGACTTCAACTCAGGTCATGACCTGTGGTTTGTGAGTTTGAGCCCCACATCAGGCTCTCTCTACTGTCAGCACAGAGCCCACTTTGGATCCTCTGTCCACCTCTCTCTGCTCCCCCCAACCCCAACTTGTACTCGCTCTCTCAAAAATGTATAAACATTAAAAAATAAATAAATAAATAAATAAATTCTTCTTCCAGAAGAATCCCAAATATGTGTTAGGTAAGTGCTTCAGAGTCCTATCAACTTACCTATATCATAACATATTTTAAGGGTCCATTCAGCTGCCTGCCTTTCCCCCTAGGCTGTCCCTGACAGGGCAGGGACTATGTGTGTCTTCTTCACATAGTCCAGCATGGTGCCTGGCACACAGCAGGTGCTTTTCCTAAATTACTTTTATTTTAAGATTGCCTTCATATAAGAATGACAAATAAAACTCTTTGAACAAAACCTTTTTGAAATGAGGTATGGAGAGAAGGTAACCACCCACTTTAGATAACTATATATTGCAAATGGCAATATACCTGAAGATGTACTTAAATCAGGCATCTCTAGGGCATTAAATTTTACCATATTTAGAAACTTTTTTGTTTACTAGTCATTATTTTCATTTAAAAGAAAATTTTCTAATTCAATTTACCAAATTAAGTCAGTTCAGCTTATTTCATATTTATTAAGACAGTGGGAAAAGACAAGAGAAAGAAATATAAAACAGCCAAAGTGTTTTAACTACTAATCTGAATAAATGTTTAATTTTTAGAATGGAAAAACCAGTAGAGAACTAAGTTTAAATGGTTGAGGTTCTTTGTTGCTAAATATCTATTCAAGAGTATTTATATCAACTAGATAAGCATTTTAGAAGCTGGTCATCGTAATAGCCTAAAATAGTGAATATATATTTAAAAATATCAGTAATTGTTGAAAGATACTTCAAACCATTAAACACCAAGATTCCATTCTGAATTATCATAAGGAATCTATTTAGAAGAGTCATGCAGTCGGTTCAGGTTTAGGAAATATCTTGTGATACAGAAAAATAAACTGACCCTTTTATCAGCAACTTTAGAATAGACACAACATCCATAGGTGATGGGAAAGATCATTATTATTATTTTTAACTGGAAGCATAATTTTGAATATTTTGCTTCACTTAGCCAAATCACTATAAAGAATATGGTTTCATAAATAATGAAGGGGAAAAAAAACAATTCAACCTACAACAAGGTATGATTTAGCTATTGAAATGATCAGATGTGCATACTAATTTCTGTACTGGTGACAGATTTCAATAGAAACAACTAAATTCCACCTGCAGGCACATCATGTCAAGTGTGTATAAACAATAATAATTTCATGGCAATGGTGCCTGGGGAAATATCCCAAGATTCTTTATACAAGTCACTACAATAACAGATGTAGTAGTTGATTTATGGCTAACTAGAGAACTAAAGTTAAAGAGCTTATTAAAATTCATTCTGTTTCCTCTAATTCTAAAAACAGGTTAGTTTTTCCAAAAGGTACATATACAGATAATGTATATAAACAGAAACAGAAGTGGATGGTTACCACAGCTTTCATAAAAATAAAATATTCTAAGCCCAAACATAAATCTCTTCCTTCTTTTAGATACAAGATTAGCATCTAAATTATTTTAGCTACAATGAGTTCTGCAAGCATATTGAAAATAATCACTAGTTTAATTAATAAGGTGTCCAACAGGCACAGTTTAATTTGCTAGCAGAAAGAAAAATATATGATTTTATACAATACCTGTAGTGATAAAGGAAAGACCTATTAATTAAAATTATAATTCTGTGCTACCATGATAAAATGACTTCTTTAAAATCAGGGACTGCAAATGACTGAGAAGAAAATACCACTGATAACTCTTAAGTACTGGAAATTATACAGAAGGTTTGGAAAAAGTTACAGGATACCAGGTAGTAAATAAAATCGGTAATTTTATTTCGTTCCTTGGCATTCAGCACAGTCTCTGTGCCTGTCATTGTTCCAATGGGTAAGGTGTTTGGCCAGAGTTTACTGGGAAGGTGTAGACTGAGGGCAGGTGGAAGTCAATGTGCCAACCATAGTTCTGTCATTTATAAGCTGCATGATAAATCAACCACCTGGTATCTACTAGGCCTTAGAATCACATAAATTAAAGAAGAATGATTTCTAGAACCTGTTTAACTATAACTTTAAGCAATTATGCCTGTTTCAAATTCAAGCCTCTTTAACCTTCACATCTTGTAGTTGCTACTACAGGCTACAAAATGCATGAGAAAGGATTAAATCAAATAACTAGTTGTAGCTTCTAGGCAAGGCCAAGCTATACATTAAATTTGGTAAGACGAGTGAGGCCAACTTTTTCTTTCCTATTAACTGACTACCATTCCCAAAGTTGCCTCTCCCTAGAAACAGTTAAACACAAGAACCTTGCCCTACTCTGGCTCTGTACTTTCACAAAGAGGCTTGATATTAAACTAAGTTCCCAAAACGAAAAAGTTAGCCACAATGAGTCTGACAGAACCGCTTTTCCTGTATATTCCTAACCCTGATTATCTAATCTGTTTGCACTAGCTGTGAACTACAGACCAGATCAATGGAAGATGTAACCTCAAAATTAAAGATCAGCTAAGGTTCTAGATTAAGAGGTTCACTTTAAAACTTGGTGTTACAAAGAAAAAGTATGTTGATACATACAATAAGGCTCCTAAATCATCCTAAGAAAGACAAAACTCACATCACAAAATAATGCTTTAAATTCATATAGAACGTTTTATAGAGCAACTTAAAGCATTTTATAAAAATTACCCAATGAATTTTCCTGCACTTCTGTGAAGAGTCAGGTTTATCTGATATTTTCCAACAGAGGTAAAAAGAAACAAAGGAACTAAAGTCACTCCCTTTGCCAACGACAAATCTTCTTATTCTACATCTAGTGTTTTAAACTTGTGAAAAAAGATGCTCAGCTTCATGAGAAATTATATTAACAGAGATGCCTCAGCCTTTTGAAAAAATGTTGACTTCCCACAAGATGAAACTGCAGAGACCGTGTACTGTCTTCCTAGCATTTCACCTACTCACTTAGTTCAGTATCTGCCACACTGTAGGACTCAACTGTATATTTATCCAATGAATAAAGGCTATTAACGATAGCTAATAATTACTAGAGTTCACCTATCAAGTATTATGGTTAAGTGCATTACATACATTATTTTGCTTACTCCTACCAACAGCTCAAAGAGGTAAGTAAATTATTACCTCTCACTTTACTGATGAGAGAACTAAGTCTAGTAACTTGCCCAAGATTACAAACTGATAAAGCAAGGATTTTAACAAAAGGTAGCCCAACTTTAGACCTTGTTTAAAAATCATCATTGCAGAAAGAATAGTAGATTAGCAGGGAGAAACTCTATATTCTACTTCCTCTATTACTAAATTCTTAGAGATAAAGAAAAATTTCTTGATGATCTTTATACCTCTTATAATGTCTAGCATAGTACCTTACATTAACTGTTTCTTGAATAAAATGAAAATTACATAAGCAAATTAGGTTTCATTGTCCTCCTCTACTGTAAAATGGATAAAAAGGTACCTGCATGGTCTGTCTCAGTGGTTCTCAAATTGTGATCCCTGGACCCGCAAACTCTGTTTGAAATACAAATTCTCAGCACCCCCAGACCTACTTAATAAGAAGACAGTGTTTTAACAAGTCTTCCAGGTGATTCTCATGCATGCAGAAGATTTTCATGTATCGATCTACCTTATTACATAATTATGGGTTCAAATTAGATAATTACATGTATCAATTAAGTTCAGTAATGTGAAAGTACTCTAAAAAGTGAAAGGTGTATCATCATTAAAAGAGTAAATTTCATTCCTTAAAAAAACTTAGTGGTTTTGCTAAGTCCATATAAAAATGAACATCAGAAATTAAACAGGTCATAAAGCACTTTTTAAATAAAATATCATTCTAGACTTTACCTTAGTTATGTTGAGCAGTCATGGATCCAGAGAAAAAGATGACCACGAGCCATAAAGCTGTGCCTAGAAATCTGATAATTTGGAACATGGCAGTTCAACCCAGAGATGTGAAATACTGCACAGGCTTCTTACCTGACCAGTGTCCAGTGGAGGTGCCAGATCTGTCTGTGCAGGTCTCACTCACAGGTCTAAACACAGTTTCCCATCCACCAGTAGCATAGCGCCAATTCTGAGATTCCAAGATGAGTGTTCGCTGAGTGCCATATGCAATCATGAAACAGTAGACCACATGATGGAGTTGACAGCCATAGCCACAGCCTTTGTTGATATTACATACTAGCTTCTTGGCTTTGCTGCAGTCCTTGGGATTCTATCAGGGAGAAAGACAAAGATGCAGGGAAAAGACAAAGGTGAAGAGAGGTCATCTTCTCTTCATAAGAGACAAGTGTCAAAAATCATACATAAGCCAAGACTGACCCAGTGTATCTTACTAAGCAAAGAATCTAGCTTTAAGGATTAAATTTCAAAGCATCCACTGAACGTTTATTTTAGAGAGATGGCAGGGAAAAAAGAACAGTTGCTTAAGAAACATCGCTAGACAGATATGAAATTACGCAGCTACATTAAAAAAGTAATCTTCACTTCTCCATCACTCAGAACATGCAAGTGTGATCATCTCCAAATTCAAAGTTGCATACATTGATGAGCTCATTATGAAAGAAGTAAAATAACTTATTTATGCCAGCTGTACTTCAGCACACTGAGCTTACCTTCCCACGTGAAACTTAAATCATTTTAAAGGAAAAACTATAATTTACCTATTAATTCCACTTATCTCCACAGAGTTCTAGATATCACAAACAAAATGTACTTTTTCATTATGGAAGTGAAACCAATGAATAAAAAAAATATGAGTTCAACAATTATAAAATATCAGTTACAAAACTTGTTTTTTTTAAACTAATGATGATAGCTACTAGTAATTTTCACAATAAAATGTAGAATATGTTCTACATTGGCTGTCTTGAGGCTGTGTTATAGTAGCTTTTTAATCTCTGAAGTATAATTAACATGCAGTGTAATGTTAGTTTCAGGTGTACAACACAATGATTTAACAATTCTTTACTCAGTGCTCATCATAAGTGTAGTCACCATCTGTCACCAAACAACGTTATTATAGTATTATTGACTATATTCCCTATGTGTACTGTTCATCTCTGTGACTATTTTAGAAATGGAAGTTTGTACCTCTTAATCCCCTTTATCTATTTCACCCATATGCCCACCCATTGTTATGCCAATTTTTAATCAGCAGGTCCTTTTTTCTATGTGTATACCTTGCTATAAGATGAACAGTAAGTAGTTAAAACACTTAATATTATCTAACAGTGGGTGCAATAGGGTTAGTTAATGAGAGATATCTTTTTTTATTATAAAGCTTCAACTCTGCTGTAATTCGTATGGGCTACTGTTAAATATCCTGAGGCATCTTAGTTCTTCAAATAAAATTTTGTTTTGACAAGGACTTTAACCAAGAAGTTTAAAGCTGTTCTGTCTGCAAGAAGTTTAAGTTGTTCTGTCTATGAGGTAAGAGTATGGATGGGTGCCTTGAGGAACAGCAACTTTTCTCCCACAAAGAAGCAAAGTAACCAGTTCTCAATTTATATGAGCCTTGAAAAAAGGCAGTCGCCAAACTACAAGTCTACAGCTGTTTTCCAAGGATATCATCTGTTCTGTCAAGCAGAGCCCTAGAAACAAAAGCTAGGAAGGTGAAGGTATAAAATGACTCTGAAGGAAAAACTGAGAAGGGAAAATGCAGCACAGTTACTTTCAGAAGAGGTATCTTTTACATTCAAATGTGCCACTGAGGCTGATCTTTTTAGATCAAAATATAACCTATAGCATCAAGAGCCTTCTGAAGAGTTAGAGCCCTTAGAAGTCTGAGAAAATCCAGATAAAATTCAGCAAGCTTTGGTCAGTACAGTTTCCCCAATCAAGTACCAGAGTTGCTGATTCTTTTCACTTAAGACTTTTCTACTTAAGACTCCAGCTGGTTTAGCCACAAGAGATTTGAGAGGAAGAAAAGGATAGGTGATATGTTATTGAGAGACCAATATCATTTACTTTCTATCCAATATTATATAAGGATCCTGGGAATAAGGAACATTCTCAAAATGATCCACAGCTTTGTTATTAATTCAATAGTTTATCAACAGGGCAAATAAAGAACATAACATTTGTCAGATATTTCGTGATTTTAAGAAATACAGCACATGAGGGGCACCTGGGTGGCTCAGTCGCTTAAGCGGCCGACTTTGGCTCAGGCCATGATCTCGCGGTCCGTGAGTTCGAGCCCCGCGTCAGGCTCTGTGCTGACGGCTCAGAGCCTGGAGCCTGTTTCGGATTCTGTGTCTCCCCCTCTCTGACCCTCCCCTGTTCATGCTCTCTCTCTGTCTCAAAAATAAATAAACGTTAAAAAAAAATTAAAAAAAAAGAAATATAGCACATGAATATTTCTAAAATTCATATGAATGAAAAAGAAAATATCCTTTATATATTTTTCAGTAGACTTTTTCTTTTAGAATAGTTTTTCAATATACACAATTATTGTAAAGATGTACAGATATGCCATATACCTCACATGTAATATACCTGATTACATCTTACATTAATCTTCACATTTTTAAGGAAAAAAAAGAGTGAAGGAATAGAATAATTAAACGTTTGAAACTATAGACTTTTTTTTTAATAAAAAGAAGACATATCTGCATTTAAGACACAAATTAAGGAATCTGTGTTTCCTGAGTCTAATTAGAATGCAATGCTTCAAGCATAAGAACCGAGTCCTAAGAGAAAGACATGAACAGTTTATGAAATGAAGCTTAATTCAAGAGTGTTAATGTGCCTTAACCCAAGCTAAATTGAGACTGTATTAAATCTTTCTGTTAAGTCATAGGTAACATGTAAAAAGGAAAGGAATCCACTATGTTTGGTTCTGGAATGAGTAATCATGAATAATCAATGGAAGACTCCAAGGCTAGCAATAAGAGAAGAGAAAATGAATGATCAGAATGAGAACAGTAAATAAAACACTGAAGAAGTTCAGAGCCACAGCCCAATTTTTTACAAAAATATTTAAAAGTGTGAAAAATTCAAAAGATCTTGTTCATAAAAAGGCAGAGAGACAGTGAGAAATAGAAAAAAACAAAAAACAAAAAACAAAAACAAAACCAAAAAACAAACCTATGTGTGTCTAACACAAGATTAGGCTCACCAGAATAAGTATCTAGAAAAAACAAGCAGATGTTAATAAAGGAAACAAAGCAACAATTCTGAGATGGGCAGGGATTTATTCAGATGGAAAGAAACCCTACTCAGGAACCCCTTAGCTGACCTAAGTCTTTGTTATCCACCACTGCTACAGAGGAGCACAAATAGAGATTTATAGGAGTCTATAAAAGGGAATCAGAGCTGTTGTCACACACACATGGGCATGCATATATATGTATGCATAATCTTCAAATTTCTTACGAAATAGCCTTTGTCAATTGCACTGATCCTGGTTTTATACTTTCTGTCTGCAAAAGGCTTGAAGGTATGTCTCATCCATTAGCAAGAATATACAGAAGGGCTTCCTTACCAAAAGCAACTTTAATTATGCTGACACTTTAACAGGGTAGTTATTTCTGATGATAAAACCTGTTTTTCAATTGTTTCTAGTGTGCCTAATGCACTTTCTTCTATATTTCTCTACCAGTTATCCAAGAATGCAGGCATATTGCTTTGTTCTGTATGGTGATTCTTTTGATCTTTCCCCTTCCTCCCTTTTAAGACATTGTCCACTCACCACACACACACACACACACACACACACACACACACCCCACATGTATGTGCGTAGAGTATGATACACTTCCAGCAGGAGTGCCACTAGGAAGTACTTCTCATTTGGGACTAGAAGATTGGGAAATACAGATTGAAAATACCTCCTCCCTAAGTCCCTTGGGAGAGGGTCTCACTCACTTCTCCCTCCTTCTGCCTTGAGTATCACTCACTGATCGTGTACAGGTGAACTTTTGTTCATTAAATAAATATCTATTAAGCACTTAATATTTACAACAAAATTTGGGAGATAACAATCCAATAGAATAAGAAATTCATCTTGCAAATGATGATGATTATTCAAGTTTTAGAAATAGGAGGTAAATTTGCCAAAATTACTTGAAACAACATACTTTAGTTAAAGACCTTTGCATAGAGAAGTTTAAGATAAAATTTTTGTTCTAATTCGGGTTCTGTTATGAATTAAATTGTGTGATTTTGCTTCATTTTGTTAATTTAAAATTGTGACAAAAATTACCTCCCTCCACAATCTCTTTCTGCTCACCCATCCTTCCTTCTCAGAGATACTATGAAACTAAATGACATGGTATATGCTCACAGCTAATTCAAACATACTAACTCATTTATTCTCATAATCTCAAGATACATTGTTTCACACTGGATAAATGCAGTATTTTTGCATTTAGTGCTGCAAGGTGGCCCAAACATGGACCTTTAAAAGCTAACAATATTATGTAACATTCTTACAGTTATAATTCTGCAGCAAAGCTATTACATATAAATTGAGAAATAAGGACTTAAGATAAAATAGGGTTCTTCTGTTCAGTTTCCTTTTCTTCAGTTTTTTTTAACACTATCTGAGGCATTTCTTCTGACACTGTTAATTTCTAAGAATGACCCTAGATGACCAGAACTGAAAGCCCTATTTGTTCTCATTATCCTATAAATCAAAATTGAGAAGTATATATTAAAGTCAATATGCCTCCAAGATGGTAGAAGCAGTGTCTCTTAAACCTAAATGATTATTAATTCACTAAAGGCATCATCATATGCTAAAATATTTTAGTCTCTTTTACTTTGGTTAAAATATGAAAATTGTTACTATTGAACATATTTCAAATTCAGAAGCCAGTGTAATTTCTACTTTGCTAAAAAGAATTTTAAATCAACTAGTAAACCACAGTTATTCTTATATTATGTAGGCACTGCTAAGATTTAGAAGTTTCCACTGCCTTCATTTAGTAAATTAGTAGTAATTGTGAATTAATGATGTAACATTACAAAATAGTACTGATTCTGTGGCTTTTAAATTAAATCACCGATGAAGCCTTTTGCCACAACTATTTAGATTTCCAATACACACAAGCAAAAGACTCTTCAGAGGAAACTTTTCCAGCTACCATGTAATTTTCCTCACTTATCTGTCTATATTTACTACCGACCAAAAGCATTCCAGAAAAAGGCTAAATTAACAACAAACAAAAATTAGTCAATATAAACTGGACATCGTATCTCCAGAAATCTCTCACGAGGAGTAAATGTTCAATAACTATTAGTTCAATTGAATTGCATGTAGGGAGACAAAGGTGATGTCAAGCCATCAGTGACAAAAATATACTGGTGGCAATGAAGCCAGAATTTAGAATTCAGCTCTCCCTATCTATTGTTCAATACTCTTATCCATCCTCTCATGATGTCTTTAATACAAAATTCAACAAGAAGTGCAGGCTTAGAGCACTTACCTGGTCACTCCCCTAGCCTTGTGGACATATGTATACTAGACAAATAAAAACTGTATATATTTAAAGTATACAAACAAGTTGATATATATATATAGTCACCATACTGTACATTAGATCTCTAGAACTTACTCATCCCACATTAAGTGAACCTTCATTCCCTTTGATCAACATCTCATTTCCCACATCTCCTTCACTACACACATACATATATATATTACACATACATACATACACACTATGTAATGATTACCACAATCAAATTAATTAAGATATCCATCACTTCACATAGTTACAATTTACTTTTTCATGGGGAGAACTCTTGAAACCAACTCTCTTAGCAAATTTCAGGTATGTAATACCAGTATTATTAATTATAGTCACCATACTGTACATTAGATCTCTAGAACTTACTCATCCCACATTAAGTGAACCTTCATACCCTTTGATCAACATCTCATTTCCCACATCTCCTTTCTCCTGGTAATTCCTATACTACTCTCTACTTTTATGAATTTGACTTTTTTAGATTGCACATATGAGATCATGCAATATTTGTCTTTCTGTGTCTTATTCACTTAGCATAATATCCTTCAGGTTTATTATCTTGCAAAAGCAGGTTTTATTATTTTCGTGGCTGAAGAACATTCCATTGTGTGTATATATGTGTGTATATATGTGTATATATATGTGTGTGTATATATGTATATGTGTGTGTTTATATATATATATACATACCACCTTTTTTTCTTTATCCATTTATCCACTGACAGACACATAGGTTGTTTCCATATTTTGACTATTTTGAATAATGCTGCAGTGAACAAGGGGGTGCAGTATCTCTCTGAGATAGTGATTTCATTTCTTTCAGACATATACTACCGAGAAGTGGGACTGCTGTATCATACAGTAGTTCTATTTTTAACTTTTTGAGGAATCTCCATACTGTTTTCCATAATGGATATTTACATTCCCACCAATGGTGTGCAAGGGTTCCCTTTGGTCCACATCCTTTATAAAACTTGTTATCTTTTATCTTTTTGATAACAGCCTTTCTAACATGTATGAGGTGATTTCTCATTGTAATTTTGATTTGCATTTCCCTGATGATTAGTGATCTCTTGACTATTTGTAGGTCTTCTTTTGAGAAATGTCAATTCAGATCCTTAGTCCATATTCTAGTAGGTTATTTTTTTGCTATTGAGTTGAATTCCCTATATATTTTGAATGTTAACCCCTTATCAGATACACAGTTCGCAAATATTTTTTCCCACTCTAGGATGCCTTTTCATTTTGTCCATGATTTCATTTGCCATGCACAAGTTTTTTCGTTTGCTGTAGTCACTTGCTGATTTTTACTTTTGTTGCTTTTGCTTTTGGTGGTATACACAAAAAATCATTGTCAAGAACAATGTCCAAGGAGCTTTTCCTATATGTTTTCTTCTAGTAGATTTATGGTTTCAGATCTCACATTTAAGAAGCCCAAGAACGCTTCCAGCAACTAATAGCATTCCTTCTCCAGGGCAGAGTTAAGCCATAGACACCTCCTACTTCCAATGAAGAGGTCAGAAAAACTAAAGGAATGAGCCAGGTATGTTAAGTTTTATTGTGTTCTTTGTCTGCTCTCATCATAAGACTAAACAGTTTTTAATTTGTTTGTTTAAAAAGATCTACAGCATCTAGCTTTGTGTTATAATGAAGAAAAGATTCATTAACAGTGTGGTGAAAGCATTTCATTGTACTGGAAACAGTCTGATTTTACTTCTCTAAAATTATTTTCACAACCAAAGCAGAAAAGGTAATGAAGCAAATAAGAGAACTGGAGTACTGCATTGTGGTAATTAAAATGAAGACTCTGGGCATAGTTAATAACCATGAAAGAGAAAGTTAAAAGCATTTTCATTTTTAAAAGCTAGTACTGGAAATTATTGTCTCTTAACACATTAAACAAGAATATTTTCATAGCAAAGTTAAGACAGTATTGAGGCGTCCTTTCTAGCCCTCTAGCAAAGAACAATTTGTTGCAAGTAGTTAAGAACAACACAATAGCTCAGGCACAAGTAGTCTACCAAATGCTGCAGGAAATCAATTTCCCTGTAGGCATTTTATAAAATTCTAAGTGTGGAAGCAATAGAGAAAAGATACCAAGGTGCATAGTTAACATACAGACCGTAATCCTGACACACTGAAGCAAAGGCAGATGGTTACTATACAGTTATAGAAGAGGAACGATCTTAATAATCAACAATTGGCTTATTTTAGATGCATTTTTAAAAGTTTTACTCTGCCTAGAAGTCTTTGGAATGTTCTAAAGCCACTTTTTTAAAAAGACAAATTCTACATGTCCAATAGAAACAACAAACATTATGGGGCATTTCTATTACTGGGGTCTTTGAGATAGTAGTCTCAAATATCCAAATATCTCTGGATATTCCAGGTGATCTTTAAAAAACCTCTATTTCAGGTTCAAAAGACAAGTACACCAGAGCAACTTTGCTAATATCTTCTGCAACTATAAAAGCCACAAAAGAAAGTCAGAGAAAGAATGAGATGTATCCAAATCTAACTCTCTCATTCAAGAATCTAATGTAAACAAAAGTCCCTTCAAGGCTAGAGAAGAGAAACTAATTTCTGAGAAGCCAAATTCTGCCAATCCTACACAAATGCACAGAAGACATATAGCTTCAAGCACCTTCAATTTTTCTCCATAAGTTTATAGCCTGACTCCCAGGTGTCAGAACCAGCTTAATTTCTCAATCTAAAAATAACTTAGTTTAAAAATTAAGGTTGAATGTCAGAAATGTCCTCCACCATTTTACTTAACAGGCCTAATTATACTCTCCTTCTCCAAAACCAATATTCAGGGAGGATACAGCAGGTACTCCTTAAAAAAGAAAAAAAAAAAAAAAAGAGGGAGATAGGAAAAGGATGGGGAAGGGATGGAAGGAAAGGAAGAAAGGGAGAATAGAGAAGAAAGGGAGGAAAGAGGGAAAGGGAAGAAGTGCTGGAGACAGAGGGGAATGGGGAAAGAGGAAGAGAGAGAAGGGGGAAAGAAGGAGAAAAGTAAAAGCAAGTTTGGAACCGGTTAGCCCAGATCAAAAGATGAAGTGGATAGCAGACACAAAAGAGAAACACTAGTTGAAACTTCGGTTCTTGTGCAAAAGCTGTTGTGAATGTTTTGTTCGGTTTTAAATAAAGATCAGAATAACTTACACTGTTTTGCCAGTTCTTCCATTCTGCAGAGTGCCACTGGTCCCAGTAGCGCTGGTACTTAGAGCACATGTCTACTCACTGGCTTTTAAATCAAACCACCAACAATAACTAAACCAGATGTCAAATCCTGCTGCCTTTCCTTTGGATAGAGGCATTGTTCCATCTCTCCATGTAGCTATCCATGCACTGAGAATCCACTGTTAGCTGAGTCTAAATTTCTTTGAAATCCCGTTATTATTTTTTTTAGTTAAAAATACTTTTAAGACCATTTTTCTCACTGCCTCAGTTTAACAGTGATCTAACCAGTTCAGGTTATTAACTTTTTGAAATCTTTAACACAGTATTTTTTGCTGTTTATTTTTAAATAATTTAAGACCCACAATGAATTGCAAAAACAATAGCGAGTTACCTTCCACACAGCTTTCCCCAATGAGAATATCTTACTTAACCACAGTTCATTATCAATATCAGGAAACTGACATTACATAATATTATTAATATACAGACCTTCTTTAGATTTCACCAGGTTTTTTTGAGGGGGGCGGGGAGTGGTGGTTTACAGAACTATCAAATTTTATAACATATATAGACTCATGCAACTAGTACTACAATCAGGATACAGGCTGTTACATCAAAATAATTTCTCTTACATCACTCCTTCTCCAAATGTTAATCTCTGGCAACTACTGACCTGTTCTTCATGACAATCATTTAGTAACTCTGACAATGCTATAAATGAAATCAGACAGTATTAAGCCTTTTGAGATCGGTTTTATCACTTAGCATAATGCTCTTGAGATCCATCCAAGGTATTGTGTGTATCAATAGTTCATTCCTTCATATTATTGAGTAGTAGTCTGTTATTGGATTGTGCCACAGTCTATTCACCCATTGAAGGGCATATAGGTTGTTTCCAGGTTTAGGGTATTACAGATTAAGTGCTATGCATGTGAGTGTACAGATTTTTGTGTGGACATGAGTTTTTATTTCTCTAGGATAAATACACAGGAGTATAATTGTTGAACCAAATTGTCACACTATTTCCCAGAATGCCATACCATTTTACATTTCCATAAGGAATACATGAGAGAGCTGGTGGCTCCAAATCTTGGTGTTTTTTATGTTAGCCATTTCTGATAGGGGTGTGGTGGGATCTCATCATGTTTTCAGGTTACATCTCCTAATAGTTAATGATTTTGAACATCTTTTCATGTGCATGTTTGTTGACCATATATCTTCCTTGGTAAAGTTATCTGCTCAAAACTTTTGTCCATTTTCCAACTGGGTTGTTTCTTACTGTTGAGATTGAAGAGTTCTTGGGGCACCTGGGTGGCTTAGTCAGTTAAGCACCTGACTCTTGATGTTGGCTCAGGTCATGAATCTCAGGGTTGTGAGACTCATGCTCCACGTTGAGCATGGAGCCTGCTTAAGATTCTCTCTCTCCCTCTCTCTGCCCCTCTCTCCCTCTCACATGCACACATGCGCCCTCTCTCTCTCTTAAAAAAAAAATACAACTTAAAAAAGAAAGAGAGTTCTTAATACATTCTGGATACAAGACCATTGTTGGAGATGTGAATTGTGAAGATTTTCTTCCAGTCAAGTTTATGGTTTGTCTTTTATCCTCTTTAACAGGGTCATTCACAGGGCAAAAGTTCTTAATTTTATAAGTTTGATTTATTGATTTTTTTTCCCCTTTTAGAAACCATTCTTTTGGTGTCTGTTTAAAAACTTTTAGCCTAGGTCACAAAGATTTATACCAACAATTTCCTCTAAAAGTTTTATAGTTTTACATGTCACATTTGTTTTATCTGTCAGATTTACTACCCATTTTCAGGTAATTTTATGTAAAAATGTGAGGTTTAGGTCAAGGTTCATTTTTTTCCCTATGAGATGTCCAATTATTCCAACACCATTTATTGAAAAGACTATGCTTCTTTCATTGAACTGCTTTTGCATCTGTCTCAAAACTCAACTGCCCACTTATAGGTATATACTCAAAAGAAGGAAAACTGTTACTCAAATAAATACATGTAGAGACATATTAATAGCAATGCTAGTTTGAAACAGCAAAAGGTGAACACAATCCAAACGTCCATCAACAAATGAATGGATAAACACATTTTGGTAGACTCACAGAACAGAATATTACTCAGCCACAAAAAAGGAATGGAGTACTAATACATGCTACAACATGGATGGAGCTTGAAAACATTAATCTAAGTAAAGTTAGCCAGATAGAAAAAAATCGCATATGATTCCATTTGTATGAAACACTCAGAATTGGTAAATCCATAGACAATGCAGATTGGTGGTTTCTAGGGGCCATGGGAATTGGAAATGGGGAAATGGAGAGCAGCTGTTTAATGATTTTGAGTGAGGTTTTCTCTTAAGCTGATGAATGCTGTGCAACTAGACAGAGGTGACCTTGTGAATGCACTAAATACCACTGAATTGTTCATTTTAAGATGGTGAATTTTAGATGGTTACATAAATTTCACCTCAATGAAAAAAAGTACACCCACGTGGGTCTATTTTGGACTCTATTCTGTTTCATTGATTTATATGTCTACCTCTCTTCCAATACTATACATTATTTTGATCACTGTCACTATGGTTAAGTCTTAGAAGTATCAACTATGATTATTATTCAGATGTTATTCTTTTCAAAATTGCTTTAGCTATTTTAATTCCTTTGCCTTTTTATACAAATTTTGGCATCAATTTGTCTATATATACAAAAAGAAAAAAGGACTTGCTGGGATTTTGATAGGAATATGTTCAGTCTATGGATCAGTTTGCGAAGATCTGAACTCTTTTCTATGTTGAGTCTTCTAACCCATGAACATAATAAATTCATTCACTCATTTAGACCTTTAATTTATTTCACCAGCATTGTATAAGTATTTTTATCTAAGTATTGCATTTTCCATTTTTAGGGCAATTATAAATGGCATTATGTCTTAAAATTCTGGTTTCTAATTGTTTCTTGCAAGGATGTAGAACTACGACGAATTTTTTTGTGTTGATCATATATCCCACAACTTTGCTCAATTCACTTATTCTAGAAGTTTTACTGCTATATGGTTGTTATTGTTTGGTAGATTGCTAAGGATTTTACTATGTAGACAATCATGTCACCTGCAAATAGGGACAGTTTTCTTTCTTTCTAGTTATGCATTCCATTTGTTTCTTTGTCTTGACTTACTGGACTTCATAGAACTTCCATTACTATGAATAGGAGTGAGAGAATAGGTGAGAGAGGATACCATTGCCTCATTTCCAAGTTTAGGGGAAAAGCATTTAATCTTTCACCATTAAGTGTGATGAATGATACCTGTAGATTGTAAATTCTTTTTTTTTTAATCAGATTGAAGAATTTCCCTCTTCTCCTAGAGTGCTAAGTGTTTATCATGAAAGAGTGTTGGATTTTGTCAATTTTTTTATCATGTTGACTTATTTTATTTTCTGATCAACATATTATTTTTATCATTTTCAACCTATTTTATCATATATACATATGTGATATGTGAATACACACATACTCACACACACACATATAATATATGTGATATATGTATATCATGACCAAGTGGAGTTTATTCCAGCAATGCAAAGCTGGCTAAGTATTCAAAATTCATTCAACGTAATCTACCACATTAACAAAAGAAAATCCACATGATTATATCAATTTGTAAAGAAAAAGTATTTGACAAAACACAACACCCATTCCTGCTTTCCTGTGCATAATTTGAACTTTCAGTATTTAATTTTTATTCATCTGCAGTGTTTTTAAATACATTTCTTCAGAGTATTGTTAATGACTCTGTGTGTGTGTGTGTGTGTGTGTGTGTGTTGTGTGTGTGTATGCTCACACATGTAATTTACTAGTCTACTCATATCAACATTATTTCAAGTGGGATGTAGAAACCTCAGTACCTTTACTTTCTCCATTTTATGATATGGTTGTCTTAAAGATTACCTTTATATACATTGAAAACTACATCTGACAATGTTACAAATTTTGCTTTCCCCCATCAAGCATTTTTAAAATTTTAAAAGAAGACTAATCAATTATCCTATGTCTACCCTTTCATTTGCATTTTCTTCATTTCTGACATTCCAAGATTCCTTCTGTCATCACTTTCTTCCCATCTGAAGAATTTCCTTTAGGGGCACCTGGGTCACTCAGTCGGTTAAGTGTCCAACTTCAGCTCAGGTCATGATCTCACAGTTCATGGGTTTGAGACCTGTGTCAGGCTCTGTGCTGACAGCTCAGAGCCTGGAGCCTGCTTCAGATTCTGTATCTCCCTCTCTTTCCTCCCCCGCTCATGTTCTCTCTCTCTAAAATAAATAAACATATTTAAAAAAAAAGAATTTCCTTTTTTTGGACGAAGTCTGCTGGCAATCAATTCTTTTAGCTTTCATTCATCTCAAAATGTCTTTACTTCACCTCATTATATTTTCACTGGATGAGGAATTCTGGGTCTAGGTTGTCAGTTCTTTTCTTTTGGCACTTAAAATATCTTACTTCTTTTTTATGGCCTCCGTGTTTTCTAATGAGAAATCCACTGTCAATCAAATTGTTCCACCATAGGTAATGCATTGCTTCTCTCTAACTGCTTTGAAGAATTTTTCCATTGTCTTTAGTTTTCAACAAATTACTTATAAAGTGTCTAGAAATGGATTATTTGGGTTTTTCCAGTTAGGAATTTGTTCAACTTCTTGAATATGTTGGCTTGCCAAGTTTAGGAAGTTTTCAGTAATTTCATCAATCCCTTACTCTTACTTCTCTCCTTGGACTCTTAACCAACAGGTCCCTGAGGCTGTGTTTACTTTTTTTCCCCAATCTTTATTCTCTCTGTTGTTAGACTGGATAATTTGCCCTGATCTAACTTCAAGTGCACTGATTCTTTCCCCTGCCACAGCTATCCCATCATAAGCCAGTTTTTTCTTAGGTTACTGCATTTTTCAGTTCTAAAATTTTCACTTGTTTTTTTTCCTCATATCGCCATTTCTTTGCCAAGGCTTTCTATTTCTTCTTCATTTGTTTCAAGTCTGTAATTGCTTATTGCAGCATTTTTGTTATTATATCTTCTTTAAAATCCTTACCAGGAATTCCAATGTCTGTGCCATATCGGTGTGCTGTCCACTGATTATCTTTTGTCATCTGAATTAAGATTTTCCTGGTTCTTGATATATGGTGAATCTTATGTTATGAGACTCTGCTTTCTATTTAAATGATCTATTTCAGTAGACAGCAAACTATATAGATTCTTAACTCACTTTTATTGGCTGTGGCTCAAATGTCAATTTAATTGTTAAAGCTTTTTCAGTGTTATTTTGTTCTGCCCCATTTGTGGGTTAACCAAGAGCCAGTGTGAAGCCTACATAGTATATCATACAGAGTTCAGTTCTCAGACCTTTCTCTGCATTGATCCTCATCAGTTCCACGCATGTGATGTTCAGAGGTCTACCCTGGATTTCAAGTACATATTAGAAAAATCCTGTTCTCTAACTCCCTTTCCTCCATATCCTCCTTCCACTCTAGTTGTGAAGAGAATGGAACTACCTAATTATTACAGGAAGGTGATGGTGGACGGATTTTGTCCAAAGTCCCTGCAGTTGTAACACCAGTTGGGAGAGGTAGGGGTGCGCTCATTATTGCAGGGCAGGTATGGTGGACAAGGCTATGTGCTCAAGCTCCACAGATATGGCACCAGGAAGGGCAAGGGCCAACCCTTTTCATGACATTCTCTTGGAATAGAATAGATGTAATCAAAATGAGGCCTTTTTTGGCTCCATCAATTAGTATTTTTAGGTTGGAAGATTCTCCAACACCTCCAACTGGAATATACAGGAACAAGACAAACAAAAAAATAAACAAACATAGAAGATTCACATTGTACGGGATTTTTTGTTGTTATTGTACTTAGCAGGAAGAATACAGTAATAATGTGTTTACTACATCTTATCCAGAAACTGAAGCCTGTATTTTAAGTCCAACATATTCTCATGTGATACACATTTAATTCACATCTATAATGCTACTTATTTATTGGCAAACTGATGGCTTTTTGTTTCCAGAGGCATCTGCTCATATAACTTTCTTTTAAAAATGATAAACCAACATTTTTTTAATCATTTCAATCTTGCGACACTATGGTATTATATCTCCTTATGTAAAAAGAAAACATAATGTTTGAAGAAAAGAACTCTCATAGTGAACATTGAAAAAAAAAATTTAATGTTTTATTTATTTTTGAGAGAGAGAGAGAGAGAGAGAGAGAGAGAGAGAGAGAGAGAATGAGCAGGGAAGGGGCAGAGGGAGGGAGACACAGAATCCGAAGCAGGCTCCAGGCTCTAAGCTGTCAGCACAAGGTCCGACACAGGGCCCAAACTCGTGAAACACAAGATCATGACCTGAGCCAAAGACAGATGTTTAACTGACTGAGCCACCCAGGTGCCCCTCGTAGTGAATATTTAAAAGACTATTCAAAGCCTGGAGGGGATGTAGGCTTTGAACACAGGTAAAATTCCTTCTTTTTAAAAGCTTTTTCTTAGGGTCTGACTTTATTTCCTTTTTCATCCATTATATAAGTACAAAGGGCAGGGCACTAGGTCTTTTGGTTACAAGTCAAATGTAGTATCTATCCTGCCTCTAACCCTTTAAACAACCAACCCTGTTACAGGGCATCCTGTAACCACCTCTCTTTATCTCTCGTGCTAAGTGCAGCTTCACGGTATGGCCTCCTCTACTAGCCCTGACATTTCCAAACCTGACAAGTACAGCCACTCTAATCACTTCAGGGGAAGAGGATTTAGACCAAAATTCAAAACAAAACAAATAAATTAAAAAAAAAAAAAAAAAACCTCCACACATGCAAATAAACAAAAAACCATCAACTTCTGAGCAAGGGAAATGCCCGAAGCTATGGGGCTATTTTGCCGGCAGAATGTTAACTAGAATTCTTCCAACAATCCCAAATAGCCTCTGATATGCGGCAACTTGATGAAAGAGATGATGGTGTGTGTGCGTATAAAAGTGTTGGATATTTATAGGTGATGTATTTCGTCTAACAATAAACACTAGTTATGCCAATGAAAAGAGAGAGGAATAAAAGATGCAATAGCTATGGGAAAGACATGAAATAGTTGAGAGAAAACAGTAACAAGAAATGGTAAAAATAATAACCTGTCTCTATCCATTCAGATACAATCAGTGACTCCCTACTTTTCCATATTGAAATCTCTATACACATCTTTTTCTATCTGCATCTTAATGTTTCTATTAGAGCCTCTTGTGATAGCATGACAGCAATAGCCCAAATATCCCAGAAGAACGTTACTATAGAATAAAAGAGAAGAAAATAATGAACTAAAAAAAAAAAAAAAGTTACTCTTATTCCCTTCCTACCTGCAACATGTAAGAAATCAAAGATAAAGTAAAATAAAAACTGATTTCATTAGCATAGAAGCTTCAGAGCCCATCTAGTAGAACCTGGTATTATTCAGAATAAATCAAGATATGTCCTAATATTTAAGCAGACATCAACTTGCATTTGAAAGCTTCATAATCATTAACAGTATTTCTTATTGTATCTTAAGATCACTGTGCTTTTAATAATGATCTAAAGTGAATATGGCCAAAGTCTATAACACAGCAAAGTCTGTAACACACAACTCATATTCTTGAGTCCCTACGTATACTTTGTATCTAGTCCCATGATCTAGCCAGTAAAAACTCTTCAACTCATAAATGAAAAAACAAAAACAAAAAAAACAAAAAACCAAAAAAGGCTAATTGGGGTAGGAACTTCAGCAGGGGCAGACAAAGGCATATGCCCAGAAAGCTGATGTATCAAATACAGACAAGAGCTCACATACAGCTGAAGGAACAGGAGGAGGAAGCAAAGGAAAACATAAGGCAAGAATGTTTAAGAATTATTTCTATTACTGTCTAAACCAGGATTGGCAAATTCTTCCCATAAAGGATCACACAGTAAATATCTTTGGCTTTGCAGGCCATATACTTTGTCACAATTATTTAACTTTGTCATTGAAGACTGAAAGCAGTCACAGACAATATTTAAACAAATGTGCATGGCT
This sequence comes from Acinonyx jubatus, assembly GCF_027475565.1. Lineage (NCBI taxonomy): Eukaryota > Metazoa > Chordata > Mammalia > Carnivora > Felidae > Acinonyx > Acinonyx jubatus. Next base: position 109,582,724 of record NC_069386.1, on the reverse strand, counting down.
ATGTTCCAATAAAACTTTATTTACAAAAACAGATTTGGCCTGAGGTTGGTCGTTTGCTGACCTCTGGTCTAGGCTAATAAAATCTGTAAAAACAGGGTGGCAAAGGAGAGGCAACATTAGACAAAATGGGTAGAAATACATGCTCCCTAAGGATATAGGAACCTGTATCATATGCTGTTTTGTATTCGGATTTAATAAAACTTTTGGACCTATTTACCATTAGGGAGACACATAGATTTAGTTCTTCAATACACTTAGGATCCAATGCCCACATTACTTTCTACTTACACTAGTAGGAGTATTCTCCTAATGTCTCAGCTGCTAAAATCTTGACTCATCTTTCTGAGGACATTTACCTCCTCCATAGATATACTTGAAGGATATCTCTACTGTGTATGGAACAACAGTGAAAACTGGATAGGAGCAAGTGATATTTATTTGGTACCACCTGGAAAGAAAGATGTTTGATAGGTATAATGGGGAAATAACATTTCTTCTGTTAAAAATCAGGCTTTCTACTCAAACTTCTATCTGAATTTTAATCTACTTATTAGCACATCATTCTACATTCTCCCACAATTAAGTTAAACTTTTTATAATCCAGAGAAAGAAAATCACTTCTCATGCCTACTGTTATGATTAAAGACAAAGATAACTTTCTGAACACACTTCCCATAGGATTTCCATTTTATATTACCGTATCTCCTTTTTCCTTCAGATTTGTTCATTCCTCAAAAAAGGGTTACATTCTCTACTGACTTTTGCAAATTTCTATGTGTTTCCATAATTGATAATCCCTTATAATGACAAAGAAGAAATCATCTCAAAATATGGAAACAACAAATATAGGCAAAGTAGAATCACCTTTTATGATTCTACTCATTTAGTTATTTAAAAGTTATACTTCACTTTCTTCTACTAACTAGATACATGAGAAATCTAATTGTTTAAGGTTTCTGTGGTAATGTCTTATGTTGCTAATGATGGGCAGATGCCAAGGATATGTGGCTTTAGCAGCCAATATTAAAAGCAGCCCTGAAGCTTATATTGTTAGTCACCTTCAACAAAGCACCAGGAAAATAAAACAAACAAAATACTGGCTCCTCAAAGCACTTGTTAATGGTGAATATAAAGGCTTGGAGTTAAGACTCTGCCTCTTCCTGTTGCCATTTACTAGGCATGTTACACAAACTTCTCTAAGCCTCAATTTATTCTCCTACACTTGCCTCATAAGAGTTTTGCCTACTACCTAGAAATACAGAGTGTTTAAAAGTGACAGTTTACAGACATTACTCATCTTCACAACTTCCCTTAATGTAGCAGGAGAATAAGAAGAAATATCTCCTCCCTTTCACCTTCCAATTAAAGGGCTTTAATGAGACTTTCAGATATTTGGATGTTTTATCACCTTATTTTCAAAATAATTGATCCAAATCTTGAACCCAGTATAACACCAATGTAATGACTTGAATGGCTCAATTTTCCATAGAAAAAGTAGAATGAGTACTAACCTTTCTCAAATGGGTTTTTATTTTATTTATTTATTTATTTTTAATGTTTATTTTTGAGAGAAACAGAGACAGAATGCAAGTGGGTTAGGGCAGAGAGAGAGGGAGACACAGAACCCGAAGCAGGCTCCAGGCTCCGAACTGTCAGCCTAGAGCCTGACGTGGGGCTCAAACTCACGCGCTGTGAGATCATGACCTGAGCTGAAGTCGGACACTTAACTGACTGAGCCACCCAGGCACCCCTCAGATGGGTTTTTAAAGCGGTATGAGCTGTGCAAGTCACACTCATCACCCCCTGATAAATAGTTATCACAATTGGAATTTTTGGTTTAGGTAGGTCAAAACTTGATGGCATTCTACACAGAACATCCAAGCACTCAAACACCCAAGCACTTTTTAGAATAACCACTATAGTACTATAAGCAATATGAGAACTATCTGTATATTTTAATTGACTGCATAGATGTAGTTGTATGCTTTTATGACTCATCACTGAATCATATCTAAGGCTTATTTGATCCTACATTCTTAGTCAATACTCTGTCCTAAGCTAAGCAATTAAAGGTGGGAGCCTAGGAAGAATGGGTAGTGAGGCTTACTGAACAGACACAAAACACTCACTGGAAAGGACTCTGTTACTGTCTATAGTAGCCAGGACTTAACACCTAGAGCATGGCCATCTTACACATAGGTTGTGGGCAGTCAGTGAACAGCAGTTGATAATCGATTATAGTCTGGTCAATTTGAGAAAGTGCTGTATACTCTAAGGATTGAAGGAGAGTGAAAGTCCTAGTCAGAGGTTGGTATTCTTTAACAGAAAGCTGCTGTTCCAATATCAAATAAAGCAAAATTTTCACTGGAGGCAACCTAGTCTTTCTGTGTTATCTATGTACTTGAGAACCCACTCAGTCTTAAGCAGTCAGCATCTATTATTTTTCATCTGATTTTGCAATATGTCTCTATTTCAGGCTTCTTATTATCAGTGGTTCTCAGGTAATCTCATGTCTAAGGGATGTAAGATTCCCTCCTAGTTCAGTGAGAAGGGCTTCCTTAGGGGCAGAGTGGGGCTACTGAAATGTAAGTTGGAGGGACCCTCCCCTGAACAGGTCCCTTCAAAGGCCCTGGGAGGAGGATGGCTTTTGTAATGTGTTCAGCTGGTCATATGTTTTTGCAAAAATTGCAAAATTTGACCACAATGAGTTAAGATAACTGTCTCTTCCCACCTGGAATTCCCTCCCATCTCACTTTCCCGGTGACAGTACTGGATGGCAATGAAGTGGCCTTCAGCATTTCTGGGATCCTGCTATGGGAAAATTAAGCTGGGGATTCAATGAGTTTAGATCTACCGGGATATATTTATGTGGTTCAGGATTACCTTTGTGCCATTATTTTTGTGACATAAACATGTACAGGGCAAAGGGATGCACTGCAATATGAATGGGTCCCAGGGCACCCAGTATGGGAAGTGTCAGGTAATCAGAATTGGAGTTAGTTCTCAATAATGCCTGGTCAACACAGAAGTTCTCTTCTGTCATTAATATCCTCAAAAATGTAGTATATGCAATTCAAAATGTACCTAAACAATTACATGTATTATTCTTTTCTCCTTTTTTTTGATAAGAATCACATAAAACAGAAGGTATATGAATTCCTTTGTCTGTATGGCCCAAGTTTATAGCAGTATAAACATGAGATATGTATACATAAAGTAGCAAATTTTATGCATCACAAATTATCAATTAAAAAACAACTTTTTTAATCAACCATTTTAGAGAAATATCTAATTCAATCTCTCCTAGTCTCTTTATAGAAAATATTACAAAATCATCATAAATTCACTTTATAGAAAATCCAATAAATAATAATTGAAGAGTATAAGCTAAGAAATATGGGGAAAACAGTTTATACAGAATGTCAGACAATTAATAAGACTTTCACTTTTTCTGGGGTGCCTGGGTGGCTCAGTCGGTTAAGTGTCCGACTCTTGATCTCGGCTGAGGTCTTGATCTCAGGGCCATGAGTTCAAGCCCTGTGTGATGCCTACTTCAAAAAAAAAAAAAAAAGGAATGTCAATTTTTCTGGAATTTCGTGTTATGGTACTTGTCAACTTCGAAAAATTTGTAATTTGTTGGGTATTTCTTTGTTCATTGTAAGTAACTGATCCTCACTATTCACAGATTCCATATTTGCAAATTTGCCTAGTAGCTAAAATTTACTTGTAACTTCAAAATCAATACTTGAGGAGCTTTCAGGGTCACTTGTGGACACATGCAATGCAGAGAAATGTGAGCGGCCTGAAACACACAATTCTCAGCTGAGGTCAAACAAGGTGGCACTTTGCCTTCTTGTTTAAGCTGTCATGCTATGAACAAACATCCTTTTTGCAGTCTATACAATGCCATGTTTTTTGCATTTTTATGCAGTTGTGTACAACTCCACTGTTTAAAATGGTCCCTAAGAGTAGTGGTGAAGTGCTGTCTAATGTTCCTAAGCACAGGAAAGCTGTGATATGCCTCACTGAGAAAATATGTGTGTTAGATAAGCTTCATTCAAGTGTAAGTGCTGTAAGCTAGGAATACAATGTTAATGAATCAACAGTATGTATTATATAAAAATTTTTTTAAACAGAAACACATATAATCCAAGGTTATATGTTGATTGGTTGACAAAAAAGTTGTGACCAGAGATTCACTGGAACACAGGAGCAGTGGTTCACTAATTCAGTATTTATGGTGACTTTATTTTTTTTTTAATATATGAAATTTATTGTCAAATTGGTTTCCATACAACACCCAGTGCTCATCCCAAAAGATGCCCTCTTCAATGCCCATCACCCACCTTCCCCTCCCTCCCACCCCCCATCAACCCTCAGTTTGTTCTCAGTTTTTAAGAGTCTCTTATGCTTTGGCTCTCTCCCACTCTAACCTCATTTTTTTTTCCTTCCCCTCTCCCATAGGTTTCTGTTAAGTTTCTCAGGATCCACATAAGAGTGAAACCATATGGTATCTGTCTTTCTCTGTATGGCTTATTTCACTTAGCATCACACTCTCCAGTTCCATCCACGTTGCTACAAAGGGCCATAGTTCGTTCTTTCTCATTGCCACGTAGTACTCCATTGTGTATATAAACCACAATTTCTTTATCCATTCATCAGTTGATGGACATTTAGGCTTCTTCCACAATTTTGCTATTGTTGAGAGTGCTGCTATAAACATTGAGGTACAAGTGCCCCTATGCATCAGTATTCCTGTATCCCCTGGGTAAATTCCTAGCAGTGCTACTGCTGGGTCATAGGGTAGGTCTATTTTTAATTTTTTGAGGAAAAAAATTTTTCCAGAGTGGAAAAATGTTTCCACTGTTTTCCAGAGTGGCTGCACCAATTTGCATTCCCACCAACAGTGCAAGAGGGTTCCCGTTTCTCCACATCCTCTCCAGCATCTATAGCTTCCTGATTTGTTCATTGTGGCTACTCTGACTGGCATGAGGTGATATGAGTGTGGTTTTTATTTTTATTTCCCTGATGAGGAGCGACGTTGAGCATCTTTTCATGTGCCTGTTGGCCATCCAGATGTCTTCTTTAGAGAAGTGTCTATTCATGTTTTCTGCCTGTTTCTTCACTGGATTATTTGTTTTTTGGGTGTGGAGTTTGGTGAGCTCTTTATAGATTTTGGATACTAGCCCTTTGTCTGATATGTCATTTGCAAATATCTTTTCCCATTCCGTTGGTTGCCTTTTAGTTTTGTTGATTGTTTCCTTTGCTGTGCAGAAGCTTTTTATCTTCATAAGGTCCCAATAGTTCATTTTTGCTTTTAATTCCCTGGCCTTTGGGGGTGTGTCAAGTAAGAAATTGCTGCAGCTGAGGTCAGAGAGGTCTTTTCCTGCTTTCTCCTCTAGGGTTTTGATAGTTTCCTCTCTCACATTCAGGTCCTTTATTATGGTGACTTTATGGAACATAATTGATGCAGATAATCAGAACTGACTGTAAATATTTCCTTAATACTTAATTTTGTATTTGTATTCCTTTTTATAAATGAGCGTGCCAAAAACCGTAGAGGTTTCAAGTCCAGCCCCCAAATCTGAATCCATCTCTGGTCAGTAGCCTCCCTCTTCCTTTCATGGGAGCCTTGCGACTCCCCAATTCTTGCCTTGCTGGAATTGAGACTGGAATTCTAAAAGATGAACCTCTGGCATGGGACTTGGTTTTCAAGATCAAAATCCCCAATTACAACACTATTCCTATGTGGAAACTGGACCTGCTTTAAGATTTGGAAAACTGCTTCTATAACAACATTGTGTATATTATAACCTAGAGCAGAGTCAAACTATAGTGAAATATGCCATTTCTTGGGGGGAAAAAGACATATTTCCAGAAATAGAAAACCACTGAGAAAATGGAATAACACTCAAAACAAGTAGATGCTGAGCTGATATACCTAAATTAAGTAAAATTTAAGTTCAAACTTATATTCAAAAAAATTTTAAAAAGACAAAATCTTTATTAGGTGTTTCTATCCTTGAAGATAAAATGGTTTGGGGGAGTAGCATCTAGAATGTCATCAGTTGCTCATTTTTTTCTAGGTAATAGTTGTTAAGAACTCATATGCATTCTTATACACCTCTACTAAGGAATGACATTTTAAAAGACTTTTCATTTTTATTTTTTTGAAAGAGACAGTGAGCACAAGTAGGAGAGGGGCAGAGGAAGAGAAAAAAGAGAATCTTAAGCAGGTTCCATAACCAGTGCAAAGCCTGATGGGGAGTTTGATCTCACTATGGTGAGATCATGACTTGAGCCAAAATTGGGTGCTTAACCAACTGAGCCATCCAGGTACCCCTAAAAGTCTTTCTTAAACTTATATTACACTGTATGTTAATTAAGTGGAATTTAAATAAAAACTTGGAAAAAATAAACAGAAATTAAACGCAAAAAACATAAATAAATAAAAGCCTTTCTTGCTGATAATTAAGAGGATATGGATATATATGTAAGGGTGCCTGGGTGGCTAAGTCGGTTAAGTGTCCAACTCTTGGATAGCAGGGAGCTCTATACTGACCGTGTAGAGCCTGCTTGAGATTCTCTCTCTCCCCCTTTCTCTCTCTCTGCTCCTCCCCCACTCGCTCCTGTGTGTGTGTGTGTGTGTGTGTGTGCTCGCGCGCACGCGGGTGTGTTCTCTCTCAGAATAAACATTAAAAAAAAGAAAAATGTTAACTTAAAAACAACAAACTGCTGGCAGAGTTGTGCTGACTACACTGCTGGGAATTTAAAAAGTTCCTCCATAATCATTAGGCATTTCAAAATATTTTTTAAACTCTTTCTAAGAAAACCTAGAATCCAAAATCAGACTTCGGCAAGGATTTTAATAGAAGGAACTAAATTTTTGATATACTGTATGTTATGCTAATAGTAAATTATATTATTTAATTAAGGTGAGTGACTTTTAACAGACTATTGCAAAAATGATATCCAAATTGAAAATGAATAAGTAAATGTGTTTATATGCATATGACATGATAATCTATGTAGAAAACCTGATGGAATCTACAAAAAAGCTACTAAAACTAGTGTATGAGTTTAACAAAGTTGCAGGACACAAGATCAATATACAAAAATCAGGCTTTTATATGTTGAGGTAGTTTCCTTCTATTCTTATTTTGTTCAGTGTTTTTATTATGAAAAGGAACTGAATTTTGTTGAATGCTTTTTCTGCATCAACTGAGGTGATGAGGTGGTTTTCTTCCTTTATTTTGTTGTGTAGCATATTATGGTGATCAATTTTCATGTGTTGAACCATCTTTGGATTCTAGGGACACATACACACAGCTGCCTGCCATGAGGTTGGGGTGGGGGGATGGGTAGATGCTCTGGAGCTAAGAGCCGAAATTAACCACAACTTAACAGTTAAAGCTTTCCTCCCCTGGAAGTTGTAAGCCTTCAACTGACTCCAGAGTTCCAAAACAGTTATGTCAGATAATTTCTGCCCATGCAACTGATGTCTAGGTGGGGGGACAGATTCTTGGTGCTTCCTACTCTGCCATTTCTCAGAATTCCTCCATAGATAATCTGTTTGAAATAACACATTAAAATGTGCATGGTAATCAGAGAAATTTGATCAATGAATGGTTATTTGATGATATTAAGGAAGTATTCTTACTATGCTTAGGTGTGATAATAGCATGTGATTATTTTTTGAAAAAGTATCTTTTAGATACTTTGTCTTTTAGAAACTCATTCTGAAATATTTACAAATAAAATGATAAAATATCTGGGATTTGCTTCAAAATGATCCCAGAGATGGTAAGGAGTGATGCCAGTATAGAAGAAACAAAACTGACCATGAACTGATAATTATTAAAGCTGGATAATGGGTATGGATAATGGGTACAAAGGGATTCACTAGTCTCTCACTTTTATATATGTTGAAATTTTCCATAATAAAAGTGGTTTTTTGTTTTGTTTCGTATCTTGTACCTTTTTTACTTAGATCTCTGGCCCTTAATAAAAGCTTTTTAAAAAGGAGTAATAAAAAAGCCTGTAGCAAAAATTAGTGTAATACAGACAGGTGGATTAGTAAAAAGATCCAAATAATGAGACAGAAATATAAACATCAAAACAAAACTTTGTAGGAATTGAAAAAAAAAATCATGTGTGTGTATGTGTATTTGAAGATAATTAATTCAAACATATTCTGAGAATGTTACTCAACTTTAAGCTTTCTGAGGGCAGACAACGTACTGTATCTGTTCATTCATCACTAAATCCTTAGCAATGTATCTAACGTGCAGTACATCCAAATACTTGTTGAATACACAAACAACTCAGTCAGACCTATGCTCTCACATGCAAGGGCTCTGTAAAATCTAAGAATTCAAAGTTTTTAATAATGCTTAGAAAACTACCTTTAATAAATTTTCTTTTTTTTCTTCTTTTTAAAAATATTTGTGGGGGGGGGGGGAGTAAGAGCACACGTGCAAGCGAGGGGCAGAAAGGAGGACAAAGGATCCTAAGCAAGCTCTATGTTGACAGCAGTGAGCCTGATTCGGGGCTTGAACTCACAAACCAGAGATCATGATCTGAGCTGAAATCCAATGCTTAACCCAACTGAGCCACCTAGGTGCCCCTCTTTCTTTCCTTCTTTGTCCTTAGTCAACTTCTAGTATAGCAAACCCCTCTTTCATTTTATGAAAGCTACCCTGGACACTGTATCTACTTACCACTTCTTGTTCTTTCCTCACTAAACCTATTTATATTTTTGTTCTTGGGAAAGATATTCTCTTTCTTAGTATACTCTTAAGTTGTTGTTCTGAGAAACTGTCTACTTTTCCCTATTTGACCTCTTAAAATAATAACTTCTTTCAAATGGGGAAGGTTCCTGGAAGTTTCTCCCTACTCCAGTTGTTTTAAATATTTAATTAACAATCTTAATACAGCTAAGCTAATGACTTTTCCTAATGAGTTACAAGTACTACTTTTGCCTTTACTTTTGGTTGTCATCCCTGTTGGGCAGAAATAAATGCTGTCTGATTCACTCAGTAGAACACACTCCACAACTCTGGGAACACCTGATGATGGGTTTGATCTCATTCATGGTCAGTACACTAGCAGAGAAATGGAAGTTTATAGTTATATTCTGGCCTTAAATCTATTTTGTCCTGTCAGAGAAAAATGTGTCTACATCCTGTATTGGAGGTAGGTTTGCCCACAGTCTGAAAAACATTTCAATAGCTTCAATAATGCATTCCTAGTGTGACCTGGCCACTTTCCATTTCATAGACCATCTACAGTTGCTGGCATCCAGGCAGGAAAAGAGAAATTGCTATTTCTCCAGTCAGTCTGTTATTTTTGAATGGAAAAAACAAACCTCTATCTTCCTTTAAAAAGTAAAATCGTTGTTGGGAATGCAAGCTAGTGCAGCCACTCTGGAAAACAATGTGGAGGTTCCTCAAAAAACTAAAAATAGAGCTACCCTACGACCCAGCAATTGCACTACTAGGCATTTATCCAAGGGATACAGGTGTGCTGTTTTGAAGGGACACATGCACCCCCATGTTTATAGCAGCACCATCAACAATGGCCAAAGTTTGGAAAGAGTCCAAATGTCCATCGATGGATGAACAGATAAATAAGATGTGGCATATATACACAACGGAGTATTACTCGGCAATCAAAACGAATGAAATCTTGCCATTTGTAACTATGTGGATGGAACTAGAGGGTATTATGCTAGGTTAAATTAGTCAGAGAAAGACAAAAATAATATGACTTCACTCATGAGGACTTTAAGAGACAAAACAGATGAACATAAGGGAAGCGGAAAAAATAATATAAAAACAGGGAGGGGGACGAAACAGAAGAGAGAGACTCATAAATATGGAGAACAAACTGAGGGTTACTGGAGGGGTTGTGGGAGGGGTGATGGGCTAAATGGGTAAGGGGCACTAAGGAATCTACTCCTGAAATCATTGTTGCACTAGATGCTAACTGATTTGGATGTAAATTTTAAAAAATAAAAAATAAAAAAAAAACATATAGGACTTAAAATTTATTAAATTAAATGGAAAAAAATAATAAAGGGACTGTATGGCAAGAGAAGGGAAAGTTAGTGAACTTAAAGAGAATGAAGAAAAATAGTGCCCACTACAGTGTGGGTTCAGTTAGGGAAGCAGAACCACTGTGAGTAATAGAAAACAGGATATTTGTTTTCACAGTAAAACTAAACAAGTATGGGACACACTGGGCAAGTAAGGATCAGAATGGATAAGGTAGAGAATTAAGAAAAACAACAACAAAAAACCTCCTCTCTGAAGCACTGGCATAAGTGGACACATCAGAACTTGCCAGAGAATCTCAGAAACCCAGCCCTGGCTAACTACCAGAATCAATCAGTGAAGGTGCATTGTGAAGTCTGTAGCAGGGTGAAGTCTGTAGAGGTGCTGTTTCTGAGTCTGGGTGGGCCTGAGGTCACTGTTGGTCAACAGTGCCAGGAAGTCAACAGAAAAAACTGTGAATATAGAGTGGGGTAAAGTGTGGCCAATGTTCACTCTGCTTCTCCAAGAGTTGCTGCTTCTGTTTCTCACAATTTATAGCCACAACAACCAACTGAGATGATGGCTTTGGCTTCCTTTCTGCCTCCCAAATCTTGTACAAATCCTTCTTTTGGTCAGCTACAACTAGGAAGCACACAGAGAGGCGTGCATGAGAAGTATATGTCTAGTTAAGCCAAGTTTACACAGTGAAAAAATACCATAATAAGCATGACAGAGAAAAAGATGGAAAATACAAAAAAAAAATGTAGAGGACATTTAAATTGAAGACTCATAAAGGAGAGAAGAGAAAGATTGGGTCAGAGGTAATATCTGAAAAGATTCTGATACCTTACAAAAATGTTCAATGACACAAATCCATCATACCAGGAGTTATAAGTAATTTTAAGGAAAAAAAATTAAATACATTCACAAGTTGGAACATCATAAAGAAATTGTAGCTCATCAAAAGCATGATGAAAAGCCTTATCTTTTTAATAGCACAAAGGAAAATATTGAATTGAAAGGTGACTTTTCAATGGCATCAATAAACACCAGAAAATGGTGAAATCATACTCTGAACATGCTGAAAGGAGAAAAAAAACACAATAGAAAAACAACAACGAAACTCTCAGTATCGAATTGTGTATGTCTTAAAAATACCCCTTGGGAATGACGATGCAGTGAAATACTTTTCAGACAAATAAAAGAGTAGCTGATCTTACTTTTAATGGCAATTGGAGCTATATACATAGTTTGTTAATATCTTGTGTTATTAAATTTTTTCTTAAAAAATAACAAAAAAATAAAATAGTTGTTCTCCATTTTCACATCTTTTACTTTTCTATGAAAAAAAGGAAAACTATTAACTTACCAATTTCCAGTAAAAGTCCTATTCACAACATAAACCAACAATGCCTCCAAACAAACAAAAATCTTTTACTATTTCTACTTTTTATACGTTTTATTTAGACTCCACTGAAAATGGGCCCAATATTGCTTAAATTGTCAACTTTGGATCTAGGTGGAATAAAAAAACATTCTGAACCATAAGACCAATAATTTCAAGTTAAACTGGCAAATGCCTTTTGCCACAGCTATGTGCCCTCACTAGCAGCTCTCACCACCACAGCTGCCAACTTCCAACTGTTCCAAACAAATTAAGAAACTAAAGTATCGTCATCTTTTTCATTGTGTTTGTTTAATATGAGCTGAGGAGAATTTAATATGAGCTGATTGGAAGCCACAAAGTAAATTCTAATAATGGTAATGAAAATAAAATCTCTAGACTTAAAAGCCTAGAAAAATGACATATTATGGCAAAATGTGGACTTATAATGAAAATATCAGCAATATGAAGTTTTTACAGTGAGCCTGTGTTTTATATCAGAAACTAGAAAAATATTTAAAAAACCAGCACTTTCTCTATTTGTTATGATTTATATAGCACACTAGTAAAGACCAGGACAAATGGTATTTAAAACAAGCCAATATTACATGTTCACTTTATGGATAAAGAACGTTTTACATAAACATACAGAAACCTAAGACGTGAAGAGAACTACTTGGTCCATTTTACTTGTTAGGATGTCCTTGGAACCACAGTAGAGGGGACAGCCATCTTGCCAGCGCAACCCAATGAAAAGCCCCTAGTAGTGTGCCAGAACGAATTGGAGGTCAACCAATCACCGAGCGACGGCACGACCTGACACGAAAAAGGCCCACCCAGACCTAAACCCGGAACTGCTGCAGCTTAAAAACCCCATCCCCACCACACCTGGGGGCGACTTCCCTGACTCCACTCGTCTCCTCTCCTCTCCTCTCCTCTCTCTCTCTCTCTCTCTCTCTCCCCCTCTCTCTCTCTCCCTGAGTCACAGAACCTCGCCCTAGACCTTAGTTCCCAAATAAAGCCTTTGACTGCTAAAATTTTTTAGCCTCTGACTCCTATCTTTACCCTGCCTTACGCCTGACCCTAACAACTTGAGCCTAATGGTATACCCAAGGTTGTCCTCAGTAAGATTACTATAGTCTTTTAGTCGCTTTTGTCTTTTTATCACATGCCATAAGGTCTTCAACTCTAAACAGAAAATAATTTTAACCAAGACAGCCATGAACTTTGTTCCACTGAAGTCTAGTTGCCATAAGTACTTCTTTTATTTTATAGTATCCTTTGTGAAACTGTTTCTCCCAAGTAAAACCAAGGTATAGGATAAATAAATGAAAATCTAAAATTGAGACTAAACTTGAAATACATGACTAAATCAAGCAGGATTTTCATGAGACATAATGATATTTGCTCAATTCAAAGGATTGGAGAGTTGCAAAAAGGGTTAGATTTAAAATGAAACCTATTATGGATTAAGAAGATGACTCAATCTAGGTTGTTGTTTTTTTCTTTTTTTTAACCAAGACTTGCATTACACCTTAAATAAATCAGAGTTTAGAAAAATACTTGTTGGTGATAATGAGAACTGATAATAAATTTCATCAGTATGAGTAAAAATCTAGTAAAACTGAAAATTCTTTCAACTGTCCAAACCAATCACTGAAGTAAATTATAAAATCATCTGAATGCAACAAAGTATTTAAATGCCTAAAATCTCCCAAACAGATTTAAACTATGAAAAACATTTGCTTTTATTGTTCCTTTTTCTTATTTATTTCCTAGTTACCTACAAATTATTATCATTCTTTATATAACTGCTGGCTGATAGTCCAAACAAAGAGAGCCTTCTAAAATCTCCATTAAGTTATATGAACAGCTTATTTTTATGTTGAATACAGGTATCAAAGTTCAAAGTTTTTTCTTTATCCCCCTTTTCAGATTTATTTTCTAGTACAATACTCAGTTGCTAAGCCCTGTGGAAGTCTTTCAGAATCTAAGTTGGTTAAGTAGCCTTTTTTTACAATAATATTTCACTTAAGGCAATAGTTTGGGAACACCAAAACATTTGAATACCAAGAAAGGTTATAACAGGAAAAAACGTAATCATTTTAAAAAGCATGTATAAATAGCTCACCTCATCTGATTAAACTCTCTAATCCATTAGTTAAACCAGTAACAAATCATTCTTTTCAAAGTAGCTGTTGTGCTTAGAAATACACTGGAAATAAAAATTCCAGTTAGAGAAAGCATTCCTTGCAAATGTATGTGTTTAATTTTGTTGGAATGGAAGAAAGGACGCTTATTCACCTCTATCCAAAGAAGGGAAAGAGTGAATGGCTGGCATTGTTAACCTCTAACAAATAGTATGTTAAAAATATAGTTCCTGACTTCAAAGAACTTTTAGACTAGATGGAAAAAATGATCACAGATATATTAAATAATTAAAGAAAAATCTTTTTCTAAAATATGTTTTTTCCTACTGAGATCTTCCCCATCTTCTTGAATATTAAAAACCATTTTTTCTTTTTCAATGGAAAAAAAAAGAGACCTGGCAAATAGCAATATTTGAAACTGAAAGTAAGGTCCAGCTGAAATGCTATTTTGCTATAGTCTAACAGATTAAAAAAGCCAATGTGGTTTTAAATTATTAGCATGATTTACAAGTAAAATTCTCTAATACAGAACCCCAGAAATCAGCACATACAGGATCAAATCTGCACTATAAGTAAAAGCACTTGGCCACTTAAAAAATCAAGAAAATAAAGCAGGTGGCAGGTACTTGTTATAGTGTGCAGACTAGACTATGACCAAATGATAGTTTAAATATAACTTTTGTTGAATACACATCTAATGAACATGTGGAAATGGAAGAAACTCAGAAACGACAGTTATTTCCATTTTAAATGAGGATGATAGTTGTGCACCACCAGCTGTTTACAGTTCACTGAATGAGGTTCTAGTTGATAGGAGATAATTACCTCTTCCCTACAGGAGGCAAGTGTTTCTCATTCTGCAGACACCTCTGATGAATGGTCATGGGAGTATGAGACTAAGACAGCATGCCAAGATCAGTTTGGTTTTTAATGATCTCTTTAAACACTTGATTTTCTATTTTTTCCTATTTAAGTGTAGGAAAATGTGTACCTTGAAATATGCAGGATTAAGTCACCAGCTATTATTTTGCTTTTACAAGACACTTTAACCTTAGAAGGAAAGCTGAATGATTATACACAGAAAGTATACCATCAATAGTTTTAGAAAAGGATGGGAACAGCTTTCAACTTGAAGCGTTGTGAAGTTACTTACTAATTCATTGTTTTCCCCATGACTATTCTAAGTTCCCTGTCAGTTAACAATGTGCCCATTATCCCAGTCATTTCAACTCTCCCCCACTTGGAAAGGCGTCTTAATTTTACCTTCCCAGTCTCTCTCAAATTTATCTCTTCACTTCCAATGCAAACTGCCACATACCTCCATTTTCTCACCTGCAGATGGTCCTCATCTCCTAAATGGTCTCCTTGCTTCTAGTCTCTTCCAATACTAATCCACTTCAGCCAAAATAATACCTTCAGATTAACAGCATCACTCTCATTATGCCACTCTTATGTGTAAAAAACCTTTCAAAAGCAAGTTGTGACTCCAAAATAGAAAAAGCTGATGGCATTTTAAGCAAAATGCCAAAATTTAAAAAGTAAATCAACACTGTTCTTACAAACATGTAAGACTGGGTATGCATATTAATAAGAGCTAGAAGAGGGGCGCCTGGGTGGCTTGGTCGGTTAAGCATCCGACTTCAGCTCAGGTCATGATCTCGTGGCTCCTGAGTTCGAGCCCCGTGTCGGGCTCTGTGCTGACATCTCAGAGTCTGGAGCCTGCTTCAGATTCTGTGTCTTTCTCTCTCTCTGCTGCTCTCCCACTCTCTCTTTCTCTCTCTCTCTCTCAAAAAATTAGATAAACATTAAATTTTTTTTTTTAAAAAAGAAAAGAGAACACAAAAGAACCCCGACGAGAATACATTTAAAAGGGTCTGGGACTTGGGGCTGTTTGTTGTTATAATGATGTTTATGCAACAAATAAAATCTTTCAGCAACCACTTGCTGCTTATGCATCATAAAGTGTTATTAACCTGCACCCAAGGACCTCTGCAATCTGGCTCCCAAACGTACCTTTTCAGTTTATTTTCCATCCCACCTGTTCATACTACCTAAAACCTCAGACAAACTAAAATATCTCATTTCTCATTGGGTTCCTGTCCTCCTCTTTCCCAGCTATGTATGGACCATTACTCATACACTCCAACTAGTACACTCTTTTCCATTTCTATGTGTCTAAATCCTATCTAGTTATCCTTTTCAGCTCAATTCAAATAGTATGTTTTCCACAAAGCTATTCCTGATAACTTTTCCACAAAGCTTATTCCTGACAAGCTATTCCTGAGCATTTCATCTGTATGTGTCACATAAAATGCAGCACTTCCTACTTTGCATTGTAGTGTGTGTGTGTGTGTGTGTGTGTGCCCGCACATACACGTGCATGTGCATGTGTATATGTGTGTGTGATAAGAATTAGCTCCCTTAAGGCAGGGACTTTGTTTTAGCCATCTTTGCACTGCAGACATAACATAGCATCTTTCTGAATAAATATGAAAAATGAGTAAATACTTTAAAAAAGCAAAGGGCTACGAAGACTAAAAACCAACAGCAACTCTTAGTCTTATTTATTATGATTTTCCTTCTTTTTTCACTCGTGTTTATTTCTTTACCTAATTTCCTTACCTGAAGATATGTTATTCTCCGTTGGACCAGCTCTGTCAGATCTTTGGCCTCTTTTTCCCGCCAATCACCTGCTCCATCTGTTTGACTGAGGTAGTATAGATCCGTCATTATAGACCTATTAAAACAAACAACATTTGGAGGTCTGACTTATTTGTACTTCCTCACAGGATTACACAAAGTCATAAGAAGAGAGTCAAATTCTTCAGAGATTGATGCTCACAGTGATACTGGTTCTCATCCTTTTCTATTAAGACTGTTAAACTCAGCAATTAGTCCCTCACATCCAAGATTCACTCCTATAGTAAATCTTCACTGTTGAGAAAAACATACTATTTTTCTCCAGGTCAGTCAGCTGCACTTATTTCCCAACACAGAGCACTACAAAGATCAAGGGGAAATGGAAAACCATAGCAAAGAAACAGGTCGATTAAGATAAGGGAGAGAAATAAGTTGGTGCCAGGATTTGAAGACTACATTTTTGTTCTGTCATTTCCTTCCTCCTCTTAAATTATCTCTTCATACATAAACACTCTGAGTGGTTGGAATAAAAGATAAGAGGAAAATTCTGACATAACCCTTTTTTTTCCAATGTTTATTTATTTGAGAGAGAAAGAGAGAGACTACCTGAGCCACCCAGGTGCCCCTGACATAACTCTTAAACAATGATCCAAACTAAGGCTCAGCTACCATTTTTCTGTAAAGGGACAGATAATAAATATTTCAGGATTTGTGGGCCTCTATTGCCTTTGTAGCAGGAAAGCCATCATAGACAATATGCAAATGAATGCATGTGCCTGTTTTCCCATAAAACTTTATTCACAAAAGCAGCCTATGGGCCAAATTTGGACCTTTGGGAGGTGCTTAGGTCATGAGGGTGGAACCCTCATGAATGGGATTAGTGCTTTTATAAAACACCCCACAGAACTCCCTAGGCCCTCCTACCATGTGAGGACAGATGGAGAGGGCACTGTTCATGAATAAGAAAACAGGTCCTCACCAGACACCAAATGTGCCAGCACCTTGATTTTGGACTTCCCAGGCTCCAGAACTGTGAGAGATAAATTTTTATTGTTTATAAATTACAGCCTTTGGTATTTTTGTTATAGCAGCCTGAACAGACTAAGACATTGCTATTTATGCTATAATGACTCTGAGAGTTGTTTCAGAGATTTTACCTTGTGTATGAAGAGTACCTACTAATAATTCTACAACCAAGAGAAAGTACTCATTGGGCATGGGTGCTAGGAATACGTGGTACTGAAGGCCAGTCAGAAATATGATCCAGTAGCCAGTGCCTTACAGCACACTGAAGAAGGGGACTGATCAGTAAGAACTCATTTAACAGATAATGAAACCAGCCCTCAACAATTGTGATTTACCCAGGAGTACATGGCATAGCCTCAGTTTTGTTATTCCCGGTTCTTAACTAGATGGTAAAGTACTTAATAACACGGTAAAGCATTTAATAACAAAGCACTGGCACCCCACAGGAAAAACTAAATTGTTATTTACTACCACAGAAAAGCATTAGAACTACACAAAATTAACAGAGAATACTTAATAATAGCTAGTGTCTTGAATAAAGCAACACTACTATGAATATACAAATAAAGATTAAAAATCATAGCCGTAGTTTAGAATACATCTAACTAATAGTGGAACAGCTTTGCACAATGCTTTGGAACAAAAGGGTCATCTGTGAAGCATTTTAGGCATTTGCTCAATGTACCAACATCAGCGATGCACAGGGCATTCCACAGCTTGACTATTTCCTTTTTGACCAGGGCAACAGTCAAATATGTAATGTTTTTTTTAATACTTATTATGCTCACCTAAGACTCTAAGCATTTTCAAAAAATTTTATTAAAGAGTAGTTGTAATGGGAAAAACCAAACCTACAATTTACTGCCTCCTTAACAAATTAACTTAGTCTTACACAATGGACAGAAGGTCAACTTTTAAGTTTTTTCAGATTATAAAACAGGCCCCTCTGGATTATTATGTAGCTTACAGTATTCTTTTATAGTTTTACTTTTACTAGGGGAAAAGTCACCACCTATATGAAATTGTATGAGTTGATCGTGGAAACATATAAGAAATCTTGGACTATAATGGTGTTGCAGGGCTCAGCTGGAAGTTTATTTAAATTATTTTCTCAATAACCTCTTCCTCATCACTCTCATCATGCTCATTATATTTTCCACTTTATAGGTTTCATTATATCCAAATGTGGTCCTTTGCTTTTTCCTGCCTTTCAGCTATGAGTGATCACAAAACCTGTTGTAAGCCTCAACTTTAAATAGGAGCACTCTTTGTGGAGATGTAGTACAGTGGGATAAATAACCAGTCTATCAGCAAATGCCAGTTGCAGGAAAAAAGGAAATTCAATATGCTTTCCATGGCTTTAACATTAAACCTACACATATCAATAGACAAATAGCACTACATTTCATTGACAATCATATGGCCTCAAGAGGGTAAAAACTACATTAGGTCTAATTTGGAGAGGAGAATTCTCTGAAATATCAAAATTGGCATGGTTATGCTTTCACATCATAGTAATCAAGCCATTCCTTAATCAGTGGGAATAAAAGCTAATTTGTGTCTTTTAATAAATTAGAAAACATAAAAATGTTTTTACCAAGTTATATCAGTATTAAGTCTTGGCAATTTATTTACATCCATCCCAATCTCTGTCAAGAAAGTGAGATAACCAAGCTCACACAGAACTAGAGGGCCATATACCCCCCCCCCAAAAAAAAAAGTACACTAATTTTTTATAATAACACAGTCAGTCTCAATATAAGTTGGTCTATTCCAGGAGTCAACTAAAATTAAACTTGATTTTTAAATCTTTTTTTCTTGGGGCACCTGGGTGGCTCAGTTGGTGGAGTGTCTGACTTCAGCTCAGGTCATGATCTCGCACTCCATGAGCTCTAGCCCCACATCAGGCTCTGTGCTAACAGCTCAGAGCCTGGAGCCCACTTTGGATTCGGTGCCTCCCTCTCTGCCCCCCGCCCCACACCCCACTTGCACTCTATTTTTTTCTCTCTCTCAAAAATAAATAAACATTAAAAAAAAATTTTAAATCTTTTTTTCTGGGCCTTCCCATTAGAGACCATGTAAGGAAGATAAGCTCAGGAAACAATCTTAAATGTATTTATTTTTAAAATTTTATTTAAATCCAAGCTAGTTAATATATAGTGTAATAATGATTTCAAGAGTAGAATTTAGTGATTCATCACTTACATATGACACCCAGTGTTCATCCCAACAAGTGCTCTCCTTAATGCCCATCACCCATTTAGCCCATTCCCCCACCGGACACCCCTCTAGCAACCTTCAGTTTGTTCTCTGTATTTAAGAGCCTCTTATGATTTCCCCCCCTCTCTTTTTTTATCTTATTTTTACCTTTCCCCTATGTTCATCTGTTTTGTTTATTAAATTCCACACGAGTGAGATTGTGTGGTATTTATCTTTCTCTGACTGACTTATTTCGCTTAGCATAATACACTCTAGTTCCATCCACATTGTTGCAAATGGCAATTTCATTCTTTTTGATCGCCAAGTACTATATGTATATGTATATATATGTATATATATGTACTATATGTATGTGTGTGTGTATATATATATATATATATATATATATATATATATATACACACACACACACACACACACACACACCACATCTTCTTTATCCATTCATCAGTCAATGGACATTTGGGCTCTTTCCATACTTTGGCTATTGTTGATAGTGCTGCTATAAACACTGGGGTGCATGTGCCTCTTCAAAACAGCACTCTTGTTTCCTTTGGGTAAATACCTAGTAGTGCAATTGCTGGGTCATAGGGTAGTTCTATTTTTAATTTTTTGAGGAATCTCCATACTGTTTGCCAGAGTGGCTGCACCAGTTTGCATTCCTACCAGCAGTGCAAGTGTTCCCCTTTCTCTGCAACCTCGCCAACATCTGTTGTTTCCGGAGTTGTTAATGTTAGCCATTCTGACAGGTGTGAGTGAGGTGGCATCTCATTGTGGTTTTGATTTGTATTTCCTTGATGATGAGTGGAAAGAATCTTAAATTTAGTTCTTTGCTGATTCAATAATGTTTAGAAATTACCATCCTGCAAAATTTGTCATCTTTTAGCCAAAGATATAAGAATAAGCAAACAAAGTATATAGATCGTTACTGGGAAATATGGTGACTAAAATCCATTCTATAGAAATGATTGGTTTTCAGTGACTCTACTCTTAAATCAAATCTCCTAGAAGTGTCCTAAAAGCTGGAAATCTGGCCATCTTGGTTTTGACTATGAACTGATTGATCAAGAAATCTAGGAGATGAATGATGAATCTTAAGGCCTGGTATGAGGACAGGTCAAAGCCTGGGAAATGCAAAACCAGGCAAAAGACCAGCAGAATAGTGCTAGTCACTTGTGGGTGGAGTATAGATGCCTGAGAATAACCAGTAGACTAGAACAGAATCTATGATTCTGAGAGCAAGCCAGTTATGACAGGTGTCAAAACCTCTATTTCAAAAGCTGGGCTACATTTATATTCTTTGTATTTTTAGTTAATTTTCCTATTTCTATATTTTGATATCCCCAAAACTATTCTTAAATGTTTGAGTTTGTCTCAATTATGCTAATGAAGAACCACAAGTATTTTGTTTATACTGGATTCAAAACGTTAAAGATAGGAGCGCCTGGGGGGCTCAGTCAGTTGAGCGTCAGACTTCAGCTCAGGTCATGATCTCACACTCCGTGAGTTCAAGCCCCACATCGGGCTCTGTGCTGACAGCTCAGAGCCTGGAGCCCGCTTCAGATTCTGCGTCTCTCCCTCTCTCTGCCCCTCCCCCGCTCATGCTCTGTGTCTCTCTGTCTCAAAAATAAATAAAAACACTAAAAAAAAAAAAAAAAAAAAAAAACCTCTAAAAAAAAGTAATTTACAAAATGTTAAAGATAGAAATTCCCCCTCAGGGTCAGCACAGAGCAGATATAATTCAAGAAAATCCCAAGGTGAAGGAACTACCATTTATGAAGTAAATGTGACTAAGGGAGGCTATATTACAGAGTCTAACCCATAGGTAAATCTGGATCAAGAGCAAGAAAACTTATTTGGGTTTTGTCCAAGGCTGCTTTTACTATGATTTGCTCCTGGGGCAGAAATAAGCAGTACAAAGAATAAAAATGTGATCTAGAGACGGATAGGAAGACAATATTCCTTTTGCCTCCCTTGTCTCAAGGAGGAATTCTAAGATACCACCTCTTTTTGACAGCCCACATGGGTGGGGCGGGGCGGGGGGGCGGGGGAGTCCATAAGAGCAACAACAAAAATAGTTTATCATATGAGGCCATAATTATGCTACTTGGTGAGTGATGTCCACCAGGCTTATGTATAGGTCCCAAACCTTGAAATTCTTGCTGCTGAGCATTATGACAATTTCCCCTTACTTGTGCTTGCCCTGAAGCATCTAAGAGTTCTCTATTTATACCCTCTTATGAGGCTTTCCTTATGCAGGTCCCACTAGAGTCTACCAGAAACTACAATGTGTCAGTCACTGTGGAAGTTGTTTTATATATTTTCCCACATTTAATCAACATAATGTTATGATATAGGAATTATATCCCCATGTGTAAAAATAAAGAGAAAAATAAAGCTCAGAGAAGCTAAGTATTTAGCAATTAAGAAAAAGTATTTGAGGAGGGCACTTGTTGGGATAAGCACTGGGTGTTGCATGTAAACAATGAATCATAAGAAACTACCCCCAAAACCAAGAGCACACTGTATACACTGTATGTGAGCCAACTTGACAATAAATCGTATCAAAGAAAAAAGAAAAAATATTTTGGAGAAAAATAGCTCAGCCACTTACTTGTGTAAACTATCTGATTTCTCTAGGCCTGAGTATAACTTCATTTATCAAATAGAGAATAATAATGATTGCCTCAAAGTATTACTATGCTGATAAAATAATGAATGGAGAGCCTTTATCATAATAACTGCCATGAAGGAAATCCTTAATAAGTAACTATTTTTAATGTCTAATCATTCTTGAGTTTGGAAATCACATCCAGGGAGATGTAAGGTCGGGAGGGCGGGGAGGCAAAAAACAGAATCAAAGTCATTAGATGAGATGTCTTTTTCCACCTTTAGATACTCCTTCCAATGCAAACTTTATTTTAGAGGAAGATGTCTCCTTACGGAAGATGGAGAATCATGATCTGGCTGATAAAGACTAAGTGATGAGAAAATTAAGGACAACTTCATAGGACAAGATCTCCCTTTGTCCATGGATATTTGGAGGTATGTTCTAGCACCACTTAAAAATATACCTGGATTCCTTAGGAGAAAGACAATCATACAAAAACATTTTGGCCAAAGGAATTAACAACTGAAGAAAGAGCATCTACCTTCCAGTTTAATGTAAGTCTCAATCAAATCACATCTCAAAGGTCTTCATTCCTTCTTCTGTGTATGTGAGTGTGTATGAAATAAAAAACAAAGAATAGCTTAATTTTTCAAGAGTGGAAATATCATTTCTTTGACCTTTCAAAGACAGTCTAGTAGAGTTTACCTTAAACAGAGAGGGAAAACACAAACTACTGTACCACAATAGCTATGATCAGCAATTCTGATTATACAAACTGTAAGCTATTAACCTACCAATCTTCCCTGCAACGAGATATTGCACGCCTTATCTGAGTTGAAGTCCTTTCCGTTGCTACATAAACCCCTATACACAATATCAAAAGGCCAATCAGCATAATTAGGTATAATTAGCATTTATCACTTGGGAAACATCTCACCTCAGTCTTACCAAAGCTGCGTTATGTATTACTGATAATGAGATGATGCAGACCAGGCAGGGACAATGAGATTGTTGTTTCACCAGATTATTTCTCAGTAATTTCAGTCTAGTTAATTGAGAAATAGTTCATCAGCCCTGTAAGCCCTCCTGTCCTTTAGTTTGAAGTTTAATAATTGCTATAATCTAAAATCAGAAAGAAGTAGTTCTAGTAACTATCTCATAAACATAGTGTCTGACAACGTAAGGAATGCAAAAGACCCAAAGCAACAGTGGTTAAGTTAAATATGTCTTGGGCAACCCAACATGGTGATAAGCAGAATTTTCAATGATATCCCCAGAGGTTGAAAGACAAATATATACAGCTATAAATCCAAGTACTGAACCTATACTATGACACAAATAATAAAATCACAATCACAAAAATAATCACTCTAAACTGCTAATCTCCCTCATTATTTCAAAAAGACAGGCCACAGTCAATTTATGATCAATGATGTTCAAAAACAGCAGGTAAATTTGCCTCTATTACCATGAAATATGGTAATATATTATCACTAGAATGAAACTGTCACTTGAAAATCTAGTTTGGCAGTGTCTTATAAATTAAATAGACACTCAACATATGACACACAAATCCCACTCTGGATATTAATCCAAAAGGAATGACAATACGTTTCTGCAAACATGTATGTTAGTGTTTATGGTGGCTTTATTCATAAGCAACAAAACATATAAACAACCCAATGTCCTTCAACTGGTGAATGGATAAACTATCTGTGGTACATCCGTACAATGGAATATTACTTAGCAGTAAAAAGAATGAACTATCAATACGCAAAACAACATGGGTGAATCTCAGATGCATTATGCCAAGTGAAAGAAACCACACTCAAAAAGCTACATAATATGTGACTGCATTTACATAAAATTCTGGAAAAGGCAAAAAATAGGGATAGGAACAAACCTAATGACTGCCAAGGACTGAGGGTGGGGAGGTGCTGACTACAAAGGAGCATGAAGAAACTTCTCAGGGCTGCAGAATGTTCTGTATCTTGATTCTGGGGTGTGCTAACAAAACTGAAAGCATTTGTACATAAATTATGTCACAATAAAACTGATTTAGAAAGGGGGAAAAAAAAAGAGGATCAGCGTTTATATCAGAACAAAGTTCTAAGAAAGAAAAAACCCTTTGAAGAAACAAGAGCCCATAAATGTCTTTCCTATTATTGATGTCTTTCTGAACCAAAAGATGACAAGAGTGATTCAGAGGGAAAGTTGAATGAAAACATTGACAGACTCAACTTCTAACTGACTTATCGGAGAACACAGGCTTTTAGACAACCTATACATTATATTTGGGTAAGTGTAAAAATGAAACAGGGATTTTTACGTAATTTAAAAATCACCAGAGGGAAACACAAAACTGTTTTAATTTTAATTCTTACACCTAAAAATCTTGAAAATGATCAGTAAGATGGCATATTCTGCACACATACAGATCCTCTCCACTGTACATTCATAACTGTAGGGTTATTTCTCCAATGTCTGGCTACGCTTTTTCATTATTGTATCACTGCATTCTACCACAGCTGCCTGCAGTTACATTCCTACCCTGTGAAGCTGCATCCCAAGTTCCTTATAATTTCTGCTTAAAGACAGTAAAAGAAATCGCCTGGGGAAACTTGGATATCTTTCCATTTTTATTTTCAGTGAAATATTTAACATGTACTGAAAGGTGGTGTCAGAATCCTAATATACTTAAAACAAAATTCAACTTACAAAAAATTTAACATCGATTTATATCAACTTTAGGGCCCAACTTTTTTCATGTGTACATTTGCATATATTTTTCCATTTCTACATACAGTCATAAAATATATGCACAAAAATAATTCTTTAAATAATGATTTCAATCTAGAAAATATATGAAGATTAAATTCAAGCAATTTAATTAAATCACTCAAACTTTAAACACTAAGAAGTCAATAGCAAAATTCTCCTTTAAATACCACATAGTCTGCCCAACTCAAACCCTCTTCAGATCTGCCTTTCCCTATAAAATTGCAATAAGTAAAGCATACAAGCACACAGCTCCAATTAACAGAATCATGCCTAGAATTAGTCAGCATTTGGTCTAATGGTCTAAGTATGGCTAAAATTTTCAAAGGGACTGCTGAATGCGTGGCCTAATAATTCAATGCCCCTAATAATTCAGGAGCCCCTAATGATTCAATGCCCTTCTGCTTACTTCTCTAGATTAATGCTAAAATGATCCAATAAACTGGTGGATTTTATTTGTAATTTCACTTAAAATAGCAGAGCAATATTTCAAAATCCCTACAATATTGCTGATGATGTAAATATATATGAATCTCTCGATTGTGGGGTAATTCTTTTCCTCTTCACAGTGGTAGGTTGTGTTAATACAACAATTTTTCTTTTACTGTTCACTAATGAGACAGTAATTGCCATGAGACTCCTACTGGGATAGACTTGTATATATAATAAGCCTAAGGACAGATTTCATTGTATTTATAATGATTTTCAGATATACTGTGTTCTGCATGAATACATCAGTACCAAAAGGTTTTCTTTTCTATGGAAGATAAACTGCATATTTTCAGAAATGTGCAAACAGGAGAAATAAATTTAACTAGGGAGATTTCAGATTCTTATGTCTAGTAACTAAGTAGAAAAATAAATAAAAGAATGCTCCTTTGTATCAAAAACCTGTTAACTTTTCGTTAGAAATCTGAAAAAGGTGCTATTTCAAAGTTTTTAATGTTTGAATTAGAAACGTAACTGCCAGCTTCAGTATGAGTTCCAATGTACTATAATGTAAAACTACATACACCACTTCAATTATTGATTGTATATGAAGGATATTTACAAGAAGATATTTTAATGTATTACTGGCTGACATCACTACCTTCAGAGTTTACTTAGGGTTATAAAGATATCTAGAAATACATTTTAAATAATATTTTCCAGTGATATATTCTAGTTGATCATTTGGGAATTGTTGTCCTTGAAACCTCAGGTACTCTTCTGCTCTTAAATATGGTAGGTGTCACTTACCATTCAGCAGGGAAATGAACAAGAGTTCCAGTTTATATTCTTAGATTATAATCTCTACCAAAGCCCAAATGAAATGTAAAAAATGAATGGCACGTGGAATGCCTGGGTGGCTCAGTCAGTTAATCATCTGACTCTTGGTTTTGGCTCAGGTCATGATCTCGCAGTTCATGGGCTAGCCCCATGTCAGGATCTGTGTTGACAGTGTTGAGCCTGTTTAGGATTCTCTCTCTCCATCTCTCTCTCTGCCCCTCCCCCTCTCATAGGGCCTCTGTTTCTCTCAAAATAAATAAATAAAAACTTAAAAAAAAAAAAAGAAAAGAATAGCACCTTTCACGATGTCCCAAATCTGACAGAAATTCATCTGCATGACTTTGGAGTTCATTTCCTTCTAAATTCTTTAATTTCTTCAATTCACTTTGTAGAAAAAACCAGAGCTCTTTAGCTCCATTTTCAATCCTCCTCCTTAGGATTTCATGATCTTTCCCCAGACCTGCAGTCAAAGAATAAATAGTATCAGTATTCCCAACATTTTGATGAAGGAAAATTTTAATTATTTGTGGTAATATCAATATACTAAAGCAGAAAAACACTGTATAATCACCTACCATTTCTAGTTTGTTTCTTATAATTTTCAATCTGCTCTTTGGCCTTCAAAAGCTGCTCTTCTAAAGCACGAACCCTTCCTGAGGCTGGTCCCTGATCAATGGGGCCTTCTGGTATCCTGTAGTTTAGAAAAGATAATGCAAACATTTAGCTTATAAATTATGTAACAAAATTAAAGCTTACTTTGCTACAACATATTTATTGGTGACTCTAGGAGGCACAAACCATACATTACAATCAGGAAATAAAGTTTTCTCTCCAAACAATGGAATGATACTGAACAGAAACAGAAAAAAATTAATCTAGCTCAGAGATCTATGATCTTCTAGGAATAAAGGAACCTTTAGAACTGTGTCCTAAAAACTCTCATCATATTACTTAGAAAAATATCATCATCAGTGGCAAAGTGGTCAATTCTTCATTAGTATCAAGAGCAACAAAGGTAAAGGAGAGGGTGACAAAAAGCTTAAGGGAAATAAGAAAACATGTGTCTGAACATATACCTGTGTTCAAATAGCAAATACAAATTATTTCTGAATTAATCACAATATCAGGCTATGTAAATCTGTGTTCCAATTCATGAACTCATGACCTTAGATTACTAAGTATTGGTTTTATAGAAGGAAAAGACAAGAGTAGAAGATGAAGTATACCAGAAAAAAGATGAATATTAATATCCTGTTTGTTTCCAGCAGAAATGAAAAATGCCAATTAACAATATAAAATGTTGGAACACAGCAGAACAAGTCTGGGGTCTCTTGTTTACATTATTAACATATCTGTACAACTTCTTTCCAAACTGTACTTGTTTCTAACATGTTTTGTTTTTATATGGCTTTGGCAGTATTCTGTACTCCATTCTGGCTACAAAAGGTGTCTACATCCTAATCCTGGAGCTTACAAATGCTCCCTTACATGGCACAAAAACCTTGAAATGTGTGATTAAGTTAAGAATTTTGAGATGGGGAGATAGTCCTGGATTATCCAGGTGGACCCTGATTGTAATTACAAGTATTCTTATAAGAGAGAGGCAGAGGGAGATTTCATCCCAAGAGAGGAGAAGATTGTGTGGCTATTAGCTTTAAAGATGGAGGAAGGGGTCATGAGCAAAAATACGAGGAATGCAGCTTTAGAAGCTGAGAAAAGCAAGGAAACAGATTCTCCCCTACAGTTTCCCAGAGGAATGTGGTCCTGCTGACACTGTGGCTTTGGCCCAGTTAAACTCATTTCAGACATCTGATGTCCCAAACTGTTAAGAGAATAAATTTTCATTGTTTTAAGCCACAAAGTGGTATCTGTTATAGTGGCAATAGGAAACTAACACACATACACACATATATATAAACACATACATACATACATTTGCATAATTATTATGAATATTAAATAATGGCTGATTTTTCTTCCAAAATCTATAAAAGAACTCAGTGTTTGGCAATAAACTATCAGGACAATAAACTATCTGGGCTCAGTCATGTTAAAGATGAGCTATAATCTCGAAATATCTGGGTATGTATTCTTACCATTACAATCATTTTAAGGGAACTTAATTTTTTTTTAACGCTTATTTATTTTTGAGAGAGGCAGACAGAGAATGAGCAGGGGAAAGGCAGAGAGAGAGGGAGACACAGAATCCAAAGCAGGTTCCAGGCTCTGAGCTGTCAGCACAGAGCACAATATGGGCTCAAACTCACGAAACGTGAGATCATCATGACCTGAGCCAAAGTCGGACGCTTAACTGACTGAGCCACTCAGGTGTCCTGGGAACTTAATTTTTAAAATATACTTAGCAGAACTTAAATTCAGATGTCAGCTTAGTCCTTTGATGCAAAGACACTAACGCAGATTTTTTATACCTTTTCTTACATTTTTTTATATAATAAGACTACAGAGGCCAAATTAACTATTACTTACCTATACCACTTCAGTATACATGTTTAGTAAAGAAGCTCTAGCAGTGTAACAAGGTATTCTATAGTTGTATGCATTAACACTGAATGGGAGCATGAAAAATAACCATTCTCTAATCATGAGTATCCCAGGCTACAAAATTTGAATTATAAAGCCTTCATTTGTATACATACAAAGTGAATAATGATACAATAAGTAGAGCTGTTAGGTGCACAATTACCCAATTTATAAGCTCAAATGTGTGTACATTCATAAATGAGGCATTTCCTGGTATCTAGTTTTTAAAATTTGGCTCCTAATCTCTTTCTGAATTAGATGGCTGATTTCAAGGAAATAATTTGAAAACAGAATAAAACTACTACCTCTTGAAAGTAGTCAAGGAATTAATCTTGACAACAATATGTCATAAGACAAGAATGTCGTTTCCCTTAATGACACAAAATCTCAGACGATACAAAGATATGTCTAGGTTCTCTGTTTTATCTCATTTCTTCATATACTGATGGAAAAACATCAAGGTAAAACAGGCAAGAAAAAAATAGCATAAAATGATTTCAGCAGATTTCCATTAAGTATTAAATCTAATCTAATTTTAGTAAAACATACATAATAAATAAGTGATAGTACATTATTATATATAATATAGTAAATACATAATATAATTATATTAAATACATAAGTGGCATTACATTATTATATATAATAATCTAATCCAACTGTGGATAAACTGTAGGTAAAGAAAAGTAATGGAGAAGCCAGTAAAAAAAACAGTACACAATAAAGACTATTCTTTCTAAAATGTATCAAGAAAAGAGTCAATCTGAAAGGACATTATCTGAATATTTGGGAATTGAATGTTGTTCTTTTTTTTATTATTATTATCATACTCACTTTGCAAAAGATATATAGGACATCTTCTGGCCAAGATGAAGCAACAGAGATTAAATTTACCATAATGCCCAAAACCAATGAAAACCCAGACAAAATATATGAAACAATGATTTAATAAACCGGTTTAATTACTGACTAGAATCAGGAGAAAGACATCAGAAAGACAGCAAAATAGGTAGTTCCCAACTTTGGTCCCCTTCAGGGAAAGGGCAACTAGCAACTATCTATAAATATTTGTCAAGATTCCAGAACATGGGGGTGAGGCTGAAGCAACCCCTTGGACAAGAAAAACATTAGAAGGATAAGAGGAGCGATTTCACTTTGACTGCACTGCTCCTCCTCCAGGTCAGTGCAGTGCTACACAAGGGGTTCTCCCTGGACCTACACCTTCTCCAGCGAGAAAAGGAGGAGAGCAAAGGGGACATCAAGCTTCCCTAGCATTCCTGATGCTTCCTGGGAGGCCCACTTAAGTACTGCCTCATGGAGAGTACGGTGGGAATCAGCTACAAGACAGAGAAGGGGAGAATGACTCACAGCAACAAATGTGCAGATCTCGGCTGACTGCATTCCTATTGGTGGTAGAGCCTGAGAAGAGATCCCAACTCCTGGCTCTGATCATTTGCAGAGCTGAGCCAATGCCCCCAACTGGCCAGGGAGCTTAAATGGCAGTTCTGAATGGTTTGGGTCCCTGGCTAGAGGGACAACTCAGTGAGGAGCCCTACCTACACAAGGAGCAAGTCAGCAACCCTGCTCAAATGCTGAGCATAGCCTCCAGCCCCACTTAAGCAGGAAGGCAGCTCTAAGCCGCTGGGCCTCTGCAGCACATCCTACGGCCCACCAGAGCAGAGAAACAAGTCAGTGGGCACACTTAACTGCTGAGCATAGCCTCCAGCCCCACCCAACAGGGAAGCCTAACCAAAGACATGGTCAGCCATGGGCAGCATACAACACATCCTATGGCCTGCCTAGGCAGGAAAGCAAGTCAGTAGCCCCACCAAACTGCTCAGTGTAGCCTTCATAACCTCCAGCCATTCCTGACCAGGAATCCTGACCAGGGATTGAAGCAGCCACAGAGCCCATTCTACAGCTCCATTCAGGTAGGGAGCCAAGCCCAGCAGCACCACCCTACTGTTGAACATAGCCTCCAGCCCTATCTCACGAGGCTGCCCAGCCAGAGACCCTGGACAGCTCTGGAGCCCAACCTGACAGCCCTACCCAACAGCACAGATAGCCTACAGCCCCATCCAATTGCTGAGTATAGCTTGCAGACTCACCCTGACAGAATGCTCAGCCAGCCACCTCACCTAATCACAAAGCATAGCCTGTAGCTCCACCTGCCCAGTGAACCCAGTGCAACCCTGCCTGACCATGGAGCACAGCCTTCAGCTCCATCCAACTGTTGGGTAGCTGGCAGCCCTACCCAACCAGGAAGTCCAGCAAGACACACTGTCAAATAGCAGAGCATAGCCAGTACCCTGCTCAATCGCAGGAGCCTAGCTTGTAGCCCCATCCAATTTGGGGGTACAGCCTACAGCCCCACCTGATCAAGGAGCACAGCCTGAGTGAGTTCCAATCTGATTGCAAAACTGTGTATGGCCTTAATTGAATGTAGAGTCCAGCCAGTGGCACCATCAGGCCAGAGGGCACAGCCTGGGGACCTCAACTGACCAGAGGCAATTGCAGAGGTCAGCATGTGGCCTTACCCAATCACAGAGTGCAACCAGCAGCACCATCCTACCAGGAAACATAGCATGCAACCTGCCTAACCATATGTGATCGCAAAGCTCAGGAAGTAGTTCTATGTGAACACAGATACAAGCCAGCAGTTATGCTTGAATGCAGAGCCCAGCCATCAGACCCACCTGACTTGCAGAACAATGGCAGGTCCCCTGACCAACCTCAGAACATAGACATTGGCCCCATCCAACTAGAGACCCTGAGAGAAAGCACTGCTTGCCCGAAGCTGCTACCAGCTGCCTGTCCAGAACCTCTAGCTGAGCCAAATGGTGAAGGACTTTCCTTGCTGAAGCAAGCCTATAAAGGCTCATTGCTCAAATGAGCAAATACCAAAATAAGAATATGAGAATCAGGACGAATCAGGTAAACATGATACCACCAAAGGAAACTAATAAAGTTCTAATAACTAACCTTAAAGAAATAAAGACCTATTAACTGTGTAAAAAAGAATTCAGAATAATCCTCTTAAAGGAATACAGTAACTACAAGATAACACAGACAACTAAACAAAATTAGGAAAACAATACATAAACAAAATGGGAGGTTCAACAAAGAAACAGAAACCATAAAAAAAAAAAAAAAGCAATTCTAGAGCTTGAAAATTCAATAATTTAACTGAAGAATTCAATAGAGAGCTTCTGACCAAGAAGAAGAAAGAATGAGTGAATCTGAAGCAGGTCATTTGAAATTATCCAATCAAAGGAGCAACACAGAAAATTTTTAAAAAGTGAAGAAAGACTACATGAATTATGAGATTCCATAAAATAAATAATTTATAATTACTGGAGTCCTCCAGTAAGGAAAAGAGAAAGCGACAAAAAGAAATAACTTCCCAAATCTGGTGAGATATCTGGACATCCAACTTCATACAGCTTGAAAGACCCCATATAGTTTCAACCCAAAAAAATCTTCTCTAAGACACATTATGATAAAACTATCTAAAATCAAAGACAGAAAATTTTTAAAGCAGCAAGAGAAAAGAAAAAATCCTCACATATAAGGGAACCTCCACAAGGCTATCAGTGGCTTTCTCAGCAGAACCTTACAGGTCAGGAGAGAGTGGGATAATATATTCAAAGTACTGTAAGAAAAATAATACCAATTAAGAACACTTTATGTAGCAAAGCTGTCCTTCAAAAATGATGTAGAGACAAAGAATTTTTAAGAGCAACAAAAACTGAGGGAGTTCATCACCACCAGACCAGGTTTATAAGAAATGCTAAAAGTTCTTCAAGCTGAAAAGATGCTGATTAGTAACATAAAAATATATAAAAATATAAAACACAGTGGTAAAGGAAAGTCTATAACCAAACTCAGAATACTACAGTACTGTAATACGGTAGTGTTTTAATAATTTCATTCTGGCATAAAAGTTAAAAGATTTTTAAATACAATTTTTCGTTAACCCTTAACACAATATAAAAGTGTATAATTGTTACATCAAAAACAGAAAATGTGGGGAAGGAGTAAAAGAGTAGAGTTGTTTTGTTTTGTTTTGTTTTGTTTTCTGGTATGATCAAACTTAAGTTGTAATCAGCTTAAAATAGACTGTTTTACCTGTAAGATGTTTCATATAACACAAAACAAAAGCCAACAGTAGATATACAAAAGAGAAGAGAAGAGAATCAAAGAATACCACCAAGTAAAATCACTGATCACAAAGTAAGACAGCAAGAGAGGAAGAAAGAGGAAAAAAAAACCCTACAAAATAGCCAGAAATGGTAAGTGTTTACCTACCAGTAAGTGCTTTAAATGTAAATAGATTAAATTCTCCAATCAAAAGGAATAGAGTGGCTGAATGGCTAAAACAAACAAACAAAAAGCAAAAACAAAAAAAAAAAAACACAAGATCTAAGTATATGCTGCTTACAATACTTAACATCAGATTTATAGGCACAGATAGGCTTACAGTGAAAGGATGAAAAAAGATATTCCATGAAAATGGTAACCAAGAGACAGCAGGGATAGCTATACTTATACCAGACAAAATAGACTTTAAGTCAAAAACTATAACAAAAGACAAAGAAGTTCATTATAAAATGGTAAAGGAGTCAATCCTTCAAGAGCCTATAACAATTGTAAATTTATATGCACCTAACATTATAGCAACTAAATATATTAAGCGAATATTACCAGACCTGAGGGGAGAAATAGACAGCAATAGATAGTAGGTCCCAGTATTGTAGGGCTCCCACCTCCAACAATAGATTGATCATCTGAACATAAAATCAATAAGGAAATACTGGACTTGAACTATACTTTTGACAAAATGTGCCTCACAAACATATACAGAATATTCCAAACAATAGCAGCAGAATACATATTTAAGCGCATAGGGAACATTCTCCAGACAGATCATATTTTAGGTCACAAAAAATGTCTTAGTAAATTTAGTAGATTGAAATCATACCAAGTATCTTTCCTGACCAAACAGTATGAAACTAGAACCAGCTAACAGGAGAAAAACTGAAAAATTCACAAATATGTGAAAATAAAAAAAACACACTCCTGAACAAAAAATGGGCCAAAGAAAAAAATTAAAAAGGAAATTAAAAAATATCAAATGAAAATGGAAAAACAACATACCAAAACATAGGGGATACAGAAAAGCAGATCTAAGACGGAAGATAGTAGGGATACATACTTACATTAAGAAAAGACAGATTCGAATAAACAAACTAAATTTATATTTTAAGGAAACAGGAAAAGAACAAACTAACCCCAAGCAAGCAGAAGGAAGGAAATAACAAAGATCTGAACAGAAATAAATGCAATAGAGAAGAGGAAAACCGTAAGATAACTCAATGAAACTAAAAGTTGGTTTTTTTAAAAGATAAAGAAAATTGACAACTCTTTACCTAGATTTACCAAGAAAAAAAAAGAATAAAAAAAAAAAAATAGAGGTTTTTCAGAGCTCTTTACAAGGGGACTTGGTAAGACATTGTAGCAGACCAACAGCTGCAGTTGCCATTTTTCTGTCTTCGGCTTCACAATGTTTCCCATGGCCAAAATATGCTCTAAGTGGTCTCCCAGTTCAAAACATTCAGCCAATAATGGCAAGGTAGAAAGGACCACCTGATTTCCATGACAAATATGTTAATGCTCTATTAGCTAGTGGGGTCACCTTCTGTGTTGCAGCAACACAAATCAGAATAGAATGAAACCTATCCCCTGTTGGCAGAGTCATCCCAAAGGAATGAAGAGATCAGTAATCATCCCAGCTGGTGTAATAACTCGATTGTTTCAAAACCAACTTATAATGGATGCCAAGTGAAAGCACTGTGCACCCATCAAAATATATAGCATGACTGAAGAAATAGTGTACATTTAAAATCTTAAGAGATGAAAGAGAAGAAGTTACAACCGATACCACAGAAATTCAAAGAATCGTAAGAGATTATTATGAATAATTATATGCGAACAAACTGGACAACCTAGGAGAAATGAATACATTCCTAAAAACATACATCCTGTCATGACATGGATTAAGAAGAAATAAAAAATTTAATAGACTAATAATGAATAAGAAGATTGAGCAATCAACCAAAAACCTCCTAACAAAGAAAATTCCAGGACCAGATGGCTTCAAGGACAAATTCTACAAAACATTTAAAAAAAATTAATGCCAATCCTTTTCAAACTGTCCCAGAAAACTGAAGAAAGGGAACACTTCCAAACTCATTTTACAAGGCCAGCATCACCCTGCTACTGGAGCCAGATAAGGACACTACAAGGAAAGAAAACTACCAGCCAATATCGCTGATGAATATAGATGAAAAAAATTCTCAAAAAAATTTTTAGCAAATACTAGCAAACCAAATTAAACAGCACTTTAAACGGATCATATACCATGATCAAGTGGGATTCATCCCTGGGATGCAAGGATGGTTCAATATATGCAATGAGTAAATGTGATACATCACATTAACCGAATAAAATATAAAAATCATATGATTATCTCAAAAGATTCTGAAAAAGAATTTGATATAATTCAACATTCTTTCATGGTAAGATGTCTTAACAAAGTGGGTGTAGGAGAAATGTACCTCTACATAATAGAGGCCACATATGACAAGCCTACAGGTAAAAGGTTGAAAGTTTTTAGGAAAAAGTGTCTTTGCTTGCAAATGATTTAACTTTGTATATAAAAAAATCCTAAAGACTCCATAAAAAAACTGTTAGAACTAATCAATAAATTCAGTAAAGTAGCAGGATACAAAAGTAACATACAAAAACCAGCTGCATTTCTACACACAAATAATGATACATCAGAAAAAAAATTTTTTTTAAATCCACTTACAGTAGCATCAGAAAATATAAAATACTTAGGAATAAAAGGGAGTTGAAAGATTTGTACACCAAAAACTCTGATAAAAGAAATGGAAGAGGACACAAACAAATAGAAAATTTCTCGTGTTCTTAAATCATAAAAATTAACATTGTAAATGCCCATACTACCCAAAACACAATCCTTGTCAAATTCCCATGACATTTTTCACAGAAAAAAAAAAAAATCCTAAAATTTGTATGGAAACACAAATGACACTAAAGATAAAAAATACTAAGAATGAACAAACCTGAAGGCATCGCCTTTCCTCATTTCAAACTATATTACAAACCTGTAGAAATTAAAGCAGCACGGTATGGCATAAAAATAGATATACAGACCAATGGAAGAGAATCAGGGGCTCAGAAATAAGCCCTTGCATATGCATCAACTAATATTTGACAAGGGAGCCAGGAAACTCAATGGGAAAAGGCTAGTTCTCTTCAAGAAATGATGCTGAGAAAACTGGACAACCATACACAAAAGAATGGAATTGGACCCCTCCCTTAACCACCACTTATAAAAAGTAACTAAAAATGTATTAAAAACTTGAAAGGCCTGAAACCATAAAAGTCTAGAGGAAAACATAGGGAAAAAATGACATTGATCTAGGCAATGATTTTTTGGATATGACACCAAAAGCAAAAATCAACAATTAGGACTACATCAAATTAAAAAGCTTCTACACAGCAGCCAAAATGATCAACAGAATGAAAAGGCAATCTACTGAATGGGAGAAAATATGTACAAACCATACAGCTGATAAGGGGCTAATATCAAAAATCTATAAAATACTCATTCCATGGATCAAATAATCAGAAGTATTCCTTTTAAAGTTCAGAACAACAGAAGAAATGTCGGTCATAACTGGTTCTATTCACCACTGTGCTGAAAATATCAGCCAAGGTAGTAAGAAGGATGTAAGTCAGTCATAGAAAAGGAAGAAACCACTGTGTTATTCACAGATGATATGATCCTTAATGTAGAAAATCCAAGATAATCTACAAATTAATTACACTAAGAGAGTTTAGGGGAATTTCTAGATGCAATATTAAGATATAAAAATTAGTTTAATGTTCCTAAACAACAATAAGCACAAATTACAAAATGTATCTTTAAAAAAATATCACTTTTAAAATAGCAATAAAAAAATAATAAAGTACTAGGGAATAAATCTAACAAAAAAGCAATATGATTTGTATGGGGGGAAAATACATTTTTCTGAAGAAGTAACTTCCCCAAATCGATCTATATATTAAGATGCAATACTAATAAAAATTACCAAAAAAATGTAATTGACTTTGACAAGGTGATCCTAAAATTCATATGAAAAACCAAAATCCCCAAATAGATTATGTAATTTTGCAAAATAATAATTTAAACAATGTGGTATGGCATAAGGTCAGATAAATAGACTAATGGAATAGAATAAAGCACTTAGAAATAGATCCCAGCATGTATGACAGAGGGATCTTCTAAATTACTAGGGAAAAGATAAATTATTCAATAAATGATCACTAAGACTTCTGGCTTCCTACTTAGAAAATATGAAAATTAAATAATCTGACAATTAAAACATTAAAATTTTACATTCTTCAAGATCTTGGGAAAGAGACAAATTTGAAAAATAAGATTTTAAAAGCACAAACCATAAAAAGAAATATTGATAAATCTGAGTGCCCTGAATAAGAATTTCTATGCAATATACAGTTTATGCACAAGTCACAGATGGAAAGAATGGAAAACACCTAATTATTTTCTAGATTATATACAGAACTTCAAATCTACCAAAAAAAAAAAAAAAAAAAAAGACAATCTCAGAGAAAAATGTGCAAAGTATACGATAATAGATAAGGACTTCACTGATTAATACTCTTGAGAAGTGGTCAACTTTAAAGTTTTACTAAACAGGATATTCAAATTAAAACAGAGATACCATGTCTCTGTTATATCACACAAAAAGCGTGATACTGAATGTTTGTGAGGATATAGAGCAGTGTTTGGAACTACCATATTAGTTTGCTAGGGATGCCATAACAAAATACCATAAACTAGTGGCTTAAACAATTTCCCCACAGTTATGAAGGCTAGAAGTCCAAAATCAAGGTTTGGTTTCTTCTGAGGCCTCTGTCTTTGACCTGTAGATATCCACCTTCTAATGTGTGCTCACACGGTCTTTCTTCTGTGTGAGTGACTCCCTGACGTTTGTTTTGTGTATCCAAATATCCTCTTCTTGTAAGGATACCAGTTAAATTGTTTCAGGGCCATTGTTTAATGGCCTTGTTTTAGCTAATAACCTCTTAAAAAGCCCTACTCCAAATATAATCACATTCTGAGCTACTAGGGGTTAAGACTTCAACATATAAATCTGAGGGGCAGCAGAGACACAATTTAGCCCATAACATATAATAAGGGTAAAGAGGTAAAATTAGAAGAATTCATTTATAAAACACTGTGAAATTACTCCAAAGTCAAAGGTGCACATATATTAAGACTCAGCATATGTCCTTCCAGATAATGACCCTACAGAAAACTTTAGCACACATGAACACAAGGAGATACGCACAAGGAGACACTTGCTATTCATCAATAGAGTAACAGGTGTATCTCCAAGTATTACTTAAGCAAAATCTTGCACAAGTATCACAAATGCTGAATGAAAAAAGTCACAGAATAATAAATATATATGTAGCAAGAAACATTCAAATAAATCTTTAAAACACATAAACAACATGCTTTCATGCATACATACTTACATAATATAAGAATAAAAGTATGGGCAGAAAATACATATGACACTCAGAACAGTGGTTACCTCTGGGAAGGGAGGAATAAAAATGGGATTGAGGAAGGGAGTAATATCTGTGTTTTTTCTAACAATCTGAAGCAAAATATCAAAACTTATTCAATATGAGTGACAGGGACATGAGATTATTTTATTTTCTGAGTTTCATGTGTGTATTAGAAATATTCTTTAATTAACTGCAGAGACATCCCTTAATGAAAAAACTAGATAAAAATTGGGTAGATGCTCATCATTACTGCTATTTAACTCCCAACTTCTGACATCATGTAATACCACATATTATAATACTGCTATAAAAATATCAAGTGGAATGTCCTTTATCTAAAAGAGAGTAACCAACATAGTTGTTGATTAGTGAACTTAGTAACTTTAGTCATTGCTATATAGGACTAGAGCTGTTAAGATAAAAAGAATTAAGCGGCACCTGGGTGGCTCAGTCAGGTAAGCATCTGACTCTTGATTTTGGCTCAGGTCGTGATGGTTCATGGGATCGAGCCCCATGTTGGGATCTGCGCTGATCAGAAGCAGCCTGCTTGGGGTTCTTTTTCTCTTTTTCTCTCCCCCTCCCCTGCTCATTTTCCTTCTCTGTCTCTCTCTCTCTCTCTCTCTCTCTCTCTCTCTCTCTCTCTCCCCCTCTCCCTCTCAAAATAAATAAACATTAAAAAAAGAATTAAAAACAAGAAAAGAAACAAAATAACCTATAAAGAGAATCTATGATAGTGGCATCCTATCAATATACCATTATGACTTACATAAATTTGTACCACTTACAAATATAAACTAAACTGGTTCAAAGTTGGAGTTATACTTAGTAACTCATAGATGCTCAATATTTTTTTTCAGTTAGAATTTCATGGGACTAAAATATTCCCAGCAAAAGAATAAAAAAATAATTAAATTTATTCAAATGTCAAGCTTTGCCAAGGTTCTGTCACAAAAGATCCAGGCCCTCTATTTACAAAGAGAAAATACCATTTTATTCAAATGAACTTCTTGTCATTATACCTATCCAGTTTACCTAATGTGCAGAAATTTGAAATGGAAGCCAAGAAGGAATAGAAGGGTCAAGCAACCATATCAGTTTTAACAGAATAATCACATGGGGTAATCTGTATCCAAATTCAGCTCTATGATACTATAATATCAACATTAAATAGAGGTCTCAGGCTCAATTCTCCAAGGAAATCTGTGACCATGTTTATTTTGACAAGTGAAATAGAAAGTGTAAATCAGACCATTCTTTTATCATCCAATAGCCCAAAACAGAACAATCTAGACTGATAGTTGCCCCTGCTCATTTCAAATATGACAACAGCATCCCTTATTAACAAAACAAACAAACAAAAAAAAGGGCATTTTGGCCAACTTACAAATTAGGGTAATGAGTGCTTGTTTTAATAAATCAAGGTGTTACCTCTAGATATTTTTTTGACAAAAGTATATTATTTATTTATTTGCTTGTTCATTGTACTGCTAGCTTTCTTTAAATCTTATTAAACTTTGAAAATATAGTACATGAATAGAGGTTTGTTTCTTTTTTTTTTTAATTTTTTTTAACGTTTATTTATTTTTGAGACAGAGAGAGACAGAGCATGAATGGGGGAGGGTCAGAGAGAGGGAGACACAGAATCCGAAACAGGCTCCAGGCTCCGAGCTGTCAGCACAGAGCCCGACGCGGGGCTCGAACTCACGGAACGCGAGATCATGACCTGAGCCGAAGTCGGCCGCTCAACCGACTGAGCCACCCAGGCGCCCCTGTTTCTTTGTTTTAAGGTGCAAGATAATGTATAATGAATAACAAGTCCAATCCCCATGGGCCCTCAATAGAAACAACCACTGTTGGCAGGGTCTTATGCATTTTTCTAAAAATCTTACACACACACACACACACCTACAAAACATTCATTTTATGGAAACCTCACAATCTATTTAACCCATCCTCTACTGATGGTGAGTTTGTTTCTATAACCACTTATATAAGGTAAGAGCTTGTTTGTTTCTCCTCTCTGCTACATTCAAACCTGTGAGGGCACTACTTTATATCTAGCACCCGACACATTCTCTGACACATAATAATTGCTTCATAAATATTTTCTGAATAATCAACTAACAAACAAGCAAATCACCATTTATCAGAGCCAAGGGGAGAAAGAAGAAAGTGGTAAAGGAAGGGGAAAACAACAAAGCTGTTATATAGCCAGCTAAAGATCAGTGAGAAGTGAAAACAAAGCATTTGTAAAATTGAAATATGAGCAAACAGAAAATCCAATTACTTCTTTAAAAATCTAATTGCTGCATTTGTTTTCAGTTTTGTTTTGTTTTTTACAAATTCATGCTTTTCATTAAGAATGAACACTTTTAAAGGAAGAGAATGCCCAAAATACAGGTTGTTGTCAAAATTTAGACATTTCATTCCAGGTTTTCTTGTTTAAAGTGAGTGTCCAATACTGGCCTTGAATTATCAAGTTACTCTACTGTTAACATCTATTGTTTTTTGGAGAAATTCCAATACTCCAACATTTCTTAATAGTAACAGCTGATTTCCTTCATATACTCAAAGGGCAAGAATCTTTCATGAGAATATCTTCTGGGCAAAGAATTTACAGACTACTGAATTTTTGTCAAAGCTTATATACTAAGTAGACTTGATAAGTTATTATTGGAAATCTCTTCTTGCAAATTAAGAAAGCAGTGAATGGCTTAAGAAATGGAAAGTCTTCGGTTATCTGCCAATTCATGCTACTACAGATCTTTTAGATGCAAGGTTTGAAGGTAGAATAAAATGATAACACTGTAACAATTACTAGTTTCCTAAGTGAAGCAGAACCCTTAGGACAAGAGACTTGGAAAGAGACTTGGAAACCTTACAAACCAGAGAGTATCTCTGGATGTCTGGCCCAGAAACATATCCTCAAATTCTTCTAAGCATAGACTTCCTGCAAGGTGGTAAGGCCTTTATATGACATAGGCCCAAACTTGGAGCTTGGTTACAACCCTGTACCAGCCATTCTCTAGCATGAGTAAGAATGTAGAACATTTCACAAAAGACTCATACCTAACTAAGAATATATTAAAGTAAATAAAATTATTTTTTGGAAAACAAATTTCTAAAAGGGTACTTCTTGTCTCCTTTCAGGTACACCTTTAATTTTTAAGAAATGTTGTTAAAAGCATGCATGGAAAGGAAGAAACTACGAGTAATTCTCAGTGAGTTTAGGTTTTCTTTTTTTCTCTTCCTCCAATTTCTTTTTATAAAAATGATTATCTTATTTATATGCCTGATACGAGAGTAGCCAACATTTTCTGAAAACATGTTTTCTGTTTACTAGTGCTGATGATTTTTGTGTTTTTGCTTATTTCTTATTTATAAGGTGAAAAACAACAAGCAAAAATTAAGTTTTATGTTAAGAGGCTTGTAAAAATTGTTTTAAAAACCATTAAAATATTTGTAAATTTTTACTTAATTTTTGAAATAGAATATATCTTCAGACAATAGTTTAGTCTTTGAAATAAGTAAGTGTACTATTATGGAAACATAACGTTATTTTCCTCCACAATTCAATGATGACAATAAATGAAGAAATGAGGATAAGACTACCAAACAAAAACACTAAAAGCTAAATTAGTCTAGATTCAATAGATGCATATACTTTTTTTTCTCCCCAAAGAGAAATATATGTATGTGTGTATGTACACATATATATACATATATACATGTGTATATACAAACACACACACATCTAAAGGTAGGAACATGTACATTTAGATTCATCATAGAATTCTCTGAAATTAAACAAATTTGCAGATTGCTATGACTATAATGTTTCTAATGTAAGGGTCGGGCGTATTAATCTGTCTGAATGCTTATCACCAAGATGCTTATTTCCAAAGGGCTCAAGTTTAAAAAACAAATAAAAAAAAATTTATTCCCTACTCTTGTTTCTTCTAACATGAATAATTAAAATTATAATACAGGGGCACCTGGGTGGCTAAATCAGTTAAGCATCCAACCTTTGATTTCAGCTCAGGTCACGATCTCAGGGTCTTGAGATCTAGCCCCACATTGGGCTTGGGGCTGGGCGAGGAGCCTGCTTAAGATTCGCTCTCTCCCTCTCCCTCTGCCCCTCCCCTGTGCACATGCTCGTGCACCCTCACTCTCTCTCTCTAAAAAAAAAAAAAAAAGAAGAAAAGAAAATGACAATATAGTTATAACAGCTATTATCATATTAGTACTCCTATTATCATCAAGGCATTGTGCTCAGCATTTAAGATAATTATTTCATTTACAACTCACAATAATCATGAAAAAGGAGGTATTCCTACAGATAAGGAAATGGAGGTTCAGAGAAGTTAAGCAACTTTGTTCAAGGTTCCAAAGCTAATCAGCTGTTCAGCCAGAACTGGAATCCAGGATTTTATTATTCTTTCTTTCTGTTAGGTAATAGAATAAAATAGAACTATTAGCAAATTTAATAAGAGATGACATGAACTGTCAATATCTGACTCAATGTTACCCTGATTTAATTACCCTGATTTAGTTCCCCATATTGGTCACTGACTAGAGCCAAATATCCTCAGCTGTTTTAAGATAGGTATAAAGAGTTTCTAAGCCTCCACAAAAACTTTTACATTATCATGCCCTTTATCCCAAGCCAAACTACTCTGGGATATACATCATTCTAATAAGCATGGATGAATTCATCATTACCATCACTGTAAAGATCATCCAAATCAGTGCCTTTTTACCTGCTAGTTAGGTGCATTATAATGGTTTTAGAGTCAGATGGACCTTGATCCGGTCCTACTAGTAACACAAACTGTGATCATGTCTTACCTTTCCATGTGTACCTGTAAGATTTTTCCATAATGTCTCAAAGTGAAAGCTTTAAGACAGAGAAGAAACAAACAAAAACAATAGTACCGCAAAGATTCGTTTTGAAGACTGAATGCTCCAAAACAGTAGGAGCCCAATAAATGTTACCTATTAACATTTGTACTAGGTTCTACTGTGGAATGGCACAGACCACTGTGGAATATCTTTATCGTACATCCCCCAAATTTTATAAAGATTATAAAGAATATAATTACACCTTCTAGTTAGCTGCTGAGCTAACTAGGATGACTGGTCTACAAAAAATTTAATAAAATTCTGCATATCAAAGTAAGTGTTTACACAGAACCATGCTCTATATACTAGAATATAATAAGTCCTTTGAGAGAAAATAATCACATGTATTAAGCTATGATTTTTCTTTATTAAAGAATCTCTTGGGTCATGAAAGAATTTTGTAGTTTCTCATGTGGTTTCTTATTATGGCATCTTGGAGATGTTAGCTGAAAACTATCAAAAGAGCAATTTAGTAACTTCTCTAGCTATTCTGCACACCCACACCATAGTCTACTAGGAAAATTTGAAGGAACATGAAAGAAGGATGGCTTTTAAAAACTTCAGTAACATTACAATAGCTTATCATATAAGAAAGGAAGACAATCCTTCTTCAAAACAATAGTCTTAACTGCTATAAATGAATTAATAGCTTTGGAAAGAATACTATATAAATTATATGACAATACCGAGAAATTTATCTGAACACTGCTGCTGTCAAAGCAATGATTAATAAGTATATTTAATCTTCAAACTATGCATACTCACATCCAAGTAAAAAAAGTCATTTTTATTATAGTAGCTCTATAATTAAAATCATAACACATCACAATTATAACTCTCCATTTTGCATATATGTGTGCATGTGATCATCTCCATGTACATTTATTTAACCCAGTTAAAAAAATAATAATCAATCCTAAAGGGCAAAAAAAAAAAAAAAAAATCAACAGAATCTAGAGAGGCCAAAAATTAATTTCAGTTCAATTGAAAAGGTTTTAGATTGCAGATCACCAGTTTGTCAGGTCATTTATAAACTTCATTACCATTGTTATTAGATAATTTTGTACTTTCTAGCCCAGATAATATGATTTATGCTCATACTTTAAGAAACA
Organism: Acinonyx jubatus; assembly: GCF_027475565.1. Classification (NCBI taxonomy): domain Eukaryota; kingdom Metazoa; phylum Chordata; class Mammalia; order Carnivora; family Felidae; genus Acinonyx; species Acinonyx jubatus. The sequence goes on along the minus strand of NC_069386.1, from coordinate 109,538,367 downwards.
GAATAATTATCAGCCATACCAGTAATGTTTTAGACTAGAAATGATAGAAGAAAATGCTGTGGAAGATAAACAGATGACTCTTACCAAGTTCTTTGATAAAGAATATATGTCAAAGTAAATATAACATGATAGATAAATGCCATTAACAAAGATTAAATATTCTAATTTTAAGAATTCACATTTAAAGGCATTCTTCACTTTAATTATTTTCTAATTACCTTTAATAGAGTTTTTTTTTAAGTTTTATTTATTTACTTAGAGAGAGAGAGAGAGAGAGAACATGCATATGCACAAATGGGAGAGGAGCAGAGAGAGAGGGAGAGGGAGAGAGAAAATCCCAAGCAGGCTCCACGCTATCAGCACAGAGCCAGAGGTGGGGCTCAATCTCACCAACCATGAGATCATGACCTGAGCCAAAATTAAGAGATGCTTAACGGACTGAGCCACCCAGGTGCCCCAAGCTTTCTTAAAAGTCAAATTGGCACTGTAAAATTCATTATTAATGTGCATTTTAGGGGCACCTGGGTGGCTCAATTGGTTAAGCATCCACTTGGGCTCAGGTCATGATCTCACGGTTCATGAGTTCAAGCTCCACATGGGGCTCTGTGCTGACAGCTCAGAGCCTGGAGTCGGCTTCAGATTCTGTGCTTCCTTCTCTCACTGCCCCTCACCTGCTCATGCCCTGTCTCTCATAGCAAATTTGTGTCTAGGTAGCAGAAAGTGATTATCACTGGAGTGCTAGATAAGACGGAGGACAGGCAAGGCTGGCTTTACAGAAAGGACAATGCATGAGCTGTATTTTAAACGCACAAATTAGAACTAGGCCAAAGGGAGTGGAAAACATTCTGGGCAGAAAGAACAACATGTGCAAAGGACTGATGGTGTAAAATGGAATGGCAGAGCAGTTGAGTACTACTTATTTTACAGTGGAAGCAGTGGAAAATGAAAGCAAAAAGTAGGTAAGAACCAGATCACAAAGACCTCTTATGCCATGCAAAGAAGGTTAGTGTCTATTACTACATGCAATGGAGGGCCATTGAAGGGTTTTAAACAAGTTGTGGAAAGACAATATTGTCAAAAGCAGTCACATCAGCTGTATTATACAGAATAAAAGGCAGGAAGGGAAACATCCATCACTATGGCAGTGAGAGAACTAAGGGAGCAGTAATTATGGCTCGAGATGTTGAGGAGTTTGATGGTGTACTACACAGGAAGAATCAGGAGAAAGAGCCTCTTTCTGCTCCTCTACTTTCTAATGAATCCAGATAAAATGATCAAAAATAATAGAAGTGGAGAGAAATAATTTTCAAGAAATAAAAGAGCTGAGATTCCAGGTGATTCCCTCTCTAATCAATTTATCAATCAAAGATACTGCTTTAAATAACAGTTGATGGAATCTTATAGAAAAACAATGAATAGGAAAGGAGAGGGCAATCAGGTTTTTTCCCTTCACAAATAATATTAATCCTTTAAAACAGAACAGAAAAAAATAATAATAAACCTCTGGTAATTCTGATGATCACCAGATTTTAAATTGATTCTGAATCTAACACGAAAGAATGTTATTAAAAAAAAAAAAAAGCAGAGGGGAGGGGGTGCCTGGGTGGCTCAGTCGGTTAAGCGTCCGACTTCAGCTCAGGTTATGATCTCACGGTTCATGAATTCGAGCCCTGTGTCAGGCTTTGTGCTGACAGCTAGGAGCCTGGAGCCTGCTTGGGATTCTGTGTGTGTCTCTCTCTCTCCCCTTTCCCCACTCGCACTCAGTCAGTCTCTCTCTCTCTCCCTCTCTCAAAAAGAAATCAACATTTTTTTAAAAAAAGGAACAGGTTAATATCATACTTCTTAATTATACCATACACTGGTAGTTCATAATGCCTAACCTATTTGGTAGTCAGCTGAGAGCCATGAAGTGAGCCAAACAACCTTCTGAATAGTAAGGTGGACATCAAGACTCAGCACTGGAACCTACTTGGTAACTGCCAATAAGACATGGAAAATGAGCAAAAGAGCAACCTACCCACAAGGAGGAAGGAAAAGATGTTGGTAGATTGCATCCAGCCACTAGCTGTGACAGTGAATAGTTACTTATAAGAGCAAAAAAGGTATCCTAAAACTATTCAATGGAAATTTTATGCTTTTTTTGATTGAGAAATCAAACAATTATGCCTCTCCAGTTAAATAAAAAGAAATATAATGTGTGGAACATGAGTGCCTTGCATTTGAAAAACAAAAAAACACTTTATAAACAATAATCATCTTATCATCACTAAGGAATTTCTGGAAGACTCAGTGAAGACACACTATAGCGTCAGGTTAAAAATAATATAACTGCAAATTTTATCTGTTGCTTGAAAATAAAAGGAAGGGAGGGAAGAAGGAAGGGGGAAAAAAGGGAAGGAAGGAAGGCAAAAACACACCCAATATATCCACAAAAAATAATTCCCTGCTTGGAGAGTAGCTACTTTGTCTTATTCAATTCCATAAACATGGCATGACCCAGCCCTAGTACTGGCACAGTGTAACTGCTCAAGAAATGCCTATTAAATGATGCTTTAATAGAAACAGTTTCCCAACAAGTAACAGAGAGGGATATTTCCCACAAAAGATAGAAATACATGAAATGCATTGTTCCCAGGGCTGCCAACCCACTCAGGTTCAAATAAAGTTGCAATAAATCAACTGAGAGCAGATCCATAAGGATTATTTTAGGGGAAAAGGTGACTGAGTATGCCTGAAAATTTTTGAGGTTATATACTGGAGGATGAACTGTCCTATGACAAACTGAAATGTCCATTAGTATCATTATTAGATAGAACTAGGCTATTTGCATGAAAGAATGACATTTCTTAAATGGGAGCCCATCTCCTGATAAAGTCCTCTTGCTTTCTACCTACGGTTGAGGTTCGAACAACCTTTTATACCTTTTATAATTAAGGAAGGCCTTACCACGTGTGTATTTTCATTCTCTAAGAGAACACAATTACATGCCCTATAAAAAGCCAATGTTTGAATAAAGGGAAAAAACAGGTCATAGGTCACTCTCTCTCCCTCACCAAATCTGCTCAAGCTTTTGTCCATGAATTACAAATGTATACTTGTGTTTCAAGTCAAACTCACAATCATTTTTTGTGAACTATTTTCCAGCAGAGAAATAATTATGACACAAAACCAAAGTAAAAAATCCTCATATATACCCAAAGGCATTCAGTGCCTGTTTTAAAAATGGGGCTGACAAAAAACCAGTTGCACACACGGCTGCAAATGCACAAGGCTATAGAAAAGACTTCATAATTAATCCCTGAATTAACAAGCAACTGGAAACTTCCTGAAGAACTAGGAGGTGAGATCCACAAGCAATGACCTTTTGTTTATTCCCAGTTAACTTTTTTTATCTTGTAATAAATTTTACACCCTTTAAGTCACACCCAAGGCATGCAAACAATTGTTATAATCAATTTGTTACTTGTCTGCAGCGTTAACCATATCAGTAAAGCTGCTACTACATTATACATCTCTAACTCTGTCTCTCTGTCTCTCTCTTTCTCTCTCTCTCTCTCTCTCTCTCTCTCTCTCTCTCTCTCTCACACACACACACACACACACACACACACACACACACACACACCACAAAAGCCTACTTTAACAATGCACATTCCCCTTGGTTAATGTATCAGAATTAAGAGAAAGACAACTAATTTTCAGCTGAGCTATTAAAGATGGGATAAAGCAAAGCTTTCTAGTCTCAAATTGCACTATCCTAGAAATTAAGACCAAGATAAAAGATCTTCCTCAGCTTCCACCCAAGTCACCAATGAAAAAATGATTAGTTTGCAAAACCACAATTGTAATAGCACTACCGAACCTTAATAACTTAACTGCATTTAATCCAATGGTCTCAAGCTGCTTTGCCAATGTTAAATAAGCTATACAAAACCCCAGTGAGGTAAACATTATCAACAATGGAGGGTTAATCCTTTTGAAGAAAGAGTTGGATTTTACTTATATATCATCTTGCTGCCTGGCTAAGGTATAAAATAAAATATGTTATAAGCTCTCAGAAGCATAATTTTATGTCCCTTTCATGATCTTAAATACTTCAACCTAAACCTGAACTAAATACCAACTTTGTTATTTGTTTGTTTTGTTTTCATAGAAAATACTAACAAATGACAGGCCAAGAGAAAGCTACATAGACTAATAATAACAAGTTCAAAGGTAAATTTGAGTTTCTATATATTGAAATGGGAAATTTTAAAATTACTAATTGAATATTTAAGTAACAAATGTATTCACATAATAATTCTTATGAGGGACCATAAGAGGGACAAAGCCCAGTCTTTGTTTCCAAAGTATTAACAAAGTACTTTCTATTTTCTTCCATTATTTCACAGCACTTTGTCATGTGTGTGTGTGTGCGTGCGTGTGTGTGTTAATAAAATATAGATAAAATAACCCAAACTGCAGGATATAACATTTTCCCAAGTAAATACTGAAATGCTTTTGTTTGTTATTCCCCTACAATGAAATGACAAATGTGTAAAATTCTCCAAAATATAGCACTAACACCACCTCTTCTCCCCATGGAGATTTTCATCAAGACAGATGAGTGGCAGAAGAAGGTGAAAGAACATTACTATCATTTGCCCTCAGGCATGTAATTCCAGCCCGGAATATGAAACCTGTTTCCAACAAATACCAGGAGACTGTTAAAACAGTGTTTTAAGGAGGATTTTACTGAGGTACTGAAGCCAAAGATTATGTGGTAGTGTCTTAAAACCTTCTGTCTGGAATGAAGAATCATAGGTTTTTACTGTGTTCCTACTTCATAAGAGAACTGCGGTTGTCCCATATACTTAAATGTATTCCAGACACTGATCCACTTTTAGGAAGGGAATGAATGACACACTGGGTTCCATCATGCTGCCATCTAGGCAATAAAACCTTTTGCATTATTATTATTCCCCATTGTTTGCTAAAGAGGGGAGAGAGAAAGAGAAAGGGACCTCTCAAAGGATCTTCCCACTAGTATCTATTCTTTGGCATGCATACACACAAACTAATGTTTTCGTGTTTTAAGTGGTTATTAAAATATTAAATTTTCTGCCCATGAACTCACGGTCAACAAGTGATTCTTATTTTTGTGAAGTTATAAAGAAAAAAATTGAATCTATAAGGACCAAATCAAGTAGGCAGAGCTCTCAAACACCAAACACATAGCTAGGAGATTACTCCAACAGGTGAGGTGTTCCATTGATATGTCATATATTTGTTTCTTTCCTCACAGGGAAGATATCTCTGAAAAGACATATAAGATCACGATAGAGCCAATTACTTATGGGAAGAGGAACCAAAGGGTTGAAGAATGAGTTGATGGAGAAAATTATTTGCCACCATATACCCTTTTATACCACTTAAATGTTTTACCATGTCTATGAATCACCTTTTAAAAAACTGGAATTCCCTATTGTGTTAAAAATTATTAAAGTAAATTACATATACCTTTATTACTGTGAGAGGAAGGGAAAAGAAATGAGAAAAGAGGTCTTCATACTGAATGAGTGAAGGTGAACAACGTTGAGTAAACACACTGGAGGCAAGGCCCTTGACAAGTAAAGGGTAAATGCAAAGTAAATATTTGGGAGGTACCAATGGTGTTCCCTGTAGAATTGTAAGTCTCTGTGCCTAATTTTTACTTTCAAGTTTACATAGGCCCATTATTCCTTTTTTTCTTATGTGCACACAGTTAAATAATGTTATTAACAGATTTTTATATTTAAGAGAGATGTTTCTTTTCTAAAGAACAAAACTGAGAAGAGGGAAAGGGGTAAGAAGGAGTGAAAAAGGGCATGGAGAGATACAAGAAGAATGAGGGGTAAAAAGGAAAGGAGAAAGGAAAATAATGATAATAAGATCTCTATAGGACTAAGAATCATAATTCACTCCAAAAAAAAAAAAAAAACCCTCAAAAACAGAAAGCTATTTGCCAAGTGCCTGTTACACACAAGGTACTTAAGGGCACAAACGAATCAGAAACAGTTACTATCCTTAAGGAAGTCATAACCTGGTGGAAAAAGTCAGACACAAATTATGAATTATAAATTATACTACACGTATTAACAGTTATGTTTTGGTATGAGGGTTTGGATTAGACCAATAGACCAAGAAGAGACAAATAATGTCTGATGTAGCCGAGGAGCTTTAAAAAGGTAGCCACATCTAAGCCGGCGCAAAAATTAAGGAAGAGTTTGTTGGGTGATGGAAGAAGGAAAGGACATTTCAAGAAGGCAGGGTGTGAGTAAAGGAATGGCAGTAGAAAGGAGCACACTGTATTCAGGAAACACGAGTATAATCGTATATGGCTGGAGCATATGGTACACAGGAGAATAGGAAGTAAAAGTGAAAAGGGAGGTTAAGGGGAAAGGAGGCTTAGGGGAAATTAAGCTAAAACAGTGGGTAAGGTCAGTTTCTTAAACAATAGAAGAATCTGTTTTAAAAATACATTGTGTAAATATTCCCTGGGGTGAAGATTGGTAGTAGCACTTTAACTTATAAAAACAACTTTTTCAGAATACAAATATACTAATTACTGTTGTACAAACAGATAGTACTATTAACCAATTACCATTACCTGTTGATTCTATCAGGTCCAGTGGACTCTCTACTTAAAAACAGTATGTTATCCTTATTTTGGTTTAACAAAAACTTGAAAGTAGTACGGCTATATTATCATCCAATGCTATGTAATTCACAGTTGTCAACAAACAAATTTGTAATGTATAACTACACAACAAATACATGGGGCACATTTGCTTTTAAAAATCAGGCACGCATACACACAAACTAGTTGTATAAATCTAAGACACAATAAAATTCATATTTAGCAATACTTTAAGTCCAAGAATCCATGAGACTCCGTGTTAAGACTGCGCTGCCGGGGCACCTGGGTGGCTCAGTCAGTTGAGTGTCCTGTCCCACTTCGGCCCAGGTCATGATCTCACTGTTCATGAGTTGGAGCCTCGCATTGGGCTTGTCAGTGCAGAATCTGCTTCAGATCCTCTGTTCCCCTGTCTCTCTGACCCAGCCCCACTTGCGCTCTCTCTCAAAAATAAACATTAAAAAAAAAACAAAAAAAAAACAGACTATGTTGCCATCTTTTATGCCTAACTTTGTTTTCTAAATGTCACCTAAACAATATAATTTGATTCACAAAATATTAACAGTACATGTACTAAATAGGTAAGATTGCCTTATTAAAAATTTTCAGCCTATTTTATACATGCATACATATAAGCACATGGAGCCTATTATTTGTTTTCTTTGTAACACACTGTAGCTCTATACCAATACCCTAGAAACATCTTAATTCCATGTGTTATTACTCACATTAAGAGAGTAAAAACAGCAGTAGACAAAGAATCAAACATGTCATTTCTGGGCCTTGTTTTCAATGTGTAAGAGTCATAACTGTTTCCTAAATATATGAAAATTTTATTTTATAGTAAATTAACTTTTTTGAATATTTATAAATATTTTACTAATTTTTGTGTAAGTCTGTACATACTATTTGAAAGGGCTAAAGTAATTTTTAAATTTAGAAAAAAATCCTCAAATAACATCATACAAAAATAGCTATCATTTACATTAAGTTAACATAATTCTAGCCATTTCAATGCATATGCAGAAATAAAGTTTTTATATAAAATGTATCCAATTGATAGTTTGTGCTTTTTAAATATAATGCATTTAACAGAAGAATACATTGAAGTTAATAGAAGCACAACCTCAATGAAAATACATGAACTTCTCAATTTCAAATTGATATTTTCTAAAAGACTAAGGTTAAAAAATTGTGAAAAAATATTAACAGACTGGAATTATCATGTCTTCATAAGTAAATTTTTAATTTTAGAGATTATTAACTGAGACATAAGAATACTCATATTTCCACTTCAAATTATGTGGGCATGCTATTACTTGCACTGTCAAACTTTACAACAAATATATTAAATTCCATAATCATAAACTGCATAAATGTCTAGTATTTCATTTTAAATGGAGTCACTGCCAATTTTGTTACCAATTTGCTTTATCTTTTAATTGGCTGGATTTTATAATTAAATGAACTTTTCTCAAGAGTACCCATGGGTATTTGGGAGTATGTGACTATGGAATTTATACTTGAATGGTATCTTGGCTTGGAATAATATTCCTGGATGACATTTTCTTTATTTTAGAAGTGTACAGAGATTGCTAAAATGGCTTTAAGCATTCACTGCTCCTGGGAAGATGTTTACCAACCTTTACCAAGGTGGGGAAGAGCCCACCTTCCCCCTCTTTGAAATGAAACGCCCTTCTTTATTGATAATTGGAGAAATATCAAAACTCTAATTCTATCATTTAACCTAGATATGTCAGGCAATCAAATTCCCTAAGACCCAAAATATCATTTTGACTTGATGATTAAATTGCTTATTCTTTTCAGAGAAAGCTTCTTTATTATATCTTTGAATAATTTATCTCTTCCACATTTTCCATTGTCTACATCGTGCAATTATCTTAATGCTGGATCTCTGCTGGTTCTCCATATCTAACATATTCTCTGTGCTTCAATTTCCTACTTTTTCACCTACATTTTGTGACTATGTCAAGCCTTTCTTCAATATCAGTAATTTAATTTTTATCTATTGTTTCTATCCCTTGCTATTTCTACTTTATTTGTTGTTTCAATAATTATGCTTCAAGATACTATGAAGCAAGTATCTTTCTGAGGTAAGGCAACCTGACTACCATAAGCCGAGTTCTATGAGCTTCAAGGAAATCAAAAGCCATGATCTCTGAAGGAAATATGGTAATTACACATGCCACTCCTCAATTTTCACTTTTGTGTAACAACATAAGAAAATCACTTTAATTATACTTTTTTTTGCTCCTTGTCTAAAATTGTAATAAAAAATACAAGTCATCTATACATGTGTCAAAAGAGAAGCAGCTTAAAAATATCTACATTTTTACAAGTACACGTTAATGTTATTTCCTATTACTTCATATTGCATATAGTCAGCACTTTACTCTGGCTATCATTTCAAATCAATCATTATTCAGGTAGAGAACCATAAAATTGAAAGTGACAGAAGAGGGAAGAAGTGGGGGACAGAGTGAGAGAATATCCCAAGAGTGGAGTTGGGAAGCAAATGAAATAGAAGTATTTATAAATAAATTAACCAAGAAATGTAAAAACAGTTAAGAGTATCTATTAAAACAATTAAATATTTAGCTTATGTAGATTCCCAAATTGTAATGAGTGGGGAAAGGTTTAACATTAGGTAGGAAGAAGTAAGGGACCTTCAGGAAGGCAGGCTACAGCTGCAAAGGGGAAACTGGCTGAGGAATTGGCAAAGGCAGCAGAGTTTGGGGAAAAAGAGGTTAAGATAAATGTATTCTGGACCTGCCCAGTCTAGGTGCCATGCATGAAATCTCACAAACTTTCTGATAAGGTCCCAATAAAAAGTCAGGGACAAAAATCCTCGGCGGCCACCCAGTTGCGACCCCTCTCACTCTTGAGAGCTTGATACTTTCTCTCAATAAACTCTATTGCTTTACTCTGTTGTCTGCGAGATTCATTCTTTGACTCCGTGAGACAAGGACCAGCATCTCTCCCACCCTCCTGTAACAGTAATACGCTAGTAGAACCAATGGTGACATTATAAGGTCTAAAAAAACCAATTTGTCTTGAAGTTCAGAGGCTTAGGTTCTGGTCTAGGCTCTGCCAGGAACTATCCATATCACCTTGGGGGAAATACTCAGCTGGCTAATATTCCATTCCTTCAGCTGTAACAATGAGAGAGTTAACAGAGATAACCCTTAAAATCCTCTACAGTTATCAAATTCTATGAACATGTAAGTAACTTATGGTATGAGGTATAGTAGTAGCAAGGCTACAAGATGGCCCAGAATGATTCTCACATCCTGGTACGCACTCTCTTGCATACTCCTCTTCCACAAGATACGCCCTAGATATGCCCTATGTGGTAACTAATATGATACTGCCAATGATGAAGTATGACTTCAGATGCTAGGTCATTTAAAACATTGTAGCTTCTGACTTTCTCGAATTACTTATCCTGGGGAAGCCAGATGTCATCTCATTAAACACCCCAAAATAATTCTAAGGTAACAATATGCTACACAGAAACAGAAAACTAATAAACTAAGATAATGGAACAATATGTTTTGAGTAACTTCTTTTCTTTTCTTTCCTACAAAATTTAACTCGCTTCTCAAATGGGCACTATTCAAAGAGAGATAAAGAGTCAATAAGACATGTACATATATGTATATAAGATTTTTAAAAATTACCTATCTCTAACTACATTTTCCCCCAGATAAATCTAACAATTTGGGGTGGGGACCAATTCATGGCTTTTTCCTTAACATCCTGCCCTTTGACACCAACTAAGCCAACTGACTCAAATTCTAGTATTATAGATAGTTTAGATTAAAAGTTTAATGTGTCATTCTAACAGCTGCTTGAAAGGTAAACTTTGGTAATTATTTTTGTAAGAAATGGTATTAGATTGTTTTGTATTCTGAAAGTTACAATGTATTTATATGAGACTGAACTACATACCTAAATGTAGTTTACAGAATCTGTCAAGAAAGATGTTTAATACCTCAAATGATAGAAATAATTTGGGGCAGAGATTTGTGATTTAACAAACTCTAAAGATCCCTAGGCAAGGTATTCTCCATTTGTCATCTTTGAAGGGGAGGTGGGGGGAAAGAGTGCCCTAAAACCTCTCCTCACTTCAAAGCTAAGGAAATTTGTTAATATAGGTTTAAAGGGATATTCCCTATGATACACTGCACTTGAGCCATAACCCTCAACTAACTGATGTTGCTGCTGTATTTTGTAAATACTAATGTCTTTACTAGCCAGAGGAATAGTCATATAGTCACTTTGCTCACACTATTGCAGTTGGTCGATTTGCAGTTAACTGTATGATATCTAAAACCACAACTGTGCCTTTAATTTCAGGCAGGGCTGCCTGTACAAACTTGATGGAATGACGCTGGTCCTTTAGGCAGGAGGTAATGCATATCATTCACAAATCCACTAAATTTTTATGCTTCAACAGAGAAGAAAAAGTGTTAAAATAACATTTTTATTCCAGCCTCCATATTCCCATTTTCCTTATGCATTCTGATTTCCTTTACATAAATATTCAATTAAAAATTTTTCATTTATTTGACAGTCTTTTTTGATATTAATTCCTTCCTCAACAAATGAGTATGGTCACATGTGCATATGCATGTGTCAGGCCAATAGTTTAAAGGTATGTAATATGGCAAGAGTCCCAAAATACCATCTGACTGAAAAAATTATATATATCTGTTTGATAATCTATTCAAAAACATAAGAAAAATTTTCTAAAACTTTAAATGTAAACTTTGGATAATGAGCCATTATCTCTTTTTCTAACTGCTTTAACATGCATCTTCTATTTTAATCACACCTAAAACTTAGAACTTAACTTTACTCTGACCTATAGGCTCTCTTTCAAAGTCTTATATAAAATGATAAATCATCAACAGAAAGCTTTACTTACTCCAGGCTTTATTCCTTACAGGAAAGGGAGCCATATATCTTTCTGCAAATTTTCCTTAGATTCTTTGCATATACAATCAACAGCAACATACAAGCTAATGAAATAATTTCCTCCTTGTTCTGTAATTTTGTCACTTTCAGACCTGCTGTAGCAAAATCTGAAAACTATTTCATAATACTTAACACCACAGCACACCATTTTAATGAATTCAATCATCATGGTCTCTTTTTAACTTGCTGTCTTATCAAAGAAATCACCATTTGCTGTTATTTTCTTAATATTTCTGAACAAAGGATAACACTCCCTCTTACCTCTGAAAAAGTCTCTAATCAATCTTTTTTTAGAGTGTTGGAAAAGTCTTTAAAGGAATTTTATTCCAGTGCTGTGTGCATGTTTGAATATAAATGAGAATTTATTCTCTACCATCACAAAGAGAAAGACCTTCAAGGTTAGGCCTCTACCAGTCTATGCATTAGCTCCTGCAATGAATATATACAATGTAACCAACAACTACCTTAATGACTAAAAAGAATCCAAGATCATGCCTACATGTGACCTACAATTAGTTAACAGTGTATTCACTATTCCACTTTCACACAGATACAGAGACAGCATGAGCAATGCAATTAATACCCCTGCAGGCCCATCTCTTGGTCTTTCCTTCCTTTCAAAGACTGGTAATGAGATAGTTAGAAATCTACAGCCCTTAATTATTAACTACCATGGGTTTTTACAATTTTAAACAATCATTCAAGTTTTGAATCTGATATATATAATAATATATATTTAATATACATAAATAATATATTTAATAACATTAAAAAGGTTTCACATTACATCCCAGAATATACTGTATCAATGACACTACTTACTCTGCTCAGATGAGACGTGTAATTCCCAAGGCCACACTTCAATATCTACCCCAATATCATCTGTAATGTTACTACTGTATTCTAACCCATATATGTGCACCCTAAAATTGCATTATATGCCAAGTACACCACTAGCCCTTTCATGACTAATATTTCTTATTGGCTATCTGCAGTGTCTAATGCATATCTTAATTATATGCTTCTTGAGATCAGGGGAAGGCCAAAGTAATCTTCTTGGCATAACTTCATATACTATTAGGAACTTAGTAAGTGCATTTTAATAAAAAGAAAGAGAAAATTTACATACTTAGATTCTAAGTCTAAAACTACTTCACTCTGTAATAGTAACCAGGTTGCTTTACATTTCTGTGACCACCTATAAAGTGAGTGATAACTGTTCCTTTTGCCCAGGAATATTAAGTCAAACAATTAATGTTTGAGAGGCATCCACTTTATGGTGATACACAATACTCTCTACTACTTCAGCTCCGCTGCCTATTAGGAATTCACAGATGTTTCACGTGTTATTTAATATAATGATCACAGCAGCGCTAACGAGATAAGGCATTAAGTGGACAGCCAGCCACCGGCCACCTTCTTTCAGCACTAACCCCTGCTACTACCTAAAGAGTAGCCAATGTTTGTACTATGTAACTAACCCTTTCTCCCTTCCCCATAGTTCATTGGGCAGGATGTATACAACTGAGATAAGCTGGGCCAATTAGTTTCTTTCTCCTGGAAATTTAGAATATAGACGGAGAGCCAGGACATAGTCTCAGCTGGTCACTCAAACTGAAGTTATGTAAATCAAGGAGTTGTGGATTCCGATGTTTGGCCATGTGCACACTAAAGCAATGAAAAGTGATCTGCAGAAAGACGGGGGGAGAAGAATTAGGTAGATACACAAAGAGAATCAGAAATGAGATGGGAGACATAAAGCATAAATAAGGAAGATAGAGAGATGACACAGACAGATGAGACACAGAAACAAATGCAAAGACAAAGAGAGAAACAGAGATTAAAGGTCTGGGTTTCTATTAGCTTTCCAATTCTGTTTCTAGACTCCTAAAAGGTTTTGACTTGCATCCTGCCCTTGGGTTCCAAAGGATACCCATGTATTTCTTACAAAAGAATCCCATCTCGTGCTCAAGTTTATTTCTGTGACCTGAAAAAAAAAACAAAACAAACCAACCAAACCAACTTTGACCAAGAAGTTTAATTTCTTGGTTTATAAATGAAGAAACTAGGGTCAGAAAGAATAAGTAACTCACCTAGTTAATAATTAAATAACAGAGATGAATATAATTTCAAATTTCTCTAATTAGACAACCTGACTGAATGTATGAATGAAGTTCACTTCATTCAAGCCGGTACATACAAGCCAGTATGCTAAATGCAAACATATACAAACTAAAGAGTTAAGTATCGAGAAGATGTAAAACAAGAACCTAAGGCAAACTATAATTCTCACCTGAAATTAAAGGTAATATATGTAAATATATGTATGTATATCCTAGGCACAGGAGGCATCAAGATATTAGAACTTGGCTCCAAATTTACAGGTCTTCAATCTGACTTACTTTCTCTACTTTTTTGTTACCACCTGAACCTATCATCTTTCCATCTAAGTTACATTTTTTAATGTTCCTGATAAGCAAATAACAGCCGTGATAGATAGCAATTTACTTTCTTTAATCTTTTGAATCAGGAGTTTTAAGGTTTGGTATTAAGAAACAAACAAAGATTCTTAGCTGCCTAATTCAGATGTAATTTAAAAAGTTTAAAGAAAATAAATGTGAAACACTGTTTTCTTAAATATCTGCCTACTCTACACAACAAAGATGAGATCCTCCATATGAAAACAACATTGGGAAGCACCAATGATCTCTATGTGCTGATTAGCCATTAAAAACCAAGTTACTGGGCACCTGGGTGGCTCAGTCAGTGAAGCGTCCAACTTCAGCTCATGTCATGATCTCACGGTTCGTGAGTTCAAGCCCCTCAACGGGCTCTCTGCTGTCAGCACAGAGTCCACTTCAGATCCTCTGCCCCCTCCTCTGCCCCTCACTCCTTTGTCTCTCTCTCAAAGATAAACAAACATTAAAAATAATTTGAAAAGTTATTGTGCTCACTCTCTGCCCCTCCCCCACTTGCACATACTTGCGTGCTCGCTCAACATAAATAAACGTTTAAAAAAAGTTATTATAGATGCTGAATGCATTACATTTGACTCAGCGTTCTCCTTTCTCTTTTATGCTTATTATGTTCAGCAATCCAAATAATTCAATATAACTTCTATTGTCTAGAGTCTATAAGCCATTTGTCAAAGCTTTATTAAGTCTTCCTGTTGGTTATAAAGAGCAGTGTAGGTTTTTATATTTTTTCACAGTGATGGCTATCATAGTTACCTGACCTACAAAAAAATATTATGGTTAATATCTTCCACAATGACATGAGAATACTAAATTTCAGAAGGAACTACTATGTAATTACTGACAAGAATTCTCCATGTACATCATAAACACAAAAAAATCCACAATACAAAGAAACCCACAGCCCTAAATGGAGCCCAAATATGTAAAAGGAATACTTTTACCAAAGGGGTAAAAGGCAGATCAACAAAATCTTAAAAAAAAAAAAAAAAAAAAAAAAAGACGGTACCTAAGTATGCTAACCTTCAATCATAAAATTACTATATTTACAAACAAATAGGTCTATTGTATGATTTATACAAAATATCATCCTAAATTCCAATTAACTTACACAACATGCACTATGTCCAAGGTAATACAGGGGATCAAAGATACAATAGGCATGATAAACATGTCTAAGATGACAGTTACAGCTAAGAATATAGGAATGATTTTTAGTCAGATACAAATGCTCCCCAAATCAGTCACGTTCATTTACTTGCTCATTCACTCATTCATTTGTAGGGCATTTTATTAAAGGGACCAACTTCTGAAGTAGGCACTATAATACAGAGATGAGTAAGATATGGTCCACTCCCTCAAGATACGTAAGATTCAGTTGAAGAAACAACTGTAAAAAGCTTTATTATGCTGGGGTAAGTAAAATGACTAGAGTTAGCCACAGGTACCAGGAGAACACACTCACACAGGGAAAACTGAGTGGAATCGGGAAAGGATTCTCAGAGTACAAGCTTAGGTTGAGTCTTAATGGACCAGTAGGACCCACTAAAAATGCTTAGGAAAGATGGGGGCTGGGGCACCTGGGTGGCTCAGTCGGTTAAGCATCCGACTTCAGCTCAGGTCATGATCTCATGGTTGGTGAGTTCAAGCCCCATGTCAGGCTCTGTGCTGACAGCTCAGAGCCTGGAGCCTGCTTTGGATTCTGTGTCTCCCTCTCTCTCTGCCCCTCCCGTGCTCGCACTCTGTCTCTCTCAAAAATAAATAAACATTAAAAAATAAAAATAAAATAAAATAAAACAAAGATGGGGCTGACTTATCAAAATAGTAAAATGTGCAAAGGGAACAGAGGCAGGAACCATGGTGCTTCTGGAGAACTGTAAATTGCTCAATAAAGCAGAAGTTTAGAATGTAAATTAGGAATACTGAGAATAAAGGTTAGTGAAGTAAGCAGAGATCATGAAATACCAACATTACTATAAATCTATCCAAAAATAATGAAGTACGTTTTATGTCAAAATATTTCAGAATAGCATAAAATTTCCAGAAAAAAAAACCACATAAATTCAAAATGAAAGAAATCATATGTGTTCATCATGAATAAAATATGGATATGCAACCAAAAATGAGTATTCATAACTTTAAATATTACTTTAATTGGATAGAAGAAAAAATCTGGTTAAAGTGACCATTCTGACATTTATGCTCCTCTCAAGCTATGCCTCTGTGGAGCCAAGTACACTCAAGTACATCATCCTATTTCCTACACCTCAAAGGTACATTCAACTCCCTGACTTACAGTTACAGCAATGAGATTCTAATGGCCTCAGCCAGATGTAATGCACAAAATAAGCTGTATTCTCTCAAGACTCAGAAAATAAAAATCTGTCCAAATATCAACACATATCTTTCTTTAACCAAATTTTTGTGTAAATATGCAAAAGTCCTGTTAGAAAACAAAGAACTTGGGGGACCTGTGTGGCTTAGTTGGGTGAGACTCCCAGTCTTGATTTCACCTCAGGTCATGATCTCATAGTTCGTGACATCAGACCTGCATCAGGCTCTGTGTTGACAGTGTGGAGCCTGCTTGGGATTCTCTCTCTCCCTCTCTCTGGCCACCCCCACTCATGTTCGCTCACTCTCTATCTCAAAATAAAAAATTAAACGTTTTTTTTTAAAAGCAAAAAACTCATAAATAAGTATCTCCTTGCTGATTTGGCAATAATGGCATCATTCAAGGAAGAAAAAATGGGTAGAACAAAAAAGGTAAAAATGATTGACATCTGTTAATAAGAAAACATACCAACTCACATAGCACACATAGATGAATTATGAAAAACAATCCTAATAAGTTTTAGCTGGAAAACAAGGCTGGAATAGATAACCTGAAATCTATACATGTTGGTTTATATTCTTTGACATAAACAAGTACAGCAATATTTTATTCACATTCTCCTTTCAAGGCTCTTGCTGTTAATAAAAGCTTTGGCTGCATAAGTGAGTCAATATAAATCTTGCAAAAGCAGCAATCTTCCTAAAATGAATAAATAGAAGGTTCCCAATAAGTGCTTTTGAGCTAATATGAACTTCACCTCCATCATATTGTATGAAGTTCTACATTTAAGGGGAACAAGATGTGAATATTTATTACACTAGTAAACTCTGCCAGGTGTCTGAGACCAATTGGTCATGATAAACTCCCAAAAATAATTCATTGGTAGTTAACTATCTCTTTTTCTGTTACACATTTTCTCCGTCACGATTTAAATATCAAATTTTTATACTTTAAGGCAGTGGTTCTTAATCTTTTTCCATCCCTTTATACTTTGAGCCTATGTGTGTCCTTAAAGCTGAAGTGGTCTCTTGTAAGTAGCATATAGTTGAGTTTTGTCTTTTCAACCATCTAGTCATTCCGTCTTTTGCCTGGAGAATTCAATACATTTACACTGAGAGTAATTATTTATAAGTAAGGACTTACTAATGCCATCTTATTAACTGTATGTATTAAAGGTATACATCAGATCCATCTAGACAGTTTGTTAAAATAAATTACTTAGCCACATCTCTAGAGTTTGTGATTCAACAGGCCGGGGGTGGGGCGGGGGAGGGCGCTGAGCAATCGGATTTGTAAGAAGTTCCCCAGGGGCGCCTGGGTGGCTCAGTTGGTAGAGTGACCGACTTCGGCTCAGGTCACGATCTTACAGTTTGTGAGTTCGAGCCCCATGTTGGGCTCTGTGCTGACAGCTCAGAGCATGGAGCCTGCTTCAGATTCTGTGTCTCCCCCTCTCTCTGCTCCTCCCCTGCTCATACTCTGTGTGTCTCTCTCCCTCTCAATAATAAATAAACATTAAAAAATTTAAGAAAAAAAAGAAGAGAAGTTACCAAGTAATTTTATGCTACTGTCAAATGACCACACTTTGCAGGGGAAAATGGGGGAATCGGTGATATAAGTTCAAGAGTACACTTATCCTGATGAGTGTTGAGTAATGTATAGACTTGCTGAATCATTATGTTGTATACCTGAAAATAATACAACACTACATGTTAATTATACTTGAAATAAATAAATAAATACCGACCACACTTTGAAAAGCACTGTTTGGGAGTGGTTGAATGAAAACAGTCTATTTATAAACCAATATAGCATCACTCTTCCAATTTTTTTTATATCAAAAAGAAAAATAAATTTGCTTAGATGAAGAACACAGAGTATGATAAAATTATTTTCAACTTTTCCTTTACATTAGACATAACATGTATTGGGGCGCCTGGGTGGCTCAGTTGGTTGAGCATCAAACTTTGGCTCAGGTCATGATCTCCCACTTTGTGAATTCAAGCCCCTCGCCGGGCTCTGTGTTGACAGCTCAGTGCCTGGAGTCTGCTTCAGATTCTGTGTCTCCCTATCTCTCTGCCCCTCCCCCACTGGCATACACACTCCCTCTCAAATATAAAATAAACATTAAAAAAATTAAATACAGTATGTAAACCATCCTGTTTCTAACTTATAAAGTTACAAAAACATTCATTAACTGCAAGAGCAAACCATGATCTCACAAAGCTTTTAAATTTTAAACATCACTAATAACCTTAGCAGTTAAACTAAAAGAAGCATCTCCTAGCCTAGTGATGTTAGCCTAGCCTAATATCCTCTTTCCTAGTGACTGGATATTTGGGGAGGGGAAAACAGGATTCAGTAAAGAGAAAAGATGCACAATAGCAACCGACATGGCATGCCCTTTAAATATCCATCCTCCTATAATTACCATCAGTCCTGCCAATTTTTACACTTTGATATAAAGATATGGATATAATTTTCCTGAAGTCCAAATACTCCATAGAAAAAGTCAAGATGCTTCCCGAATTAATTCCAAGAATCTTCCCTTGAAGCAGTTTGGATTCAAAACCAAAAAAATAAGTAAATAAAAACCAATCAGATTAATCAGGATGAAATAAGAAACATCCTTACAATGAATTTCTCTGGGATATTTTGGTATTAAAACTCTAAGTAAATGCATTCCTAAAAATATACTCAAAACTTACTCTCTAGGAGGCACTCTGTTCAATACTGTGGAAGATACAAAGATGAATGAAATAGCCCCTACTCTCAAGGTAGTTAGCACTAAAGAGGTTAAGATAAAAACAAGTAAAATACCTGAGAGGTTCCAACAAGTATTATAAGAGATAATTTTACGCAAGAAGGAAATTGAGGAAAGTCTTTAGGAAGCAGCTTATTGGTCAGAGGCCCTGAAAAATGGACAGAACCTCAATGGACAGAGAAAACGCAGGGGAAGGAAGGAGAGTATGAATATATGAACATTTATATATGCATAGAGCATATATCAGAAACAGCATTCTCTTTGGGTTTAAGCTTTGAACGTAAGATACAATTTATTTGCCTTGTTTTCTAAATACAGAAGTTTCAAATATTTAAATTAAGTCTGTTATATCTTTGAACATTAATACAACCCATAATTCAGTTAGCACATGCCTGCTTGTTTTCACTTGCTAGACTAGTACTAAATGCTCATCTAACTTAAGATTTCTTACCTGATTACAGATTATCCCTTTAAAGATGATTGTTCTACTATATAATATTGTATACCATAGTTAAGATAAATGGTCATTAAAAAAACCATTTGCCTAATTTATTATTTCTACAAAACCTGATTTCCTTTAAATGAATTAGATCAGGCATGACATCCGTTCTGATGCAGTGGTCTCTGTATACACATTACTAGAAATATAACAGAAACCAAAATAAAATGAACACCAAATGTAACTTCCCCTAAAGGATGATCAACAATAGATTTATCAGTCTCTATATAACTATACTACAATGTCAGTAATAAACTTTAGAATACCTTAGCAAATGGTGTATGTAGTGAAAGTATTTGTGTGTACTGGTGTATGTGTGTTGTAATCTACATGTAAGGAGTAATAAAATATTTTATTAGGGAATAAGTCCTTCAAGATTGGCTTATTACTTTTTGTATATTCATCAGGGATGCTGGTCTCTAGTTTTCTTTTTTTGTAGAGTCCTTCAGGGTAATGCTTTTGGTATCAGGGTAATGCTGGCCTCATAAAATTAGTTTGAGAGCATTCCCTCCTCTTTAATGTTTTGGCCCATACAATTAATAAGGTGGCATTAGTAACTCCTTAAATATCAATAATTACTCTAAGTATAAATGTACTAAATTCCCCAATCAAAAAACATAGAGTGACTAGATGGATAAAGAAACAAAACCCAGTCATGCCTGGGAGGATCAATATATTAAACCTCCAACTTCAGCTCAGGTCACGATCTCACGTTTCGTGAGTTTAAACCCCATGTCGGGCTCTGTGCTGACAGCTCAGAGCCTGGAGCCTGCTTCAGATTCTGTGCCTCCCTCTCTCTCTGCCCTTCCCCTGCTCATACTTGGTCTCCCTCCCTCTCAATAAATAAATAAACATTAAAAATTTAAAAAAAAAAAATAGCTACCTGCTGCCTACAAGAGACTCACTGCTTTAAGGACATAAAGAGGCTCAAAATGAAAGGATGGAAAAGATATTCCATGCAAGTAGAAACCAAAAGAGAGTAAGGATAGCTATATTTATATCAAACAAAATAAATTATAATCCAAAGACTTTTAAAAGAGACAAAGAAGGTAATTATAAATGATAAAGGGATCAATCCACTAAGCAATGTAAATATACAGGCACCCAACATCAGAGAACCAAAACACATTAAGCAAATACTAACAGAAATGAAGGAAGAAACAGGCAACAATACAGTAACAGTAGACTACTTTAATGCCTTATTTTGAACCATGAACAAATCATTCATTCAGAAAATCAATAAGGAAACACTGGACTTGAACCACTTTTTTGACAAAAAGGACCAGACACATACAGAATATTATATCCAACAGCAGCAGAATACACATAGCTTTCAAGTGCACATGGAACATTCTCCAGAGTAGATTAGAACGGGTCACAAAAAAAGAACACTGAAATCATACAAAGTATCTTTTCTGACAACAATGATATGAAACTAGAAATTAAGAAAAAAGAAATATCTGCTATAAACAATCTAACTTTACACTGCAAGTAAACAAAAAAGAACAAACTAAGCCCAAAGTTGGCAGAAGAAAGGAAATAATAGAGCAGAAATCAATGTAATAGAGATCAGAAAAACTACAGAAAATATTAATGAAATTAGGTGCTGATATTTTAAAAAGACAAAATTGACAAATCTTTAGCCAGACTAGGATAAAGAAAGGATCAAACAAATAAAATTATAAACGAAATAAGAGAAATTACAACTGATACCACAGAAACTCAAAGGATCTTAAGACTACTAGTACCAATAAAATGCCAACACAAATGGAATAACCTAGAATACTTAAATTCCTGCAAACATTCAACCTACCAAAATTGAATAATGAAGAAACAGTAAATCTAAAAAGACCAGTTACAAGTCAGGAGACTGAATCAGTAATCAAAAACCTGCCAACAAAGAAAAGCCCAGGACCAGATTGTTTCACTGATGAATTCTACCAAACGTTTGAAGAATTAATGCCAATCCTTCTTAAACTTTCAAAAAATAAAGGGGGAGAGATTACTCCTAAACTCATTTAATGAGGCCAGCAGTGCCCTAAGTCCAAAGCCAAGAAAGGATTCTACAAGAAGAAAACTACAGATTAATGAATTTGGATAAAAAATTTCTCAATATAAGCAAATCTAATCCAAGAGCATATTAAAGGGATCACAACCATGAACAAGTAGGATATCCCTGGGATGCAAGGATACTTCAACATATGCAAATCATTAAGTGTGATACACCATATTAATAGAATGAAAGACAAAAATCATATGATTATCTCAATAAATTCAGAAAAGTATTTGACAAAATATAACATCCTTTCATATAAAAAAAAACACGAAAAAAATGGGTGCATAAGAAACATATCTCAACATATTAAAAGCTACATATGAAAACCTCATAGCAAACATCACACTTAATGGTGATGGGTTGAAAGCTTTTCCTCTAAGATCAGCGAGAAGCAAAGGGATGCCCACTCTCACTAATCCTGTTCAACACAGTAGGGGAAGTACTAGCCAGAGCAATTAGGTAAGAAAACAAAATAAAAGGCATCCAAATCAGAAAGGAAAAAGTAAACTTGTTTTTGTTTGCAGATGACGGGATCTTGTAGATATAAAATCCTAAAGCCTCCACTAAAAAAAACAGTTTTTAAACTGTTTTAAAACCAATCACCAAATTTAGTAAAATAGCAGAATACAAAATAAACATACAAAAATCAGTTGTTTCCATACACTAATCACAAAATGTGAAAAATTTTCTTAGAAATTCCATTCACAACAGCATCAGAACAATAAAATACTTAGGAATAGATTTAACCAAAGAAGTGAAAGATCTGTACACCAAGACTCTAATGCAAGAAATGGAAGAAGACATAAATGGAAAGATATCCCATGTTCACAGATGAAGAGATTATTATTGTTAAAATGTCCATATTACCCAAAGCAATCTACAGATTCAATGCAATCCCCAACAAAATTCCAATTGCATTTTTCACAGAAATAGAAAAAACAATCCTAAAATTCGTATGGAACCACAAAAGTTGCTGAATAGCCAAAACTATCTTAAGGAAGAATAAAGTTGGAGGAATCACAGGTTTATTTCCCACTATACTGCAAAGCTATAGTAATCAAAACAGTATGGTACTTGCATAAAAACAGAGACCAATGGAAAAGAATCAAGAGCCCAGAAAAAAACGCTCACATGTTTAGTCAACTGCTTTTTTGACAAGGGAGCCAAGATTACTCAATGAAGAAAAGACAGTCTCTTCAATAAATGGTGCTGGGGAAACTGAATAACCACATACAGAACAATTAAGTTGAACCCTTATCATACATCACTAACAAAGGTAACTCAAAATGGACTAAAGACTTCAGAACTGAAACCATAGCAGTGCCTGGATGGCTCAGTCACTCAAGCATCCGACTTCAGCTCAGGTCATGATCTCACCATCTGGGAGTTTAAGCCTCACGCTGGGCTCTGTGCTGACAGCTCAGAGCCTGGAGCCTGCTTCAGATTCTATGTCTCTCTCTCTCTCTCTCTCTGCAACTCTCCCTCCCTCTCTCAAAAATAAAGATTTGAAAAATAAAACAATAATACTGTATTGTATACTTGGAAGTTGCTAAAAGAGATCTTAAGAGTTCTCACCACATACACATACATACATAGACATGGGTAAGTAACTAACCTTATTGTGGTAAACATTTCACAATAACCTTAAACTTTCATAATGTTATGTGTCAATTATATCCCCATAAATCTGGGGAGAAAAGCCAATATCCCAAAGGAAACAGTAATATTAAGCTCTTCAGCCAACTTTATTTCCGATGAAAGTTTATTAGCTAAAAAGACTCAAGAAATATTATTTCATTGTTATATAACATTAATTTAATATACATGAAAATGTGAACTATAGAAGCACTTTGTGAACAACATGTAAAAATCTAGTAAACCCAGTAATCTATAATCTTTGGGATGGTGTGTTAGGCTTAGGTTCCAAAACCACACAGTATCCAGAGGCTGATTCAGATATTCTCTGATACCTGAAGAGAAGACTGACCAAATTCAGGAATTAGAATAATGCCACAACTGCCTTAAGAGAACTTTTTACACAAGACATTGCTAGAACACCTAAAAGGTTAGAGAGCATGGACTTCACGAGAGTTACAGAATAGGCTGAGTGACTGTTTTTGCACATGCATACACTGACCTCTAGTTTGGGGAAGATACCAATAGCTATCAAAAATAAAATAATAATGATCGATCAACTGGCTTAGGTTACTTTGCAACCAATCTTCTATGTATGCGTGTGCGCATGTGTTGTGTGTGTGTGTGTGTGTGTGTGTGTGTGTGTGTGTGTGTGTAGAGTATGTAACGCTAACAGTACTGTAGGGAGATGTACTCTCCAAAATGCTGGGAAGCCAGAGTCATATTTATTATTGAAGATATCTTGAAATGAATTTTGTTTTATTCTCAAGGATCAGAATAGGGTTTTACTGATGTTAGGTGTGGCCAAGAACGTCTAAGATCTTAAAGCGTACATACACCCTTAAATGGAAATGCATAGATTGTTTGTATACATTCTTCCAAAAAGGTGACATTAGTTCCAGGTATAAAAGGATTACAGTATTAACAGCAAATAGACTTAGAGCTAGCAAGACAATACCTTGTGTAGACAATTGCACAGGCAGTTTATGGGACCATCAGGGACTCTAAAGGGCCAAGGGAAGCTACATTTAGACATATTACATCTATTCCTACTCCATGTGGCCACACCACTTCTAATAAGCTTATGTATGATTGACCAAATAGGGAACGTAAGCTAATCTTACAGCATGTGGTTTCTTCCCATAGATCCATGACCCACATAAAACACAAGTACTGATCATAGCAAACTTGTGTCAAATGTGCCATTTGTATTTATTTATACAGATTATAAGCTGTTACTATAATTGAGCTCAATAAATATTAAACATAGCCCTTATATGCTTATACAGGTGTATCCATATAATTTGAAGATGTAATGATTCAAATGGCCATTTCTAATATTGGTATATGGGAACCTCTGATTACAATTAGCAGAAGTAATTGTAATATGAAAGAGGGTATTTTGGTCATTATTGGTAGGCTAGTAAAAACATAATGTCCTGTGTAAATATTTAAAAGAAGAGAAACTTGAAAAGGTATAAAAAATGACAGTGTTGGCAGTATACTGAAAATTAGATACAATTTCATAATTCCTTGGAAGATCCTATTTCTGCTTCTGCCACTGACTTGCAGAAAAATGACTAAGTCACTTAGCCTCTGTACATATCATGTGGTAAGAAAGATAATATTTTTGAAGTGCTAATGAATACAAATGAGAATTAATATTAAACTGTACTTCTGAATGTCCCTTTTGTCTTTATTTATTTGCAGATTTAGCATTCTGCATTTATTAGGGTAACCTCAGTTTCTCTCTAAACCTTATTAGAGTCTCTTACGCCCTTTCTGATGCGAAACATCTCTGACAAGCAACACCTTTTGCACAGTTTAAAAGAACAAACCACTAGATTAAAATCAAACTTATTTGAACCAGCAACAACAAGAAAAGCAGTGTGCTATTTTATACTATACTTTCTTCTAGCCATTGTAATTCACAAACTCACTATGTCAAAATCTTTTTATATTTACTCTTCAGACAGCTTTGTCTAGAATATTAATCTCTGAAACTAAACAACCATTTTTTCATGATTTTAAATGAATGAATTATAAAATGTCAATATGACAATCTCAAAAATAAAGCAAACATCTTCACAATGAAATAAAAGTCTTCCCAAAAGAAATATAAGAGCCCAGAAAGTTGTTTTCCAAACAACTACTAAATTATGTACCATCTATATAAATCAGGTGACACTGAAATTGATGACTATAGCCATATTTCTTGCTATTATTATCTTCAATTATCAAGAAGAGCTTGGAACTATTATCAAATATTCCATAATACCAGGATAAAACAATAAAGGATAATATGTAAAGAATGTTTAATCCAGCCCTAAACTCAAATATTCATACATTTTAAAATTTACTTTGTCTCTATAGAATTTATAAAGTTTTTATTCATTTAGTTTTTGAGAGAGAGAGAGAGAGAGAGAGAGTGCATGTGAGTGAGAGACAGTGACAGAGAATCCCATGAGGTGCAGAGAGAGGGAGAGAGAGAGAGAGGAAAACATAGAAGGAGAGAAAATGCAGAAACCGGACTGGGGTTCAAGCTCACCTGGAGCAGGCCTCGAGCTCACCCAATGCGGGGCTTGAAGTCACCAACCCTGAGATCATGACCTGAGCTGAGGTCGGATGCTTAACTGACTGAGCCACCCAGGCACTCCTCTATAGCATTAATATATGGAAAATAATTCAAACACAAAGTTTAAATTTTTTCAATTGACTTAAGATTTCAGTATTTTTCTTATGTGACACCTTTCTCAAAGAATGATCCATTCTTGGGGCGCCTGGGTGGCTCAGTCGGTTAAGCGTCCGACTTTAGCTCAGGTCACGATCTCCCGGTCCGTGAGTTCGCGCATCAGGCTCTGGGCTGATGGCTCAGAGCCTGGAGCCTGCTTCCGATTCTGTGTCTCCCTCTCTCTCTGCCCCTCCCCAGTTCATGCTCTGTCTCTCTCTGTCCCAAAAATAAATAAACGTTAAAAAAAAAAATTAAAAAAAAAAAAAAAGAATGATCCATTCTTCCCTAGAGACCTTTTAGGCAGTGATAATCAATAACTAAAATTCCTACATTTTAAATAAAGCTTAAGATGGGGAGTTATAATTCCCATTTCTAAAAGCATATATATAATTCAGTAATGAGAACCAAATTATTAGGAATAAAGCCCATTCTATGCTTCCACTCAACCTAGTGTATTTAACTATTTTATCTCTGCAAAGACAGACAGATCTATCAAATGTGATCATCTATCCCAATCAACTTTCTCCATAGTTTTGATCCTAGGCCCACAGAGGTTAAATAATTTTCTCAAGGTGAAGAGTTACTCTAAAGAACATGTAGGTTTCTGAATTTCAATCCATTGTGCTAAATATGTGACATAAGAAAATTCTTTCTATTAAAAACAATGGAAACAAGTATTCTGAGTTCTACAATAAGTATATAAGGTCATGCACTTTTTAGATTATTAACTACCATTAACTAAAACTAGATTATCAACTAGCTATCATTAGCTAAAACTACTGTTTATTGATGAACTACTAATACAAAGGAGGTCTTCTCCATAAGCTTTTAAATCTCATTAAAAGCTTAACAATATTTCAAAATAGAGACTGTTACTGCCATTCTACAAGTGAAAAACCTGAAGATCAGAAAGACTGTAAATCTTTTTTAAGATCAGTTAGTAAGTAGTATACTTGAGGTTCAAATCTAAATCTGAGAAACTCACACTGCATTCATTTCACCAGACTATTCTTTCTAAATATATTCAATCTCTTACTCATAAAACCCATTTCAGTTCTAAATATAAGCTGCTTCAAGAAAGCAGACTGATGAAAATATGGAATAGGTGAACACAGTGTAACAAGTATAAAACAAGAGGAAATCAAAGGTATAAAGTAAGTATATAAAGACTTAAAGTAAACAAAAACATAAGAATGATTCAATAATTGGACACTGACTTACTTAAGAGCATGTTAATAACTCACATGCAACATGCATAACAGTTCAAAGATTAAGAGAGACAAGAGTTAAAAATGAGGACATCCTTATTCACACAAACTTCTGATCAGCAAACTTTGTATAAAGGGCCAGATAGTAAACAGCTCAGGCTTTGTGGCTACATATGGCGTCTGTTGCATGTTCTCCTTGGAACTTATTTCTTCACCAACCATTTAAAAATGTAAAACCCTACAACCCAGTAATTGCACTACCAGATATTTATCCAAAGGAGACCAAAATGTTGATTCAAAGCGGCACATGCACTCTAATATTTATATCAGTGCTATCAACAATAGCTAAATGATGGAAAGAGCCCAAATGTCCATCAGTTAATGAACAGATAGAGAAGATGTGGTATACATATACAATGGAATACTATTTGGAAACCAAAAAGAATGAAATCTTACTATTTGCAAGAATCTGGATGGAACGAGTGTATTATGCTAAGTGAAATAAGTCAGAGAAAGACAAATATCACAGGATTTCACTCATATGTGGAACTTAAGAAACAAATCAGATAAACATAGGGGAATGGAAGGAAACATAAGATAAAAACAGAGAGGGAGACAAACCATAATAAGACTCTTAAAGACAGGGGAGCCTGGGTCGCTCAGTCAGTTAGGTAACCGACTTTGGCTCAGGTCATGATCTCACGGTTTGTGGGTTTGAGTCCTGCGTCGGGCTCTGTGCTGACAGCTCAGAGCCTGAAGCCTGCTTGGGATTCTGTGTGTGTCTCTCTCTCTGCCTCCTCTCCCCCACTCACACACATGCTTGCTCTCTCTCTCCCTCTCTCTCTCAAAGACAAAACATTTTAGGGGCACCTAGGTGGCCCAGTCAGTTAAGCATTCGACTTCGGCTCAGGGCATGATCTCACGGTTCATGGGTTCAAGCCCCGCACTGGGCTCTGTGCTAACAGCTCAGAGCCTGGAGCCTGCTTGGGATTCTGTATCTTCCTCTCTCTCCGCCCCTTCCCCGCTCACATCTGTCTCTGTCCCTCTCTCAAAAATAAACATTAGAAAAAATTTTTTAATAAATGAAACATTTTTAAAAGAAGAGAAAGACTCTTAAAGACAGAGAACAAACTGAAGGTTGTTAGAGGGGAAGTAGGTAGAGGAATGGGCTAAATGGGTGATGGGAGTAAAGAGGGGACTTGTTGGGATGAGCACTGGGTGTTATATGCAAGTGATGAATCACTGGGTTCTACTCCAGAAATCAATATACACTGTATGTTAACAAACTTGAATTTAAATAAATAAATTTAAAGGAGAGAGAGAGAGAGAGGAGAGAGAGAGAGAGGAGAGAGAGAGAGAGAGAGAGAGAGAGAGAGAGAGAGAGAGAGGTGGAGAGGGAGCCATACAAGTGTTCAAAATAAATAATAAATAAATAAAAATGTAAAACCATTCTTTGCTTGGGAGCCATTAAAGAAAACAACAACAACAAAGAGGTGGTGAGGGCTGGATTTTCCATTAGGCATAGTTTGCCATTTAAAGCCAAGCACACACACACACAAAACCCCAGAGAGCCAACCATCTTCAGCAAGTGAGCTACTATAAGGATCACTGGTAAAAAGGTAGCCAAATTTAATTCACACTTGAATAGTCTGTGACTATTCATATGAAAGCTATACTTACTTGTTTGTGTTCAACTGTTGACTACTTCTGGTTGTTTTTTTATCTATATTTTGAAAACTGAATTAAAAAGTATTCATCAAAAATATCTGTTTCCAAATCAACAGTGATAATTTGTCATTAGATGAACAAAAGGATAAACCATCCACAATGGGAACTTTCTGCATTTACACTTAATTTAAATCAATGTCCATGTTTAAAAGATTACATATGTATACATATAATTACACGAAAAACCCAACACTACAATAAAGGCAAATTCAAAATAATCATATACATAGTGTAGTAACGTAAAGTAACTTTTATCATCCTACTCTTGCCACATTCAATCACTCTCAGTTGGACATAAGGAAAAAAGTTTCCCATTTAGAAATTAAGCAACATACTCTTAAATCACCTGTGGGTCAAAAAAAAAAAAATAACAATAGAAATTTGAAAATATTTTTTAAATTTTTGATTATTTTAATTACAATTAAGATAGGACATTGTCAAAACGTATGGGATGCAACTTAAAATTGGTGCTTAGAGAGAAATTTAAAGTTCGCCAGGCATATATCAGAAAAGAAGCAAGGTTTAAAATCAATGATATAAAATTCTTTCTGAAAAAGCTTTAAAAACAACAGCAAAAAAAAAAAACCCCACAAAAAATAGAGGATGTAAGAAATTATCAAACTAAGTAGAAATCAATAGAAAAAAAACAAACATATCATTAGAGAAAAAAGCAAAACAAAACAAAAATAACCAGACTCATTCTTGGAAACGGTAAATGAAAATGATAAACTCTTAGCAAGATAAAAGGAGTAAACAAAAATAATCAGTATCAGGAATGAAAAGAAGGACATTACTACAGGTACCACAGGTGTGGAGAAGAATATTAAAAAGTCATTATGAACAACTTTATGTTAATACATTTGAAAATGTTGATAAAATGTACACATTCCTTGAAAAACGTATCTTACCAAAACTGACATAAGAAAAAATAGAAAATATGAAGAGTCCAATTTCTATTAAAAAGATCAAATCCAGAATTTAAAACCTTCCCATGTCCTCTTTCACTCCCCAACTCAACCCTTGCACACCCCTCAAAAGACTCTAGACCCAGAGGGCTTTGCTGGTAGAATTCTAACAAAGATTTAAAATAGAATGAATACCAACTTTATACAAAACCTTCCAGAGAATAGAACTTCCCTGCATAACCTTGCTACCAAAACCCAAAAGGCATTGTAAGAAGGAAAAACTACAGGTATACATGTCTTGTTTAACATAGAAAAAAATTCTGAAATAAAACACTGGCAAATTTAATCCAGCAATATATAAAAAGGCTAGTAAAAATTCCAGGGAGAAAGCATTTGTTTGTCAGACTGGAAAGGCTAGGAATCTTGACCACAAATCTCATTAAAATATTCTCACACAGGGAAGCAACGGTTTCCCTAAGGAAAAATAAGATACTCTTAATAGCATAAGGAATAATGGATGCAGGGTTGCAAAAATGAAAACCACATACATAAGGGAAGGTTACAAGTAGATGGCAGGTGCTCTATACATTCCAACCCATTCACTTGTTCTAGGAATATAAGTATACTCTTTACATGAGAGATGAGCAGTTACAGAGATGAGAGCCTAGAGCAAATTTTCCAATCAACCAACAGGAACAAAGACATCCCTACTTTCTAATACCAACTTCTTGAACAGAAGTAAGATATGACCTATGAAACACCCCATCAGTTTCCTTTCTACCCATGTCAATGTTCCACACTTCTGTTGTCTCAATCAAATTTTCCACCAGAAGAGTCATGCTTTGGCTCTAATCCATCTGGGAAAATTACTGCATAGCTCAGAAAAACAGATAATCCCTAAATTAATTATACATTCTTTGTGGTTTGTAAATGTATAGTTTACAGCTAGCATCTAAATTCCAGAAGAAATTTCTTCTGTTTTCCTGAATCAAACAAACAACCTTATTAATAGGTCACAAAGTCACATCTGAATTTTCTTAAAGTTGTAATCTCAAAAATAAATGGACCTAGAACAAAAATGAATTAAGTTAAAAGGAAAGCTGTCAATTAAGTACTCTTTAGATTTTACAAGTTCTGTCCAGTTGCAACATCTGGCCTGCTTATGGTGCGCTGCTCAAGGGCTTTTGAACAAGTTTCAATAATTTTCTAGGTATTTTCTGCTAAATGTCAACCATGACTGAGAGGCAATGTGGCAGATTCAAATTCCAAGAAGCAAAAATTCTGTGAACCGACAGTAATTTCATATTATTAAAGGTTGAGATAAAACAAACATGAAGCATGTAAAGGCATTCCTATAGAATGGCAGGCTAAGAAAGTGATGATCTCTAAGTTTTTAAAAGAAAGACTATGACATATTTACCTAACATGCTGGCAATTAACAAGTAAGAAAGCGATGTCTGCAGAAAGACAAGTAAGAACACAGAGAAAACATGGGAAAATAAGCAGATGTACATTGGTTCCCAAACCAAAAAATTCAATCATTAATTTAATCTAGGTCAGCATCACCTCATGTCTAGATTAATACTATGTTTCCTAGTTAATTTCATTCCAATGAGGCACATGCCCCAAATTCACCTGAAAATCTAAATCTTACTCAACCATTTTCAATGTGTCATTCCTCTGCTAAAAATCCAACCGTACCTCCCTATTACTACCAACAAAGTCTAAACTAAACTCTAGCTGTCAGAACCACGATGATTTGACCTACTCCAGTACTTCTGGAAAGGAGAACTGTGGGTTAAATATGGCTACACATCCTTTGCAGTTCCTCTTTCTCTGCCCTGAATATGGAGTGTCCCTTTCACTTGCATACACTAGTAGAAGGTGGCAGAAGGGACACTGTGTGACTTTGGATACTTGGCCTTTTTCTGCTCTTGCCCTCTTGGAACACTACTATGTAAGACACCTGGACTATCCTGCTGGAAAAGCTACATGGAAGGGAGCAACTGACGGCCCCAGCTAATGAGTGAGGTCATCTGGACTGCCTTACCACAATGTAGCAACCACAAAAGCAACCCCAGATTAGAAAAACAACCCAGTTGAGGACAACTTAAATTAATGAAATTTTGTTTTAAGTCACTGGGTTTTTACTTTATCTTATATTACATATATGTTTTTGTGTGTGTGTGTGTGTGTGTCCATTGAGCATCACACTCTTGATTTTGGCTGAGGTCATGATCTCATAGGTCATAAGTTCGGCCTGCATCAGGCTTTGCACTGAGAGCACAGAGCCTGCTTGCGATTCTTCCTCTTTCCCCTTCTCTCTGCCCCTCCCCCACTAGTGCTCTGTATCTCTCTCAAAATAAATAAACATTAAAGAAAAAAAAAAAAAAGAAATGCAAGTTGAAGCTACAGTGAGATAATACTACATTTCTGTTAAAACAGCTAAAATAAAAATAACTAACAATAGCAAGTGCTAAAAGTGAGAGCAACTGGAACTCCCAAGCATTGTTGGTAGGAATGCAAAACGATGCAGATAAACTGGAAAACATTTGGGCAACTTCTTAAAAAATTAAAAATGCACTCAAATGACCCAGCCACCCCACTCCTAGATATTTACCTGAGAGAAATAAAAACTTATGTTCCTGCAAAGAGCTATAGAGCAAATGTTATAACAGCTTTGTTCATAATTGTCCAAAAACAAAAACAACCCTAACATCCTTTAACTGGTCAATACATCAAAAAAAAAAAAAAAAAAAAAAAAGACAACAATACTGTGATACATCAATACTGTCGAATACTACTCAGTATTAAAAAGGAATTAAGGGGCACCTGGGTGGCTCAGTCGGTTGAGCGTCTGACTTTGGCCAGGTCATGATCTCACAACTCTGTGAGTTCGAGCCCCACACCAGGCTCTGTGCTGATGGCTCGGAGCCTGGAGGCTGCTTCAGATTCTGTGTCTCCCTCTTTCTCTGCCCCTAACCCACTCGCATTCTGTCTCTGTCTCTCTCAAAAATAAATAAACATTAGAAAAAAAAACTTTTTTTAAATAAAAAAATAAAAAGGAATTAAAATAATACTCAGGAAAAAGAAAAAAAACTACCAATACACACAATAACATTAATGAATCCCAAGTACATTATACTAAATGGAAAAAAAAAAAAGATACAGGGGCGCCTGGGTGGCTCAGTCGGTTAAGCATCCGACTTCGGCTCTGGTCATGATCTCACAGTCCGTGAGTTCGAGCCCCGCGTCGGGCTCTACGCTGACAGCTCGGAGCCTGGAGGTTGCTTCAGATTCTGTGTCTCCCTCTCTCTCTGACCCTCCCCTGTTCATGCTCTGTGTCTCTCTGTCTCAAAAATAAATAAACATTTTTAAAAATTTTTTAAAAAAAAGATACAAAAGGAGACAAACCACATTATTCTACTTAGGAACAGAATAAAATGCAGGAGAAAATAGATCAGTGGGTATTAGGGACAGAAGGTAAGGCTAGAATTTGACCACAAATGGGCACAACAGAATTCTGGTGGGAGGTAGAATTCTTCTATAATTTAATTGTGGTGGTAGTTACACGACTGTAACTATTTGCCATAACTCATACACCTATGTGCTAAAAAAAAAAAAAAAAAGAATTTTAATGTATAAAAATTATTCATCAATAAGTCAGAATTAGACACACACACACACATACACACACACACCCCAACCTCCCAAACTTTGTGCATAAACATTTGTATCCCTCAGAATAATGATTTTTAAATTATTTTCCTAAATATGTAGTACAATCAACAAAATTATCAAATTCCAGCTGAAGAACTGGTTAGATGGTTTTAAAACTAGTGTCCTAAATCTTAAAAATTGTAATTTCAAGCTTCTGAGTTGCTTTCCAAACCCAATCCATATGCCTCATCTGAAAGAAATGACCTAGTTTTACAGACATATGAATTACTCCTTTTTGGTCTAGCTTACGAACACATTTTTTTTTTTTTTAATAAGAAAAGACATAGCAAATTGGGTACAAAATGTTACAATGAGAGAGGGAAAAAACACCAACACCAGTAGCACATCTACTGTTCTTCCTTTTATGCCAGGGTTTCTAAATTGGAATCCCTCTGGCTAAAACACAAATGTCCCCTTGATGGAAAGACCTGAGGAGGTTTTTGTCCCTAATGAGGGAAAATAATTACTTATTTATTTTCCTAAAATTACAGCTCTCTCTATAAAAACTAACTCAAACCGTGTTTTCAGATTATATTTACAATATTAAAGCATGACGTACTGTCTCAGCTCTTAGTTGTCTCTACATTTGAACACAGTAGTTGAGAATTTAATTTCAACACAAATGAATATAAATAAAGTGGCTTACAAAACCCAAAGATCACTCCACAGAAGAAACAACTATTATTAGAGGCAAGCCTTCTTTCATGCAATACAAACAAAATACTTGGCAGTCAGAAATAAACCAGCTGAAGTATCAGTATTGAAGTTGGAATGAGGAGAAAAATAATCAATTATTTACGAGCCTAAATTGTTAAGAAGCAAAATCTTTTCCAAGGAGCAATGATTCCCAGGATGTAGAATAAGATTTTACTACAATCAAAGCATATCCCAAAATCAATTAGCCCAGCATCTACTCTTGGCGATCTCCTACATGAGATTTTAGTTGAGATTTCTGAATCAGTGACTTCTCTCTGGTTTCTATTCACAGAGGCAACACATTTCATCAGAGTCCAGGCTTTCAGGTCATACTGCTAGGAAGCAAAGTAAGCTCCACCACTTGTGGAAAGTATAACTTTGGGAAAAATTAAATTATTTAATATCCCTTTCATACCTCATCTGTAAAATGGTTATAAAAATAGTACCGGCATCTCATAAAGAAATTTATGAAATTTAATGAGATAATCCAAGCAAGGCCCTTGGCACAGTACCTGGCACATGATAAACTTGATAAATGACAGCTATTATTATTAACCTCTAAATTATCAACCTTTGATTCTCATAACAAATGACTAAGACTCTATTGAGAGATCACCTCTCCATGGCTCCTGCCCAAAAGGAAATAAAAGGATATATAAATGCAAGAAGTTCTCTGTCCACTTTCTAATCCCTAATTACTTTGTATTTTTACCACATGGTACTACTTCTACAAATGACAGGAGTAATTTTTCATTCATTGTATAAAATTCTTAAAACCTAGCATTTTCTTCCATAGAACATAAAAGGACCAAAAATAATATTATGGTGAAGAAAAAAGTTGAGAGAAAGAAGTGAGTTCCAAAGAAAGAGTGCACGGGCAGTGGCAGTGGGGAGGTAAGGGAATCGGAGAACCATAGAAGTCTTCCCTCAAGCTCCAAAAGCATGTGACTCTGCCAACTACATTCTTTTTTCACAGACTGCTACTCAGCTTCCACACCCTAGCATTCTCCCTCTCTCCTTCCCCATCTGCTCTGAAGGCTCTATGCACAGTAGGATGCTTTCACCTTCTACTCCTCAATGTATCTTTCTCAAAAGGGAATGAATTCTGTCCTCTTTTTCTCTACACTACCTCTCTTAGGGTCAATTACCAACTCTAGAGTAATGACTCTTCATCTCAAATCTTCAAATTCTAGCCTGAGAGACAGCAGGCACTAAACACATAATCACCTTCATATATAAAGAAGAGAAACTAGAATTTAGGAATTATTTGTTCCCTGAAAATACAAGATTTTGTATTTCCTAACAGGTGATGCCTTCCAACATACATGGCACATTTTTTAATAGACTAGAAGCAGCAACAATAACAATTCCCTAGGTTCCAGATCCAGTTGTTTTATTTAATGATGAATTTTTGTTTCTTCATTTTAATAAGTTATATTTAGACTGACTCAGCCTCCCAATTATTATAAATGTCATTGTTATAGTCCATATAATAAAAATTTTAATATGTGCTAATTTAAATCATACAAAGTTTGTATTTAATGTATCAAAATTATTCAAAATGCTGAAGACAACTATAAACGAAGTATAAAAACATAAATTAAATGGCATGGTTTTTCTATATTAAAATCTATGTGCAAAATAAGTTTTGACACTATGGAGAAATTCTCTATTCATATAGAATTGGTATAAAAAGTATCTCACTAAAATATTTAAATTTTTACAAAAACAGTTTAAAAAAATCATTAAGTATTTTTTAATCGATGAATGAAGCCCTGAAACTAAAAAACAAAGTACAATACTTCATCATTCTTCCTTCATTTTCAGAACCTACCGGAGAGATTCAGCCATTCGCCTCAAATCTTCATTTTGCTGTTTTAAGCGTTCAAGCTTTGCCAGAATCTTGGACAGTTCTCGGCTAGAGTGATCAGGGTGGTCATTATCTCGTACCAAGTGACCACCTATATAAAACAGCAAGGTCCCCCAGGCAAAAAGAATGAGCATAATCCAACGCCAGGAACCAGTCCATGGCCGCATTTTCAGATTTTCAACTGACTCCCCTGGCTTCCCGGAGCTCAAAGAATTGGAAACATCTTAAGTCTGTTTGTAGCTAGTGCATAAGCAGTAGCCTTTTGTTGTTTCAACACATCATGCTTCAGAGAATTTGTGTCTCTGGTAGTCCTGTAGCGAATCTTTCAAGGAGATCCTCCTGGTGGTATGAGTAAGAAGCTTTACTGTCTTGTGCTTCATGGACTCTACATGCTGTGGAAAGAGTAAGAAACGTATTTAAATTATTTAGGATATGGAAAATAGCATATGCTGAGATTCATGGAGTTGGAGGAAACACTCTGGTGTTGACTGGCAGATAACCTAACTGCCTAATAATAAGTAAAAGACAAAAGCTTTCATATCTGCCTATTAAATCAACTATGTGTATATACTAGGGCTCTACCAGATTAATTAATTAGCTCTAAGCTTAAAAGTCCTCTAAGTGCCATCATCACTTTTCCTTCATACACCATTGTCAATAGATCATATATGGAGATCAAAAAACTGTAGCTTTGAATAAGCAATCAAAACCAAACAAAATGTATTCAACTACATATTTTGGTCTAATGTTTCCATTAACTCAAACAGAAACATGTTCTCTGTATGAGTGAATTCATTCCTGTAAAATCTTGACTCCATCCCCCTCCATCTCACTACTCAACTGCCTTTATACTACTTAACCCTGCAGGTGACAGGCAGAGTGTCACTGATAAATTCTAAAAGTGATGTGTATGTTAGCTAATAAGCAAAGGTTATCACAGCCATTAAGCAGCAGGTAACCACTCCATATATCACAAGCAAAGGCTCATAAAGATTAGGCTAGATTATCTGTTCCTCAATTTATTAAAAAATACCAATAATTGCAACATAAGCCTATACCAATTATATCTTAGTCACTGTTGCATCTTAATTATAAGTGCACATACTTTCTCAGGCTAGGCTGTGGGTTTCATTTGTCACTTTATCATCTGGCTTAGAATCCCCTTTAGAAACAAAACAGTTTTTTCCCCAAGAAAAAAATTATAGGCAGATCAAAGATCAGTCATATGATGCCTACTTTTCATGCTATATAGAAAAATACAGGTATTCAGAGTTTCCTAGTTAAAAAGCAAATTAAAAAATGAATCCACTGATGGTTTAAGGTATGGATTTAATTCAGTAAGTCAACAAAAGAAGCTATTAAATCTGAGTTAATAATATTGTGGGTGACAATATATGCAACATTGTAAATTGTTGTTATACCATATGCTGAATCCATAATATAGTCTAGTTAATTCCAAACTATACCAATAAGATATTAATTTTTTTAATCTTTCCCTTCATAGCAAAAGTTAACTTAGAAACATAACTGTGATAAACAAAAGATAGCTTTCTAAAGACATCATTTAAATAACAATAAAAAGATGTGCTGTAACATTATATTAAAATTACAATTAAAAATTATAATTTTTCAAAGCCAGCAAAACTATAATAACTCAAATAGAAACAGAAGTCTACAGAAACATAAATCTTGTTACATAAAATACCTTAAATTCTTATAAACCATCATCAAAAATAACCAAAATATTAAGTTACATTTCACAACGTAGTAATATTGACATCACAGAAGTTGTAAAAACTCATTAAAAATTGTTTTAGGAGATGGGGCACCTGGGTGGCTCAGTTGGTTAAGCATCCGACTTCAGATCAGGTCATGATCTCACAGTTCGTGGGTTCGAGCCCCATGTTAGGCTCCATGCTGACATCTCAGAGCCTGGAGCCTTCTTCAGATTCTGTGTGTCTCTCTCTGCCCCTCCCCTACTCATGCTCTGTCTCTCTCTCTCAAAAATAAATAAAAGCATTTTTAAAAAAATTGTTGTAGGAGCAAAAGATGGTCATTTTCTTAATAGCATCATTTGCACTTTTCTTTTAAGTTTATTTATTTATTTTGAGAGAGCGCACAAGCATGTAAGCGTGAGTGGGGGAGAGGCAGAGAGAGAGGGAGAGGGAATCCCAAGCAGGCTCCATTATGTCAACCCAGAGCCTGATGCAGGGCTCAATCTCAGGAACCATAAGATCATGATCTGAGCCAAAATCAAAAGCTGGATGCTTAACTGACACAGCCATCCAGGCACCCCTGCATTCTGTTTTTGGAAGAGAATGCTTCCCAATTTTATTGTTCTTGGCTAGTATTTAAACATGAAATCAGAAAAAACAAGCCAAGCTGAACATCAAGTAGTTTTCTATGTAATTTTCCTTAGCATGGTTTAAAAGTTGGTATAGAATTTTTTACCCTTTCCATAATGAATGCCTGCTTCCTTACTGTGTTTACTGCCTATTGTTTAAACTATGAAGTATGTCTGTTAAAATGTAAACTCCATGATATTTCTCCATTTTGTTCACTGATGTATCCTAAGTACTTAGAGCAGTATTTGACCCTTAGTAAGTACTAATAAAATTTTTGAGTAAATAAGTGAATGAGTGAAGGATATCATACATGACATATGGTAGTATGATATATTACACAATTCATGCACCTTAGCCTCAAGTGTCATTTTATACTCCACTTAAGAAAGCAAATCTGAATGTAGAAAGTAAGACAGTGCTATTATGAGGAAAACAGTTCAAAAATAAAAGACATCCATAAGCTTTAGGATTTATTATTATCAACACATGTCTCACAAGACACCCTCAAATATTTAAAATATATTGGTCTATGGGGCACCTGGGTGGCTCAGTCAAGCGTCCAACTTCGGCTCAGGTCATGATCTTGCGGTCTGTGAGCTCGAGCCCTGCGTTGGGCTCTGTGCTGACAGCTCAGAGCCTGGAGCCTGCGTTGGATTCTGTGTCTCCCTCTCTCTCTGCCCCTCCCCTGCTTACACGTGTATCTGTCTCTCTTTCTCTCAAAAATAAATAAATATTTAAAAAATTACAATATATTGGTCTAAAAGGCCATAACATCAACTTATGGTTACCTTTCAAACATGAGAAAATAATTTTCTCAAAATTAGTGAAAATATTTCAAATTTATTAGTAAGAAAGATTTCAACATTAACTACATGAGCTAATTTCTGACTAAAATTTGTATAGTAGTGTTTGTTAAGATTTCTTCTAGGAGTGGGTTAAGTATTTATTAATTCATTCTTATTTGAGATTCACATACCACCTTTCATCTGCAGAATATATATATATATATTTTTTTTCAGGATATTAAGTGGATTGAAATGTGTCAGGCTTCCTTACACAAATTTATTTAATTAGTGAATACCACTTTTTTTTTTAAGGTAATGCGTATTTAAATGATTTTTTTTTTGTATTTACAGAGATTCTTTGGGTTACATTTGCTTAATGTCTCTGAAACAAAAAATATATATGTAATTTTTCAAAGTAATTTCTTGAATCTGAAAGCTAAAGTATATAATCAGTAAACTGAGAGCTTTAATAAAGTTGCTCTGAGGCTTAGATGGCGTTAATATATAATGCACTTACTATAATGCTGGGCCCATAAGAGGTGCTCAATAAAAGGTAATACTATTTTAATGCTGATACGATATGGAGATTAAAAATATGGGTACTAGAATAGGCAAAGCCTAGACTAGAGTGTTGTTCTGCTATATCACAGCTAGGTAACCTTACTGACGTTCAATTTCTTTTTCTGTAAAATGGATATAATACATACTACCTCTCCCACAGAATACTAAAAGAGGCGTAGACAAAATAATCTTGGGAAGCAGTTAGCATATCACTAGTGAATTTTTCTTATGCTACATATGTTAATGCTGTTACATTATTTTAGACTCATTTATAATATTTTGTATAATTTATATACCATATATTATCATAGGCAGTTTCTAAAATAGCTGCCAATGATCCCGGTGTCCTGTACTCATGCCCTGTGTAATCTCCACCTCCTGAATGTGGGCTGGACCTAGTGACTTGCTTCTTAGAATACAGCAAAGTGATATGATTTCACTTCTGAGATAAGTTTACAAAACACTGATATTTCTTTTTTGCTCACATTCTCTCTTCTTGTTTACTTTGATGCTGCCATTTGAAAAGGCCCATGTGGAATGGAACTGAATCTGCCAACAACCACATGAGTAAGCCTGGAAATGGATCCTGCACCTGTCAAACTTTGATGTGACTACAGCTTGGTTCACATTTTGATTTCAGGCTTTTGAAAGACCATAAGCCAGATGATCTAGCTAAGCCATGCCCAGATTCTTGGCCAGCAGATAATAACTGTTTTAAACCACTCAGTCTTAGGGCAATTTGTTATGTAACAATAGATAATTAATATACACGCCAACTTCCTACTGGGGCTGAATGCCTGGTCTTCAGTTCATGTGTTATTCTTTCTGTTCACAGCAAGTTGTACAAAGTCTAAGGCACAGAGTAGGCATTCCAGATACCAGACACAATTGAATCTTAATCACATCTTCTTATATATCCTGCTAACACATCTTACAAATACCATAAAAGTTAAACTCAATTTACAGCTTAATTTTATACCATACTAAAAGTGTAAAGGCCATTTTTCTTAATGTTTGCTAAACAGAGTTCCACTTCCAACCATGTCAGAATAACTAGTACTAGATTTGCCCTCACACGTAAACAACTAGAAAACCTAAATATTCAGAAAAACTGTTTTCAGAGATTGGGCAATGGTCAGGCAAGAATGTGATGCCTGAGATGAGATTAACAATCAAAGGTAAGCCCTATAATTACTCCAGCTTTCTGCCTAAAATTTACTGAACACCCCACAAAAGGGGAGAACCCAGGCAAAGCACAGCTATCTTCCTGAGGTGATAAGATAGAGACTACAGTTTAAAAGTTTAAGGGGAGAGGGTCTACAAGTCAGTATATCAAAGAGGAGGGAGTTGCCCAGAGAAAAGGATCCAAAAATCGGCATAAGTGATCCTTTAGTCTTTGGCTAGATACTAGGCTCTACATGCAGAAGTCTCACAAGGCTGGCAAAGAACAATTATCAAGGAAAGAAAAATTAAATACTAGGTAAATGAAAAATGAACATCTCTCAGAGATCGTATAAAGGGGAAAACCTAGGAGTCCCACCCACATAAAATGAAAATGCCACATAGAAAATCTAGGGCATTCAGCAGAAAGCCAAGAAATAAAACATCTTAGAAGTTAAAGTTAAGTAAGCCGTAGAGTAGGGATCAGAAAATTGTCTCTAAAGAACAAGATAATAAATATCACAAGCTATGTGCAACACATACAGTCTCTACCATATATTTTTGTTTTTATTTTTTATTTCTTTATAGCCCTTTAAGAATGTAAAATCCAATTTTAGCTCAAAAGCTATACAAAAACACTCTGTCGACCAGCTTTAGCTCATGAGTCAAAAGTTTAATGACTCCAGCCATAGAATAAAGATTAGGCTGACAAAAGCTGTAACAAAACTTAAAAACAAGCTACAGAAGGACCAAGGTGATCCAAAAGTAAATTAAATGTCTATCAAATTCTTTCAAGAAAGACAACAAAATACAGTCAACAATATAAAGTTCACACTCTCCAACAACTAATCAAAAATTACAAAGAACACTGAGAGAGATCATCTTGTGATGCAGGCATCCAATGACATGCTAAAGGCTAAGGATGTACTAGAATATTGAGCAAACAATCTTGGCACTCCAAGGCCCCACACCAAGAATGAGGTAGCAGCATTCGACTACCGCAAGAGTTTTAAGTCTCTGATCCAGTGAAGGGAACAACTGCAAAAACAACAATTCAATCACTGACTGGAATGACCCCATCCCCATCCATACATAAACAAACAGCCTCAAAGAAGAAACGTGCCCATTTCTGGGCATAACCATTCACCTCAGTCTTTACTGCTCTGTCCTTAAAATGTCTGGCATGCAACATAAATCATGAGACATAAAAAAAAAAAAAAAAAAAAAAGCAAGATGTAACAAACCATTTTCAAGAGATAAAGCAAACACCAGAACCAGAATCATAAATGAACTAGATGTTAGAACTACCAGACAGAAAATTTAGAATAATTATAACTAAACATTAAAAAATCTGTGATAAATGTGGACAACATACATGAACTAATGGATTCAGCAGTTGAAATACCAAATAAACAAAAATAAAATATCAGAGGACCTTAAACAGGCCTATAAGAAAACTGGACAAAAGTGAAAACGAATCAGTGAACATGACAAGAGGTCACAGATATTATACAAAATAAAACCCGAAGAGGAAAAAAAGACTGGGAAAAAAAGGAACTCAAAAGCTGTGGGAGGATGATCTGAAACATACGTTAACTGGAGCTGCAGAGAGGATAAAAAATGAGGCAAAAAATACATTTTAAAAGATGTTAGCTGAGAATTTTCTAAAATGAATGAATGATAAACCACAAATCTAAGAAATGAAGAAAACTGCTGGAAGGATAAATTTAAAAGGTAGGCAAAGCTGCTGAAAAACAAAGATAGAAAATCTTGCAGGTAGCTAGGGAAAAAACTTAACATACAAATAAACAAAGAATAAGAACATACTTCTTATGAAAAATAATGTCAACCAGAAGACAATGGAGCAACTTCTTTAAAATACTGGGTAGGGAGGGGCGCCTGGGTGGCTCAGTTGGTTAAGAGTCTGACTTCGGGTCAGGTCATGATCTCACAGCTAATTAGTTCGAGTCCCGCATCGGGCTCTGTGCTGACAGCTCAGAGCCTAGAGCCTGCTTCAGATTCTGTCTCTCCCTCTCTCTGCCCCTCCCCAGCTCACACTCTGTCTCTGTCTCTGTCTCTCTCTCTCTCTCTCTCTCTCTCTCTCTCAAAAATAAATAAACGTTAAAAACATTAAAAAAAAAAAATACTGGGTGGGGAGAATGGGAGTGGGGAGAAGGTCAACTTACAACCAGTGAAAATATCTCCCAAAAGTTAGTTGTTTCCAGGAGAAGAAAAGGGGGGAGAGGGTGCTGAAAAATACTCTGTGCCAGCAAAACCGCACTACATATAAAAAGTTAAATGAAGTCTTTCAAGTAGGAGGAGGAGGATACTATGTAGAAATATGGATCTACACAAAGAAAAAAATAGCACCAAAAATGGTAAAATCTAAAGAAAATAACGACATATTTTCCCTTAACTTAATAACAATAAATAGCTAATTCACAAATGGCAATAATGTATCACTAGGTTTACAAATCTGTAGAATATATGATGACAAAACACAAAAGGAGAGGAGGGAGGAAATGGGAGTGCACTGTAGTAAAGTTCTCACTATATATTAGACTGAGAACTTAAAAATGTATATTATAAGCCCTAGAGCTGCACTGTCTGCTTCAATTGTCACTAGCCACATGCAA
Organism: Acinonyx jubatus; assembly: GCF_027475565.1. Lineage (NCBI taxonomy): Eukaryota > Metazoa > Chordata > Mammalia > Carnivora > Felidae > Acinonyx > Acinonyx jubatus. The sequence goes on along the minus strand of NC_069386.1, from coordinate 109,494,608 downwards.
TTATTTAAATTAGAATGGAAAGCCTGGGTGGTTCAGTCGGTTGAGCTGCAGACTTCAGCTCAAGTCATGATCTCACAGGTTCGTGAGTTCGAGACCCACATCAGGCTCACTGCTGTCAACGCAAAGCCCACTTTAGATCTCTATCCTCCTCTCTCTCTGTCCCTCCCCTGCTCAGTGTTCTCTCTCTCAAAAATAAATAAAACATTAAAAAAATTTTTTTAATTAGAATTAAAATTATAAATGTATCCTCAGTCATAATTCAATCGTTCAATAGCCACTTGTGCCTATGGCTACCACTGTGAATGGTACAGATTTGGAACACTTCCATCATCTCATTAAGTATCAGCCAGGACTCTTCCAGAGCAACAAATAATTTAGAAAATAAAAATAAGTATGAAAAATCCGATAGTGGAGACAAAATTTTTTAAAAAGTGTAATTCAAAATATGAAACAGAAAGGATGAACATAAGATATCTAATTTAGATATCTTTGGGCTTTCTGAGATAGGAGATAATTTAGTATCTTGAAAAGACGGGAAGTTTCACAGTTGCAACAGAGAAGGGAGCACATTTGAGATTAGAGAAATGGTATGAGCAAAGGTCTTTGTTCATTATGGTGACCATTTCTGAAACGAACTCTCCTCTGCCACCAGTTAGTAGTTTACCTTCTAATAAGTTACTTCACTCAGTATAGTTATTTATATACTAAGCTCTATTTATTTTAAAATATATAGTATGGTTCTTATCATCATTTGTAATAGAGAACACGTGGAACAAATCTACCAGGTACTTTATCTGTATAAAACACCGTAATTCGATCACTCATTCACTCAAAAAATACTTAATAAGTCCCTATCATATAAAAGACACTGTCCTAGGCAGTGGATTGTAGCAGTGAACAAGACAGACTAAAGTCTCTGCCCTCAAGAGGTAATATTCTAATGCATTCTAATTGCAAAGGAAAATAATTGAACAGAAACAACCTCATAAAAGCCTCTTCTTGCAGCAACCAACATATTGAGTGATACAGTGAGAAACTGAATATGGACTATACCACCTAATACATTTCTAAAAGAACTAGTTTAATCATTCTGTTAAAAATAACAAAAAATGCAGTACCATTCATAACAATGTCAAATGGACTATTCTTATCTCTAACAAATATGAAAATGACCAATAGCCACTTCCTTTAGCATATGACTATGTGCAGATGTTTCCAAGAATTACATTCAAGAGGCTTCACTTTATGGCTAAGGCCAAAAGATGAGCACATGAAAATATGCTACAGAACTAACTGACTAAGGGTCAGAACAAAGACTTGTTCTGCTATGAACCATGTTTGTAAGAGGGTGGTGTTCTAAACTCAAAAATCAATCGGTACTTATTTAACTAATATAAGTATGTATACACTTATACATTGTGCAAAGGGAAATATGGCATCATATATCCAGTATTTACATGAACATGCCCTTTGATGAGAAATTCCACTACAGGAATTTTAACACATGAACAAAATGCATTTACAACATTTTTCCAATATTTCCATGCTGGAAAAAAATATAACTGCCCATTAACAGAAATATGGCTTAATAAATTATGAATTACTTTTACCCCCATAAAACTGTGCTTTTAGCATGATGCCAATAAGGAGGAAAATGTGACTCCGAAGAAAGTCAGTTTAAAACAAACCCCTAAGAGCTGATGATAGCATACAAGAAAACTAAAACAATTACTAAAAATATATGCCAGGATTTAAATTTGAAAACTGGAAAAGAAATAAAAACCACAACAAAAAAATGCAACTTCTATAACTAAAGAAAAAAATCAAATGTTTAAAAATTGTCTTGGAAAAGATTAAAGAGCAGATTAGATGCTACAGAGAAGTTCAGTGGATTTGAAAACAGTGTAATAAAAAATATCATCACAAGGAAAAGACAATTTAACAACTGTATGGTGACAAATGTTAACTAGACTTATTGTGGTGATCGTTTCATAATATATACAAATATCAAATCATGATATTGTACACCTGAAATTAATATAATGTTATATGTTAATTTTTAAAAATTATCCAAAGAGAAAAATATTCAGAAAAAAAATCTGAAGGAGATTTGATAAAAAAGAAAAATTTAAAGCTGCCAATTTATAGCACTAACCCTAGGTTAGATATTATGGTGCTGCACAGCTAGCACCAGAGCTGTATCATCATGAACTGAAAACTTTTGGGTATAAAACTCAAATAAAAGTCATCCATCATCACTGCAAGAAAGCAATTTACATCATTACCTTCAGGGTCAGGAATCTACCAGCATTTCCCCATTTTGGCACTCAGCTTGGAAAAGGATTTCTCAGAACAAAATCTGTCATCCAACTTAAAGTAATGTACACTGAAAATAAGCTTAGTCATAGGCATATGCAGAATTTCCAATGTATTTTACAATACAAATAAAATCATAATTTAGAAGGGAAAAATAATTACAGAGAAAAATGCAAACATGGTAAAAAGAATTTCAGGGGGCTTCTTAGAAAAAAGTACAAATTAGTGGACAATCGAACATCTTTTATAAGTGCTAAAATAGGGGGGTGGGAGGGAGGGATGGGTGGGTGATGGGTATTGAGGAGGGCACCTTTTGGGATGAGCACTGGGTGTTGTATGGAAACCAATTTGACAATAAATTTCATATATTGAAAAAAAATAAATAAATAAATAAAATGTTTATCAGACCAAAAAAAGTGCTAAAATAAAAAAAATGGCAAAACTACACTTTGTTATGTAGTGAAAATATTTTCAAAGATAAAAGCAGTTTTCTGTGAACTTAAGGTTTCACTTAACTTGGGAAAATACCCTAGAATGGGACTGTTGTGTCATAAGGAAAATGTGTGTTAGAAGGAGAAGGGGGAGGGGGAGGGGGAGGGGGAGGAGGAGGACGACGACGAGGAGGACGAGGGGGGGGGAGGAGGAGGAGGAGGAGGAGGAGCCAAACTGTACTCCAAAGTAGCTGCTCATTCTGACTTATCCCCAGCAATGAATGAGAGTTCCTGTTACTCCACAATCTTCCCAGCATTTGGGACTCTCAATTTTTTAAAGCAATTCTAATATTGTGTGGTGGTATCTTGGTATGGTTTCAATTTGCATCCAGTTTCCCTAATAACAAATGACGTTAAGAAATGTGATTATGTTTTCATGTGTTTATTTGCCATCCATATATCCTCTTTGGTGAAATGTCTATTGTGATCTTTTTGCCATTTGTATATTAGACTGTTGACTGTTGAGATTTAAGAGTCATTTATATAGTCTAGATACAAATACTTTTATCAGGTATGTGACTTTTCAAGTATTTTCTCCCAGTCTGTAACTTACCTTTTCATTCTCTTAAGAATGTCTTACATACAACAAAAATTTTAAGGTTTTTGATGAAATACAATTTATTCTTTTCTAATTGTGGTTTTGATATTATATATAAAAGTTCAATCCCAAATCCAAGGTCACATATATTTTCTCCTATGTTTTCTTACAGTAGTTTTAGGATTCAAAGTTAAAACTACACTTACCCCAGATTGCCACTCCTAGATATCAACTCAAGAGGTATAAAAGCTTATGTTCTCACAAAATCTAATACTCAAATGTTTACAGTAGCTTTATATATAATAGAAAAAATCTGGAAAAAATTGAGATGGCCTTCAACAGGTGAATGAATTTAACTCTGATAAAACCAAGGAATATTACTCAGCAATAAAATGGAAGGAGATTCAAGATGCAAGGAGAGGCTGATTACAAAGGGGCCACAGGGGAAATTTTTACAGTGATGGAACAATTCTAAAGGGTACTGAAGAAGGGCACATCATCTCTGTAGTATGCATCTGCAAACCCATACCTTCATTCTAATAATGAGAAAAATGCCAGAGGATCATTCAACAAGACACCTGACCCATACATACTCTTCAAAACTATCAAGGTCATAGAAATCATGAAACAACTAAGAAACTGTCAAAAGATTTGAAAAGACCAAGGAGACATAATGAGTAAATGCAACATGGTATCCTGGATTAGATCTTAGAAGAGAAAGGGACACTGCCCCAAATATGACTTGTAGTTTAATTAATAACATTGCACCACTGTTAATTTATTAGTTTGACAATTTACCAAAGCTATGTAAGATATTAACATTAGGGAAACATGGGCAAGGAATATATGGAAACTTCTGTACTTTCTTCACAAACTTCCTGTAATTCTAAAATTATTCCAAAATAAAAGTTTCTTTTTTAAAATAAAGGCAAAACAAGTACATCTTCAAAAATCAAAAGCTGAAAGAACTTGTAGGTGGCAGATATGTATTACAAGATATATGTAAAAGGATGTTTTTCAGGATGATTGTAATTGGATATGTGAACATAAACAATGGATTTAAACAGACATATTAAATGTATGGTAAGTATAATTGAAACTTCCTCATATTAACTTATTTTAAAATAAATGATTCTTTTATGACAAAGTATCATGGGACATATAACAATGTCATAAAATGTATGACAATAATAATAAAGGATGACAGGAAGAAAAAGGAAAGATACAGTATTGAAGTTCCTACATTATCCTTCAAGAAGTATTACAATATTTGAAAGTTTGGTGAAATAGGTAAAAAGGTTCAAAATGTAAACCCTACCCATGAAATATAAAACAGATAAGCATTAGGAAAAAAATGGATACAAGTTCCTTGAAAAGACCTATAAAATTAACAGTATTTCAGCTGAACTAATCAAGGGGAGAGAGAAAAATAAGACATAAGTTGCCAATATTAGGAACAGAAGAGGGAGCATTACTACAGATGCTACAAAAAGATAAGAGAATATGGTAAGCAACTTTGTGTCAACAAATACAAAGCCAGACCTGAAACTGGCAAACTTCGTTCCTTTATTTTTATAAGCAGCCTCCACACTAGGTGTGGAGCCTAAGAAGAAAGGCATAAATTTCTTAAAAGAAACAAAAACAAAGCTCAATCAAAAATTAACAATCTGAATAGCTGTATAGCCTCATAACTATTAAAGATGTTGAATATATATTTATAAACCTTCCCAAAAAGAAGACACCAGGCCCATTTGGCTTTATTTGTGAATTCTACCAGACATATGTACAGAAGATGTAACAGGAATTTTATGTAAGTTTTTCTAGAAAAGAAAAAAAAAATTAGCTTCATGAAAAGCTAAATATATTTTGCCATATAACTCAACAATTCCACTCTTAAAGGGAAACAAAGACCTACGCAAAGTCTTGAACAAGAATGTTCACAGCTACTTTATTATAAGAGCCAAAATTTTGAAAAAATTCAAGTATCTTACAACACATGAATGGATAAACAAATTGTGACACATTCATAGAATAGAATAGTATTCAGTAAAAAGAAACAAACTACTAATATACACAACAACATGGATGAATCTCAATAACATGCCTGGCAAACGATACCAGGGACAAAAAAAGTACACATTAATATGAAATATTAGAACAAAGAAACTAATACATAGTGCCAAGGAGCAAGCTCTGACTGACGAAAAAGGGGAATGACAGGTACATGAAGTTACAAATTTGAGAAAAAACATCTAACTGTACACTTGATATGGGTACATTTACTTGATGCAAATTATGCTTCAATAAAGTTGAAAAACATTTTAAGAGAAAGTTTAAACAGTCTCCAATTTGTGAATGTAATTGCAAAGGTCAATAACCGAAGACTGCTAATTCACTAAATGGCTAAATTATGTGCTTGCATCTTGGATATCAATGAAATATTTTTTTTTCAGCAAAATCACTGTACATTCTTTCCTGAATAAAAAATTTCAAAGGTAATTATTCTATTGATATAATCAATTCAATCCAACTGTAACGTGAAGATTGTATTTCTCATACATTTCAAAAACTGTAAATACCGATTCAAATCACTAGTAATACAATTAACAAACCATAGAGAAATTGTGTTGAATCTTTTTAGTAGTCTAACCCTTTCTCAAAACAAAAGAAATAATCACAAATATTCAAAATAATGATTCCCTAAATTAAAATACATACTAGTTATTATTATTATAAAATATATAGTTCAGAGGGTTATCATCTTTAGAAGAATTTACTTTCTTCCTGGAAAGAGTAAAAACCAAATTATTACTACAGACTGTTTCTTGAAGTAATTCACTGTAAAAAACTGAAAACTACAACAGAAAAGTAAAATAATTTATTCAACAAATTTAAACAGATTTAATTAATGATTACCATAATGTAGCAGGGGTTAATATACCTATTACATTTTAAAGGCATCATGTTGATAAAGGGAAACATAAATAAAACTTTTAGAGAAAAGCTAGTTATCTATTATAAAGTACAAATATTTAAAAAGCCCCTATACATACAGAGTTCAATTCAATCCTAGTTACCAAACACGCAACGCTTTAAATGTCTTCTCATTTGATCTGTATTCATTTTCAAATTAAGTACTGTTAGAGAATTTATTTAAAATATTTCTTACTGTCTAGCCTCCATATATGGAAAAAGTGCAGTTTATAAAATTATGTGTTTATTAATTTAAAAAAGTAGAAAAAAACAAGTAAAAATAGTATCATAAATTAAAATGACCTTTTAATGTTAGTTGAAATCAACTTTTATTTATGTTAAAGCACTTGGTAAAACCAAATAAACTGAAATGTAAAATAAAGGGAGGGAGGAAGAAAGTGGAAAAAGGGAGGTAAGGATGCCAGGGAGGGGAAAGCAGGGGAGGGGAAAGCAGGGAAGGGGAAGGAAGGACAGAAAAGGAAATTTTCATATAGCCCCTACTAAGACTATAAAATTCAATTTTAATTCATTACTTACAGAGTCATCTATCAAACTTTCACACTGCTTATCAGTAAGGTCACAGTATATTGCACATATGAATTTAAAATGCTAGGCATCCTGAATACATAAGCACAAAATACTCTATTTAAATTCACTGAAACCAGCCAATATCTTAGAAATTAATCTTCCTCATTATGAAGTGCAAACAAATAATCACATTTATGAGGTCTCTATCAGGAGTATCTCACTCACCTTAACTCAAGATAACACACCAGGTTGTGTTTACTGATGCAATTAATTTGTACTATTCAAACAGGTCCAGAAATCTGGCCTTGGCATCTGTACTTTTGGCCCTGAATAAATTAAAACTGCTAAAAAGCGGTAATATAAAAAATTCAAATAGAATGTATACCCTTACCATTTTGTCTGATTAGCCAGTACTACACAATATTTATTTGATTGGTTTCTTTAATGACTAGCTATAAATATATGGGCAGTTTACCCAACTATAAAATGGTTGGTAAATATTTTCACCGTAAAGATCACATGAAATAATGTATGTACAGGAGATTTGTAAACTGCAATGCAATTTATAAGTATCAGTTACTATTATCCTTCCCATGGTCAATAGAAACTAGGTATACTACCCTTACGCCAACTTCTTATCTATCATGGGACCTTTGTTCTTGCTATTCCTTCTACCTGGACTGCAATTCCTTTGGTTCATTCTTGTAATTCAGATCTCTACTTAAATAAATGTCACCTCTTTTCAGAGACAGTTCCTGAGAACCTGTATCAATTACAACATATTACCATAAAGGAGAGAAAATCTAATTCAAAGTAGCTTTAAAGATAAGGAAATTTTAATTTCTCAGTAGATAAAAAGTTTATTTAGTCTCTCAAAAATCAATTTTTGGAGAGACTAAATAAACTAAATAAACCCCTCGGGCATGTCAGCCTCTGTCCTTAGGCTAGCACTCTTCATGAACAAGTTAGCTGCCTCAAACCCAGCTACATGTAGTTATTTATGGTACATTACCAAAGAACAACTGGTAATCTCCTTTAGTCTGCCTCATTTTAAGGAAGAGGAAACTACTGACAGAAGTCTCCCCCAGAAGATCTGCATATCTGATTATCCAAGACTGACTCACCTGTGCCTCACAAAATGAATCACTGACAAATGGAATGGGATTACCATTACGGCTTAAGACTAATCAGGATTTATCCATAAGGATAGGCTTCAAAACAAAACTGGGGCCCTGAAAGCAAGAAAGGAGAATGGCTGCAACACCCTACAAGAATACAACACCTTATCTTTTTAAAAAAACACTCACCATCCTCCATTATTCTCTATCACAACACTTACTGGCTTATTTACTTCCAATATTAAAAGGTATGCACTAGTAGAACAGGGACTTAGAGCACCATGCCTAATCAGAGCCAAGACCTTTACTAATATGTGTTGAATGAAAACCTAAATGCAAGAATATTACCCAAGTGTGCATATATTTATTTAATACCTACAGTTAAAATCCTAGGCAAAACAAAATTAAAATCAAGTTTTAAAATCAAGATTTTGATAAAGAATTACATAAAGAATTAGAACTAAGTTTCAAAGGCATTTTCATATGCATATTCATTTATTCATTTTTATATGCAGAAAATGTCAAAGCTAGATGCTCAGAAGGAAATATATCCAAAATAATTTCAAACCAAAGACTTGCATTCAAGCCAATTCATGATAAACTGCAGAGTCCAGAAACAAAATACTGGAAAATAATGAAGCTGAACAAAAGAGAGAAAGAAGAATCATGCAACACAAAGACTTAGGAACTCAGTGACTAAATGAAACACAATAACATTTGTATTATAGGAGCCCCAGAAGAAGAAGAGAGAGAAATTTTATTTCAAGAAATAATAGCAGGAAAAAAATTCCCTAATCTGGGGAAGGAAAACAGACACCTAAGTCCAGGAGGTACAGAGAATGCCCATTAAAATCAACAAAAGCAGGGGCACCTGGGTGGCTCAGTGGGTTAAGCATCCAACTTCGGCTCAGGTCATGATCTCATTGCTCATGGGTTCAAGCCCTACATTGGGCTCTGTGCTGACAGCTCAGAGCCTGGACCCTGCTTCAGATTCTTGTCTCCCTCTATCTCTCTGCCCCTCCTCCACTCATGCTCTGTCTCTCTGTTTCTGTCTCTGTCTCTCAAATATTTTAAAAAATTAACAAAAGCAGGCTTAGACCAAAAACATATTGTTAATTAAATTTGCAAAATACAGTGATAATGAAAAAATCTTGAAAGCAGCAAGACCAAAGAAATCCATAACTTACAAGGAAAAACCCACTAGGCTAGCTGGAGATTTCTCAACAGAAACCTAGCCAGAAGGATGCATGATATACTCAAAGTGCTGAATGGAAAAAATCTGCAGCCAACAATACTCTTTCCAGCAAGTCTATCATTCAGAAAAGGAGAGATAAAGAATTTCCCAGACAAATAAAAACTAAAGGAGTTCATGACAACTAAACCAGCTTTCCAAGAAATATTAAAGGGGACTTTCTGAGTAGGAAAAAGTGACCAAAAGTGTCAAAGAAAAGAAAGGATTGGAGAAAAGCTCCAGCAACAATGACAAAACAAGTAACAAAATGACAATAAAATGACATATTTACCAATAATTACTTTGAATGTCAATGGACTAATCATTCGAATCAAAAGACACAAGGTGGCATAATGGACAAAAATATAAGACCCATCTATATGCTGCCTACAAGAGACTCATTTTAGACCTAAAGACACCTGCAGATTGAAAGTGAGAGGGTGGAGAAACATGTATCACACAAAGGGATGTCAAAAGAGTAGCAATACTTAGATCATACAAACTAAATTTTTTGGTTCTTGTACTATTTTTATCCTGCTTTGTTATCAGGGTAATCCCGGTCTCAAAGAATGATACTGAATGTATTCCCTCCATTCCATTATTTGTAAGATTTTGAGAAAGATGGCCATTAATTGTTTTTTTTTAATGTTTAGTAGAATTCACCAATGAAACCATGTGGTCTTGGGCTTTTAGGTGCTGGGAGACTTTTGATTCCTAATTCAACTTTCATTCTTATTATTGGCCTAAGAAGATTTTCTATTTCTTGGATTCAAGATTCAGGATTCAATTGTGGTAACTTGCGCATTTTTAGGAAATATGTGGGGTTTATTTGTAAGTTGTCTGATTTGTTAGTATATCATTATTTATAGTAACCTATTATCACAATATGTATTTCTGTAGTTATCTGTTTTTATTTTTTTTAATGTTTATTTATTTTTGAGACAGAGAGGGACAGAGCATGAATATCTGTTTTATTTTTTAATCTTCCATTTCTCATTTTGGCTTTTTAGTCTCCTTTATATTCTTAGTTAATATAGTTAAAGCATTGCCAATTTTATTTTTGCAATAAATGGTCATTACTTTCAATGCTATGTTATTTTTTATTCTGGTCTATATTTTATTTATTTCTGATTTTTCTTTGTTACTTCCTTCCCCTACCAAATTTTAGCTAAGTTTCTTATTTTTCTTAGTTCCTTGTGATATAATGTTGTTTATTTGAACTTTTTTCTTTTTTTTATTTTTTAAAAAATGTTTATTTATTTTGAGAGAGAGAGAGAGAGAGAAAGAAAGTGCACGCACGCAGGAGAGGGGGAGAAATAGAGGAAGAGAGGGAGACAGCGAGAATCTCAAGGTAGGCTCCATGCTGTCAGTACAGAGTTCAATGAGGGGCTTGAACTCATGAACTGCGTGAGATCATGACCTGAGCTGAAATCAAGAGTCAGTTGTTCAACCGACTGAGGCAACCCAGGTGCCCCTGAATTTTTTCCTTAATACAAGTATTTACAGCATAAATTTGACTCTAACATCTGCTTTTGCTGCATCCCATTGGTTTTGGAATATTGTGTTTACTTTTTCTTTTGTTTCAATACATATTTTGATTTGTTGTTTGATTTCTTACTTGGCCCATGGTTTGTGCAGTAATATATTGGTTAATAGTTACAAATTAAATATTTAATATTTACACATTGTAGATTTTTCAGTTTTCTTTTACTGTTGATCTTGTTGGAAAATATACTTGGTATGGTTTAAGTCTTCTTAAATTTGTATTTCTTATGTCTCTTTTTATGTGATTTAACCAGGGGATATCTTCAGTATGTACTTGAAGAAAATATGTATTCCACTTTTCTTGGATGGAATGTTTTATATATATCTTTTAGAACCATGTACTCTGAAATACGCTTCAAGTAAAAAAATTTCTTTTTGAAAAAAAAAGTAATAACTTTAACTGAGGGTACTCATTCAAAATAACACATATCAGAGGGGAGGTGAGTAGGAGGATGGGTAAAATAGGTGAAGGGGATTAAGAGTACACTTATCATGATGAGCACTGAGTAATGATGTGCAGAATCATTGAATCGCTATATTGTACACCTGAAACTAATATAACATTGTGTTTTAACCATACTGGAATTAAAATTGAAAACGTAATTTAAAAAAGCCATTGCACTTAATAGCTAATAAGGGAACACAGATGTATTGAAAAATTCCAAGTCATATCATATACAAATAATGAATAAAGATTCACAATCTTTCTAGACAATTCTTTCTAAAGAACAGAGATTAAAAAATTCAGATTCAAACAGATTCAAAACTATTTCTAAAGAATAGGGTAGATTCAAAAGGGTAATAAATATTTTATGCTACAGAAAATTTTAGTGGGATATATTTCTTTAAAAAAAAAAAGCACAATTTAATCTTCATGTAAGAGGCATGAAAGCCCTTCAAGGGCTAATCTTTACTACTGTATGTCTGATGAATATTATAACAATATTATTGGCTAATCGTTCACTAATATGTGAGCCAGATGGGCGACAGAGAGACAATCTATATATTCTAAGAAGGAGAAAGAGAGGTTTAAATAAATTATGAGACAACCATTGGTGAGATATTATGGCTCAGTTTAAAATGTTAAATATGAAGACAAATACAAACAATACAATATTAGGTGTAACTGCAGATGCAGAAGGATTTAATGTTGATAGGGAGATAGCACAATGCCTTGGAAACTGTAAGCTCTAAGGTCAGACAACACTGGGTCTAAATCCTGGCAACACCAATATAGAATTGGGCCAGCCAAGAATTAGAGAGAGCATTTCACCTTCTCTAAGTGTGAATTTTTTATCCTTAAAATGACTGTAATAATTCCTCTTATATGGGCCTATTATTCTAAGTATAAGGATGATAATAGCTACATTTATATGGTGTTTCCTGAATGCGAGGTATTTTTCTCAATACTTCGTAATTATAATACTATTTAATATTCTCAACAACTGCTTGATGTAAGTGCCCATTTTACAGTGGCGGAAATTAAGGCACACTGAGATTACATAACTTTTCCAAGGTTGTAAAGCCAGTAAGTGGCAGAACTAAAGCCAGTGATAGCTATTTTTTTGTTAATGTTATTAAGAATAGCCTGCTGACTTTAAGAATTACAAGAGAAGCTAGGAAAATCTCCTTCTACACATACTTTTTAACTCAAGTACAAGAAATTATATAACTAGGATATGTTAATAAGTATAATTCAATCCAGAGAGTGAAAAGCCTCAAACTTTTCCTCCAAAATAGCATACTATCTGGAAAACAAGATAAAAATATTAATGCTTAATTTTTTTTTTACATTTAATAAAGTGACTTTTGGTTCTATTCCAAGATGGTAAAGATGTCTGTGCCTCCCACTAAGAATAGCTAAAAGCGCTGGACACTCTGTATAAAACAAATATAAGAAGACTGTGAAAGATAAAAAGAAAAAGCAGAGCTGCTAGTAATCTAGGAACTAAAGGAATAACATAACAGTGAGTTCTTGGAGTTTTCTTTTTGCCTCATATATCTCAGAAAGAAAAAGAACAACAGAAAAAGCAAAAACATGAGTAAACACACCATAGAATTTTCCTTCTTTTCTTGAGTTTTCTACATTATATTTTGATAATGTATTTCATGGTTTTAAATATATGCAGAGGGAATATTTAAGACTATTATATTATAAATTACAAACAGTAATAGGACTACAGAGAGGTAAAGTTTCTACATTTCCCTCAAACTGGTAAAACATCAATGTCACTAGAGGGTGATAAATTATGTACCTTTAAGGTTATACTTAAAGCAACTACTAAAACATCTATACAAAGAGATATACTTAGTAACATTTAGCAATATAATCATTAGAGGTTTCATAGAGAGTAAGTTTTACAGTCAACTGGAAGAGTGTTTACCCACTTCATCTACTTTTTAGCTGTGACTGTGACCAAATTATTTAATCTCTTTGTAAATTAGTTAAGAACATTCATTTTAAACCAATTAGGGTAGAACATATTAGCTATAATTATTATAGCTATTATTATAATATTTTGATTGAGTCAGACTATTAACTCTGGTTTATTTATTTTGCTAGTTTATTTTTCTTCATGTTTGTTTATTTTTGAGAAAGAGAGAGTGTGAGCAGAAGAGGGGCAGAGAGAGAGGGAGACACAGACTCAGAAGGAGGCTCCAGGCTCTTGAGCTGTCAGCACAGAGCCCAACGTGGGGTTTGAACTCACAAACTATGAGGTCATGACCTGAGCCAAAGTCAGACACTTAACTTACTGAGCCACCCAGGTGCCCCTTAACTTGCTAGTTTAAATGAATATTTATAGTAGTCTTGAACTGAGATATTTGTATAAAGTGCTAGTCATGGTGCCTAGCATGTAGAATGGGTTTAATAAATAAAAGCTCTGATTATTTATTAGTAAACAAAAAGCAATGGGTTGGCCTTTCTTTATTTTCATAGATTCTCAACCACAAGACGTATAACTTCCTTTACATTAGTCTTGGAAATTATTTTTTTGGATTTGACACCAAAAATAAAGGCAACAAAAGCAAAAATAAACAAATGGGACTACATCAAACTAAAAAGTTTCTATGCAGCAAAGGAAACCATCAACAAAATGAAAAGACAACCTAAGGAATGGGATATAATGTTTGCTAGACATATACCTGATAAGGGATTAATATCCAAAATATATAAGGATCTGAACATATTTTCCCAAAAATGACATATAAATGGCCAACAGGCACTAGAAAAGTTGCTCCCTTTTGGTAGAAATGCCACCTGGTGCAGCCACTCTGGAAAACAGTACAGAGGTTCCTCAAAAAGCTAAAAATAACACAACACTACAATTCAGCAATTGTACTATTAGGTATTTACCCAAAGGACACAAAAATATAGATTTGAAGGGGTACATGCACCCCAATGTTTATAGTAATAGCCAAACTACGGAAAGAGCCCAAATGTGCATTGACTGATGAATGGATAAAGAAGATATGGTATATATAATATAATGGAATATTACATGGCCATCCAAAAGAATGAAATCTTGCCATTTGCAACATGGATTGAGCTAGAATATAATATGCTACATGAAATAAGTCAATCAGAGAGACAAATACCACATGATTTCATTCATATGTGGAATTCAAGAAACAAAACAGATGAATATATATATGGGAAGGGGGAAAAAGAGAAAAGAGGGAAACAAACCACAAGAGACTCAACAATAGAGAACAAATGGAGGGTTGATGGAGGGAGGGAGGTGGGAGATGGGCTAGATGGGTGATGACTACTAAGGAGGACACTTGTTGTGATGAGCACTGAGTGTTGTATGTAAGTGATGAGTCACTGAATTCTACTCCTGAAACCCATATTGCACTGTATGTTAACTGAATTTTAAATTAAAAAAAAAAAAAAGGTGTTCTACATCACAAATCATCAGCAAAATGCAAATAAAAACCACAATGCGGTATCACCTCACACCTGTTAGAATGGCTATTATCAAAAAGACAGAGATAACAAGTGCTGATGAAGATGTAGAGAAAAGGGAACCAAGTGCATTGTTGATAGGAATATAAGTCAGTGCAGCCACCATGGAAAACAGTATGGAGGATCCACAAAAAATTAAAAATAGAACTACCATACAATTAGCAACTCTACTTCTGAGTATTTATCCAAAGGAAGCAAAATCAGTATCTCAAAAATATATCTGCATCCCCACTTTCACTGCAATATTATTTACCATAGCCAAAAGAGAGAACCTAAGTGCCATCAACAGACAAATGGAAAAAGAAAATGTGGTATACAGTTGATCCTTGAACAACATGGGTTTGAACTGCACGAGTCCACTTATTTGGAAAATTTTAAATATATACATATATTTAAAATACTAATGTACATTAATTATAGCGTTTCTGACAACATGGATAGACCTGGGAGGCATTATGCTAACTGAAATTAGGCACACAGAGACAGACACAGAGTGTATGATCTCACTTTCATGAGAATCTTAAAAAATTCAAACTCATAGATACAGAGAAGAGAAGGTGGTTACTAGAGACAGGACTTGTGAGGTGAGCACACTAAGTGAAGGTGGTCATAAAATACAAACTTCTAGTTATAAGATAATTAAGTCCAAGGAAAAAAAACTCCTAACATTAACACTGTACTTTTTTAAAAAGACAAAGTATTTTATTGTTCTATATATGTATGATGTTATATAATTTATACTTTCAATTTATGATTTATCCCCCCCCAAAACTATCAATTATGATTCCTACCCTATTACAGATGACAAACTGTAGCTCAAAGGTATTAAATAATTTGCTTAAAGCATTTACAAAGCTAATATATGCTAAGGTCAGACTACAGGTCTTCTGTCTCTAAATTTAATTCCCTTTCCACAACACTATCAGATATGAAAACATATTTAAAGTCACAAAATTAATAACTAGAGGATACAGGATTTGAAACCAAGTAGGTGAGCCCTTGTGCCTAAGACTCTACTATGCTATTGATGCAAATAATTAAAATATAGATAGATGTTCAAGCTCATCAGCATTAAAGATACACTAAAGCATATCAAATTAGAAATATTAGATATAGGAGAGGGAGCCAAGATGGCAGAACAGCATGGAAATTTCTTGTGTGTCTAGCATCCATGAAAAACAGCCAGACCAACACTAAACCATCTTGCACACCTAGAAAACTGATCTGAGGCTTAACACAACAATCTGCACAACCTGAACCACAGAATTCAGCAGATACACAGCACGGAGAGGTGAACTGGGGGAGAGAAGCCGCAGAGGGCAGGGAGCCGCTTTTGTGAGCGGAGAGAGGATGGAAATGGGGGGGGGGGGGGAATATGGGAAAGGCAGCCCTCCCCAAAAGCAGCTGGAAAGAAAGTAAAAAATTGGAAACAGCCACAGGGAATAAACTAAAAAAGGAGAGGGTTTAAATTCCATTAAGACTATAAACAGGGAAAGCACAAAGGCTGCAACTCCGCAGCTCAATACCTGGCAGTGCTCTGGTGGGAAGGGCAAATCCCCAAGAGCAGAGTGGGGTCCAGGAGGTTCTCGGGCCACACGGGGAAAAGCAATTCCACTGCTGGAAGGACATTTGGTAGAGACTGTGAGGCCACCTGGTCCCAGCAGATCCCAGAGAACGAATGGCCACATTTGCTGGGGCTGAAACAAGGTTGTTAAGGGTGAAGCCTAGTGCCAGATGTGTGTTGTGATTTTCCATAATCCCTGAAACGCTGCTGCTACACTATCTCACGAACTTTTTCTGGAGCAGGCTGGCACCTGGCCGCAATCTCTAGGCATCAGCACCAGCACGGCCCTGCGAACTTTCCTGGGGGCGGCCAGCATTCAGCCATTGCACGGTGAGACCTTCTGCAGAGGGGCGGAACAGGTCAAAGACGCAGTCCCCTCAGAAGTAAGGGGGCAGGGAAAACAGCCGCATCTGAGACAAAACTCGGGAGAGAGGTACTACCTGGGGTTTGGTCACAGACAGTGTAAAAGCAGGGAGTGGACAAGAGCTGAAGACAAAGAACAAGTGCACGATTGCTCACTGGGGAGAAGAGAGTTCCGATACTAGAGACTGGGTTGCTGGGTGACGCCATTTTCACTGCTCCCATGCATATGCACCTACAAGTGCCACAACAATCCACCCCAGTAAGCTAGAAGCGCCATCTAGTGGAGAACGGGGCTGTTACACTAAGCCCCGTCCTACTGGGCCAACCTCGCTCTTCAAGAACAGAAGTCTCACCTCCTGCTTACTTTATGGACTATAAAGTGCTTCACAGTCTGACTTCTAAGGGAAAATGAAGTAATTTCAGTGGTATTTTAGTCTGTTAGCAGGTCCATCTATTCAATTTTCTTTTTCTTTTTCTCATTTCTTTTCTTTTTCTTGAATACAGAGAGAAAAAAATTCATTTTTATTTTCATTAAAAATATTTTTAAACTTTTTTTCTACTATATTCTTTACTTATGTGTAAATTTTTTCAAATTTTACTTTACTTCCATCATTTCATTTTAGTCTACTTCAGTGCATTCATTTTTTCAAATTTTCAAACGATTTGTTTTTTTTTCTTCCCCCGCCCTTTTTTCTCTAATCTATCAAGCCACTTTCAACACCCAAACCAAAACACACCTAGGATCTAGCATCATTTATTCGCTTTTGTGTGTGTGAGTGTGTGTTTTTAATTTTATTTTAATTTTTTTTAATTTTAATTTTTTCTACTTCATTAATTCCTTTTCTCCCTTCAAAATGACAAAATGAAGGAATTCACCCCAAAACAAAGAGCAGGAAGAAACGACAGCCTGGGACTTAACCAACACAGACACAAGCAAGATGTATGAACCAGAATTTAGAATCATGATAATAAGAATACTAGTTGGAGTCAAAAATAGATTAGAATCCCTTTCTGCAGAGATAAAAGAAGTAAAAACTAGTCAGGATGAAATAAAAAAATGCTAAAACTGAGCTGCAATCATGGATGGATGCCGCGGAGGCAAGGATGGATGAGGCAGAAGAGAGAATCAGCAATATGCAGGACAAACTTATGGAAAATAATGAAGCAGAAAAAAAGAGGGAGATTAAGGCAAAAGAGCACAATTTAAGAATTAGAAAAATCGGTGACTCATTTAAAAGGAACAACATCTGAATCACAGGGGTCCCAGAAGAGGAAGACAGAAAAATAGGGGCAGAAGGGTTATGTGAGCAAGTAAATCATAGTGGAAAACTTTCCTAACCTGGGGAAAGACACAGACATCAAAATCCAGGAAGCACAGAGGACCCCCATTAGATTCAACAAAAACCAACCACCAACAAGGCATATCATAGTCAAATTCAAAAATACTCAGGCAAGGAAAGAATCATGAAAGCAGCAAGGGAAAAGAAGTCCTTAACCTACAAGGGAAGACAGATCAGGTTTGCAGCAGACCTCTCCACAGAAACTTGGCAGGCCAGAAAGGAGTGGCAGGATATATTCAATGTGCTGAGTCAGAAAAACATGAAGCCAAGAATTCTTTATCCAGCAAGGCTGTCATTCAAAACAGAAGGAGAAATAAAAAGTTTCCCAAACAAAAATTAAAGGAGTTTATGACCACTAAACCAGCCCTGCAAGAATTTTTAAGGGGGACTCTCTAAGGGGAGAAAAGATAGATAGATAGATACATAGATACATAGATACATACATAGATAACTACCAAAAGCAACAAAGATTAGAAAGGACAAGAGAACACCACCAGAAACTCCAACTCTACAAGCAACATAATGGCAATAAATTCATATCTTTCAGACTCACTCTAAACGTCAATGGACTCAATGCTCCAATCAAGACACAGGGTAACAGAATGGATAAGAAAACAAGATCCATCTATATGCGGTTTACAAGAGACCCACTATAGACCTAAAGACACCTTCAGATTGAAAGTAAGGGGATGGAGAACCACCTATCATGCTAATGGTCAACAAAAGAAAGCCAGAGTAGCCATACTTTATATCAGACAACGTAGACTTTAAAATAAAGACTGTATCAAGAGATGCAGAAGGGCATTATATCATAATCAAGGGGTCTATCCACCAAGAAGACCTGACAATTGTAAACATTTATGTGCCAAATTTGGCAGCACACAAATATATAAATCAATTAATCGCAAAGAAACTCATTTATAGTAATACCATAATAGTAGGAGACTTCAATACCCCACTCACAACAACGGACAGATCATCTAATAAAAAAATCAACAATGAAACAATGGCTTTGAATGGCACACTGGACCAGATGGACTTAACAGATATATTCAGAACATTTCATCCTAAAGCAGTAGAATATACATTCTTCTCCAGTGCACATGGAACGTTTTCCAGAACAGACCACATACTGGGACACAAATAAGCCCTCAGCAAGTACAAAAAGATGGAGATCATATCGTGCATATTTTCAGACCACAACGTTATGAAACTCAAAATCAACCACAAGAAAAAATTTGGAAAGGTAACAAATACTTGGAGACTAAAGAACATCCTACTAAAGAACGAATGGGCTAACCAAGAAGTTAAAGAGGAAATTAAAAAGTTCATGGAAGCCAATGAAAATGATAACACCACAACCCAAAACCTCTGGGACACACAGCAAAGAGGAAAGCATATAGCAATCCAGGCCTTCCTAAAGAAGGAAGAAAGATCTCAGATACACAACCTAACCTTACGCCTGAAAGAGCTGGGAAAAAAACAGCAAATAAATCCCAAAACCAGCAGAAGACAGGAAATAATAAAGATCAGAGAAGAAATTAATGCTATCGAAACCAAAAAAAAACCAGAACAGATCAATGAAACCAGAAGCTGGTTCTTTGAAAGAATTAACAAAACTGATAAACCACTAGCCAGTTTGATCAAAAAGAAAAAGGAAAGGACCCAAATAAATAAAATCAAGAATGAAAGAGGAGAGATCACAACCAACACAGCAGAAATAAAAAAAATAATAAGAGAATATTATGAGCAATTACATGCCAATAAAATAGGCAATCTGGAAGAAATGGACAAATTCCTTGAAACATACACACTACCAAAACTGAAACAAAAAGAAATAGAAAATTTGAACAGACCAATACCCAGTAAGGAAATCGAATTAGTAATCAAAAATCCAAAAAAAAACAAACAAAAAAAAAAAAAAAACAAGAGTCCAGAGCCAGGGAAATTCTACCAAACATCTAAGGAAGAGTTATCACCTAATCTCTTGAAGGTGTTCCAAAAAATAGAAATGGAAGGAAAACCGAAACTCATTCTATGAAGCCAGCATTACCTTGATTCCAAAACAAGACAGAGACCCCACTAAAAAGGAGAACTATAGACCAATTTCCCTGATGAAAATGGATGCAAAAATCCTCAACAAGATATTAGGCAACCAGAACCAACAATACATTACAAAAATTATTCACCACGACCAAGTAGGATTTATACCTGGATGCAGGGCTGGTTCAATATCTGCAAAACAACTAACATCACATCAATAAAAGAAAGGACAAGAACCATATGATCCTTTCAATAGATGCAGAGAAAGCATGTGACAAAATACAACATCCTTTCTTGATAAAAACCCTCAAGAAAGTAGGGATAGAAGGATCATACCTCAAGATCATAAAAGCCATATATGAATGACCCAATGCTAATATCTTCAATGGGGAAAAACTGAGAGTTTTTTCCCTAAGGTCAGGAACAAGACAGGGAGGTCCAGTCTCTCCACCGTTATTCAACACAGTATGGGAAGTCTTAGCTTCTGCAACCAGACAACACAGAGAAATAAAAGACATCCAAATCATCCAGGAGATCAAACTTTCACTCTTTGCAAATGACATGATACTCTATATGGAAAACTCAAAAGATTCCACCAAAAAACTGCTAGAACTGATTCATGAATTCAGCAAAGTTGCAGGATATAAAATCAACACAAAGAAATCGGCTGCATTCCTATACACCAATAATGAAGTAACAGAAAGAGAAATCAAGGAATCAATCCCATTTACAATTGCATCAAAAACCATAAAATACCTAGGAATAAATCTAACCAAAAAGGTGAAAATCTATACACTGAAAACTGTAGAAAGCTTATGAAAAAATTGAAGAAGACACAAAAAAATGGAAAAAGATTCCATGCTCCTGGATAGGAAGAACAAATATTGTTAAAATGTTGATATTACCCAAAGCTATCTACATATTCAATGCAATCCCTATCAAAATAACACCAGCATTCTTCACAGAGCTACAACAAATAATCCTAAAATTTTTATGGAACCAGAAAAGACCCCGAATAGCCAAAGCAATCTTGAAAAAGAAAACCAAAGCAGGAGGCATCACGATCCCAGACTTCAAGCTATACTACAAAGCTGTAATCATCAAGACAGTATGATACTGGCACAAGAACAGACACTCAGATCAATGGAACAGAATAGAGAACCCAGAAATGGACCCACAAACATATGGCCAATTAATCTTTGACAAAGCAGGAAAGAATATCCAATGGAATAAAGGCAGCCTCTTCAGCACGTGGGGCTGGGAAAACTGGACAGCGACATGCAGAAAAATGAACCTGGATCACTTTTCTTACACTATACACAAAAATAAACTCAAAATGGATGAGAGACCTAAATGTAAGACAGGAAACCATCAAAATCCTCGAGGAGAAAGCAAGCAAAAACCTCTTTGATCTTGGCCGCAGCAACTTCTTACTCAGCGTGTCTCCAGAGGCAAAGGGAACCAAAGCAAAAATGAACTACTGGGACCTCATCAAAAAAAAATAAAATATCTTCTAATATTTTCATCAAATAAAAAGCTTCTGCACAGCGAAGGAAACAATCAGCAAAACTAAAAGGCAACCAACAGAATGGGAGAAGATATTTGCAAAAGGCCTATCAGATAAATGGTTAGTATCCAAAATCTACAAAGAACTTATCAAGCTCAACACCTAAAAAACAAAGAATCCAGTGAAGAAATGGGCAAAAGACAAGAATAGACACTTCTCCAAACAAAACATCCAGATGGCCAACCGACACATGAAAAAATGCGCAACATCACTCATCATCAGGGAAATACAAATCAAAACCACAATGAGATGCCACATTACACCTGTCAGAATTGCTAACATTAACAACTCAGGCAACAACAGATGTTGGCAAGGATGCGGAGAAAGAGGATCTCTTTTGCATTGTTGGTGGGAAGACAAGCTGGTGCAGCCACTCTGGAAAACAGTATGGAGGTTCCTCAAAAAACTAAAAATAGAACTATCCTACGACCCAGCAATTGTACTACTAGGTATTTATCCAAGGGATACAGGTGTGCTGTTTTGAAGGGACACATGCACCCCAATATTTATAGCAGTGCTATCAACAATAGCCAAAGTACGGAAAGAGCCCAAATGTCCATTGATGGATGAATGGATAAAGAAGATGTGGTGTATACATATACAATGGAGTATTACTTGGCAATCAAAAAGAATGAAATCTTACCATTTACAACTACATGGATGGAACTGGAGGGTATCATGCTAAGTAAAATTAGTCAGTCAGTGAAAGACAAAAATCATATGAATTCACTCACATGAGGACTTTAAGAGACAAAACAGGTGAACATAAGGGAAGGGATACAAAAATAATATAAACAGGGAGGGGGACAAAACAGAAGAGATTCATAAACATGGAGGACAAACAGAGGGCTACTGGAGGGAGTGTGGGAGGGGGGATGGGCTAAATGGGTAAGGAGCACTAAGGAATCTACTGAAATCACTGTTGCACTATATGCTAACTAATTTGGATGTAAATTTTTAAAAAATAAAATTAAAAAAAAAGTGAAACGACAAACAAACAAACAAAAAAATAGCAGGGACAGCAATGTCCTGTGCCAAGTAGACACCAAATTAAAGTATTTAATAGTAGTTACTATTTATGTAACATATTCCCAGTTTTCCCTTGTCAAATCTTTCCAGTGCCAGCAAATGTCAAGATGCCCAAAATGTCCAACATAGAACCTTACCCTAAACATTCAGGGTGCTTTAGAGAAAAGAACGCAATTGCTATAGCTGTCACCACTCCTAGTTGAGGACACATTATTTCCTTTCTTCTTAAATTCTTCCATTTTTCCAAAGAAGGATTTAAAAGGGAAGGAAAATTGTATTTGTAAAGTATTAACATCCTTATTGAAATATAATTCACACATCATAATTTACTCATTTAAAGTGCACAATTCAGTTGTGTATATTATTAATTGTTTAATTATGGGAAAATTGGCCAAAAAAAGAAATATTAAATATGTGTTAGTGAACATGTACTAAAGACTAAAAAACTAATGATTATATAATGGAATATTATATTGCCATCACCAAAGGGAACTTATTATTGAAGATGATGTTCTATCCCATAGAATGGAGATTTGAGGGTATGTAGTTATTTTCCACACCACTCGAGTTCTATGTACCTCCTAGGAAAATCTAAAAATAAATATAAAAAAAGAAATAAGGTGACAAAAAGTGACATGAGTAAAGTATGTACTGTAATTAATATTCATTAACCTTTAAATAAAAATTAAACAGGGGCCCCTGGGTGGCTCAGTCGGTTAAGCACCAACCTGAGATCAGGTCATGATCTCACTGTTCATGGGTTTGAGCACCACTTCAGGCTCTGTACTGACAGCTCACAGCCTGGAACCTGCTTTGGATTCTGTGTCTCCCTCTCTCTCTGCTCCTTCCCCACTCATGCTCTGTCTCTCTCTCTCTCACAAATAAACATTAAAGAGCAAATTAAAAAAATTTTTAAATAAAAATTAATCAGAGATAAATGGAAAGGAATGAATAGATCCACAAGGTAAAAACAAAGGTAAAGAATATATAGCACGTCTAATAAATTACAATGAAACATATCACCTTCTGCAGTCTTTCTAGACCTGTTATTCCATACTATCCAAATAAAACTAAAACAAAGATTGGGCAACATGACTAAAGAAATTGTAAAATTCTCAACTAAGGCATCTAAACATTTTTCCATCCGAAGCTACTGAATTAAATGTGTCAAATCAATTATTGTGGTGTCACAGAAACCATTAAAATGTGAGAGCCCAAGTATGAGTGCATATATAATTTCTTTGGAATCTTCTTTATGTAAAGAAGTGAACGAATATGGGGTACCTGGGTAGATAGTTAGTTGAGTGTCCAATCCCAGGGTCATGGGATCAAACCTCGTGTCAGGCTCCGCGCTGAGCAAGGGGCCTGCTTAGGATTCTCTCTCTTTCCCTCTGCCCCTTCCCCCTGCTTGTGCTCTCTGTCTCTCTCTAAAAAAATAATTAATTAACTAATTAATTAATTAAAAAATATATCAGTGATTTGCTGTGTAGGCTCCAAAATCTTTTATCAACCTCTTCCACAGAAAATGGCTAATTCAATGTTCTCTAACATTTTTTTCACATTTGTCAATCCAAAATTTTGAGAGAAGACACTTGAAGCGTCATTAACAAAAAGGAACTTACCAGTAAAAAAAAAACTACAAAGTTATATATACATCATTTAAAAATAGCACAAGCCAACAACAGTAACCTATAAAAAGATGTTAATATTCTAAAGACAAGAATGACTTATGGCCCACCCATCAATTTTCACCAGTTCTTCTAACTACCCCCATATCCAACAAAACGTGATTTGATAACTAATTGTTCACATGTCACTGAACTATTAAATATTTTCTTTTTTCCCATAAAGTAAGTTTCATATTTCCTATTAATCTAATAAAATTTCACCAGTATGATCAACATAGATCCACAATCCCTTAGTCAGTTAGTGTTAGTCTCCAATTCTCTTTGTATTTTCAATCCCCTCTACACACACACCCCTAACACAAACCATTAAACCTCAAAAGTACTTTCTTATTTATACTGTTTCCCCTCAGTATAAGGATATGGTTTTGCACATTACAGAATACCCCAACACAACAGCAGCTTGGCTAAACAAGATTGAGGTTTACTTTTTCTTTTGTAAATATTGTCTAAAGATTAGCCATGTAGAGATGGTGTTTGCACAGTATCCTCAGGGACCCAAGTTTCTAACTTTCTCTTCTACCATTCTCCATCCCCAGCTTCCATCATCGAGATCACCTCACAGTCCAAAATGTTTGCTAAAGCTCCATTTATCATGCCTACAATAAAGGTCAAAAAGGAGAAACTGAATGACAAAATGGGATCACCTCCAGCTGAGTTACTGACCTTTACAAGCACACACACACACACATAATACTTCTGCTTTTATCTCTTTTGCCAGTAAGTACTTAGTCACTCAGCTAGGCAATAGCCCTTCCTTCAAAGCTTCAATATGCCTACCTTTAAGGAAAAAACAAAAACAAAAACAAAAAAAAATTCTATTAGTATAGAAGAGAAAAACAGGGGGCACCTGGGTGGCTCAGTCGGTTAAGTGTCCGACTTCGGCTCAGGTCATGATCTCACGGTCCGGTCCGTGAGTTCAAGCCCTGCGTCGGGCTCTGTGCTGACAGCTCGGAGCCTGGAGCCTGCTTCTGATTCTGTGTCTCCCTCTCTCTCTGACCCTCCCCCATTCATGCTCTATCTCTCTCTGTCTCAAAAATAAATAAACATTAAAAAAAAATTAAAAAAAAAAAAGGAGAAAAACAGATTTTAAGTTTGAGTAGAATACTAGCAGCCTGCATCATACATCCCTATTCATTTTTCACATCTTCTGAGTAACCCTTGATATTGGGAGAAGTTTTGTATCGTATCTTTAATCAATACAGCTAATGTAAAAGCTTTCCCCACTAAATGCTTTTACTTCCTTGGCCATCTATGGCATGTGGCCAATCCCAAACTATACTGATACTACGATAGATATAGTTAAGATTACAATTCTGAAGTCTTATTGGATAGGATTTTTCATCTACCACATCTTGTGCATCATCTGGAATATAAAAGTTGATCTGTTTTGTACAAGTGACCTAATAGAATGCTGGAACTCACTCTGTGTCTTAACCAATTAGCAAATCAATGGAGCTCCAGTGTGGTATCTTTTCTTATAAATCTTGGATCTTATTCCACAGACACAATTACTGCATGATCAAAATTACCATCAATCCATTATAGTACCTCATATACTGAACATGTAGTAGGTCCCCATGCAAAGTGATCTATTTATTCAGTCAGGCCTCATAATAACCCTATTATGTTATTTTTGTTCATTTATAGAAAATAACAATAGCAAGCACTTATTGAGTATTTAGTATGTGCCAGGCTTACTCACAGCATTTTACAGATAAGTACTATTATTATCTGTAGATGAGGAAGAGAAGGCAATAAAGTTAGTAACTTGCCCAAAGTCACATAGCTTATAAGTAGCACAGCTAGAATGCATGTCCTCACAAACACTCCAGAGCCCACTCAATTAACTACTATACTATAATAATATCAAATAAACCAGCAGAGGTTAAGTAACTTGCCTAAGGTCACAAAACCAGGAGTCAAGATTCACAGATCTGTCTTTTTGATTCCAAACGAATCAAAGCAATATGGTTGGATTGACCAAGGGATCATTACTCTTTAGGGGCAAAGTTACAAGAGAACAACACTATCAAAATAACAAACATAATCCATAAATTTCAACGATAACCAGTTTAGGAGGATGAAGTGCAGTGCATCCGTGCTGCCTAGGCAACACTACAGGTGACGCATCTCTTTTAGTAACAGACCAAAATAAAAGCAGCTTTGGCAAATGTTTCTAGTAACTACATTAGTTTGAATAATCATTCGTATCTAAAAGATCTTGAATAATTAGATGTCTGTATTTTACATCTGCTGTCAAAAAACGAAAGAGTAAACAGCCTTCTACACCACATTCAAAGGATGTATCTAAAAGCAGTAATTTTTAAAGACATCAGAAAAAGTTTTTAAGAAATAATGAAAAGTAACAGAATCAGACACTTTGTTGCCATCTGTCAGAACTCAGGAATTTATAGTTCTCTCACCTATAATTACAACCTTGACCCTCATCTTCTGAGACATATGTATATTATGGCTATACATTTCTTAAGTACTTTTTTCTTAATATTTATGATGTACAATTCTAATGCCAATCAAAAATGCCTGTGTCAAGCCTGAGCATACAACATATAAATCACAATGCTACTACTGGCTCATTTTCAAATACTCCCCTAAGAATTGCAAGTCTGTCTTCCAAAAACAGCATAGACACATAATGACTATCAGATGGAATACCTTGCATGTAGTACAGTAAATGAAATACTGTAAGTATTAATGATAAAGAATTAAGCTCATGTCACCAACTGAATCAACATAAGCATGTCAGTCATTCACTCTTTCCTAAGAACCTCAAATCCTATAAAAATTTTTTTCAGCTCAATATACTGTTCTTCATCAAGCACATCCTTTTTTTCATTATTCCAGACTTAATGAGACATTCTCAATTAACTTCATATCAGTTCATGTTTATACTCTATTTCCAATTACCAATGTTTTACAACTCATTGAAGGAATTTTAAAGAAATAATGAGCAGTACTGAACTTATACTATTTCAGTGTATCCTTAATAGATGAAACAAGACATTTTAAAAATATTTTTAGTGTTTATTTATTTATTTTTGAGAGAGACAGAAAGCAGGGGAGGGGAAGAGAGAGAGAATGGAAGGAAGAGAATCCCAAGCAGGCTCCACGCCCAGTGCAAAGCCAGATGTGGGGCTCGATCCCACCACCACAAGCTCACGACCTGAGCCAATATCAAGTGTAAGAACTTAAACCAACTGGGCCACCCAGGTGCCCCAAAAATATTTTTATTAGTAAAAAGTTACTATTTATTTTAAGGGGTCTTTTGTATACTGATTCTGATAGAAAGGGAGGAAGGAAGCTTCAAAGGAAGGAAGGAAGGAAGGAAAGAAGGAAGGAAGGAAGGAAGGAAGGAAGGAAGGAAGGAAGGAAGGAAGGAAGGAAGGAAGGAAGGAAGGAAGGAAGAAAAGTATCATAAAACAGCAAGTGATCTTCAGTGAGGCATAAAAGTACCAAAAGTAATAAGCTATTATAAATCATTAGAATTACACCAACTTTAATTTAATGCATCAGTTGACTGGTAACTAATATTAGATGAAAAGCAGCCAAGGCAGCTTTTATTTACAGCTATGTGTGGAAGAATAACAGAAATGTTGTTGCTAAGATCAATTTAATTTAAGCAACATTTAAAAATGAATTTTTACACATAATGGTATTTGAACACAATTTGAAATGAGCAGGATGTATCATTTGCTAAGAATATCATTCTTCATTTTAAAAGTGTTAAGAAATCTCTACTTTCACCACAAAGCAGTAATAGGACCCAGAATTAACCTTCCAAATGTAAACAACTAGAAAACTGGAAAAACTATGTATCTGACTTTGGAAAACAGGCAGCACCAAAAGGATTCCTAAAAAAAAAAGGGGGGGGGGGGAAGGTGAGACCTATAATTACCTGGATTCTTTCTGAAAGCACTTTTGAAATTACAGTATGTTGAAGGGGAAAACCCAAGAGAAAGAGAGAGAGAGAGAGAGAGAGAGAGAGAGAGAGAGAGATATTCCCCTTAAATTACCTGAATAACAATCTATATGTGCATAGGCTGAAAACCCATAAGGTTGAGCAAAAACATGTTCTAGGAAAGAAAAATTACCAGGTTTTATTGATGATATGAGAGCTCACAGAGGGCCAAGAATCATTCAAGTTCTTAAAAGCAAGATAGAGTCCACTGAATCCTTGGTGCATTCAGTAAAGACACAAAGAGAGATCCACCTTAGTAATGAGGCTAAGAAAGTACAAGAGTAAAGGTTACCTCTAGAGCTGCCCTAGAAAACCTTAAACACATTAATATACATGGAAAGACAAGGGGGAAGGAAATAAATTTGCTGCCACTGAGTCCATCTCAAAAAAGCTCAGTCTGAAAACTCTCCCTCACCTGCAGAGTGCTACATCACACCACATGCTAGGTCATTCCATGTGCCATTTGGAAGAACAGCTGCCACTGCCATCACAGGAAAGGAGACCATGATGCCATGAGGCATTGCCATGACCAAGAATAAAGGTAGGGGTAAAAACAGGTACAGGGGTAAGAGTGAAAATGACCCTGAAAAAAGCTGGTGTGTAAACAGGATGAATAAGTATAATTCAGTAATCAAAATGTTGGGAAATGTATGATTAGAAGCAATGTGTCTTGGTGGTGTGAAGAGGTTATGTCTTATGAACTTGTCTTATGTCTTATGAGGAAAATAATTTGAATAAATACCTCAGACATTATACTGGTCTGCCAGATGATGAGGATAACAAAGCTGATGTAATTTTAAAATACAATGCAGATGAAGGTATAAAGCTGAAGGCATGTGGCAAGCTTCCAAAATATGCTGAAATCAATGAAACAGATACATTTGACACTGGAGATGATGATGAAATCCAATTTGATGATACTAAAAATGATGATAAAGACCATGATGATATCTAAATTGAACTCAAATGTTTTATATTCCAAGTTTTCTAAGGATTAAATCCCCAAGGAGATCTGACTTCCTTCTTTTAAAAGTTAATCAGACTTTTATGTAGCTTAGTCATTTTATCATGGCATCCCTTTCCTAAATGAATACATGAACTCCTGATGCTCAATTCTTGGGAGCAATTCTTATGTCCTCCTGATTATTCTCTCATTAGTTAGATAAAAACTTTGATACTGTTAACAAGTAACTTTAAGAAGTAAACTTTCAAAGAATCCAATGTCTGATTCTAAAGTCCTATGTTCTTAATCATAACTCCCTTTAAAAAGGGGGGTGGGGGGAATGTCTACATGATAGTATATTAGAAGATTAATGGGAAATCCCATCATGCAAAAGAAAATGTTCCAGTGTAAAGAACACTGGAATAGGAATAACAATATCTGTCTTACAGATAAGAAAATCAAGGCATTTACAGGTGGATTAATGAATTAATTTAAAGGTGTTAATGGTGTTACACAGCCAGCAAGTATCAAAAAGGCAATTCAACCCAGCTACCTGATTCCAGATTCTACTGCAAGGTTTTCCACAGCCAAGTATCTTCCCATGTCTAGACCAGACATCTGAAACAAAAGGATCCCTATTAAGAGTAAGAATAAGAGATAAAATCTTTGCCATCACAAGAACACTACTAATTAACAGTGACTTTGGAAGAATCATTCTACCTACCTAAAGAACTCACTTGTTTCCTATGATCTACAAAGACTTCCGCAGCTTGAAATATTTATAGTATGAACTTTAAAAGGCAGGGGTGGGGTGGGATGGGGGAATTCCTTCAAAATTCTCCCTCTTCTTTCATGAATTTATCCATATTTATCCAGTGCCCCACTCCTGCCATGTGTTTGGCACTACACTGAGTGCCAAGTATACAATGATGACAAAAGAGAGATAATCCCCTTTTTAGTGGATCACAGAATCTACTGGGAAAGGAAAAATGAAACAAATAATTACACAACTAATTTCTTATGTTCTAAAATATGCAGAGCCTACACCCAACACAGGGATTTTGAACCTGTTGTCTGAAACACACTTACCCAAATATACACCATAGTTCTTTCCTCATCAAATTCGGGTCACAACTCAAGTATTACCTTCTCAATAAAACTTTCCCTGACCATTCTACATAAAAATGGTACACTCCCCACTCCAACATTCCCTATCACCTTTCCTGATGTACTTACTTTTGTCTAGAATACTTATCATCATTAAACATTTGTTTGTTTAGTATCTGTATCCCCACTGGAATATAAGATCCATAAGATCAATAATTTGTCTCTTTTGTTGACTGGTATCACTCAAAGCCTAGAACAGTGCCTATCAGACACTAAATACTGTTGACTAATGAGTAAATGAGTGCAATGAAGGAAAGCCTAAGCATAGTGGCAATGTATAAAAGGAGAAACCATTAATTTCATTAGACTAACATGTACAAAATTATTATTGTATTTATGTATGTAAATAATACTATTTATATACACGTCATCATGAAATAATTAAAATACCAATTATAAATGTTATCTATCATTCATGCATGTGGTATTAATTTTGTTTCAGTGTTTCTGTTAATTCCTTTCTTATATTTTAAACATTTAAAGTATAACAATGATTTACTGCTAGATTCGTATTTTTATTCTAGAAAGGAGTCAACATCTAACAAAATGACTTATTCTCCATTCTATAAACCATCTCACCTTAAAAAATGAAGACTGGATGAGATGTACTATTCTACCCGGATTTGATATTATCATACTCATTGAACTGGAACAGGCATCTTATTTTTCAGAAATGAAAAAGTAAAAAAAAAAAAAGAGAGAGAGAGAAAGGAACTTAAAATCATCTTCTAAGGTTTACACAGTTTGATCTCTTTGCTTCATACGCTGTGTTGAGATTTTATACAATTATGGGACTTATAGCTAAACATCTAGAAAAGAAATTGTCTCAAATTTGGTGTATCACAGTCCAAAGAACTATGTGCCCTGACAAAACTCTTGTTTTGAAAAAGAATAATACTTCTTTTATACCTAAGCAATGTTAACCTATCATTTAAACAAGAATGTAATAATCATTTAAAAATCATTTTAAAAAGATAAATAGACCCTAAAACAGTTTTCAAATTCAATCACTTATCATTTAAAGCTTCAATAATTAGAGTCGACATGATCTTCCAGAGGATAAAAAACAGTGAAGTTGCTATAGTATTTCGAATAAAATTTGTTTGTTATGAATAATCTACGTGTGCAATGGAATTTTTAATGAGTTCTCTAATGTCCTGATAAAAACACAACTTACTGCAAGAAATTAGAAAGAAAATAGTCATGAAAAAATAATTTCCTATAATCTGCTCTATTATACTTTTAAAAGCTAAGAATATTGACCAACAATAACCAGGACTCCCAAAACACATGTATTCTCTCCCTTAATTAAGAAAATCAGTAATCCTACTAAGCAAAGAAGAAAGCAAAAAGAAATCTTCAGATAAAAAAATGCAGTTCAATCTAATAATATCTATTTATATCCTTGGGGCACCTGGGTGGCTCAGTCAGTTAAGCGTCTGACTTCGGCTCAGGTCATGATCTCGCAGTTCATGGGTTTGAGCCCTGTACGGGGCTCTGTGCTGATGGCTCAGAGCCTGGAACCTGCTTCAGATTTTGTGTCTACCTCTCTCTCTGCCCCTCCCCTGCTTGTGGTCTCTCTCTCTCTCTCTCTCTCTCTCAAAAATAAACATTTACAAAAATTTTTTTTTAATCTACATCCAAACTTAAGTTTTCAAACACACAAGAAAACTAAAGAATGTTTTCAGTTCTCCATCATCTACTTATGTAGGCATCCTCAAAGTATCCATAAAACAAAATTAAAATTACTATTAAATAGTTTCCTACTATTACATTTAAAAATGTTACTATTCATTTTAAAAATATACCCTCCAGGGGCACCTAGGTGGCTCAGTGGGTTAAGCATCCGACTCTTGATTTCAGCTCAGGTAATGATCTCATGGTTCGTGAGATAGAACCCCATGTTGTTGGGCTCTATGCCGACAGCACAGAATGTGCTTGGGATTCTTTCTCTCTCCCTCTCTCTCTGTGCCTCCCCCACTCACACTTGCTCACTCTCTTTCTCAAAATAAATATTTTAAAAATTAAAAAAAATATATATATATGTATACACACACACACACACACACACACATCCTAAATGTTAAAGATAAATAGAGTATTTGGTTTGTTTCCCTTTTTTCACTTTTTACATGAACTGTCTATAATACAATGAATGGGACGGGATGCTCCATACTTCTTCACTAAAATGCCCCTTACTCCAAAACCTTCTTCATAAAACAGACACTCATTTATTCAAATATTTTTTAAGTGTGTATTATGTTCCACTCCCTGTTCTAGGCAATCTAAATTCTGTAAATGGAGGGACTGATTCTATTTCAATCATTGCTTTATATCCTATGTTTAGTGGACTGTCTGGTACATAGTAAACTTTCATACATGAATGAATGGATGATCATACTTGTTCATTCATCCTTCACTATTTTTTAAGTTTTAACTTGGAAATTAGTTCCGTTTTCATTTTTTTCACTCTGCAGAGTAATGAGCCTATAAAATGTCCTTATCACTGACAAGTCAGGCTCACTTCTGGGTAGATGGATACAGAAAAAAAAAAATACTACTACAGCATTACCTTTTGGAACCTCTGTTCAGTTGCGTTTAAAATTTTCAAAGTTCCTTTTGAGCTTCAAAACATCATCCATAGGAAATGTGACTCTAACCGGTGGTTGGTCTCTAACATTTCAGTGGGAAAATAGTAGTAACCCTCTCCAAAAGGTCCAGCTGGCACACACAGAAAAACTTTAAAAATCCAATTAAACTGCAAAGTTATGATCTAATTCATAAAAGATTTATATTGCTTTTCCAGGAAAATGTTTTGAGAGAAAGAAAAAGACCACTGAAATACCAAAACAACAAAATCTTATAATCTGATCAAATTTTGGCCTTTAAAATTACTATGCAGTAGATCTGTTGAGAAACCTTATTTAGAGGTGTTACATGCCTATTCTGTTTTCTCTCATTTGGAAAATCCAAGTACTATAGAAATTAAAATTGGAATCACAAATCTGTGAAGAACCTGGAGACATACAGAGTTCATCCTTCTGCCTTTTACTCATTTACACTTAAGCCAGTTTACATACATACATAAGAAATGTATCCACAACAAAGAATTACTCATGGTGGGGATGGAGACAGGACATGTGGTCAGAGTTAAGGTGGGACTCAGGGAAAAGAAATGTAAGTTACTCCTAAGAATGTTTTCATTGGAGAGAATTGTTTAGATGAATGTTATGATCTAACTTCTATTTTAGTATCACTCCAGAATTTATACTTGAATGTTAAATGCATCTGTTAAATACATATGCTTGAATGGAATATGCATGTTGATCATGGCCATGTATTTTGCCTCCTAACTGGTGAGAATGACATGCAAAAATTTAGTGAGAGAGGATTTTGGTTTGTATTAGATGGTGAATACTTCTTCAGCTTCAAAAAGTATATGCTGCCAAAAGCAGTGTATTTTTATAAACATACCCTATTATTATTAGATTGCAAGTTCTTCAAAAACAGCATCATGACTTTATAATTCTTTATATCGTCACTACTTAGAATATACACATAGGTATTTAATATTCACTGATTATATAGGTATTTATCTGGTCCATTTAAACAGAATTTCATTACCACAAAAATTTTTAAATATTAAAAAATACATAAAAACATATTAGCACACTTAAACAGATACTTGCACACCAATGTTCATAACGGCATTAGTCACAACAACCCAAATATCCGCTGATAAATGGATAAACAAAATGTGGCATATCCATAAAATAAAATATTATTTGATCTTAAAAAGAGTGAAATTTTGATACATGGTAAAACACTGATGAACCCTACGGATACTACGTGAAGTGAAAGAAGTCAGTCACATAAGAATGAATATTATAGGATTCAACTCATGTGAATAGTCAAATTCAAATTGACATAAATTGACACAAATTGACATAAAATAGTCAAATTCATAAAGGACAAAATAGAACAATGGATATAAGGAATGCAGAACTAATGTCTCATGAGTATAGTAGTTCGGGAGGATGAAAAAGTTCTAGAGACACAGTGGTGATGGCTCTACATCAGTGCAAATGTACTTAATGGCACTGAGTTACATACTTAAAATGGTTAAGTGGTAAATTTTATGTTATATGTATTTTACCACAATAAAAAAAGGTCAAAAATATTATACTACTTTATGACAGACGTGCCCAAATAATACGTTGTAAATGTATAATCACAGAATCCTAATAGTTCTTAACATTAAATTTTAAGAAAAAAAGAAGTTAAAAAATTAACAGCCAGTTTTATATGTACCTGGTTTCTTTAAAAAACAAACACAATACCAGCCAAACAAAACAAACCCTTGAAGATACCAAGTTATTTTTATTTCATCAATACCTTTAATGCATGCATTTATTCTAACTTTGTAAGCCCTTTGCCTTATGACAAAATTACTTCAACTTAGCCATAATCAACATATCCATATGTCTTTAATATTCACACACAAATTCATCTCCACTTTCTCAGCAGAATCTTGCCTGCACTTAAATATTTTTGCAATTCAATTTTGATTCTATTTTCTGATTATTTTTTTCCTTGCAGCTAAAAACTATGCATACAAAACTATTCCCTACTTTCTGTAACATTTTCAGGGTGGTTAACAAACATCTAATAAGAAATATAGCATGTCAAATAAAAACGATAAACTGGTAATTCTTGAAAGTGATTAACACTCTCTATGCTAAATTATTTCCTAATTTTTGGGAAATGTGTAAGAAAGTAAGTTACAATTTACATTCATCTGAACTTATACAAATCTAAGTCAACTGCTTCAAGATACAAAGCCAATGGTATTTTTGCTGCTAATTATTTATAAAAGTGATTCACATTCAAACAAATCTAACTGAAATTCATGGAACTATATAATATCCTTAAAAATACAAACTCCCTAGTTCAATACGATATACCACACACGTATCAATTTCTATTCTATGATTATGTCAAAGAAATAATATTGATTTAACACATGGTTAAATTCAACAACACTGATTTAATTCATAAATCATTTAACATGATTCATTTATGAGACTCGACCTTATTTTACCAACTAAACTTTAATATTGGTTAATTAATTCTTTCTCTGGTAATTAACAAACTAGAAAATTTTCAGTACCAATTAATTTTCCAAGATCTTCTCACAAAACCATTATTGTATACTGAAGTCTTATTAAAAATGACATCACTTAAGATAAAATAATAAAAACAAAGAAGGAGGCATATTCAAGTGTCTGACTTCCTTACTACCCTATTAATATTCCTTCTAGAAGTAGCTATTTCAAGTGAAAATAAATCCTTTGATCCATAATTTCCCTACTTTCCCAATGAATCACATTAAGCAAAAATTAAGTAAACTATTATAGAGTCCTCCCTAAAAAAACACAACCAGAAATTTTTCTTTTTATGTTCTTCTTGGTATATATTCCACATATTGAATGGATTTGGTGTCCAAAAGATTTATCCAGGAAAACTCACATATTTATTTAAGTTTTTAGCAGTTTAACATTCACATTCAGGAAAATGAGGTTTGGAAAGAGAAGATAATTTGATCCCACAATCAATTACCAGTGAACTCAAGAGATGGAATCCAGATATTACTGATGCCAAAAGGAAGGAGGAAGAGAAAGGACACTTGCTACATGTCAAACATGAGCACTTTGCATACATTTCCTCATTTAATTCTTATCATTGCTTTGTAAGGTAGACACTATCTTCATTTTGAAGATAAAGAAACTCAGGTAAGAAGTGATTTGACTTGATCAAGGTTTGTACAGAAAATCAGCAGCTAAGACAGGACAGAAACCCTAGGATTATACACTGATAGATTTTTGTCCTTAAACCACTACTTATGATCCAAGGAGAGAGTTCATTTGATGTGCTGTTTTATTTTTGTTTCAGTTTTGTTGGTTTTTCTACAGAAAAGGGAACGATTTCACCAAATCCATTTTAGTAAGATTTCTAATTCCTTTAGCAAATCATACCTATAATAGTAATCCCTGTAAGGTCACTATCATGAGTCTACCAGGCAGACAAATGATAACAATGACACAGCATTTAGCATGCAACTAGATGTCAACCCAATATTATTCCAGCAATTCAACAGGAAAACACTGAATGCCTTTTGTCATTAGAATAGCTTTGCTAAGAATTAACCCCCTCTTAAACTAGCTGCCAATTCATGAAAACCACTTTGAGCAACAGAGAATGAGAATTAAAATTTAAAGAAAGAAGGTGAAATATTTATCTTCATTCTACCCAATGCCCCTACATTCCACTAATTTAAACCTATGTTCCTGCTCCCCACTAGTATAGCTCTAAAGGACAGCAAGAGCAGTAAGAAAAGGATGAAACATCAACCATTTCAAATATAAAATCAAACTAAAGTCATTTTCATCTCTCCTTGAGGAAGTTCAGCAGTTTATCATGCAAAGTATCTGTCTTCTCCTAGCCTAGAAAACCTAAAATCAAGTTAGAATATTTTCTTCCTTTACAAATTCTCACTTGTTCTTTATCATGTACTTCTGTTCTTCCTCAAAATCACTCAGAAAGAAAGAAAGAAAGAAAGAAAGAAAGAAAGAAAGAAAGAAAGAAAGAAAGAAAGAAAGGGAAAGGAAAGGAAAGGAAAGGAAAGGAAAGGAAAGGAAAGGAAAGGAAAGGAAAGGAAAGGAAAGGAAAGGAAAGGAAAGGAAGGAAGTGAGTCAGACATCTAGAGAGTTCTATTATTCAGGAACAAAGGTCAATAATTATCAAATACTGGCCAGGCCTTGAGGGATTCATATTTCACAGTAATTTTCAAATTTTGCTACATGGAATCGAAGAGTTGTACAAAATATTCCTAGTAGCTTACAAATGAGAAACTGCCAGGTAGGCTTCATTTATAAAAGCATATAACTCACATACACTCATTTATTATACCAAACCTGAGGCCAGAAAAATGTGTACCACAATAAAAATGAAGCTATAAAATTCTCACCCTACATTATGGGGCGGGGGGGGGGGGGGAGGGGGGGAGGAGGAAGGAGAGGCAGGTGATAATTTGTTGTATTTTTTTAAATGAGTTCCTCATCTTTCTTTTTTCTGATCTTGTTTGCATCAGCAAATCCTACAGGAAACAAATTAAAGTCTAAAATGAACTCTGAAATTTCTGAATAATACCATCCTTATTTTGAGAAAAATGTGTATTCTAGTGGTTTTTGGATGAAATAATCTATAGATGTCAATCATATCTGGTTGATTGATGGTGCTGTTGAGTTCAAATATATCCTCACTGATTTTCTGTCTGCTAAGATCTGTCCATTTTTTAATAAAAGAGTGTTAAGATACCCAACTAAAATAGTGAACTCATCTATTTCTCTTTGCAATTCTATCAGTTCTTGCCTCACATATTTTGATGGCTTATTGTTAGGTGCATCCACAGTAAGGATTATGTCTTCCTAAAGAATTAAACCCTTTATCATTATATAATGTTCCTGCTTATACTTGAATAGTTTCCTTGCTCTGAAGTCTGCTTTGTCTGAAGTTAATACAGCTGCTCCAGCTACTCCAACCCCATTAGCAACAAATTTTCTACATTTTTGTTAACTGAGAAAGTCTTTATTCTCCTTCACTTTTAAGGACAATTTAGTAGGACAAAGAATTCTAGACTGTTGGGTTTTTCTCTCAACACTTTTAAGTATTTCCCTCCACTCTCTTCTTGCTTGCATGGTTTCTGAAGAGAAGTCAGATATGATTTTTACCCTTGCTCCTATATAGATAAGGTGTTTTTCCCTTCTGGCTTCTTTCAAGATTATTTCCTATTTCTTTGATTTTCTGCAATTTGAATATGATATGCCTAGGTGAAGTTTTGGGGACACTTAACCTGCCTGGCATTCTCTGAACTTCCAAGATCTGTGGTTTGGAGTCTGACATTAATTTGGGGAAATACTCCATCATTATTTCTTCAAATAGTTCCTCTGTTCTTTCTTCTCCTTCCTCTACTTCTGGTATTCCCATTATGTATATATTAGATCTTCTGAGACTGTCCCACAGTTTTTGGTTATATTTTAATTTTTTTTTCAGTCTTTTTTCTCTTTGCTTTTAAATCTTAGAAGATTCTACTGACATATCCTCAAGCTCAGAGACTTTTTCCTCAGCCATGTTCCATCTTCTAATAAGCCCATCAAAGGCATTCTTCATTTCTGTTACAGTGGTTTTTTATTTCTAGCATTTCTTTTTCTTTCTTAGAATTTCCATCTTTCTACTTACATTATCCATCCATTCTTGCATGTTGTCTACTTTCTTCATTAGAGCCCTTGGCATATTCGTCGTAATTGTTTTAAATTCCTGGTCCAATAATTCTAATATCCCTGCTATGTTTGAGTCTGAACCTTATGCTTGCTCTGTCTCTGTAAACTGTGCTTTTTGCTTTTTTATCATGCCTTGTAATTTTTTGTTGTTGTTGGAAGCCAAAAATGATGCACTGCGTAAAAGGAACTGCAGCAAATAGGCATTTAGTAATGTAGTAAGGTTTATGGGTAGAAGTGTTCTACAGTCCTATGATTAGGTCTCAGTCTTTTAGGGAGCCTGTGCTCCTGAGTTATGACCTTCAAAGTTCTTCTCAGTCCTGTCTGCCCGCCCCCCCAAACCAGATACACATACACACACACACACACACACACACACACACACACACACACACACACCCCTTAGGTCAAACAAGATGGCTAGAGGAAGCTGGAATTGGATATTTCTCTTCCCCCCACATAGAAAGCTAAAACAGGCTATACCTGGGTATTCCCCTTCCTCCAGTTCAGTTAGGCTCTGATAATACCCTAATAGGTTAGGCTCTGATAAAATACCTTTCCTTTAGAAAAAAAGAATGCCTCAGCACATTTCAAAGTGACTGCCTTCCTCTTCCCCTTTCCCTGTCAGAAGTACCAAGGCATTTTTCTCTAATATTCACTGTGAAGACACGGTAGAGTTCCTGGAGGTAAAACCATGGAAGTGTGGGGCTCCTAGACCTAGGTCCCCTTGGAGTTTATACTTCACACTTGCCCACATTGAGCCTCTGGCAATTCGTTAATTACATTTCAGGTTTTTTCCTACCCGGTACTGGTTCCCTTGGAGGTTTCTGCCCCTGAGTTCTGCTAGGTAAGTTGTCATTCTCTGTATTTGCCTGCTAACTCGGGGACAGCAGCTTGCCTTGTGACCTTAACTCCATGAAAAATCTCAGAAAAGTCAGCTGGTTTTTCAGATTGTTCAGTTTTTTACTTATTGTTAGGACAGAGTGATGACTTATACGTCGACCAAAAACCACAAAAAAAATCTCATTTTCAATTTTTACCTTCACATTTTCCTAATGGATAAAGTGATATGTATAGCACTCTTATGCTATTATGAAGAGAGAAAAAAATAGAGATTTGAATTTGTCTCAATGGCACACAAATTACCTAAAATATGATTGATCATAGGGTTCACCCTGTAACACCAAAATGCAAATTATTGAGCAATATACTTCATTAACAAAGTTATTTCACCCTTCCTTTCTGAAGCTATGAAAACACATATATAACCAAATATTATAGAGATCATTTAGAACCTGCATTGTTATTACAAACTAAAATATTTCCTAAATAAAGAGCTAAATATTAAATTTCCTTAGGGGCTTTTTAAAAATTTACCAGTAAAGACTGTAATTCACTGGTATTCTTACTAATTTGCAGAAAAATAAAGCCTGCCTCTTAATTCCTAAAATAGAATTATAATGCCCTCCAAACAAACTTAGGTTTTCAGATTCTTCCTCTGGAGGAAAAAAAAAATCAGTAAAATACTAAAATTTTTATGTGAAATTTGACATTTGGATGCCAATTCCCAACATTTGCTATTTCTGTGGAATCAACCTTTATCAAAATTAATTTACTCAGGAAATCTTAGTCCACTCTATAGTGTTGTCTGCTATTCTGATAGCAAGAAATACAGCTACTTTTTTTTTTCCAAATAACACTGTAAAACAGCTCATTACTCTTTATATTATTGACTTAAATTTTATTCAACTGAGTTTTAACATACTTAAACAAAGGCATACTGGTTAAATAAGATAAACATATCTAATTCACCTTAAGAAATTTAAAAGCACGTTGCATATAAGCTCCCAAACATAGCAAGAATGTCACAATAGCCAAACCCAAGAAAATATATTAGCAGCACTTTCACTTTACATAAATGTAACTATTTTATTATTATTTTCCACATCTGTGATGCATTAGGTATAACAGACATTTTTGAGCTCTTAATACACTGAAACAGATGAACCATTACAAAATTAGGAACAAGTGTAAAATCTTAAAGAATTAATAATAATCTTGCTCTTCAGCCAAAGGAGAACTACAAAGTTGGACAAATAATTTTCCTACAAGGATAATGAGGAATTAGGGTGAAACACACAGGAAATGATTTGGGGAAAAGTGACTATAGTAACAAGTTAAAAAATTATACAAAAGCTCCTAGAAAAAAAGATTAATCAACCCAAAAGGAAGCTGTCAAATGAGAATGAAGATGGATACTTGTGTTGTGAAAGACAGAAGAGAACGCTCTAAAAGTTCCATTCTTAATTTGCTAAATATAAAATGGCTGAGACCCCACATTCCTGAAATCCCAAAACAAAGTCAATATCTAACTAAAACTGAGACTTCATACTTGGCATAATTTTTAGCTAAAGTAATAACCTATAAAAATGGGAGTCAATTATGTCAGTTCATAAGAGACAAAGAAATGAAAACATCAAAAGCAAAAAACAAAAATTAAGACTCTCTAGTCATGTCAAGTGGTTTATATATGTAAAAATAAACTATCCAGGTGAAAATAGCTATGTGAAAGAGACAAGAG
This sequence comes from Acinonyx jubatus, assembly GCF_027475565.1. Classification (NCBI taxonomy): domain Eukaryota; kingdom Metazoa; phylum Chordata; class Mammalia; order Carnivora; family Felidae; genus Acinonyx; species Acinonyx jubatus. Next base: position 109,453,304 of record NC_069386.1, on the reverse strand, counting down.
AGCCTAGCAGAGCACAGAATGTACTCCTGCTCCAAAAAAGTCACATGATTTTTAGAAAGTCACTGATTACCTCCAAAGCTGAAATAGTGTAGTCTCAGTGCAATCTTTTGAGGAACAGTAATACACCATCAATCAATAATATAGTGTTTTCTGGGTGAAGGGATATTACCTAATGAGAAAAGGATTTTCTCACTTTTAAAGACAAAAATTTTATTAACAAAGTCATTCCAGTATTAACTGTGAAAAATGGCTTACCTTCCTTCCTCTAGAACACAAGCGTACAAAACCACATGGTATTTCCAAAAGGAAGATATTATTGCTTGAATCTGGGTCACTAAAATTATCACTGTTCAAAATGAGACAAAAGAAAGGGGTAACATTAATTATCTACAATTACACATTTTCTTTGTTGTTAACATGAAATATATCTCACATAAAACCTCATAGGCCATTCAAATGAGACACATGACCCTAGGTTTGAAATCTCTAGAGATAGCTCCTTTGAAGACTGGACAAATAGTTTAAACCATTTAAATAATTCCTGATCACCAAATGTGAATAATTTTTTTTCTAACTAAAAAAATTTTTTTATTATTTACTGTTCTCACACCACTTTAATTTTTTTTCCCCTAAAAAAGAACATGGAAATTCAGCTACACAAAAAGGCCCACTGTAAAAAAAGAAAAGTGGGGAGGGGGAGATACTCAAACAGCTTCAAGAAAAAAAGCATGTTCCACACCAGATCGTATTTACAGTTCCTCATCTAGAATTCAACTAACATCCAACTGCAGCAATCAGCCAAGCTTGGCAAATTAAAATAACAGTAATTTTGACAGATTATCTTCTATAAATATTCAAATATGGGCGTTTATGTGCATGTAAGGGTCTCTACATGCCAATCAAAATGCTTTGTTTAAGATACTAAAATTGAGCTTTTTTCACCCTTCTTTTCTATAGGAATCCCCTGAACCCTTGACTTTCATTTTAACTCTTTCACCTCAGCTGATAAAGAGGCCAATTATTTCTCTATTCATGGTCTAATTATCCATAGTCTGAATTAAAATTTTAAGTATAATATTCATATCAGACAAAAAGTACCTAGAATCTTAGAAAAACTAAGTCTGTAAAGAAAACAGAAAAGATTCAGGAATGGGGATGAGGTGGGTGCAGAGACAGAATCTTGAAGGATGGCAACTCAATAAACGATTAACTTTTTATTGATGTGACCAGGTATGGCTTAGTAAAGTAAAATTCAAAGGTAAAGAGCAATTAACAACTTGATAAATTTGGGCTGTATTCAAAGTTACAGTAAAACAGACTATCATTTATTTGGCTCAAGGCAAGACCCTATGCTTTGAAGACAAGTTTAAGTATATGAAAGTACCAAAAGTGGGGAAATGCAATTAGTATGAAATTCAAACCAAATGTAATATTTGACATCCAGAGAGCCCTATTTAATCAAGAATAATGGCTCTAATGAAGGCAAGATATCTGATGCATACATTTGTTAATTGTCCTCCTATCCTATCTCTCATTAGTTAGTTCCCCTTAAACATATACACAATTACTGAAAAGCCTCAGATGTTCCAGGAAACTACAAGTGATAGATACGCCTCTGCATGCAGACAGTGCAGTAATACAAAATAATGGACAAAAATTTAATCTATTCAGAAGCCTATGCGTTTCTAGTTCCACCTGGAAAGAAAAGGCTATAAATCTATTAAGATTGTTCAAAATATTTCTAGAAAGTTAGTCAAGCTTTTAGGAAACTTTTACTTTATCATCATTCACCATCAAGCACTCAAACCGAGGTCCAACAGTGGATCCAAGCCATACCAGTGGTTTTCAAACCAGGGAAGGGAAAAGTCTGGTCGAGGAAATAGCTTCAGCCTCCTCTAGGAGCTTGTTAGAAATACAGAATCTCAGGCCCCTATCCAGGGACATACTGAATCAGAATCTGCATCTTAACAATTCCCAAATAATTCAAATACATATTAAGATGTGGGAAGTTTTGCAGGAAGAAGAATATTAGAATGAGAGAGAAGGTATAATCTTCTGTTCAAAGACTGGGTTCCTACTGCAGGCTACTGTTTGGCCAATAAGCAACCAATTTTCAACCTCTGGCTTATAGCATCATTATTCCTCCTACAGTTTTTCTATTTTAAAATACAAAAACCCCTCAAGAGCCAAAGAAATTAGTATCTGATTAAATCTCAGGTCCCCAGAAGGGCTGTGACACAGTTATCTTAGAGCAGGTGGTCCCGTCTCATACCCCTGAATTACATTAACTAGACAAGTTAATTTAACAACTCCTTTCATTCCAAATCCTAGACTCTAAGAGTGTGTGAGGTCCCAATAGTTAAGAAAGAGACCAAGAGGCTATCCCATCGTGTAACCAGGAGAGGAGAAAGCTGTATGTGGTTGTTATTTGGCTATCATCTCTCAGCTCCAAATCCACCCTTTAGTACTCAGCATAGTGATACTGAAAACAAAACTCAGGAAAACTTTTCTCTTTTGCCAGCCAGCTTCCTCATGCTGCCACTAAGCGCAGTAGAAGAAACTTGCTTTTTCCAGTCAGCACTGCCCTGGCACAGGCCCTCCACTCCACCGATAGCAGTTGGTGACCACCACCAGTTTTTCCAGCACTCTCAGAAGCAGCAGCAGCAGCCCAGGCAGTACCCCCCTCTAGAGGTTTTGAACCCCAACTCTACTCCAAGCCCTTCTTTGTTCTCCCAGCCTTATTTCTACTTTCTGTAATTGTCTCTGTGTTACCCTAGTATGCCCCTTTTGCTTTTTCAACCCTCCAACTCCTGTATAACCCATTCCCCTATGTTAAATTTCCCTGGCAGAAATATCTAGTGTGTATTACTTCCCTGTCCATATTCTAACTGATACATCATGGCTAGATGGAATAAAATCCAGCATGATCTTCATCACTTTGGAAAAACAATTTTCCAAAAACATGATAGTCCATAAGAAAATATCTACTGCTCTCCCCCAAAATAGGTACAAGATGGGAAATGGATGTAAGAAGTATGGGTGAGAAAAAAAAGATGAGGAAACACAACTTAGGAAAGTAAAAATATAATATATAAGTTTTCCACTTTACATAACAAAAATCTCAGAATTTACGAAGTGGAAGGAACTATATTCCTCTGCCTCTGCCATTGTTTAGTTTTAATAAAGCAGTTTTCTACTGAGTTTGAGCTACTATATTTTCAGGAAGCCATTGAGAAATTAGGGATGGTCCAAAAAGTTATAAAAATGATGAAAGCAACAGGCAATAGGATGCATGAGGAGAGATTCAAGGAGTCAAACTTCCTAGTCCAGTCCAGGGAAAAGAAAACTTCAGGTATTAGCTGTCTTCTGGTTACAGAATTCTTTAAGCTGTGTTGCATCATCCTTACAGATGCTTAAAATGATAGAAGATAAAGTAAAGGAAGACATAAAATAGAGCTTCTTAGCTTAATGACTCCCCTTCAGATTACTAAAGTAGTAGCTCTTAATGCTATTTACACATGAGAATGAATTAGAATATTTTTTACAAAAATAATAAAATAGTAATAATGATGATGCCCAGAACACTAATGCCAGAGATCTGATTTAACTGGTCTGAGATAAAGCCTAGGCATATTTAAAAAAAAACAAAAACAAAAACAGGGGCACCTGGCTAGCTCAGTCAGTAGAGCCTGTGTCTCTTGATCTCATGCTTGTTACTTCTAGCCCCACGCTGGGTGTAGAGATTACTTAAAAATAAAATCTTAAAAAAAAAAAAAAAACAAAAAAAAACACTCAAGTGTTTATAAAGTACTGACAGAAGAACTGAGAACAACTTAATGGAATCTTCCATAACTTTAATACCCAAAGTTTGGTCTAAGTACTTAGCTACATCCAGATTACCAACGGAGCTTGTTAAAAAGGCAGCATCTTAGGCCTTACTGAGTAAGAATCTAACAAGATCCCCGAGTAATCTGCACATTAAAGTGAAAAAAACATCATCCTATAACAGTTTGAAAAGGGTTTGAGAGTGTGTGTGTCCAAACTCCAACCTAAAATTAACTAAGTTGATTTTTTTTAAGTTTTAAACAGTTTAAACAGTTTAAGTTTAAACAGTTTAAACAGTTTTTTTTTTTTTTAAGTAATCTCTACACCCACGTGGGGCCCAAACTCATGCCGCATGCTCTACCAACTGATCCAGTCGTATTTTTACTTTGTAAAAGTACTTTGTACTTTTCTAAGTATTTTTACTTTGAAAGTCTATTAGAGTTTACTAATAATATGAATAACTTCTAATAATATATAATAACAACTAATATTTATTCAGCCTATACAATTTGTAGGTACTGTTCTTTATAAAATGATTTAATCCTCAACATGTATCTATAAAGTATATAATTTTATGATCCCTGTTTTACAGATAAGAAAACTGAGGCAAGCCTGAGTTATATAAAGTAAATAGCTTGCCCCAGGTCACACAATTAGTAAGTGGCAAAGATGAGAAATGAACCCAGATAGTCTTGTTTAAGAGCTTAAACTTAACTACAAAATAATACTATGTTTGCCAACACCATCCAAAAACATTCTAAAACCATTCAGGAGAAAAGTATAATTACAGGTAATAAGATTGCTTTAAGAATAAAGGGGGAAAAATCATGTGATTTTCTCTGATGGAAAAAAAAAAAAAGATCAACAGAGTTGTGATAGTGTATCATTACCTCAACACTGTTATGGGTCTGTGGCCCACCTAATACAGAAAAGAACATGACAGAGAAGACAATAACACAGGAAGTTGCTTATGATGCCAACACAGTCAATATTTTGATAAGTGATAAACATATGAATACTACATATGAGACTGTCTCATGGGAGAAATATTTTTGGTAATAATCACTTTATTATCTACATTTGGGAAATAACTGAAAGCCCATGTTAGGAGATAATACATTCTCCTCAATGCCTCCTTAATTCACCCCTACAACTGCTCCTACTATCACGAACCATCACTACCACCCTGAGGAAAGTGAAGTAGAGACGGCTATGATTATTTTTCACAATGAAACAGGCATGATATAAATTTAGTCTGATTTTTCTCCTCCTCTGTACCCCACTGTTCCTAACTTCTCAAAAGGCCCACTCTCTGCTTCTGTCATAACAGAAGTAAAAGTTCCAGGCCCAGTAAGACCCAAAAATTACTTTTGAAGATACTGAAGACAGCTTTTAAAAGAAGTCAGACTGAGGCTGTCAGTTAAAGGCCTACTAAGTTGTAATAATTCATGTGAATTCTAAATAGCATAATACAATTGCCAAAGTTCCCAAAAGTAAATAATGTTATTGTACCAGCAAATAGAATAGAATTTATTGTACCAGCAAATAGAATTCAGAATAGGCAAAATTATATCTTATAACTATTTAAAGCAAAGCCACAATTTCTAAGATGTCTTAACTTCATTCAACCCAAGCATACTCTTTAAAAAAAAAAAAGTATATGGTACCTTTTTAATTAATAATGACAAAGTTCTGGTGACCTAGTTGCTGAGAATGAACGAAACCACAGACATTAAAAAACAGAGTTGGGGTGCCTGGGTGGCTCAGTCGGTTAAGCGTCTAACTTTGGCTCAGGTCATGATCTCGCGGTCCATGGGTTTGAGCCCTCATTGGGCTCTGTGCTGACAGCGCAGAGCCTGGAGCCTGCTTCGGATTCTATGTCTCCCTCTCTCTCTGCCCCTCTCCTGCTCATGCTCTATCTCTCTCTGTCTCTCAAAAATAAATAAATGTTAAAAAAAATTAAAAATAGAGTTGCTTATCCCATAAGAGTTTTTACAGTGGACGCTGGAGCCAGAATGATTTGGAGACTAAAAATACCAAAGCTAATACTCACTAAAATGCAGCCTTCTAAACACCTAAGTTTAAAACTATGACTTGAAGTAATTCATTGGTTCGTTTGGATAAGGTTTTACCTGAAGAATCTAAGAAAGCTGAGGTTCATGTGAAGCACTGCCAGAGTATAACTTAATTTCCCAAAGAATGGAGGAAGATTCCCAGGAAGCCAACACTGACAAAACCCAAAAGAAGCATGTTCTTAGGAGGCAGAGCAGCTGTCAAAAAACACAGAGGCTGAGCATTCCTGATATGACTTTCATTAACTAATATGACTAACAAAATTACCCATACCCAAAACTCCTTAAAATTTCCATCAGGTTTTAATTATCCATATTAGTTATGTAAATTATTTGTAGTTATTTTTTCCTTCTAGTTAGAACCAGAAAACCACTCTCTTTACCTCTCCACTTATCTTCATAAAGTATGTGTTCTCAGTCTGCCTTCCTTTCCTATCCTATTCCAAAAGGCTACATTTGAATAATAAAGAAAAATATATTTATAAAAAAATAAAATATACATTATATTTACTAAATTTGAGTTGAATGAATAATCACTACTCCTCCTACCCTCATAACATATAAAAATCGTATTTATTATATATCACCTATAAAAATTTAAATGGAAAATATTTACCCCTCCATCACCAATAAAATAGAAAACTTACTGTGTCAAAGAAAAAAACATTTAAAAATCACTAGAATCGTTTCTTTTTAATCATCAGGAAGAATAAACTTAAAAAGATGATTCTCAACTTCATTATGGATCAGAATTATATATTAAGGTCATAAAATTGTAGACCCTGGGGCCCATGACCAGAGATTTTGAATCATAAAAGGTCTGAGTTCCTGAGGATGAACCCAAAACTGTACATTTTTTTTAATGTTTATTTATTTTTGAGAGAGAGAACAGCAGGGGAGGGGTAGGGAGAGAGGGAGACAGAGAATCTGAAGCAGGCTCTGTGCTGTCAGTGCAAAGCCGAACACAGGGCTCAAACCCACATGAAATCATGACCTGAGCCTAAGTCAGACAACTGAGCCACCAACTGAGCCACCCAGGCACCCCCCGCAAAACTGTACATTTTAACAAGCTTCCTAAGTGATCAGGATGCAGATTATCCCTGAACCACTCTTTGATATATACTTAACCTTCAAAAATCTGTCAACTTCCCAGCAAGTCCTTTAGGTCTGATCACACAGCCCACTCCTATCTCTCATCTTAACAGCTTCAATTTCTGATTAAACTACACGGTTGGAACTAACACAGAGAAAAAATAATAGCAACCAGTTGTTGGACATATACTACTATTGGCCATGAACTTCACGTAATCTATTACAGACACAAGAATTAAATGATATATGGCACAAAAACAGATGCTCAGATCAATGGAGAACAGAGAACCCAGAAATGGACCCACAAACATAGAGCCAACTAATCTTTGACAAAGCAGAAAAGAATATCCAATGGAGTAAAGACAGCCTTTTCAGCAAGTGGTGCTGGGAAAACTGGACAGCAACATGCCGAAAAATGAACCCGAACCACTTTCTTACACCATACACAAAAATAAACTCAAAATGGATGAGAGACCTAAATGTAAGACAGGAAGCCATCAAAATCCTCGAGGAGAAAGCAGGCAAAAACCTCTTTGATCTTGGCCACGGCAACTTCTTACTCAACACATCTTCGGAGGCAAGGGAAACAAAAGCAAAAATGAACTACTGGAACCTCATCAAAATAAAAACCTTCTGCACAGCGAAGGAAACAATCAGCAAAGCTAAAAGGCAACCAACAGAATGGGAGAAGATATTTGCAAAAGACATATCACATAAAGGGTTAGTATCCAAAATCTATAAAGAACTTATCAAACTCAACACCCAAAAAACAAATAATCCAGTGAAGAAATGGGCAAAAGACATGAATAGACACTTCTCCAAACAAGACATCCAGATGGTTAACCGACACATGAAAAAATGCTTCATATCACTCATCATCAGGGAAATACAAATCAAAACCACAATGAGATACCACCTCACACCTGTCAGAATGGCTAAAATTAACAACTTGGGAAACAACAGATGTTGGTGAGGATGCGGAGAAAGAGGATCTCTTTTGCATTGTTGGTGGGAATGCAAACTGGTACAGCCACTCTGGAAAACAGCATGGAGGTTCCTCAAAAAATTAAAAGCAGAACTACCCTATGATCTAGCAATTGCACTACTAGGTATTTATCCAAGGGATACAGGTATGCTGTTTCGAAGGGACACATGCACCCCAATGTTTACAGCAGCACTATCAACAGTAGTCGAAGTATGGAAAGAGCCCAAGTGTCCATCAATGGATAAATGGATACAGATGTGGTATAGATAGATAGATAGATAGATAGACAGACAGACAGACATACAATGGAGTATTATTCAGCAATCAAAAAGAATGAAATCTTGCCATTTGCAACTATGTGGATGGAACTAGAGGGTATTATGCTAAGCGAAATTAGTCAAAGAAAGACAAATATCATATGACTTCACTCATATAAGGACTTTAAGATACAGAACAGATGAACATAAGGGAAGCAAAGCAAAAATAATATAAAAACAGGGAGGGGGACAAAAACATAAGAGACTCTTAAATATGGAGAACAAACAGAGGGTTACTGAAGGGGTTGTGGAGGGAGGCGGCGGGGGGGTGGGGGATGGGGAATGGACTAAATAGATAAGGGGCATTAAGGAATCTACTCCTGAAATCATTGTTACACTATATGCTAACTAACTTGGATGTAAATTTTAAAAAATTAAATTAAAAAAAATTATGTTACCCAGGAGTGGGTAGAAAAAAAGAAGAGAAAAGAAAAGAAAAAGCATTGTGCTCTTTATATAAAACCAGAGCCCAGAACTTAAAAGGTAGCAGAAATTCTCTGGAGTCCCCTGGAAGTCCCTCTAACTATACAACACACACAGAACCTCAAACAGCAAGAAGTCTAAACATTTGGTAAACCCTTCCCCATCCCTTCTTACTAAATATAAAAAATATATTCCCCTCCTGATCAGATTATCTGGATACAACTGAATAGTGAGTGATGGCTTTTTGCCTCAGATCAACCTGCTCTCTATGTGTGCTATACACATAGAGAGAATAAACTATCTATTTATAATTCAATTAGAACTGTTTTATGAACGTAACAAGAACAATCAATCTTTTATCTTTTCATGATACATAAGTGCATTGTTCAGTAAGGTAGTCAGTAGCCAACGTGGCTCTTCAGCATGCAAAATATGGCTAGTTTGAACTAAGAAAACCTGTAAGTGTAAAACACACACTGATTTCAGACCTGGTAGGAATAAAAGAATGTAAAATATTTCATTGACATTTTTATGTCAATTAGTAGATAATATTTTTAATACTAAGTTAATATTAGTATGCTAAGTTACATAAACTGTACTATTAAAACTAATTTCACCTGTTTCCTTTTACCTTATTTAATGTGGTTACCAGAAAATTTAAAATTACATGAATGGTTCACATTATATTTCTATTAGATAGTGCTAGTCTATAGTGATCAATCATAAGCTCTTATGAAACTATTTCTATGTCAACCTTTCATGCCTATATAGCATCATAAAACCTAGTCATTATAATAACCAAAATTCCCTTTCTCACTGATTTGCAAAGTGATTATATTCATATTCAGGTTCCTTCCTTTCTGATACCTTCATTCAATCTTAAAATGTTGAATAAATTCTATAGTATTTCACCTCTTCCACCCCATCTCTTCCAACCAAGTTAATGGCCTTAAAATATTCATCTTTCATCTCTAACAAGTATCATACTTGGAGAAGGGGAAGCTAAGAATTTTTCCCCAAAGGGCCTCCAGATTATCTCTAATAGGCATTATGTGGTAGCATTAGGGTTTGGTATTTAAAACCAAATACCACTAGCGTGGACTCTGCCTCTCATTGTGCAAAGTACTATAGTTCAGCTCCCTCGTCTGTAATAATGATAATTATTATTATCATTTAACATTAAATTTTCATTTAACCTAATATTTAATATTAAAATATCAATACAATAAATTGTTATTATATGAGAACAGCATCTAGAACAGCACCTGGAACTTCACTGTTAATAAGTATTAGCTATTATCACTATTTCCTTTTTTGATCTGCCTCCTGAACCTATCATTCTCCTCTTCTGTTTCTGGTTATCCATCAGCAGGTTCTCTTCTGTTTCAAGCCTGTTGTCTACCTAATAAAATGTAAAAAATACAGAACAGCAGATGGAGCAGAAGGTTATTTGATCTGATAAAAACAAAGAATTCCAAACACAAGAGCCTATATAAGAAAGTGTACTTCATCACATAATAGATTCCTTACTATGAGAAACAGTCAAGCCAATTCTGGGACCCTGTAAAAGATATCTTCAACAGGGTTGGAATAAATGTTGCTCCCAGGTTTCACTTTAATCATCTATGTCCCTGTCAAGGTATCCAACCCAGATGTTAAAATCTAGAACTTATCCCATTGACAATACTCATCAAATCTAAAACTGTACATTCTTTGTGGCACTTTGACTCAGCTACTGATTCATGTCTGTACACCTAAAAAATCAACAAGCTCCCACCTGCAACTATTAGAGAGCCCAAGTTTAGACTTTCATCACACTGCAACATAAGTTAAAAATCTGTCCACTCTTACCTAAAGAAAGGCTCAAAAAAGCAGGAGATAAGAAAAGGTCAAAATGCTCATTTGTCACTTGTAGCATACCAAGTCTTAAGGACTTTGAGAAGATTCAGGTGGGTAGCTCTTTAACTTAAGCCAAAATCTGGGTCAGCCTCTCATTACCCTCTTCATATTCTGTCATACATTGTAGACATTTGCATTATATATTTTATTTCTTTCTTCCCCAAATTACACTAAACGTATCTTACAGGCAAGGACTATATCTTCCTGAATTCAAAAGTCCACAACCCTGGTTCTGATATATTGGATACTCAACTATTTGTCATGCTGGATTGAAAACAATAGTTATAAAAACAATATCATTTGCCTTTGTGAGATCTTCAGTTTTTAGAACATTTTCATGTGAGTTCATCTGATTGTCTCAACAATCCTATAGTCACATCCAAGACCTAGTCTCCTTTTTCATGAAGTACCTTAACTAAAGCTCATAAATCGACATAACTAATTCAAAATCATTCACTTTTGTATGTCTTAATAGGAAAACTTTTAGTGCAAGGCCATGCTGGTCGTTGGTGACAAAGCCAGAATTGCATGAACTGTATCACACCACACTACAACGTGAGCCTTTTTCAGAGAGAACCAGTAGAGGAAGGAAGAAGACAAAAGAAAAGACAGTGACAACAGTAAGTTTTGGTAATGAGATAAATGGATAGCCAGTTCTTAAATAAAATTAAATTATTTTTCACATTTCATTTTTCCTCTCTTATTAAAGTTTCAAAGTTTTATTTTCCTTCCTAAAAGTTTCTATTAAGTTTCTTACTTCATATAATTAATCATATCTTCATCATTAAAATTATACTCAATCTCATGGGGTGCCTGGGTGGCGCAGTCGGTTAAGCGTCCGACTTCAGCCAGGTCACGATCTCGCGGTCCGCGAGTTCAAGCCCCGCGTCAGGCTCTGGGCTGATGGCTCAGAGCCTGGAGCCTGTTTCCGATTCTGTGTCTCCCTCTCTCTCCGCCCCTCCCCCGTTCATGCTCTGTCTCTCTCTGTCCCAAAAATAAATAAACGTTGAAAAAAAAAAAATATACTCAATCTCAAATAAGCCAATCTATGTTTTAAAAGTTATATAATTTGGGGGCCCTTGGGTGGCTCAGTCAGTTAAGCGTCCAACTCTTGGTTTTGGCTCAGGTCACAATCTCACAGGTTCCTGAGTCTAAGTTCCAGTTGGGCTCCTCACTGACAGCAGGGAGCCTGCTTGGGATTCTCTCTCTGCCCCTTCCCCACCTGTGTGTACATGTGCGCGCACACACACACACCTCTCTCTCTCTCTCTAAATAAACTTAAAAAAAAAGTTATGTAATTTTGTAAATATAGTTTCTTTACTCTGTCTTAATGAACGTATTTAACTATTCATTTGAATTCACCAGTATTCTCTGAAGTGGCTTTGGTTCAATTTTCTCTCTCTAAAAATACCCTACTATATAAGTCCACACATCCTGCTGATATTACCACTTAAACTCATGTGAGGAAAGAACTGGCAGTTTCTCTCTAAAAGCACCTACAATGAGCAATCAATCAACATTAGTTGACATCCAAGATTACAACAGCAAAGTTAACTTGCTACCTTTCGTCACTCCTGAGTTCATATTTAGAATGTCCTATAAATCTGTTTAACCAATGACTTAATGTAATTCAACTTCTTTGAATCTGTTTCCTTGTGTGTAATAAGAAAATTGGTCTAGATCTTTGGAACTTCTTTAAGATCTAAAGAGTTCCCAAGGGAATTTACCCCCAAAGCCAAGAGCACACTGTACACACTATAGGTTAACCAATTTCACAATAAATTATATTAAAATAAATAAATAAATAAAATACTGGACAGAATAAGTAAATAAATAAAAATAATTTTAATAAAGTTAATTAATTAATTAATTAAAGACTTCCTAAGTCTGGAGATTTAAATCCAACTTTATTCACCCTCTAAAAGTTGATTTCTTAAATCAATGCACATACTTGCACCTTTTCTACCCACTGTACTTAAAGGTAAGAACCATACATTTTTTAACATGGTGGTATATACATATAGATATGTTTCATTTGCTTTCCTACCTGAAAGTGTTGAACTGTTAGCTTTGGCAAAAGACTCTTTGAATTTCCTTACGTGTGATTCAACAGCAAATGACTACAATTTTAAACCAATTCTGAAAATATAACCCTGAAAAATTATGGTTAGAATAGAAGTTATGTTATGTAGCTCATGATCGACATTTCATAACTAACATCTGCAAAAGAGATGGCAATTAGTTGAGACAGTGAGACTGGCCCCAAACCTTGCTCTTAGCCACGGTTTTCATAACCCTTTTATCCAATCCTTGACTAATTGAAAACTAGACCTTAGAATGACATCTATATCCCTAAATCATAAAGCCACAGGAAGAGAGAATCAGAGGACGACCAACAAGGATGTATATTTAACTTCTTGTTTATAACAGAACTTGCTCCAAAAATTAACAGATTTACCAAATTGTTTTTAGACAAGGTTAAAGTCAATTTCCTAATAGAGTAAAATTTGAAGAAATATTTTTGAAAAAAATTTTGAAGTAAAATTTGAAGAAAAACAGATATAAGGTTTTGCAGATATTTCCAGTCAACTTGTAATAATATCAACATTACGTCAAATTTAGAATATAAAAACTATTATCCCCCTAAATAGTTTTAGCAGATGCCAGAGTCTTGATAAAAATCATTAAAGTGTGTTTGGAATACATGTATATCTATAAAATTAAATACAGAAACAAGCTGATAAAAATCATTTAACTGTGCATAGAGCAATAGAACTAAAAAGGTTCCAGAAACCTTAATGAAGAGTCACATATAATCATCACATCTGCATGCAGTTAAACATATGGCACTCCAGTTTCGGGAATCCTGAGCTCACCAAAACTTTTACAACTAAATTTGGGTTACTTGGGGTAAGGGAAAGAGATGCGAAAGGAGAGTGAGGAGCCTTTCAAAACCCCTATTTTGACTAAATCTGCAGCTGTAATTACAGCTGTTCTGAAGCTTTCTTGTAACTGCCTAATTACATTTTTTTTTAATAATAACAACCAAAAGTAGGCTTAACAAACTGAAGAATGATAGGAGGACTCCATAGTTAAAAGCTATTTTTAATATAAAATTAATTAATTTCCTATTGTTTTTGCTCTGCAACTAATAGATTAAAAATTGTTACATAAGCGCAAGAAGCTTTCTCAACTTCCTTGGGTTGTGGAATTCTCAATTTTTTTTTAACATTGAAAAGTACATTAGAAAGTACACTGCACTTCTTTCCTTCAGTAATTTTGCAGAAACTCTCATTTTATGTTTCTTCTCTTTCACCATGCCATTTATTTTACGTAACTATGAGATGAGTATGACACAAGTTAGATTTATGTACGATTTCAATAAACACAAAGAAGCCTTTTGCTATCATTCCAAACATACCATAGTCTCCCCTCCACTCTTTTCCGTAGGGTATACATTTCAAGACCTCCAGTGGACTAAAACTGCAGATAGCACCAAACCCTATATATACTATGTTTGTTCCTATACATGTAGATCAATGATGATGTTTAATTTATAAATAAGACACAGTAAGAAATTAACAACAATAGTTGAAAATAAAACAGATTGTAACAATATGCCATAATAAAAATAACGTGAATATGGCCTCTCTTTCTGAAAATATATTTTACCATCCCTTTTCTTGTAATGATGTAAGATGATATAATGCTACATGAGGAGATAAAATGAGGTAACAACACAGGCACTGTGACAAAGCATTAGGCTACTACTGACCTTCTGACGTTAGAAGGAGAGTCATCTGCTTATAGACTGGTTGACTCTGGGTAACTGAAAACATGAAAAGGAAAACTGTGGATAAGGGGGAACTACTGGAACTACTGTATTTTCTAATGGTATATTTACTAAAAAAGTTACATCATGCAGAAAATGAAGTTATATACCTCTTAAGACTCACTTATGTGTTATATTTTAGATATCACTGGCATCCCAGTTAATTCACTATATTGTTATTCGTTCAAAGGGATAACATTTGAAAATCACAAATCTGATTCTAGTCAAAGATGGCAACAAAATCTCAAACTCACATCCTCTCACAGACATATTAAATCTACAGCTAAACATGAAACAAGTCCTGCTGAAAGAAATCCAAAGGACAAATAAGAAAAAACATACATTGAATGGGTAGGAGAAGCTGAGAAACACTCTCTCCATAAACCCCACTCCCAGCAGACTGACATACAACTGAGAGGGAATTCACAACTACCAGCTTCTCCCTGAGGAGTAAAGGGTTTGAACCCACATCTAGTGCCCCAACTTTTAAGACTTCTAACTCAGGGATGAGCCCCCAAAACACGAGCTCTGAAAGCCATTGGGGCTTGTGTCTCCAAGACCCAGAAAACTACAGCAAATAAAGACAGTTCTTGGTGGGCTTCAGGGACTCACTGTGGCTATGCGTCTAAGACTCAGAGGCAACAGACAAAAATGCCCATCTCTACCAGCCTTTCCTGAAACAGGCCTATTTGGCTACCTTAAAAGGTGCAGCCTTTGGGTAAGGCTTCTCATGTAACACACATCTAGGGATCAGCTGTAATTCTCTCTAGAGACCAAGAAAGCCAAGGGCACCATCTTTGTGTTCTCTCTCTGCCCAGCTCCCAGTCACTGGTATCTTCCTGAAAGGAATTTGCGTACACATTTGGTGCCTGGGCTTTGCAACTTCTGCCCAAAAGACACACCCTGTGATAGCCCAACTCAGGTGGCCAGTGAGTCTTGCATTAGCAGACTCAACAATCCTCAACAGGATTGTAGCAAACAAATAAATAGTTCTTAAGTAGCTATCTCCCCAGGGCTCAACACAAAGGAAGGAGACAGAAACACCCATCTCCCCAGTCATTCCCAGAAAGAAGCCTATTTACATAATTTAAAAGCTGCTGCCAGAGGATGAGGCTTCTAATTTAGCATACATCTACAGACGGATGTCAGTCCTGCATGAAAACTGGGAAGCCAGCAGACACCAAATGTGCATTCCCCTAGTAGATCACTATAAATCACAAACAGCTTCCTGGAAGGAGCTTGTACACACATCTGGCACTCTGAGTACCGTGGCTTCTACCCAGGGGATACACTACTTGATTGCTTGGTTCTGGGAGCAAGCAAGGATGGCATTCACAGGTCCCATAAGACAAAAGCAAACAAATAGTTCTTAAGTTTCTTAATTGGCTAACCCCCAGGGCTCAGAACAAAGGGAAGAGAGGGAAACACCCAGATCCCAGTCTTGCCCTGAAAGACACATCTACTTGCATACTTAAAAGCTACTACCTGATACCTGAGGAGCAGCTGGGTGGCTAAGTTGGTTAAGCATCCGACTTTGGCTCAGGTCGTGATTTCACAGTTTGTAACTTCAAGCCCAGCATCAGGCTCTGTGCTGACAGCTTGCTCAGAGCCTGGAGGATGCTCCAAATTCTGTCTCCCTTTCTCTCTGCCCCTCCCCCACTCACACTCTGTCTCTGTCTCTCTCAAAAATAAACATTTAAAAAAAATTTTTTTAAGCTGCTACCTGAGGGTCCAGCTTTCATTCAGCCAGCATATAGGTGGTGACTGATCCTCCACTTGGGGACACTGAAAGATCTTGAAATACTCTCAACTACTGGGAGTCATGAAGAAGGCAGCTTGGACAACCACAAAGGTCTGAGAAACAACCAAGAGCTAGGGCCAGGCTGAATAAGATTCAGCATCTACATGAGACCATTCCATCAAGACTGGGACATGTGACTGTTTTATCTAATGCACAGAAGCCAACACAGAGAATTAAGAAAAATGAAGAAACAGAGAAATATATTACAAACAAAAAAATGAAACCTCTGAAACAGATCTTAATAAAAGGGAAAGAAGTGATTTACCTGATAAAGAGCACAAAATAATGATTACAAAGATGCTCACTAAATGAAAATTTCAACAGAGATAAAAAATATAGGGAAGTACCAGACAGAAATCACAGAGCTGACGAATTAAATAAGTGAGCTGAAAAATTCAACAGAAGGGATTTTACAACATATTAGATCAAATGGAAGAAAGAATCAGCAAATTTGAAGACAGGGCAGTGAAAGTCATCCAAACAGGGACATAAAGAGAAAAAAGAATGAAAAAGAGTGAGTGAAGCTTAAGGAAATTGTGGGACACCATCCAGTACATCAATATATTTATTATGGGGTCCCAGAAAGCAAAGAAAAAGAGAAAGGGGCTGAAAGCCTATTCAAATAAATAATGGCTGAAAACTTTCCTAACACAGGAAAAGAAACAGAACTCCAGATATAGGAAGCCCACAGAATCTCAAACAAGGTAAATCCAAACCAAGATACACTATAATTAAATTGTCAAAAGTTGAAGACAAGGACAGAATCTTAAAGGCAGCAAAAGAAAAATTTATGTTATGTAAAAGGGAGTCTCCATAAGATTACCAGCAGATTTTTCAGCAAAATCTGAAAAACTTTTGCAGGTAATAAGTTCAATAAAGGTGCTAAAGAAAAAACTACCAACCTAAAATATTCTACCCAGCAAAGTTGTCCTATAGAGTTGAAGGAGAGATAAAAAGTTTTCTAGGAAAGTAAAAGTTTAAGGAGTTCATCAATACTAGACCAGCTTTGTAATAAATGTTAAGATGACTTCTTCAAGCTGCAAACAAAAGGATGAAACAAATTAGTAACAAGAAAACAAAGAATAAATCTCCCTGGTAAAGGTAAATACTGTTCATAGTTAAAATCAGATTAACATAATTTGTAAGGAAGGTAGGTAAATCACTTGTAAATCTAGTATGAAGCCTAAAAGACAAAAATAATATAATTTGTTAATGGATACACAACGTAAAAAGATGTCAATTATAATATCAAAAACAAAATGCACTGAGGTATAGTAAAGAGAGCTTTAGTATGCATTTGACATAGTTGATATCAAATTAAAACAGACTATCACAAATATAAAATGTTTTACATAAGCCTCATGGTAACCAGAAAGCAAAAACCTGTAACATATATACAAAAGGTAAACAAAAAGAAATCTAAGCACACCACTATAGACAAGTATCAAATCACAAAGAGATTTAAAAAAGGAACAAAGGAATTACAAAACAGCAAGAAACTATTAACAAAATGACAGTTAAGTCCATATCCATCTATAATTACTTTAAATGTAAGGGACTAAGTTCTCTTATATGTCTTAAGGATATATACAGATTGAAAGGAAAGGGATGGAAAAAGATATTCCAGGCAAAAGAAAACTAAAAGAAAGCAAGAATATTTACACTTACATCACACAAAATAGCGTTCCCAGCAAAAGAGTGCATTTGAGACAAAGAAGGTAATTATATAAGACTAAAGGGGTCAATCCAACAAGTGGTTGTAGGATTTTAAAATATTTATCTATCCAACATGGAAGCACCGAAATATATAAAGCAAATAATAACAGACCTGAAGGGAGAAATAGACAACAACACAATAATAGTAGAAACCTTAATACCTCAGTTTCAAAAATGGATAGATCATCTAGAAAGAATATCAATATGAAAACACTGGACTTAAGACTTAAACTACATATTAGATCATATGGACACAAAAGAAATTTATAAGACATTGTAACAGTAATAGAATACTTAAGTACACGTGAACATTCTCCAGGATACAACATGTTAGGCCACAAAACAAGTCTTAATAAATTTTTAAAAATGAAATCTTATTAAGCATCTTTTCTATAGTATCAAACTAGTAATCAATTACAAGAAGAAACTTGGAACACTGACAAATATGTGAAGATTAAACAACATGCTATTGAACTACAAATGGATCAAAGAAAAAATAAAAACATTATCTTTAGACAAATTAATATGGAAATACACAATACAAAAGCTTAAGGGATGCAGCAAAAGCATTTCTAAGAGGGATGTTCAAAATAATAAATACCAACATTAAGAAATAATAAAAAACTCAAATAAACAACCTAACTTTACACATCAGGGAACTAGAAACATAAAACGAAACTAAGCCCAAAGTTAGTCAAAGGAAGAAGAAAAAAAAAAAAAAGGAAGAAAGGAATGAAGTAGAAATAAATGAAATAAAAATTAAAAAAAAAAATCAATGAAACTAAAAGCTGGTTTTTTGAAAAGATAGACATTTAGCTAGACCAACCAAGAAAACTGAGAAAGAACTCAAATAAAATCATAAATGAATGAAGAGACATTACAGCTTGTATCACACATATACAAAAGATCATAAGAGACTACTACAAACAATTATACACCAACAAATTGGACAACCTAAAAAATGGACAAATTCTTAGAAATATACCAACCTGCCAAGGCTGAATCAAGAAAAAATAGAAAATCTGAACAGAACATTTACTAACAAGATTTAATAAGTAATCAAAAACCTCCCTACAAAAAATTCAGGACCAGATGGCTTTACTGGTAAATTCTACCAAACATTTAAAGAAGAATTAATACCAAACTTTCTCAAAAATCTTCCCAAAAATTGAAGAGAATGGAAGAAATTCATTTTACAAGGCCAGCATTACCCTGATATCAAAACCAAACAAGGACACTACAAAAAAGAAAACTACAGGCCAATACCCCTGATGAACATGAATGCAAAAATCCCCAACAAAATATTAGCCAACAGAATTCAACAACACATTCAAAAGATCATTCACTATGATCAAGTTGGTTGTATTCCTGTGATGCAACAATAGTTCAATACAGGCAAATCAATAAATGTAATATAGCACCCACAAAATGAAGGATAAAATTCATATTATCATCTCAATAGATGAAAAATATATTTTAAAAAATTCAACATTCTTTCATAATAAAAACTCACAACAAACTGAATATAGTGGAAACATACCTCAAGAAAATAAAGGCCACATATGACAAGCCCACAGTTAACACCATACTCAATGGTGAAAAGCTGCAAGTTTTTCCTCTAAGATCAGGAACAAGACAAAGATGTCCACTCTCATTGCTTTCATTCAACACAGTACTGGAAGTCCTAGCCAGAGCCATTAGGCAAGAAAAAGAAGTAAGACATCCAAATTGGAAAGGAGTTCATAGAACTCACCATTTGCAGTAATATGATATTATATATAAAAAAATACTAACACTCCACACACACACACAGAAAAAAAACCTGTTAGAACCAATCAACAAATTCAGTAAAGATGCAATATACAATATGCAAAATACAATATACAAATATCACTAAGAACAAGTTAGAAACAGAAATTAAGAAAATCCCATTCACAACTGCATCAAAAAAAAAAAAAGAAAATACTTAGCAATAAATTAGCAAAGGAGGTGAAAGACTTGTACATGAAAACTATAAGACACTAATGAAAGAAACTGAAGAAGACACAAATAAATGCAAAGTACAAAAAAAACCTGTGCTTACAGACTGGAAGAATTAATATCGCTAAAATGGCCAAATAGTCTAAAGCAATCTACAAATTCAATGCAATCCCTATCAAAATTCCAATGGCATTTTTCTCAGAACTAACAAATCATAAATTTTGTATTGAACCACAAAAGACCCCAAAGAGCCACAGCAATCTTAAGAACAAATCTAGAGGCCTCATACTTCCCAATTTCAAATTATATTACAAAGCTATAGTAATCAACACAGTATAATACTGACATAAAAAAAAAAGATGGGGCACCTGGGTGGTCCAGTCTGTTAAGCATCTAACTCTTGATTTCAGCTCAGGTAATGATCTCATGGTTTGCAAGACAGACCCCAGTGTCAGCGTCTCTGCTCATAGCACAGAGCCTGCTTGGGATTCTCTCCCTCCCTCCCTCCCTCTCTCTCTCTCTCTCTCTCTCTCTCTGCCCCTCCCACACTATCTCTCTCTCAAAATAAATAAACTTAAAAAAAACACACACAAACCAATGGGACAAAATAGAGAGCTCTGAAATAAACTCATGCATATATGGTCAATTAATATTTGACAAGTCAAGAATATACAATGGGAAAAGGATAGTCTCTTCAATAAATGGTGCTGGGAAAACCTGGACAGTCACAGCCAAAAGAATGAAACTGAGCCCCTATCTTACACTGCAGACAAAAAACAACTCCAAATGGATTAAAGACCTGAAATGATAAAACTCTTAGAAGGTAACATAGGGGGCAAGTTCCTTGACATCAGTCTTGACAATGATGTTTTCAACTTCAAAACACCAAAAGTAAAAGTGACAAAAGCAAAAACAAACAAATGGGACTTTATCAAAAAGTTTCTGCAAAGCAAGGGAAATCACCAATTAAATAAAGAGGAAACCTATGGAATGGAAGAAAATATTTTCAAACCATATACCTGATAATGGGTTAATAACCAAAATATACAAAGAACTCATACTACTGAATAACAAAACAAAACAAAACAAAAATACCTGATTAAAAAACTGACATTTTTTTCCATAGAAGACCTACAAATGGCTATTAGGTATGTGAAAAGGTGCTCAGCATCACTAGTCATCACCAAATACAAATCAAAAGTACAATGAGATATCACCTCACACATGTTACAATGGCTCTCATCAAAAAGAAAAGTACTTTAACAAGTGTTGGTGTCACTGTAAACTGATGCAGCATACCATGGAGAATGTATGGAGTTTTCCTCAAAAATTAAAAATAGAATTACCCAAATGATCCAGACATCCCTCTTCTGGGTATACATCCAAAGGAAATGAAAACAGGATTTCAAAGAGATACCTGCATTCCCATGTTCACTGCAATATCATTCTCAATAGCCAACATATGGAAACAACCCAAGTGTCCATCAACAGATGAATGAATAAAGATGTGGTATGTGAGTGTATGTGAGTGTGTGTGTGTGTGCGTGCGTGTGTGTGTGTGTATAATGCATTATTCATTCATGAGGAAAAAAAGAAATCCTCCCATTTCCAACATAATGAATAAGTCTTGAGAGTATTATATTAAGTAAAATAAGTCACAGAGAGAGAAAATACTACATGGTATCACTTATATGTGAAATTAAAAAAAAAATCAAACTCATAGTAACAGAGGGTAGAAAAGTGGTTGCCGGGGACTGGGTGATGAGGGAAACAGGGAGAGGGTGGTAAAGGAGTATAGACTTCCAGCTATGAGATGAATAAAGTCTGAGGATCTAATGTAAAGCATGATTGCTATGGTTGATAATACTGCATTATATAAGTACTAAGAGAGACTATATGAAGTCACCATTATGCATATATTAAATATTTTACAATATATGTCAATTATACTTCAATAAAGCAGAATAAAACTGAAAAAGATCACAAATCTATGGAACTTTTTAAATAATTGATTTGTTAATTTTTAACATGCTCTAAATGACAGATTTTACATTGCATGTTTTTATTTCTATCTGTGGGAAGCAGGAATTTCTACAAAAACATCAAGAGTAAATGAAGGTATTTTCTTGAGAAGAAATAAAGGATAAAGAAGCTTTTCAGAGTTCCCAAGATTTAAAGATATGGAGATTATAAAAGATACTTTCCAGAAAATTAAAGAAAGCTATGACAGTGGCATTTGTATCATATCACCAAATGTTATGAGTGGAAGAGAATGAGATTTAAAGTAGAAAAGATTCTCACCAGTGATGTACTATTTAGTTGTAGATAAATCTTATCTAACTTCCTCTGAATACCAAAAAAAGAAAGCCACATTATGGAACTTTTTGTGATATTTTGCAGAACAAATAAAACCATAAATAACATTATCATAATTTACGGAAAGTGCTTAACTATACATGAAAATACTAAAATATTGATTATATCTTAAACATTTACCCTGAGAGCTTCACAGTAAATCAAATATATTTTCCACAGTTATGGTAAGTACATCCATGTAGAAATAGCAGATATGCCATTCTTCATATATGTATTTTTTTCATTCAAGCCAGTTTAAAAAGTACAAGGTCTATGGTGAGCTTGATTAGGAAAAAATAAGAAACTTGCCTCACTTTCTATATTCTAAAAATTAGAATGAAAAGCCCCAATAATCCTAAATATAGTGGTCAAATATTCATATTTTCTCAATGTCTGAATAGGCCAAAGTCTTCCTTGGATGCTAACTAAGGCAATCTTGCATTTAAATTAAAAGCTAAGCATTACAAAAGGGACACAGGAAGCCACAAAGCAAGAGCAAACTATCAGATAATAAAAGGATTTATGTATTCAAAAAGGACAAGGATAATTTAATTTCAAAGCACAGATTATATATACAGGAGAATGGATCCACCTATAGTCAAAAAGTACCTCATAAAGGAAAAGAAATCACATGAAGCACCACACTCAAGAATGAACAATGTTAAGTATCAGCGGCTAGAAACCAGTAATGCATTAAATAGATACAAGAGAAGAGATGATCCATTTAGTCACAAGCTGAGCTCCCTGAAAGCCAAGGTAGGCTTTGGAAGGTTGGCTGTAAATACCAACGTTCACAAACCAGCTATCAAAAATAATTTCATTTGACTTCTGCTAGAATCATCACAGAAATACAAGGCAAACTTTTTAAAAAAATGAATTGCAATTTAAGTTGAAGATGT
Organism: Acinonyx jubatus; assembly: GCF_027475565.1. Taxonomy (NCBI): domain Eukaryota; kingdom Metazoa; phylum Chordata; class Mammalia; order Carnivora; family Felidae; genus Acinonyx; species Acinonyx jubatus. Next base: position 109,430,108 of record NC_069386.1, on the reverse strand, counting down.
GTCATCAACTAAAATAGCTGCTGCAAAACCCTATTCAAATCTCCCAGCATTTCAAATCTCCCTTCCAGCCTTCAAACTACTTTGAAGTTTTTCATTATCATACGTTACCATTTCCTCTACTGCAGAGGAGCTACATAACGGAATCCAAAACACAATGCAAAGAGGGCAGGAAGAAAAGACTGAAAGAACTTTCCAGCTCTACGAAATACTTAATTCCTTGTATTTTATAGTTTCATAAAGATATTACCTCTAAGATCAAGAGCTAGAAGCTGTCTAAAATCATGACCAGGATAATGGAAGGGCCCTTATACTAGGGTGGCAGGGGTAGAGGGGGAGAAGACAGCAAGAGCCAATGATAGAAAAATGTACTGTGCAGACACTAAAAACCTGAGAATTTGCCATTGGTCCACTCATGTCCTTGACCCCCACAGCTGATTCTCCCTAAAATTCTTGATAAAATCCAAACTGTCCAATGGCTGCTACTCTACAAGATCAATTCTCTGAGAACCATCCTTGACCAACTATTCCCCCAAACTATGCCTAACCCCTCCTGCTAATGCCCTATAAAAAATTCTGCCATCCTTCCTCAAGTTAGAACTTTCTTTCAGAGCATTTTCTAATACAGTCTTATGCTGACAGTGCTCTGTTTCGTTTTCTTTGAAACTATGAAAATACAGAAGGTCAAAGCAGCAGGAATTGGCTTCATTTTTTATTTTCTTGATGGGTTTCAAGGTAACTGTGGGCACTATTTCTGTGACTAAATATAATCACCAGGGAAATAGGCAACAGAATAGAAAAGCTTCCACTGGTCATTAAAAAAATATAATAAAGACAAACCTTTATTAAGCACTTAACTACACTACTATGCACTTTTATGTAACTGATTCTATTTATTCTTCATTACAACCCTTGGGATATTCTTATGTTCATTCTACAGATGAGAAATCAGAAACTTAGTTTAAGAAACTTACCCAGTTAGCAAGTGGTAAGTACAGGAATTAAATCCAATTATCCCAGGGCAATTCTTTCCACTTCACCAAAACCACCAGCTACATTGCTTTAACTCCAAGTACTTGCTATAAGAAACAACTGCATTCTTCTGAGTCCCTTGTGTTCTGTTAGGTCTACTTACTGCTTTTTTCAATCTTTACCTAAGCAAGCCTCTATGCTTTAAACTTTTCTTCATGTAATTCATTTATTGTTTTTACTTCTTCCTAAGCACTCACTAATGATCCTCAAGTATCCTATAGCTAACTGTCTCCCATTAGTAATGCTGAACATAACTTCAGAATTAAAACAATTGTACTCAATCACAATTCTTCAGTAGATATTTTCTGGACACTTCTCAGATTTTTCTCTATTTTTTTCATATCACAGTTCAATAATTAGACTCCACTGTTATTAGCGTAGTGTATGTTTTAACCAACTAGAAATAACATTGCACATAAAGTATTTTTTAAACCCAGGTATTCTACATGCAAATTAATTGACTTTTTTATGGGAATAGGGTCATTTTGGGGGGAAAAAATAACAAAACTGTGCACAATAACAGATACTTGCATTATCTAGGGCTAAAACATAAAAAAATAGTAACTTTCATCTCAACAGACACACATAAAAAAGTATTTTAACAAAATCCAATATCCATTTCTGATTTGAAGTCTCTGCAAACTAGAAATAGAAACAAATTTAATAAATCCAATAAAGGGTATCTATGAAAAATCTATAATTAACATCATACTTGTGTAAGAATAGATGCTTTCCCCCTAAAATAAGAAGACTAGAATATCCATTCTCACCATTTCTATTTACCATTATACCAGAGCATCTAGCCAATGAAGTCAGGCAAAGAAAAAGAAATAAAAGGCACCCAGAGTGGAATTAAAGAAGTAAAACTCTCTTCATTCACAGAAGACATGACTATCTATGTAGAAAATCCAATGGAATCTGCCAAAAAAAAAAAAAAAAAAAAAGAACAAAACAAAACAAAAACTAGAACCAGAAAATGAATTTAACAAGGCTGCAGGATATAAGCACCAACTGCATTTTCATATGTTTGCAATGAACAACTCAAAAGTGGGATTTTTAACAAAAACAATACCATTTATAAGAACATAAAAAATATAATACACTTAGGGGTAAATCTGACAAAATCTGGGAAAAATCTGTATAATAAAACCGTAAAACACTACTGAAGGGAACTGAAAATCTGAATAAACAGTGATACATTATCCATGGGTCAAAAGACTCACTACTGTTAAGAGGTAAATTCTCCCCAAATTTATCTATAGATTCCAATGCAATTCCCACAGATTTATGCATAGATTCAGTGAATATCCCAGTAGGCTTTTTTTTTCCAGACATTTAGTAACTGCTTCTAAAATTCAGATGGAAATGTAAAAAACCTAGAACAGTTGCATCACTCTGGATCCAATCAGAAAAGAGAAGTCACAAGGAAATTTGAAAAGGGAAAGTTAAGTATAAAGAATATTAACTATAACAGGGCTCGGTGTAATAACAATTAACTAGTGAGAAGCAAAGAGAATATAAGAGCAGCTAACACCTCCTAGGGCTGAGACAAGAGTGCCGTTCTACAGGGCAGAGATCAGACCCTGTCGGAGAAAGCACAGCCTTGTCTCACTGAATGACAGATAAGTCATTCTGGTGCCATGCCAGCAGAACTTGCTGGAAATTTGCTTTGTGAAACTTGGCAGAAATCCATTCATAAGGGGGCTAGGAAAAACCATTTATCTGGCAGCGTCCCGTGAAGGCATTCTGCTACAAACCCACACGAGAGGTACAAAGAGAAGCTAGCCTTGGGTCATTGGCTGCTGGGTTACTGTGGCCCTCTGAGCACTAAAGAAGCTTAGTGCTGGTAAAGTCACACATACGGCAAGAACTGTACACTAAGGAAGCCATGTGGGCTGATTCTAGAGAAGTTGAGTATGCTGCTGGAGCTTGCCAAGCAAGCACACAGAAACCAAGAAGCAAAACTTTTTCCTCCTGCAATGTCTCTGCAGCACTCTCTATTGACAAAGCCCAACACTATGCCAGCTGGCAAAAGAAAAATACTAAAAAAGCCAGATCCATTTTCACAGAACAGGCAAAAAGGGAAAATCTGGAGCTAAGATGCAATAAATCAATAACCAGCACAATAGCCAAAATAACACTGAAAAAGAAGAAAAAAGTTAGGTGAGTAGCACAACTTGGTTTCATGACTTCTTATAAAGCCACAGGAATCAAAATAGTAGTAGCACTGAGACAGGCAAGAGATCAGTAATGAATTGGGTAATCAGAAATAAACCCAGACATATATGATCAGCTGATTTTAGGCAAAAGTGTAAAGGATGGCCTGTCAACAAATGGTCCTAGAACAAGTGGATATCACAATGCAAAAAAAAAAAAAAAAAGAACCCTTATTCAATTTTCACTTCACATAAAAAACACTAACTCAAAATGCATCATACCACTAATCATAAAACCTAAAACCATAAAACTTCCAGAAGATATCTTAGGAGAAAGTTTTTATAACCTTGCATTAGGCAAATATATCTTAGATACAAAAACAAGAACATGATCCAGATAAGAATAAATGGATAGCCTGAACTTTCATCAAAATTAGAAGTTTTTATTCCTCAAAAGAGACTGTTAAAAGAATGAAAAGATAAGCCACCATCCAGGAGAAGACCTCTGCAATACATAGAATCAAAATATATAGGAAGCATTCAAAACTCAATAATCAGAAAACAACCCAATTAAAATAATGGGTAAAAGATTTGAGCACACATTTTACCAAAGAAAATATACAAGTGGTAAATAAACACAAGAAATAATGCTCAATATCACTAGTCATTAGAGAAATGGAAATTAAAACACAAGTAGATAACATTTTACACCTACTAGAATGGCTAAAATTAAAAGGAATAACCATACCAAATGTTGATAAGATATAGAGAAACTATCACACACTGCCAGCAAGAACAAAAAATGGTATAGGCACTTTGAAAAACTATTTGGCAACTTCGTAAAAAGTTACACAAATACCTACTATATGATCCAGTCATTCCACATTTAGATATTTACCTAAGAGAAATTAAAATATATGTCCAGGGGCATCTGGGTGGCTCAGTTGGTTGAGCATCCAACTTCAACCCAGGTCATGATCTCGTGGTTCACAAGTTCGAGCCCTGTGTTGGGCTCTGTGCTGAAGCTCAGAGCCTATAGCCTGCTTCTGATTCTGTGCCTCCCTCTCTCTCTGCCCCTCCCCCACTCGTGCTCTCTCACTCTCTCTCTCTCTCTCTGTCTCTCTCAAACATAAATAAAAACATAAAATTTTTAAAAATAAAATATATGTCCATACAAAAACCTATATATTAATGTTCATGGCAGCTTTACTTCTAAGAGCCAATAACTAGAAAGAACTCAGACTGTCCATCAACAGATGACTGTGTAAACAAATTTGGGTATTATCCATATCCATCCAAATGGATATCCATATTACCCATATGTGTCAGTTATCAGTTTATTGCCCCTCAGTTCTGAATGAGTATTTCAAGGTATGTTTTGTGATAAACAACAAAATCCCTTTAAGTATTCCTCCTTTAACATGAGCACCATGCTAAGCTTTTTCAGTAGAGGACATTCAAGGGTCAGTGAAGTAGAAAGAGGCTCTCCAACAGTTTACAGAAGGGACTTGGTGGGAAGGAGTATGGAATATGTAGGTGAGGACTTCTAGTGGGGTGCTGTCCCAATCACTCAGAAAAAAACACAATCCTCCTGCAACCTTGAAGCCTCAGCCTGATAATAAACTGTCAACAGTTTATTCTGCACGTGGAAACCAGAGCCCCCCAGTATTCAGAAGTGCTCTTGACAGTGCCAGCACCTATAACCCCTCTACAAGACCCCATTCAGACTGAACACAATTGTCTACGGCCCACAGGGACACACACCACTTACACAGAGTTCCTAAATCCCTTGAAATTTCCTGACAGGAGCATCTTTGGTTCTAATGAGGCTACTCTTGGTGAGCTCCAGGATAGCTTCAGTATAGGGTCTGGTCATCAGAAAACCAAACCCTGATTATAAACTTGGAACTTCCACCCCCACCCTTTATCTTCCAGTGTCCAGCTGGACACTGACTTAATAATAACCAATCATGCCTGTGCAATAAAACCCTCTACCAAATACAGGGTTGAGCATCCAAGTTGATAAACACATCCATGTGCCAGTAGCTGTGCACTCAAGGATCCTTCTGGGCTTCATCCTATGTATCTCTTCATCTTGCTGTTCATCGTTATCTTTAATTATATCTTTTGTAATAAGATGGTAAACATAAGTGTTTCTGAGTTCTGTGAGTCATAATAGCCAATTAAAAAACCTGAGGAGGAAGTCATGGGACCCCTCCCAATTTGTAGTCAAGTCAGACAGAAGTGTGAGCTACCCACTGCTTGCAACTAGCATCCAAAGTGAAGGGTAGTTGTGTGGGACTGAGCCTCTAACCTCTGGGGCCTGTGCTAACTACTCATTGGTATGCTCAGAGAATTAAAGAGTTGCTTGGTATGGAAAACCCACACATCTGGTGTCAGAAGTGTTGTAATTACAGGAAATGAGTTTTCTTTTACAGGGTCAGATACTATGAGGCACTACTGACACAAAGATAAAAAGTCCCCAAAATTAAGAATTTCTGTCCTATCATATTTACACATAGGCAAGAAATCAAAAGAAATAGTTGTGTTAGATGGCATCATTAATGGCATTATTTCAAACTGATTCCAATAACAACCAGAAACAAATATAATCAATGGTTTTTAAATAACAGTAGCAAAATATTTGTTTTTTTTATGTAAGAAAATTTTAAAGCCAATTCCTCCACTCTCAAACTGAAAAGGAACATTCCAAAAAGATACCATTTACGAGACAATGGATGGAAATATGTACAAGAATCTTGTAGATCTGTGATAGATTTAACATTTTTGCACCTATCTGTACCAGGCACAATAACCAAAATCACCCCACTCTTCTGAACACCAATTCCCCTTCTTAGTCTTGCCTTCTATCCCTATCATTCAGCTTACTGCTGATCAAACTAAGAAGCTTAGGTGTGTGCAAGAACAGATAGCAAAAACAGGCAGGGGCACCTGGGTGGCTCAGTTGGTTAAGCATCTAACTCTTGATTTCGGTTCAGGTTGTGATCAGGATTCCTGGGGTCAAGCCCCCCTTGTCAGGGTCTGCACTGACAGCCTGGGATTCTCTCTCTCTCTCTCTCTCTCTCTTTCTGCCTCTCCCCATCTCGCACTCTCCTCGCCATCGCCCCCCCCACTCTCTCTCAAAATACATTTAAAAAATTATGAAAAATGCTGACTTGCACTCACAATCAATTACAAACTAAAACAAGAGATTTTTTAATCAACTGAGAAATATTGAAAGTTGAATAATACCCAGTGTAGAGAAAATATGAGGAAAAGTTTGTAAATTGGTGCAACTTTTCTGAAGGGAATTTGTTACTATAAATCAAAAATCTAAACAATAATTCAAATCTTTTGAGCCAACAATTCTATCCCAAGGAGTTAATGCTAAGGAATAATTGCACAAAATCCTTTGTATGAATTAATACATATGTTATATAATATATATGCCTTGGATATCTGTATTTTTAAAAAACACTCCTGAGGGAATTCTTACAATCATCCGGTTTGGGAATCATGCATCAAATCTATGTATTAAAAGAACTAACATCTAATCAGCAACTTTTATAAGCCCAGTACTATACTGACAAATACATTATTATCATGTTTAATGAAAACACATTAGGAGCTAGAAGAGCTGTTTTAAAAGCTCCACATTCCTAAAATACTGATAGTAAAAGCCTTAAAATGAATTTTCACACAGTTCTATTCATTACCTCACTTAACAAGATTAATGTTCTGTGTTACCTGTAAGGACAATTTCTAGTTACTATCTCAAAATTTCCCATTAAATTATATTATAAAATGGAAGCTAGTCTCAAAATTAGATAAAAATGACATTTTAAAATAGAATAACAAAAATTAGTGGAGTATCCATGATATAACATAATAATCAAAATATAGTTCATAGTACAAATGTCTTACAAAAAATACTGAGAATCTTACCTGAAAAATCATAATTACCTGGATCATTAAAATCTGTAAGAAAAAATGTCTACATCAGGTATATCTGCAAGAAGGAAATGTTCTATATCTACACTGCCCAATATAAAAATCACTAGTCATATGTGGCTGGAGAGCACTAAAATATGGCTAGTAAGACTGATGAGGAGGCCCACTAAAACATATTTAAGTATACTCATCAATTTTAACATGTATTGAAATGAGGAGTACATCTTCAGGGGGAAAAAACTGTAAATGACATACAAGCCTAGAAAAAATCTAGACTAGTTCTTTTTGTGTTTATATTAGTAAAAGGACAATTTAATCTACCGCTCACATTCCATGAAGATACAACCAAAGGCAACTTTGAGTTTCTTCACGTCCAGCGAGGACTTAAGGAATTTTTCATTGCTACCAACACAAAAAAGGTTTGAAATCACTAACTGCAAGAGAAAAGCATTGATGACTCATTCGTAATCCCTTAAATCAATCATTATAACTTTACATGACAAAGTAATAAGATTTATTTAGCAGGACAATTAAACCCTATGGAACTTTATTTAAGGTAACTTCACTAATAATATGTTCCTGATAAGCTTCAATCACATCATCTTCTTCCATTCCCAACTCTTTTGCAGTGTGATTATCAGTAATTCTCTGACCTTCAAAAAGAAACCTGAGTGAATTCATTGGAACTCCCTGTCTTTAACAGTACGATTCTTTGAGTTTCATGAGATGAGTTGTCATTTTCACTTTGAAGCAAATCTCAATGCTATCCTATCCAATATTGAGTTTAATGTATTCTCCTTCTTTCTTATCCCCCAAGTCCTCAGTTGAAGGTTTTGCCTCCTAGTCAGATATGTTGATGGTGGCTTCACCCAGGGTCTCCACACAGCAGCAGCCTCAGGTAGGCAGAACCTCAACTCCAGGACTGACAAATCCATCTCTCTTCACCACAGCACGATACCTCGGCTGGAGGGACTTCCGCAGGCGTCACACCTCACTCTACTTTGACTTTTTAACTTCTGGAGATTTCATGGCATGCAATTTTTCTAAAATTTTAATCATAATTTTTATTACAAACATATTATCACTCTACCAATCAAAATTTCTCTTGAATTTTTAATTTAATTATCACAATTTCTATTTTCCTTTAACAGGTTACAATGATGAAAACTAGCAAGGCTTAAAACTAATGAGTTCTTAATTCTCATTTTTTAAACATTGAAATGTATTCCTTCATTATGCAAATATGCTTTCCCAGCATAGTCTTTATGAAAATGAATAACTTAATGGGGCGCCTGGGTGGCTCAGTCGGTTGAGTGTCCAACTTCAGCTCAGGTCATGATCTCACGGTTCGTGGGTTCGAGCATGTCAGGCTCTGTGCTGACAGCTCAGAGCCTGGGGCCTGCTTCAGATTCTTGTCTTCCTCTCTTTCTCTGCCCCTCCCATGCTCACACTATGTCAATCTCTCTCTCAAAAAATAAACATTAAAAAAAATTTTTTTAAAAAATGAATAACTTAAAGTTATTTATATCTCACTCAAATCTGATCCTTGCCACTCCTCCTCTCGAAAACAAATAATAAATAAATAAATAAATAAATAAATAAATAAATAAATAAATAAGAAAAAAGAAAAATCCTCCATCAAATATTCATTGATCACCTACTAAGTATCAGGTGCTATTTTAGGTGCTCAGGATATATCTTGAAGGGTTGGCTGGAAGGGTTGGCTTAGCGCCCTTAACTCTGGCTCCATTCCAATTTAGCAGAATCCTGCTCTGGTATATTTATCCCCTCCTTTGCAGGCCATAGGACTGGCCCAACTATCAGCAGTAGCTGCTCTGTAAACATGAAAAGGAGGCAGTTTTCCTGGGTTTAGCCAGGCACTCAAGCTTTTAACAAAGCCCATTCACAACTCAGGCCATGTACAGTTAAGCATCTAATAAATATTTTGATTAAAAAAAAAAAAAAAAAACTCATGGAACTTTCATCCTGGTAAGAAAATACTCAACAAATACAAACACATGTACACACACACATAAAGTGTCATACACAATATATGATAAAAACTAGGTATTTATTTTACACTGAGCGGTCAGGAAGAGTTTATATGAAGCTGTCAACGAATACAATCTCTTTGATAAAGTGTCATGTAGAATACTATCACTCTACAAATTCCAGTTTTTAACTTAACAGTAAGTATAAAAAGTACCACTCTACTAATTGACTGACTAGATGTTTTGTAAAGTGTCCTCTAGAATCTAGAATTAAATAAAATGAAAATTCTACTTCTGGGGCACCTGGCTGGCTCGGTCCTGAGCACAGGACTCTTGATTTAGGGGTTGTGAGTTCAATCCCCAGGTTGGGTGTGGAGCCTAGTTAATTAATAAAATTAAATTAAATTAATAATAATTCTACTTTCATTTACAATTATTCAAACTGTCAAGTAACTTATTAATGTGCAAAAGAATCCAATATGTTTTTAACAGATCCCCTTCCCCTTTAAAACTCCCAAAATACAAAATACACGTAATAAACCATCATGAAAGTACAATTATCCTAGGATTTTGCTTGTTTATTTGTTTGTTTGTTGAGAGAGAGCACAAACCCGGGGAGGAGCCAGAGGGAGAGAGACAGAATCTCAAGCGGGCTCACAGGGTTTGATCTCAAGACCGTAGAATCATGACCCGAGACAAAATCAAGATCAGACACTCAATAGAGCCACCTACGTGCCTATTTCCTAGAATTTTTAAGAATATTTCCATATTACAAGTCACTACTAACTGGTAGCACAGTAAGTAATATTTTTTAAATGAGATTTATCTTCTCTTCTGAAGTTGCCTATATCAAATTTCCTCAAGCCAGTAACTCAGACCCTAAACCATAGTAACACTATTTCTCTAAAAACTGAAGTATCTAAGATACATAACTATATACAGTGGAAGACAGAATCTCTTTTCAGAATAGTAAGCATACGTACAAAGATTTCTGTGACTGTGAATGCACTTCCAACCTCTACTGACCAAAAAGAAAGACAAGGAACAATCAGAGCTCTCAAGCATTTGAATGTCACAGAGTACCCTTAGAGTGCTCTCAACATTTTACAAACACCTGGTCTTCTAACTAAATGTCTAAGTGAACTACCCAAGCCTAGCTAGTATCCAAGTCAGGAATCAGACCATACCTGCCTTACTCTATAGCTTATGCTCCCTACAGCAATTCTAAACCACACAAACACCCTGACTAACCTGAATGTCCAGGGAAATATCAACAGTAACAACAACAACAAAAAAAGCACATACTTAAGTAGAAAAAAGCTTCATATTTAGGAATAATATTTGGAATAAATCTAATCATAAAAGTCAATCCTATTACCACGCATATAATAATACTTACCAAGAAACATTATGAAAGAGATAACATAAGATAACCCTTCTAACTAGAACTTAGAATTACCAGAATACTTTTTGAAAATGGGGATAATTTTATTAAGTTTTCGTGAAGTAGTCACTGTTTTTCAATCAATACCCTTGAAAATCCTTCCTAAAAGTTGATCTTATCTCCCATCTTAAAACTGTAAAGAACTCAAAAGAATAAAACAAAACTATAAAGAACTTAAAGTAGGTGCACCTGGCTGGCTGAGTTGGTACAGCATGTGACTCTTGATTTGGTAGTGAGCTCAAGCCCGATGCTGGGCACAGAGATTAGTTAAAATAAAAAATAAATTAGAGAGGCCTGGGTGGCTCAGTTGGTTAAGCATCCAACTTCAGTTCAGGTCATGATCTCATGGTTCATGAGTTCCAGCCCCACATGGGGCTCTCCACTCAACACGGAGCCCACTTCAGATCCTCTGTCTCCCCTTCTTTCTGGCCCTTCCCTGCTTGCTCACTTGCTCTCTCTCTCTCTCTCTCTCTCAAATAAATAAAAACAACAGGGGGCCTGGGTGGCTCAGTTGGTTAAGCATCCAACTTTGGCTCAGGTCACAATCTCCCAGCTCATGAGTTCAAGCCCCACATCAGGATCTGTGCTGACAGCTCAGAGCCTGAAACCTGCTTCAGATTCTGTGTCTCCCTCTCTCTCTGCCCCTCCCCCCCCTCAAAAATAAACATTCAAAAAAATTTTTAATAAAAACACTTAAAAAACTTAATTAAAAATTAAAAAAAAAAGAACTTAAAGTGGTTCCTAGTAAAAACAAGTATTACCCAGAAATAGGAGGAGGAGGAGGAGGAGGAGGAGGAGGAGGAGTGGAGGGACAAGGAGTAATACCATTAGAACACTGTACTAATAGAAGTACTAATAGTAATGACAGAAGTAGTCTACAGCAGCAGTAGTGATAGTACAGTCATATTTATAGTAATATTACTAGTAAATGTAATATGCCAAGAAAAATATATTTTTGGTTTGAACCACACAAAATGTGAGGGTCCTTATTAAAAGTAGTAATTCTCGGGATGCCTAGGTGGCTCGGTCAGTTAAGCATCTTACTCTTGGTTTCAGCTCAGGTCATGATCTCATGGTTCATGAGTCTGAGCCCCACATCTGGCTCTGCCCTCACAATGCAGAGCCTACTTCTCTCTCTTTCCCTCTCTCTCTGCCCCTCCCCTGCTCATGTGCTCTTTCTCTCAAGATAAGTAAGTTTTAGAAAGAAGAAAGAAAGAAAGAAAGAAAGAAAGAAAGAAAGAAAGAAAGAAAGAAAGAAGAAAAGAAAACAAAAGAAAAGAAAAGAAAGTAAATCTCTTTGCATACATATGTAACTAAATGCTATGGGAAAAGAAAAGAAAGAAAAAAAAAAGAACAAAAAGTAATTCCCTTGTGTACATATGTAACTAAATGCTATTATAACTTAACCAGTAAAGTCTAGAGTTAAACTTTAGAGACCAGGTACTTGAAATTTAGCTTTAAAAGTATCTCTGTGGAGTGCCTGGGTGGCTCAGTTGGTTAAGCATCCGACTCGGTGTCTCATCCTTGATTTCAGCTGAGGTAATGATCTCACAGATCATGAGACAGAGCCCCACACTGGGCTCCATGCTGATTGTGGAGCCTGCTTGGGATTCTCTCTCTTCCTCTCTCTGCCTCTCCCCTGCTCACGCTGTCTCTCTCACTCTCTCTTTCAAAATAAATAAATAAATAAACATTTTTAAAAATGTTTAATTTAAAATTAAAAAACAATAAAAGTACCTCTGCTATCAACTCAATTCTCATCTCCATCAAGCATCATTCTCAAACTCCCTAATTCTCCACTCAGAGGATATCATCACTCCCTCCCCATTCTTTCAAAAGCACACTTTTAAGAGCACAATTCCCTATTTGTCACAATTTTAGAGATTTCTGTCTTTCCTCTGGCCTTTTGCTTCTTTAAGACTTTAATTCATGTTGTATGTTGTGGGTGTCTTGGCATTCAACACAGTACCTGAATCTTAACGTTCAGTTAATGGTTATTCCACTTAAAAAACATTCAATCATCTAATGTGTAATTCACAATGAAAATTTACTAAGGGCAGCTTAGAAGCTGCTAAAGTTTGTATATGAAGAATTGATGTATAAAGATATTCAAGAGAGCTCAGTCCCAAATAATATATTCTGGACACAAGTTCTTTCTGATTTGAGTAAGGTTTTAAGATCTCAGCATTATCAGGCCGAAACTTCCACTATTAGACCTACTTTTATTTTTTTTTCTTAAAGTTTATTTATGTGTTTTGAGAGAAGCAGAGAGAATGCATGAGCAGGGGAGGAGCGGGGGGGGGGGGGGGGGGGGCGGGGGGAGAGATAGAGAATCCCAAGCAAGCTCTGCAAGCCTGATGAGGGGCTCAAACTCAGGAACTATGAAATCATGACCTGAGCCAAAATCAAGAGTGGGATATTTAACCGACCGAGCTACTCAGGAGCCTCATATTAGATCTACTTTTGAAGCCACCCATTTACTAACAAGTTCAAGTATTCCCTCCTCTGTAAACCCTTTAATTACCATCTAGGCACAATTTATTATTCCTCCCCATGTGCTACTACTGAGTTTTACAAGTATGTCAATTGCATTTACCACACTAAGTAGACCAGGACTAAACTTCATACAACTCAACACATTTCACACGTTACAGACTGATTCCCTCAAACTACCTTCAGAACACCAAATTCAGTCTCTTAGATATCATTTTATCAATGATTTTGAGTTACTTCATGAAGCTCTGGTAGCTCACAATGCTAAGGAATTAGAAGTTTGAAGCCAGGCCTCACTGAAGTAGAGATAAACAAAAATATTATCCTGGCCTATGATGAAAAAACAAATTAACTCACCCTACCTTATTTCCCTGTCCTACCACAGACAAAGCCTTGGCCACATATACATAAAAGTTGGAATGGTAAGGGTGAAGGGGTGACTAAAGCTTTCATTATAAAATCCTGCAGGGCCGGTGTCCTATTGTCTGGCCTAACTCTTCCCAAGACCTACTCCCAACAGTTCTTGATTTAGCCCTTGGGACAGTGTAGAGCTATAGAAATTGCTGAGTTGCAAACAGACATCCTAGGTGATCAAACATGTGAGTGGGAAGCATCCTTTAAGTAGCCAGGTCATACTGTCACAACAGGGCAAGAAAGATCCTTTTCCCCCCAGCTTCATATACCTACCATTCCAGTAACAGGACTCAAATTCCAGAGGCTGCACCCCTCTCTACAAGGAGCCAAAGTTGGGCCCAAGATCCATTTGTTCAGCCCAAGGACAGGTATCCCACTCAGATACTTTTGATGTTGTGTACTAACTAGGATTCCTGGTCCCAAGAGACAACATGACCAGAAACTAGAATTTGATGTTTTATAATGACAGATTTGGCTCTGTGGAGTAACTCCCCATAAAATACCCAAACACCTCCTACCTCTCTGCCATGTGAATATTTATTTTCAAACACATTTTGGGGAACATATTATTACATAGGAAATTAGGGGGCTTCTTACATTGCAACTATTAACTTACATTTCCCGCTCACCTACTAAATTATCAGCTTCCGAACTGCAGGGTCTTAATCATTTTGTGTTCCAAACTCATAGTAATTGTGCATTACATTTGTTGGAGAAAGGGCGGGAAAGCAAGAATAGAAAAAAGAAGGCAGTAAGGATAGAAAGAAGTATGATAAGCACCTTTGTATACATCACTTTAAATCTCACACCAATTCAGATATTCCTAAGTGATATATATATTTTTTAAATCCTATCTTCCCTAAAAAAAAAAAAAAATCACAAAGAATGAGAACAAATTTCAATTACAGAATTTTACTGCCTTTAAATGAATGAACCCAGCGCACCTGGGTGGCTCAGTCAGTTGGGCATCTGACTTCAGCTCAGGTCACGATCTCACCACTTGTGAGTTCGAGCCCCGCGTCAGGCTCTGTGCTGACAGCTCAGAGCCTGGAGCCTGCTTCAGATTCTGTATCCCACTCTCTCTCTGCCCCTCCCTTGCTCATGCTCTGTCTCTCTCTCAACAATAAATAAAACATTAAAAAAAAATGTTTTTAATGAATGATCCCAACAATTCTGTATGATCTTTTCCTTCCCTTGGGTCACCTACATCTCAGTAGAAAAATGATATTTTTAATCATAGTAAAATATCTTGAAGATGACAAGAGTAAAAAAAGTAAATACTTTATAAAATGCCTAATCTAGAAAGCAAGAAGGGAATACACAGTATAGAAGGTCTTAAAACAATCCTTTGACAGCTTTTATGGGTGAAGAAGTGGTTTCAGAATCATCAGACTCGCTAAATGTTTCTAAGAAGTTTCTATTACTACTGACTTTCCATTCAAAAGGCTAGACCCAATTTAGCCCTAAACACAAATGATAGGGCAGAGGAAAAGTCAGAAGAATGCAGAAAAATCTAATAAGGAATCCTGACAGACATCAAATTACACCCACATATATATAATCAGTAAGGAAAATTCAATTTGTAAGTACAACATAAAATATTAAATTATTTGACTAAATATAATTTATAACCTAAGTATGAGAGTCTAGAATACCAAGTTTGACACATCCAGGAGATCATTTTTATCACCTAGTTATAAATTTCAATTTTTAGAAGAGAAAAATGTGAATCATTGTGGCAATTTAAGTCCTAAAGCATTGTTTTCTAATCACATAAGAAAAAAAAATTACACTTTTCAAGATCCAATAGAAGTTAATTAGCCCCAGGGAAAAAAACATAAAATAGTCTTTAAAAGAAAAAGGAAGAGAAAGAGAGACTGAGACTTCTGAAAATCCAAGCAAGGAAAAGGCACATGCAAAAGCTAAGTCAAAAGCAATGGAAAAGCTAAATAAATGTACACACAGCTCAGTATGACCAACCCAACTACATCATTCAATTAAAAAAAAAAAAAAAACTATAATTAAAAACACAATGATGCAGAATGTGAAAACACTAGTAACTATAAAAAGCACAAATTTAAAAAGAAATTATGGGTGCTCCTGGATGGCTCAGTTAGTAAGCGTCTGACTTTGGCTCAGGTCATGATCTCACAGTCTGTGGGTTCAAGCCCCACATCGGGCTCTGTGCTGACAGCTCAGAGCCTGGAGCCTGCTTCAAATTCTGTGTCTCCCTCTCTCTCTGCTTCTACCCCACTCATACTGTGTCTCTCTCTCAAAAATAAGTAAACATTTAAAAAAAATTTTTAAAGAAATTATGATCACAACTATGTAAAAAAAAAAAATCTATATATGAAAAAGAACAAAAAGGCACATACACTCACACAGTAACTATAGTCATATTAAACTGTGGGATTAAGGGGGCGCCTGGGTGGCTCAGTCGGTTAAGCATCCGACTTCGGCTCAGGTCATGATCTCACGGTCCGTGGGTTCAAGCCCCGCGTCGGGCTCTGTGCTGACAGCTCGGAGCCTGGAGCCTGTTTTGGATTCTGTGTCTCCCTCTTTCTCTGACCCTCCCCTGTTCATGCTCTCTGTCTCTCTGTCTCAAAAATAAATAAATGTTAAAAAAAAAAAATTAAACTGTGGGATTAAGGAAGATTCTCTTATTTTAAGAGAACCATTTCTTGAATTATCTAAACAGTGATTTTTAAAAACTTTTTTTAAATATTAATTTTTGAGAGAGAGACAGACAGACAGAACATGAGCAGGGTAGGGGCAGAAAGAGAGAAACACAGAATCTGAAGCAGGCTCCAGACTCCAAGCTGACAGCACACAGCCCGACGCTCGGCTCAAACTCACCAACCATGAGATCACGACCTGAGCCAAAGTCGGGCCCTTACCCAACTGAGCCTCCCAGGTGCCCTATATACTGACTCTTTTAATGTAAAGATTTTTCAAAAGAAAATAAACTACATTTTACATATAACTTACCACACTTTCTCTTTTCATACTTCTACCAAGATATCATACTTCTACAAAGCACTAAATTCACGATGTCTAAGCACTAAATTCATGATGTGCATTAAACTGTTTTACCACATCACAGAAAATGTAAGGATTAACATTATTACCCTATTCTCTGCTCATAAAAATAATTAGTGGGCAGTGTAATAATTAAATTAAGACACCCAATCTAAGTGAGTCATCCAATTAATTAATTCCATATATCCAAAGTATCAGCACACGGTTTTAATAACCATCCCAGAATCATCAGTATAATTATCCCAAGTGCAAATTAGTGAAACTTGACATGACCCTATACCCAAAAAGGCTGTAAAAATGAAGTGTTTTTTGTATGGTTTAAGATAAAAATGAAACTCTAACTACCAACATAGGAAACAAAGTTTGTCACTGTCCCCAAACTATACTTGCAAACAGAAGAACAATAAATAGGCTAAGAAGTCATTTCCCCAATAACAAGTATCAGTCCTAAGACCAATTTCCCTCTGAAAAAGTCCTTTACTCATTCTTGTAAGTTAGAATACATCATTTCAAATGGTGCAAACTTAATGCCAGAAGGAAATCAAATTCCAAAATACTGTCAACTCAGACAGAGGATATTATACCAAGTCTTTACCATTACAAAGTTGTCAGAAAGAGTCAAAAATAATCTTCAATCAGACCTGACATAAAAAGCTTATAGTTCATCACTTCTGTTCTCACTACAAAAACAAACAAAAAACAAAAACCTGAGAAAAATGAAAATGACGACTCAGCTCCATCAGAGATTTGAGCTCAGAGGGAAAACTGCTACCCTGAAAACTGGAGAGACAGACACGCAGATACAGAAAATCACAGTGTGGGAGATGCAGAAGCCCGGGAACATAAGCCTTCAACTGAGCCAGTATCAACAGGAATACTTTAAACAGTAATTGACAATTTGTTGGAGGCTCTGTGTTGTCTAGCTTAGGGTGAAAAACTGAGAGGGAACACAGTCTTTGAGAAGTCCCCACATTTTCTTGACTTTCTACCGCCAGGAACCCTATCAGGTTCTCACTGGGAAGATCTGAGAAAAATGTCGTTTCCTCAAGGGGGAGGGGAAAAGTAACCATCCTGAAATATGCCCAGAGCTCTCTGTTCTTAAAAAGGTCTGCCTCAAAAGAAAACTAATTTTAATAAAGCCTAACTAACTGGAATTTTATAGAGCCTAACCAACCAGGGTTTTACAGTATCTAACAAACCTAGGGGAAAGGAAATATCCAACTCCAGCCCCCCCTACCCTTCAACATGAGGTAAGAGATAACCAAATCGAGTTCACTAAATCACTGAGACCTAATCTGATCCCTTACCACCACATCAATGTAACTCCTGTACAACAATAGAGCATCACAAATAAAAGAACTGCAAGCCTCAGACCCTATTAAAGGATTCTCTACAAAACCCCAAAACAGCAGAACAGCCAAAAACAAAACACTACAAATTTTAGTCTCTGAAACCACTGCTACAGCATATAGTAAACACAGCCTAACTCCTTGTCAGAGAAACATAAAACCTCAAACTAAAGGCCTATTTACTTGTTTGTTTTACCTAATATAACATGTCTGGCTACCAACAAAAATGTACAAAGCATTGTAAAGGCAAAAACTGTACTCTGAAGACACAAAGCAAGCCTCAAAACCAGATTCAGGTAGGACAGAGATTTTAGAATTATCACTGGGTTTAAAAATAGCTATGGTAAATATGCTAAGGGTAGTAATGGGAAAAGTAAACATGCAAGAACAGATGGGTAGTGTAAGCAGAGAAATGGAAACTCTAAGAAAAAAGAAATGCTACAAATTAACAACACTGTAAGGGAAAAAGTATGTCTTTGATGATAAACAGTAAACTAGATCCATAAGGATCTGAATCCACCACACAGGATAAATACTATAATACTTACATCTAGGCATATCATAACAAAACTCAAAAAACTAGCTGAGAAAATCTGAAAAGAATCAGAGAAAAAAAAGCAAAAAACCTTACCTAGCCAGGAGAAAAATAAGAATTCCATCAAACCTTCTCTTCAGAAACCATGCAAGCAAGGTGAGTGAAGTGAAACATTTTAAGTGTTAAAAGAAAAACCACCAATCTAGAATTCTGTACCTGGGAAAATTATCCTTCAAATGTGAAAAGGAAATAAAAGCTTTCTCTGACAAAAATTGAGGGAACTGAAGGTCTACTGGCCTTCCTTGCAAGAAATGTTTTAAAAAGTCCTTCAGAAGGAAGGAAAATTACAAAGCATTATAAGTACAAATTACAAAGGGTCAGAAAATTTGGATTACATAAAAAAAATGAAGAAATTAGAGAAACAATTATTAAAAAGGTAGGGGCATCTGGGTGGCTCAGTCAGTTAAGCATCTAATTTCAGCTCAGGTTATTACCTCATGGTTTGTGAGTTCGAGCCCCTCACTGGGCTCTGCACTGGTGGTGCAAAGCCTGCTCAGGATTCTCTCTCTCTCTCTCTCTGCCCCTTTCCCACTTGTGCTCTCTCTCTCAAAATAAATAAATAAATTTTTTAAAAAAGGTAAAATTAAATCTTACTTTTCTTATTCTTAATTGATCTAACAAAATAACAATTTGTTAAAAATAATAATAATAGTACAATATATATCCAGTGATCACAGCTTATAGATAAATGAAATGAATGGCAACAATGTTATAAAGGATAAGAAAAAGGAATTAAGAATACTCTGTGATAAGGTACCTGCACTACCCATGAAGTGATATACTATTATTTGAAACTGAACCAAGGGGTGCCTGGGTTAAGCATCTGACTTCAGCTCAGGTCATGATCTCATGATTCATGAGTTCGAGCCCCACACCGGGCTCTCTGCTGTCAGCACAGAGCCCACCTCGGATCCTCTGTGTGTCTCTCTCTCTCTCTGCCCCTCCCCTGCTCGTACACTCTCTCTCTCTCACTCTGTCTCAAAAATAAATAAACATCTAAAAAAATTAAAGGGATGCCTTGGTGGCTCAGTCAGTTAAGCGTCCAACTTCAGCTCAGGTCATGATCTCATGGTGCGTGAGTTTGAGCCCCACATCAGGCTCTGTGCTGACAGCTCGGAGCTTGGAGCTTGCTTCGGATTCTGTGCCTCCCTCTCTCTCTGCCCCTCCCCCACTCACACTGTGTCTCTCAAAAATAAACAAACAAATACATACATACATACATACATACATACATACATACATACATAAAAGTGAACCTAGATTAGTTGTAAATGTAAAATTACAAACTCTGGGGTAACCACTAAAAAATATGTAAAGTAAATATAATGATATACTAAGATATGATTTAAAAAAATGAAATTATATAAAATGTTCAACTGAAACAAGAGAAAGCAATAACAGAGTGGAAGACAAAAAGAAACAACAGAGACAAGGAATAGAAAGCAGTTAAAAATATGGTAGATATAAATCCAAGTATACAAATAATTACCTTAAATAACAATGGTCTAAATACATCAATTAAAAGACAGATACTATTGGGGTTCCTGGGTGGCTCAGTTGGTTAGGTGGCCAACTTTGGCTCAGATCATGATCTCACAGTTCATGGGTTTGAGCCCCACGTCCAGCTTTACTGACACCTTGGAGCCTGGAGCCTGCTTCAGATTTTGTGTCTCTCTCTCTCTGCCCCTCCCCCACTCGCACTTGTGTCTCTCTCTCTCTCTCTCTCTCTCTCCCTCCCTCCCTCCCTCCCTCCCTCCCTCTCAAAAATAAATAAATATAAAAAAAAGACAAAGACTGTCAGTGATGAAGGGTGGGCATTACACAATGCCAAAGGGTCAATTCTCAAGAAGATCTAACTTCCCTTATATGTATACACCTAACAACAAAGCATCAAAATATATGCCATAAAAATTAACAGAACTGCAAAGAGAAATACACGAATTCACCATATATTTGGAGACTTCAACACCCCTCTATCAGTAACTGACAGAACCAAAACACATAAAATTAGTAAGAATACTGTTAAACTGAATAGCACCATCATTCAGCCAGATCTAATTGCCATTCATATACTACTTTATCCAACAACAACAGTATACACATTCTTCTCAAGCTCAAAGAGAACATTTACCAAGACAGACTACATTCTGGGCCACAAAACACACCTTAGTCATACAAAGTAGGCTCTCAGACCACAGTGGAATTAAACTAATAATTAATAACACAAAGATAGCTAGAAAATATGCAAATATTTGGAAATAAACAACACACATAAGTAACATGTGAGTCAAAGAAAACATCTCAAGAAATTAATATTTTAATCTAAGTAAAAATGTAAATAAAACATAAGAATTTGTGGGATGCAACATGCACCACTGTATTTTCTCTCTCAGAGAAAAATGTATATACCATTGGAGGCATATATTAAAAGAAGGAGCTAAAATCAATCACCAAGCTTCTGCCATGGGAAACTAGAAAAAGAAAGGCAAATGAAATCCAAACTAAGCAGAAGAAAACAAATAATAAAAATCAGAGAAGAAATCAGTGAAATTGAAAATATGTAAACAATAGAGAAAAAAAGCAACAAAACTAAAAAAGCTGGTTCTTTGAAAAGATCAATAAAATGGATAAACCCTTAGGCTTCTCAAGAAAAAAGGAGAGATGACACAGGTTAGTAATATCAGAAATGAAAGAGGTTCCATCTCCAGCGATCCTATGGACATTAAAAGGATAATAAAGGAATATTATAAATAATTCAAGGCCCATAAATTTGACAACGTAGATGAAATGGAACAAATCCTTGAAAGACAATCTACCACAGCTCACAGAAGGAAGAAAGAGATCACCCATATAAGGCTATAATGATCAAAGAAATTGAATAAATAAATAATAATTTCCAAAAACGAAAGCTTCATATCCAGATAATTTCCCAAGTGAATTCTACCAAACATTTAACGAACAAGTAATACCAATTCTCTACAGCCTGTTCCAGAAAGTATAAGAGGGAGCAGTTCTCAATTCATTCTATGTGGCCAGCATTACCCTAATACTAAACCCAGACAAGAAAAGAAAACTACAAATATCTCTCATGAACACAGATACAAAAAACCCCTCAAAAAACATTAGCAATTCTAATTATGCACCACAAATAGGATTTATTCCAAATATATAAATCAAGTTCAATATTTAAAAATCAATTAATGTATCAATTAATGTAATCAATCACACATCAATACAAGAAAAATCATGTGCTATCAATACATGCAGAAAAAGAATACATAAAATCCAACACCCATTTACAATAAAAACTCACAGCAAAATAGGAATACAAAGGAACTTCCTCAAGCTGATAAAGAAAATCTATAAAAAATATACAGCAAATATCATTCTTAACAGTAAGAAACTAGATACGTTCCCTCTTAAGACTTTTCCCTTTCAGAATTCCTACTTACATTACACTGGACATCCTAGCTAATGCAATAAGACAAGAAAAGGATATCGATGATATACAAATTAGGAAGGAAAAAATCAAACTGTCTTTTGTTCACAGATGATATGATCATCTACATAAAAAAATCCCAAAGAATTGGAAGGGGAAAAAAAAAAACCAAAATCTGGTATTAATAAGCAATTATAGAAAGACTGCAAGATATAAGGGAACTCTGTACTTCTGTTCAATTTTTCTTTAAAGGTAAAACTACTCTAAAAAATAAAATTAAAAGAAAACAAAAAACACAAAACCCTCCACCAAACAAACAGTAATCCATTAATTCTGAATAGGTGTTTGAGGAGAGAAAAAAATGTGTTCAACATGATTTTCCTTCTTCTTTTCTTTTTTTCTTTTTTTTTTTTTTTTTCCTGTGAAGCTGAAGGAATAGCTGGCTGGGGAATGCGGGGTAGGAGATTCCTCCAATTTCTCAAGCCTCTGTGAATCCAACAAAAACAAACACTACATAGAAAGTGAAGACTCCAAACCATAAAATAAATCAAACCCATCCATACTCTACTTTTCAATCTTTGCCAATTCATAATTCTCTGAAATTGGAAAATATTTATTACAAGTGGAAGAAACTTTATCTTGTTGTTAAACATTAGACCAACTTCAAGGTCTAAAATGAGGAGGGGAAAACTACAACCAAAGAGAGTTTGATCCAAACCTGAATCATCAGCCACAATCTCCACCCTATACCCCACTCCTCCAAGAAAAGCCTTCCAGGCTTTTTTTCATTCATCAGAATCACCCAAGATCAAAAAATCTTGACTTTTTCTCACTGATGTGGACAGCGTATTAAAAAAAAAAACATACACTAACAACATTCTACTATTCTTTTCATTCTACTATTCTTTCACATTGATGGAAATGTGAACAGAAAATGATTCAGAAGATATTCTTATTACCGAATTATAGCATCTATTTATATTAGTTTTTACATTATGATCATTTTAACATTTTATTTCAAGTACTTCTACTGTATTATTGCAAATTTTATACTCTAGTATGTCTCCTAAAATTAAAAAAAAAGAAACCACCACTGTTGTAGTAACTGGTGATGGTCTCTGAATCACCCAAATACTCATGCTGAAAACAGGAACTTGGGAAAATTTGTCTGTAATTGAAGAGCAGTTATGTAGGAAAGTCCTTAAGTTCAAGCGTTGAGAGATTCCCAGGGTTTCCTGGAAGATGGGTTTGATATTCTACTGCATGGAATGAATCAAAAATTCATTTTCTTCTACTTCAATCACTTTCATGCAAATCCAAAGATATTGGTTCAACCTACATTTATACTTACCAACAATACATACACACTGTTAATATGTACCTTGAAAAGGACAAGCACAGATACAACCATAGGTAGTTTTACTATTGCCAAAAAAATTTCCTGTTAAGCATCCACAATATGTCTATGAAGTAACTATGTATTTTCAACATTATTCAAAAAAGAATTCGAACAGTACTACAATGACTTACTCAAAACATAAGAAAAATCCAATGGAAGAAGAGACACTTACACCTAGAACTCCATCCAGCACCACGCACCACCTCACTAGACTATTACTATTCTCTAGTAAGAAGTTTTCTCAGATCCCATGACCACAGGAATATTATGATAGAGAAATGTGGGCAATGAAGGGAGAGCTACACTCTCATGCTCACTTCAGAAAAGGTTATTTTATTTTCTGAACTCAGCTGAGAGAGTACAGCAACAACACATTTTTCTAAGTTCAAGTGAATTAACTGACCTGAAGAATGTCTCCCTTCCAAATATACTATTTCAAACTAACAGAAAAACAAAATATGGTTAAGTCAGAGAGATCAGGACTAACTGTATGTTTACCTAGTATCTTCATGAATGATCTTCACCCAGTAATAAATAAAATCTTCTCCCATAAATAAGGCTACATTCACAGGTCAGAATCTATCATATCAGCATTTAAAGCATTCTCTATTTCCTTTTCTCATTTTGTCACTCCAACAAATTGAACACACACTCAACAATTACCAAACTTCAGAATCTGAGAGCTAGAAAGGCCCTTAGAGATCATTTGGTCCATTCCTCTTTTCTTCTAGACCTCCCCATTTACCTATTGAGACACTAATAGCTAGAGAAGACAGTAATTTTCTCAAGCTAGTTCATAGCAGGGTACAAACCAGAACCAAGGCAACTTGATTTCCGTACTGGTATTCTTTCCACTACATCATGCTGTTGTCAAAAACTCTGAAGAGCCTGAGATTTTATTCTAAATGCAAGTTAAGTAATCAGCTTGGACAGTGTCATGGATATTGAGAAACAAAATCATCTAGCCATACACAACTTAGATACTAAGGACTGAAACCACATACTCTTGTGTACTGGGTTGAATAATGTCTCTCCAGAATTCATTCATTGTGATCATAACCTTATTTGGAAATCGGGTCTTTGCAGATATAATCAAGGTAACATGAGGTTATAGTGAATTAAGGTGGGCTCTAATCCAATGACTGGTGTCCTTATAAGAGAGAAATTTTAATACAGATACGGAGGGAAGACTGCCATGTGAAGATGGAGGTAGAAATTAGAGTTATGCTGCTACAAACCAAAAAACACTAAGGACTTCTTGTAAACAACAAAAGTTAGGGATGAAAGGATTTTTTTAAGCCCGTAAGTGTGTGGTAATTTGTGATAGCAGTCCTAGAAAACTAATGTAACTACCTACACATACAACTTCCTGTGTATATTAACAAGACTTTATTAGGCTAATGTCCTCATTAGCATACCTCTACTATTCCAGAAGACTCTTGCATGAACATAACTTGATTGTTCATTACAGAAGCTTCAGGAAAGACCCATCAACTCTTCAACAAGAAACATCAACAATTTTCAAATCCTTGCCTTGCTGTTTCGCCAATTCTAAACTATTATATCATGGTATTCAATCCTAATCAGGCCCCATCATTACCACTGGAAGACTCAAACAAAATTTCAAATTCTCACATTTTAGCCTTGACTTTGCCCCTCTAAGATACCACCAAAGCTCTTGCAAGGTGGTATTCTCCTTCACAGCATAAGCCATAAACTCGGCTTTGTTTTATCAGTAGGTTGTGTTAATGATACCTGGTTAAATCAGCATCAGATAATCCTGGCAGAAGGTATGACACTCTTGGGTCAGAGACAAAGAAGTTTACTACTCAAAACAACAGTAGTGGCCAGAATATAATCTTTTGCACTGGTTCCCCAAGCTCTAATTCTTAAGAGGCAACACAAGGAGAGCCAGTGATGCCTATACACACAGTAGGCTGTATTATAGGAGAAAAAAGCTGAGCTTATCCAATCTAAATCTTTCAAGGAGTAACAAACCCTATCTTTTCCCCCAAAGGGATTATCTTGATTATCCTGAACAGCAAAGAAATCTATCACCTGTCCTTATGGAAACACTATTTCCATCTACGTAGGCTGTTTGCTATACAAATTTCCTTAAAAGACAGCCCCCAACAAAAGCTGTCAATGCTTCTGCTCAGAATATGGACAGAAACACAAAAGACTCCTAAAGAATTGTCTCCAAATAGGTGTCCTCTTTGTCCTAAAAGGCTTGAAATTCTTAGGAAATCAGAATGAACATAGTATAACACAATAAGTATTACATGTTACGGGAGAAAAAAATTAGAGCAAAGTATACTTTCTGTATAACTAAAACCACTTGAACTGAGTCACAATTTCTTAATATGCCTATACATCAAATACCCAAAAGTAAACACCTATGATATTATATTTATTTTAAAATGTTCCATTTCTAAAATAGTATCTCTAACAAGTTTTTTTGCTAATTTTCTAGGTTTGGTAGTGCTCATGAGAAAAAGGAGCACTTTAGTTATACCTGTAAACATGTTAATTAGTGAAATCCTCCAGAGCCGATTTTAGGGTACTTAGATTTTCAACCAAAAAATCTAAGGTCCATATTTATCTGAAATGTTTGTGAAAATAGAGGTCTTATTTAAATTTTATACTTTTAGGGGTGCCTGGGTGGCTCAGTCAGTTAAGCGTCTGACTTCAGCTCAGGTCATGATCTCACAGTTCATGGGTTCAAGCCCCGTGTCGGGCTCTGTATTGACAGCTCAGAGTCTGGAGCCTGCTTTGGATTCTGTGTATCCCTCTCTCCCTGCCCCTCCCAACTAGTGCTCTGTCTCTGTCTCTCAAAAAATAAAATAAAAATGTTAAAAATAAATAAATAAATTTTATGCTTTTAAATTGATCTACATAAAAATGCTTTCACATAGTTATATTTAAACATCAACACTTTTTTTGTATCTGTTTGAAATCTAAGATTGTATCTAATACCATTTCAATAGTGACCTGTTCTAACTTAAAGTCTGAAGTTAAAGTCTGAAAAAGAAATTAAAAACTGAATTTTATAAACAATTTTATTTTTATTTTTTTACATTAATTTAAAACTTGGAGAGTGTTCTGCATCCTGGAGGGTGGGGGAGAAGCTATATTAGAATGTCTTTAGAATTGTCAAAAACTAAAATTTCCAAATAGTATGCGGACATAAATAGTATTTTTAAACTGTAAACAACTTTAAATTGAGCAATTTAACTTTATCCCTACCCTTAGGTCAAGCAACAATCCCAGGATAAAGAAAGGCAGGATGATGAGTAAAATGAGCCACCACACTACATGTCTCCAGCTAGCTGTATGACTAAAAGCTTATCACTTCATCTCTCTAGGTCTCCTTTTTCCCATTTACAAAACACACACACACACACACACACACACACACACACACACACACACACAGGCATTAACCTAAATGTTCCTCAAGGTCCATTTTGTGTAATAATTATGTGAGAAGCTTTTACCCTTCTGATAGGCTCCATTTTCTCATGCTTTAAGGAAATTCACTTTCTACTTTCTTGCCCTGCCAATCTTGTAGAATCCACCACAGATGCAAGGTATTCTAATGAACTCCAAGTAGTCCATGTATGGCTGAGACTAAACCATGCATTCAACAAGTTGTAATACTTGCTATCCTTCCTTCAGAAAATACCAAAATCTAAAACAATCACTGCTGACAAGAAGCTCAATCATCTAGGGGCACGTGAGTGGCTCAGTCAGTTAAGCGCCTGACTTTGGCTCAGGTCATGATGTCACGGTTCATGAGTTCGAGCCCCGCTTCAGGCTCTTTGCTGACAGCTTAGAGCCTACAGCCTGCTTCGAATTCTGCGTCTCCCTTTCTCTGCCCCTCCCCTGCTCACACTCTGTCTCTCTCTCTCAAAAATAAACAAACATTAAAAAAAAAAAAAAAAAAGGAAGCTTAATCATCTAAGCCAAAACAATCTTGAGAAAGAAGACCAAAGGTAGAGGTACTACAATCCCTGATTTGAATCTGTACTACAAAGCTGCAATAATCAAAACAGTATGGTTTGGGCCCAAAATCAGACTCATCAATCAATGGAACAGAATGGAAAGCCCTAAAATAAACAAAAGCTTAAATGGTTAATTAACCTATGACAAAGGAGGCAACAATATATAATCGGGGAAAAGACAGTCTCTTCAATAAATGGTGTTAGGAAAACTGGACAGCTACATCCAAAAGAATGAAACTGAATCACTTTCTTATACTACACACAAAAACAAACTCAAAATGGATTAAAGACCTCAATGTAATACGTGAAACCATAAAACTTAAAAAAAAAAAAACAACAACAGGCAATGATCTCTTGGACACTGGCCTTAGTAATATTTTTCAGGGTATGTCCCCAGGCAAGAGAAACAAAAGCAAAAATAAACAATTAGGATTACATCAAACTAAAAAACTTTGCACAGTAAAGGAAACTATGAACAAAATGAAAAGGAAGCCTACTGAATGAGAGAAGCTACTTGCAAATCCAATAAGGGGCTATATCCAATAAGGGGCTAATATCTAAAACATATAAAGAAGTCATACAACTCAAAACCAAAAAACAAACAATCCAATTAAAAATGGGCAGAAGACCTGAAAGAAGATATACACAAGGTCAACAGAAACATGAACATCACTAGTCATCGGAGAAATGCAAATCAAAACCACAATGAGATATCACCTTACACCAGTCAGAATGGCTAGTATCAAAGGAAACACACACACACACACACACACACACACGCACGCACGCACGCACGCACAAGAAATAACAAGTGTTCACAAGAATACAGAGAAAAGGCAACCCTTGTATACTATTGGTAGGATTGTAAATTGGTGGAGTCACTATGGAAAACAATATGGAGGTTTCTCAAAAAATTAAAAATAGAAATACCATTCAACACAGCAATTCCACTTCTGGGTATTTATCTACAGAAAATAAACATACTAATTCGAAAACATATATGTACCCATATGTTTATTGCAGCATTATTTACAATAGCCAAGATATGGAAGCAACATAAAACTCCACTGACAGATGAATGGATAAAGAAGATGTGATATATATACACATATTACTCAGTCATAAAAAAAAATACTGAAATCTTGCCATTCATGACAACATGGATGGAGAGTACTGAGCTAAGTGAAATAAGTCAGATGGAAAAAGACAAATACCATATGATTTCACTTATATATAGAATCCAAAAAACAAAACACACAAACAAAAGAAGCAGACTCATAAAAACAGAGAACTGGTAGTTGCCAGAGAGGTGGCAGGAAAGGCAAAAGAGATGAAAGGGATTAAGAGGTACAAACTTCCAGTTATAAAATAATTAAGTCACAGGATGGAAAGTATAGCATAGGGAATGCAGTCAATATAATGTGATAAATTTGACTGATATAATCACCAAAAACTGGAAACTCCCCCAAAAGTCCATCAACTGGTAAATGGATAAACTAAATGATATATCACCATATAGCAGAACATAGCTCAGCAAGAAAAAAAGAACAAATTACTAGTATACACAACATGAATGAATCCTAATGCATTATGTTAAGTGAAAGAAACTAGATTTCAAAAGCTACATACTAAATAATTCTAGTTAAATGACATACACGAAAAGGTAGACTATAGGGACAAAAAACAAATCAGTGGTTGCTAGGAGTTGTGGTGAAGGGAGAGGCTGACTACAAAGAGACAACATAAGTGAATTTAAAAGATTATGGTGACGAATATACATTTGTCAAAATTCCAAGATTAAACACTAAAAACAAATAATAACTTTAATGTAGGACTAAAATCTAGACAAGAATCCAACCTTTAAAAGTCAGCTATCAAAAATGTCAAAAAATTCTAAGATGAGTTGTTTATTTCAGCACCAAATATACCACACAACAATGCAAGTACAATGTACCATATTTAGCCATAAACAGGGAGTAAAACATTTTTTTTTATTTTATGTATTACAGATTACACATGGTACTCAGAAAATGTTTATTAACTAATACACAATTCAACAGAGGTTAGACTGACCTGGTCTTTCTACTTCACTGCTATACACATACATGCTTCAAACACATAATTATCCATTTCTCAACATATTAATTTATAATTAGAACAGGGAAGTGCTGTCCACAAATATACTAACCTGAATTCGTTCAGTTAATCAATAAAGGCAATAGAACACTTTATCTTGAATGAAAATACCATCAGGGTCATGGGTACTCTCTTAGCAAAAGCAGCAACCTGGAACAACAAAAACAAATAAACAAATGAAATTGAGCCCTACTCTAAGTTCAGTTAGAATACCCTCAGTTATTATACCATTTAAAAAATTCCTTTTTCTCCCTTATAACATGTTATAACATGTGAAACTTTTGCAAGCAGTGTTTTTCTGCAAGCAGTGTTTTTCAAATCCCAATAAAGAACGGGTTTTTACTTTGCAAATTACAGTCAAACACAGTAACAGTGTCTTAATTTGCTCCATAGTTTATCTTAAAATAAGTCAGCACCTATAAAACTTACTGTGTGAACACAAAACCCTTTAATTTTGTCTACTTTTTAACATATAGGACAATCAGAATTATCTCTCTTTTCAGACTAATGCTCAAAATCTTCTACAACCCTCACACCCCAATTAGCTCTACAACCTAATTTCTGACTATCTTCTACAGAAAATTCCATTCAAGCCAATTTAATTTGCTTGCTTTCCACAGAAAAATGTTGTCATTCTCTGCAACACACCATTCCTTCTTTTTAGAAGAGGGACTTTTTCTCCCTTATCCTCTTGGTGAATCAATGCATATCCTTCAATTTTCTCAAAATCCAGCCCCTCCATTTCTCCCTGAGAGCTGATAAAATCACTCTGTACTCCATTAATCCTTGCCAGAATACGCTGCTGCCTTATACAGGCGCCATCTCATGTGATCTTCTGATAAGGGACCCTATCTCTTATTTCTTTTGCCTCCCAATTATATACTACCATGTTTGACACATAGAAAGTAATCATATGATTGACAAGTGAATGGTCTTAATAAAGATTCACACATCAAATGTTTACTAAGTACATATGTACAAGTCATTAAGTACAAAAAGCCAAGAATAAGATAGCAACACAATACATTCTTCGGAAATATGTCTTTCTGCCAGGTACTTTACTATTGATACATGAGATTTAGGACTGACATTATTATGAATTGTGAGAAGCAGTCTTTCTCCAACGACACCAAAGCCTACTGAAACCAATTTTTTGTGATTACAGATAATATTGAACCAACTTCAACTCCTCCAGCATAAGGTAATCCAACTGTTTTCATTTTAAATTCCATAAGTCAAAAACCTATTCTGAGGCAGGCCAGCTTATTAAGAACATTCAGTAAATTAAACTAAAAATAATAAGCACATTTGTATAGTGCTTTACTATTTACATTATCTCAACTGCTAGATCTGGTTGAAAAAGACAAACTACTGCTAAGTTAACTACTCCAAGGGCCCATAAACAAACAATTCCTAAATGGCCATTAACTAGAAAAATCAGCTAAGGGCTCATCATCATTTCTTCCTAAACTTCACCCAAAAGGCTTTACCAACCTCCCACAATAATCCAGTAGTTTAGGATTTATGCTTCTAGCCATTATGGTGTAACTGGTACCAGATTTACGCTCAGACAGTAAGCAACTACAAAACTAGAGAAAACATATGATGAAACAGTTTACAGACACTGGACAATAGTATAGCTATGCATTCCCTGAGTGAAGGAAACAAACTAGATAAGCCCTATAAACACCTTGACTTTTTGCCAAGAGACATGTCTAGATACCACTGTAGGCAGGGAGATTCAAAGCATAACACAGCAATCTCCTTAACTTTAAAAGACAAAGATCTAAGTTCAGTAAGTTATAGGTAGCAGGAATTACTGGAATAATATACCACAGAGGAGACATTATGCAAAAAAAAGCCTCATCTATGTAGGGGTCCACTTGAGTCTGACTTAATACTCATCTACACACAGAGTAAAATCCATGAGGCCAGGCAAAAAGCAACAGCTGAGGAACTAAAAAAAATGAACAAGCAGAGCTGAGGACATTGGAGGTTCCATCCAACCAGAGTAGAGAGAGACCTTGTATACTCTGGGCAATAAGGAGAGACCTCAGCATGGCTAAATCAGTCCTAGAATAAAGACTAGGGGCACCTCAGTCAGTTAAGTATCCCACTCTTTTTCATCTCATGATCTCAGGTCATGATCTCAGGTTTCATGGGGTCGAGCCCCGTGTTGGGCTCTGCACAACAGTGTGGAGCAAGCTTGGGATTCTCTCTCTCTCTCTGACCCTCACCACCCCCCACTCTCAAAATAAAGTAAAAATAAACATTAAAAAAAAAAAAGACAACTCTCTAATGAACCCAAAAGAGCTTAAAAACAAACCTTGAAGGAAAAACCCAACCCTCAATTTAACATCTGTAACCAGATGATTAGCCAAATAGAAAACCTCTGATTTACAAGGCATCAGGTAAAGTATTCAGAAAGGTTCTGCCTCAGTAGTAGGGCAATTAGATTAAGTGATCCCACTCAACAAAGATTAAAAGCAATACCTTAAAGGATCAAACACCTTCCAAGTAATTTCAATATATTCCAGAAAAAGTTTGAAGACTATTTATAGGAATACAAAAATATCCAGCACCCAACAAGGTAAAATTTGCAATGTCTCCTTTTACATGCCTGACAAGCATCAACTGATTTCCAAGCAAGTTTTTAAAAAATAGAGCCATAATGAGTAAAAATATCAATCAAAACCAGCCTAGATATGACACAGTTGATAAGATTAGGAAACTAGGACATTAAAAGTTGTTATAAATGTATTCCATATGTTCTAGAAACCAGAAAAAAAGTTGACTACATTTTAAGTAAAGACAAAAAAAAAAAAAAAAAAAAAAAAAAGACCCAAATCAAACATCTAAAAATGACAACCAGAATGTTAGAGATGCTCTACCTGACACTCAGCGAATAATGAGACTTTCTTCTCTGATGGATCCAGACTCTATTCCTGGTGTTGTATGTGAGCTGTAAGTATTGTATTGTGCCCTCAAATCCTTTTGAGTGGTTCTTCCTAGACTTAAGCAGTTCCCTCAAAGGTATGCGCTGATTAGTACTCAACTGAATTCTTGAAAGGAACCTCTAGAGATCTGCCCAATTCTCTTGCAGCTCTCTCTTCTCTGACATTCTGCTCTGTGAACTCTAGGTGCCTTGGCTCCCCACAGCTTCCCAGCTCCATCTCTTCAACTCAGTAAGATTTCTTGGCTCCTCTGGGTTCTACTGACCTGCTCCATGCCTAGAAACTCTCTCCAGGCTAGAGCAATCTTAAGTCTCACCTAGTTTGTTTCCTGTCTCTCAGGGATCAGTCTTTTGTTGCCTGATGGCAAATGTCTTAGAAACTGTTGTTTCATATTTTTTTATCCAGTTAGTTCTTTCAGGCGGAAGGATACCAATTCCTGCTGGTCCATCTTGGCTGGAAGCACTATATTAACCATTTTAAAGGGAAACTATGAGTTAAATTAACTTTGTGATAGCACTGAACACTGAAATTTTCCAAAATTAGATGTATCCAATTGACACCACTCATACATTAATAAGTTATCTGAAAGCATGTAATAAATGCATAATATGTGGTAAAAAAAAAAAAAAAAAAAAAAAACAAAACATTAGTAACCATGAAGGTGAAATACCAGCTGTTTGCAAAGAATAAACAACACCCAGTAAGAAAAACAGTGAGGGGTGCCTGGGTGGCTCAGTCGGCTGAGCGCCCGGCTTCAGCTCAGGTCATGATCCCACGGTTTGTGAGTTCAAGCCCCGCGTTGGGCTCTGTGCTGACAGCTCGGAGCCTGGAGCCTGTTTCGGATTCTGTGTCTCTCTCTCTCTGCTCCTCCCCTGCTCATGCTCTGTCTCTCAAAATAAATAAATAAACATTAAAAAAAAATTTAAAAAAAAAGAAAAACAGTGAAAAGCTATTTGTTGGATATGTCTTTAATAGCCAATGCAACTAATCTAGAGAGTAAGGTCTTCTACCTGAAAATGAAGGAAGATTACTGCTCATATGCTGCTGAAGGTACATGCGGTCAAGATTTTAAAAAAAAAGGTAATTCCCAAGGAGCTTACAGAGAGACTTTTAATATGAGCAAGAAAGAGATGCAACCCACACACCCAATCTGCCTGGGGCTGGCTCTTAACTTTTCTGTATTTTACTATGAGATCCTTAATAATCCAAGCTTGCCTCCACACTGGCTATAATGGCTTTTGATGAGGCCACTTCAGAACTTGATATACTGAATGAAGCCTCATCCAAAGACAGTACCCTCACCATGAAATTGCTTAGAGACAACCTAACATTATGGACATCAGACACTGCAGGAGAAGAATGTGGTGCTGCAGAAGAAGCAGAAAACTAAATGCATATAGAGGATTATCCTTCTTCCTCTCAAGAAACCTTATTCCATTTGAATTTCCTATAGTAAAGAAACCCATTCACATGTATGGAATCAAATGCTTATAGTCTTCACACTGCAGCTTTGGGAAAACTCCATCCCTTGATTTGTGTTTGCCTCGGCCTTTCTGGTGTGCAGTTACTGATGTAGAAAAGTATTGATAGCTTCAATTCATATAAACATAAGTAACTTCCAAACACTTACATACAAGACTAAAAATGTATCTGGTATTCAAGTAATCTGAACCAGTTCTGCAAGTAACTGTGTTTTGTATTACTGTGAAGATATGACAATGTAGTTAATTATAATTTAAAGAGTCTTCTACATAACTTAATTTCCATTAAGTTATATTCCCTCTCTTACTCTTTTCGAGAGTTTCACCCTTTGAGTAAGCAACTTTTCTGTGTTCTTAATGTACTCCTTTTTGGTAGGAATCCAGAAGTATGAGATTAAATGAAAAACCATTTGACATTTCTGGGCTGGCTGTCACAAACTGAAATGCCTCCTGTATCCTGTATATGAATTGAGGTCTTATATGTCTATGACAACAGGAGTTTCCTTATTCACTCTCCATTTGCTATTTATGTTGACAACCTCCCTTCCCAATGAAATTTACTTACACCTCCTACCTTTATAGTTCTGGTATTCACTTCAGTATGTAACATAAGTAGCATGTTGCCACTAAGATGCAAGCATTGCTTTTGGCAAGTTAAAGTGCGTGTTACTTCTTAATACACTAGAAAGGGCAAATAAAGTACACAAGTCCACACCTAAAACTCTGGTACTTTTCCATGCAGATTTGTCCACATGTGAGAGGGTATCCAGTTTGTCTAGTGATTGTTATTTAGAGAATTGGACCACTACTGTGTGGTCATTGACTATGGTCCCAAAATAGCCTTGTGAAAACATTATGCCTAACTTAGCAGCACAGTAACATACAATAAAATAACATTTTTTAAAACAGGGGAGCCTGGGTGGCTCAGTCACTTAAGCATCCAACTCTTGACTTCAGCTCAGGTCATGATCTCATGGTTCGTGAGTTTGAACCCTGCATCAGGCTCTGCTCTGAAGGCATGGAGCCTGCTTGGGACTGTCTCTTTCTCTCTCTCTCTGACCCTCCCTGGCTCATGCGCTCTCTCTCTCTCTCTCTCTCCTCAAAAAATAAACTAAAATAAATGTTTTAACAAACAAGAGATTCCTTTATAGTTATTATCCTTTCAACTAGTCTGAAATCAGAAGGCAAAATACTAAAATTTCCATCAGTTGTAATAACATCCTTCCTTTTAAATTCCCATGGTAGTTTGAATTTCCAAATATTTTTCAATATGCCTTACACTGAATTTGGCTGTTTCCCCACCCCAATCTCCACAAGATGGTGTACACCATGAAAGCCAAGACCATGTGTAGTCATTTTCATATCTTTTGGTTTCTAACACAGTGCCTTGACACACTGTGTTATACATTGACATTAGTATTTAACATTTTCTGCTCACCAATATCCCTTCTACCCAACTCAAGGATATTGCAAGGATCAAACAATAATATTTGTCAGAGTGCTTTGCAAAATAAAAATGTTTTGCAGAGATGTCAGATAAATTTTATTTCATTATCTATGATTATTCCAAATCTTAGCTGGCAAGTAGCAGAATGCTCCAGGGAATGAAAAGGGAAGTGATCCTCATGATTAGCATGAGTTTGATGGTGGCTCTGCAACCTCCTTTATTCTGTCCCCTTTACTACAGGTTGGAAAGTCCACTTAGTCATGATATAAGTCATCACCCAACACCATCCCAGCCCCTACATCATCTGGCATTTTTATGGTTTCCAGCACCAGATCCAGTTCTAGCTCCCAATCTACAGTTCATAATGATTGGCCTTTTTGCTACAATCTTCTACCAGGCCCTTCCCTTACTGGGAACAAACCCAGTACAGAAAAAACCAACAAGGCAGAGGCTTATGACCTAACATTATCTCTGAGATGTTGAATAAAAAATCACTTATGGCTCTATGCCTTTTTCAAATATTTTTTAATGTTTAGTTATTATTTTGAGAGAGAGAGAAAGAATGAGCAGGGGAGGGGAAGAGAGAGAGAGGGAAACACAGAATCTAAAGCAGGCTCCAGGCTCTGAGCTGTCAGCACAGAGCCCGATGCAGGGCTCAAACTCACCCACCAAGAGATCATGACCTGAGCTGAAGTCGGATGCCCAACCGACTGAGCCACCCAAGCACCCCATCTGTGCCTTTTTAAAAAATACAAGTATAAATAGGTAACAATGCCTTAGCTGCACTTCAAGTAGGATATGAGGAACCCAGGATCTTGTGACTTTCAAGATTATCGTAACTCTCAAGAACACATTCTGGCATTGAGGTAAGAATCCTAAAACAGAAATGAAAGAGTCTTCAAATGTCATCCCAGCTCTAAATATCAATTTACTACATGATTCTAGATCTAACATATCACTGCCCTAGATTTCTAGTTATTCTTATACAAATGAAAGAACTAGAATAAACTGTAAATGTCTCTTGCAACTCTAAAATTCTGGGAGTAAAAGCCCTATACCTTCTAGGAACCATCAAAATTCTTATTTAAATACCCATTAATCTTTATACCTTGCTACTAGACATGACTTCTTCCCCAACAATTCTAAATAATTCATTTAGACAAGATATGATTCAAGTAACCAGTTCTAAAAGCAATTGTTTCCTTTAATCTTTCGCTAAAAAATTTCTTTCCAGTCCAAAAATTTCTTTTTGTTTCATTGTTCTAAATCAGAGATGTTTTCCTCTAACTTTACCATCAAATACACAGTGATTATACCTCCCTAATTTTCTGAAAACTGAAAACTACAGCTTATATTCACGAAGTTCAGCAATAAATTCACATAAAATTTACTTTCCAAAACCAATCCGGGATACCTTCAATTCTACTACATTGAAAACAATTTTTTTAATTTTAAAACAGTTTTATATTACAGCTAAGTTGCAGCATACAAAGAGTTTCCATATACCACACACCCAGATTCCCCTATTGTTAACATTTTATATTACTACAGACCACTTGTCACAATTAATGAAAAAATGTTATTATTAGTAATGAAACTCCATACTTTATCCAGATAAATATAGTAAATATCAAAAAATTTTCAAAGCAAACTTTTTTAAAGATTTTGTTATTTTAAAATCTTTATTTTATTTATTTTTTTAAATGTTTATTTATTTATTTTGAGAGAGAGAGTGCACACACACAAGCAGGGGAGGGGAAGACAGAGGGAGAGAAAGCATCTCAAATAGACTCTGTGCTGTCAGTGCAGAGCCCGACACAGGGCTCAATCCCAGGAACTGCAAGTTCATGACCAGAGCTGAAATCAAGAGTTGGACACTGAACCAACTGAACCACCCAGGTGCCCCTCAAAGCAAATTCTTAAAAAGAGCAATGAAAATGTAATTCAACATAATGAATGCCACACAGTAAACAGAATACACATGGTAAACAAAATAAAATAAATATTTGTCAGGAGCTAAAATCTAGCATATCGTTGTCAATAATAAATGCAAAGAGCTTAACTCCTCCACTAAAAGAAAAAAGATTATTTTAGATTGGCTCATGACGTAAAACTCAATTGTATACTTACATTACAAGCAACACCTAAAACAAAGTAATGAAGAAACATTAAAAGGAAATATATGAGCAAAAGTAAAATGGGCAAATACAATCAAAATGAAAGCAGAGGTTATGATCTTAATAACTGACAAAAAAACAACTAGGCCCAAAAGACACCTAGCAAGACAAAGTACAACTTTTTTTATTCTAAAAGACAAATAAACTGGGGAGCCTGGGTGGCTGAGTCGGTTAAGTGTCCAACTTCGGCTCAGGTCATGATATCGCAGTTCGTGGGTTTCAGCCCTGTGTCAGGCTCTGTGCTGACAGCTCAGAGCCTAGAGCCTGCTTTGGATTCTGTGTCTCCCTCTCTTTCTGCCCCTCCCCCACTCACAGTCTGTCTCTCAAAAATAAAAACATTTAAAAAAATAAATAAATAAATTTTAAGAGACAAATTAACAATGAGGAAGATAAATCAATTATGAATACTTTTGCACCAAAGAGCCCCATCACAAGCTTTATAAAAAAAAAAAAAAAATCTACAGTAGCTGTATGAAAAAATTAATACAAACAGAATAATAGTAGGTGAAGCCACAGAAGACCAAAGCAATATAATCAGTAAGGTAAATGACTACGCCATATTGAACTCACTATATTGTTTTCTCTATCACAGTACAAAGTTCAATCTCTTTTCAAGTGGATATGGACTATTCACAAAAACTGATCATATATAAGGTCATACAGAAAATCTCAGTAAGTTCAACAATAATAGAAATAACACAAATTATGCTTTCTGATCACAGCACAATAAAACTACATATGACAAATAACAACAAAAAGCCCTTACTCCTGCAGATTAAAAAATGTTATCTTAAACATCTTTTGAAGGAAATAGAAAAAACTGTAAGTATATGAAAAAATAAGATAAATTTCAAATGGATCAGAGATGGAAATATAAAAATTAAAACCATGAAAGTCCTGCAAGAAAACATGGATGATTTCAAGTATAACCTGGGAATGAGGAAAGTCAGTCTAGCAGTGATTCAAAATCCAAAGGTAAAAGATAGCATTTTTAATTAATAAAGTCAACAATAAAAACCCTTTTTCAAAGTATACATGGCCAAAAGACCCTCAAAACTATAAGTAAAGGCAGAAAACAAACTGTGAGAAAAATGTGGCTGCTAAGCATTACTGCATACTTGACTTGCAGCCAGTCCAAATTCAGATGTGCTGTTGAGTATGAAATACACACAAGATTTTGAAGACTTGGTACAAAAAAGAATTCAACTATCTCATTAATAATTTTTATACTGATTACATGCCAATGATAATAC
The DNA here is from genome assembly GCF_027475565.1 of Acinonyx jubatus. Lineage (NCBI taxonomy): Eukaryota > Metazoa > Chordata > Mammalia > Carnivora > Felidae > Acinonyx > Acinonyx jubatus. The sequence continues at coordinate 109,391,357 of NC_069386.1, read as the reverse complement.
TCATTTTGAGTGTTGAAATGACAGGATTTTAAATATAAGTGGTAATATTTGGATATTTATAATTAATTATTATAATTAAAATTATATTTTTATTTCTTATTGTGAAATTTAAATTTTCTAGTAGCCATATGTGGCTCACATTACATTTCTATCAGATAGCACTAATTTATATTCTGATCCAATAATCCTCCAACTCTGCAGCCATTCTAAAGATACGCTTTCACAAATACAATATAACATATGGAGAAGGTTATTCCAACGAGACATCATTTGCAATGGAAAAGATTAGAAATATGCCAACAAGGTCTGGATGCATAAACTACAATATACTAGCATACTAGAATACTATATATAGCTGTAAAAAAGAATGAAGAGGACCTCTATGCATATATGCTCTCCAGTATATATACTGTTATGTAAATACAAGTAACGTACAGAACAAATACAAAGTATGCCAGCTTTTAAGAAAAAAAATATAGATTATATATATATTTTTTAAAACAAAATACTGGAAATACCAAAATTAATAAAAAATTACTTGTAAAAGACAAGGAAGAGAATGGGACCAAAAGGAGGAGATATGGGTAGAAGAATGTTTATCTAAGCTTATATTATTAATTAGTTTTGATTTTTGAACTAAATACATGTTTTACATAGTTAAGAATAAAATTAAATCAAAAGGCAGGGAGTAGGGAGCATGGTACCTGGGTGGCTCAGTTGGTTAAGCGTCCACTCTTGATTTCAGTGCAGGTCATGATCTCACAGTTCGTGGGATCAAGTCCCGTGTTGGGCTCCATGCTGACAGTCTGCTTGGGGTCCTCTCTCCCTGCCTCTCCCTTGCTCATGCTCTCTCTCTCTCTCTCTCTCTCTCTCTCTCAAAATAAATGTAAATAAACTTTAAAAACATTAAATCAAAAGGAAAAACAAAAGCCCCAAACAGATGACCTTAAATACATATGGAGTTGGTAAAATAACTACACACAAAAAAGATTTAAAATGACTCTGAAAGACAGCACTCTAGCTACAGATATATAGCTAATATAGGTATATTAGCAGAATATATTCTAAAGAGAAGAACTACTAAAGAAATCTTGAAATTCAGTTTTATGATTTTATGATAATTATAATTCTGGTGTGATTTGTGAACAATTTTTTTGCAACATGTACAATAAACCAAATAGATAAATATGTTTTTAGGAACTAAGATATTTAGTATGGTGGGGAAAACATAAAATGAAAAAAATTAATACAAAATAGACTCTATTGTTAAGTTTGAATTGATGTATGAATTTAATTTTTTAAAAATATATCTATTTCGGGGAGCCTGGGTGACTCAATCAGTTAAGCATCCAACTTCAGCTCAGGTCACAATCTCACAGTTCGTGAGTTCGAGCCCCACATCGGGTTCTGTGCTGACAGCTCAGAGCCTGGAGCCTGCTTCAGATTCTGTCTCCCTCTCTCTCTGCCCCTCCCTCACTCATGCTCTGTCTCCCTCCCTCTCTCTCTCTCTCTCTCTCTCTCTCTCTCTCTCTCAAAAATAAACATTAAAAAAATTTTTTTAATACATCTATTTCTTAGTTTTGTCCAGTAAGATATCTTAGAAGCAATGACATAATGACCCTGAAAAATTAACCTCTAGCACCCAAATCATGGTATCTAAATTTTAAATACATACGTACATACATGAATCTATCTATCTACTTATCTTGTTCTCATATCTGAAGCAGGGAATATATAAAGTAAGCCTGAGACATCATTTTATGTCTAACATAAAGAGTTCAAAGTCCAACAAGGGCCCAACAACAGAATACACATACACACACACACACACACACACACACACACACACACACACACAGAGCTTGGGGCACCTGGGTGGCTCAGTCAGTTAAGTGTCCGACTTCAGCTCAGGTCATGATCTCACGGTTCATGAGTTCAAGCCCCGCGTCGGGCTCTGTGCTGACAGCTCAGAGCCTGGAGCCTGCTTTGGATTCTGTGTCTCCCTCTGTCTCTGCCCCTTCCCTGCTCACACTCTCTCTCCGTCTCTCAAAAAGAAATAAATGTTAAAAAAAAAAAAAAAGTAAGCTTGAAGGGGCTCCCACTGGCCAAATCTGAACATCAAATCAAAAGCTATAAATAATTATAAAACATTAAATAAATAAAAATCAATGAGACTATACATCAAAACCAAATGGAAATGGAGGGAAGTTCCACGTCCAATAGACTAGAATAAGCTTGTCCAGACCAATCCTCCTGCAGATTACAATTACAAAACTTGAAAAAATACGAATGACAATAACATCTGAAGGCATAGGAACATGAACAGAAGCAGATTCTGGAGGGCAGTGTATTGTTGGGGAAAAAATGGCATTCTTGCCCAAAAAATGGCAGCAGTAAATATATTGTACACAGCCTGAGGGCAGGCCACAGTCAGTGGCCACACAAAGAAAATAAAATTCCCAAAGAGACTCACAATTTTTTTTTATGTTTATTCACATTTGAGAGACAAAGAGAGACAGAATGTGAGCAGGGGAGGGGCAGAGAGAGAGGGAGACACAGAAACTGAAGCAGGCTCCAGGCTCTCAGCTGTCAGCACAGAGCCCAACGCGGGACCCAAACTCACAGTGAGATCACTACCTGAGCTCGAAGTTGGATGCTCAACCAACTGAGCCACCCAGGCACCCCGAGGCTCCCCAATTTTTAATTGCAGTGTTATCTTCTAGAATACTAGATGAAGCTTCCAAAGCAACTGCCAACACTGGAAAGTGAAGGGGAAATTCCAGAAAAGTCAGAAAGTTAAGTCATAAAACCTACTTATAACTCTGCCCAAATCTTTGGAGGACCAACTGACTGACCAATGAACTGCATATATGCAGGACAGATACCAGCCAATGATTGAAAAAAAAAAAAACAACTGACAATTCAACTGCCTCCTAAGATACAGTTTGCAGTATGAGTACAACCAAATTAACTGCCTGCTAACACAAAGACATCAGCCCTTTTATGGAGGAATGTAACGGAATCTATAACATTTCATAACAAGATGAAAACTCAAAATTAATTTGACAAAGGTCAAAAAAAATGAGACCAAACAACAAACCAAAAAATAAATACCAACCTTGTAGAATCGGATGTTGGTACCAATCAACAAAGATTTTTTTTTTTTAATGTTTTCTTTATTGTTTTTTTTTTAATTTTTTAACGTTTATTTTTTATTTTTGAGACAGAGAGAGACAGAGCATGAACGGGGGAGGCACAGAGAGAGAGGGAGACACAGAATCGGAAGCAGGCTCTAGGCTCTGGGCCATCATCAGCCCAGAGCCCGACGCGCGGCTCGAACTCACGGACCATGAGATCGTGACCTGAGCCGAAGTCGGACGCTCAACCGACTGAGCCACCCAGGCGCCCCTTTTTTTTTTTTAATTTTTTAACGTTTATTTTTTATTTTTGAGACAGAGAGAGACAGAGCATGAACGGGGGAGGTTTAGAGAGAGAGGGAGACACAGAATCGGAAGCAGAATGTTTTCTTTATTGTTGAGAAACAGAGCACAAGCAGGGGAGGGACAGACAGAGAGACAGAGGATCTGAAGCAGGCTCTGCACTGATAGCAGCAAGCCCAATGTGGGGCTCAAACTCGTGAACCACGAGATCATGACCTGAGCCGAAGTAGGATGCTCAACTGACTGAACCATCCAGGCGCCCCAATAAACAAAGATTTTAAAAGAACTATTATAAATATGTTCAATGAAGAAAGAAAAATATGCTCACAAAGAAACAGAAACCATAAAAAAAATAGAAATTCTGTAAAAGAGTATCTACAACAAGGAGAACATACTGGAGATGATATAGCAAAGAGTCAGTGAACCTAAAGTTAGATCAATAGTAACTTAACTTTCCCAGAACTTACTTGTCGTATAACTGAAAGTATGTACCCTTTGACCAACATCTCATTTCTGCCACCCCCTAGCCCGATAACCACCATTCCACTCTGTTTCTAGTTCAGCTTTTTCAGATTCCACATATGCAATTCAAGTACCTATAATGTCTGATATGCAGTATTTGTCTTTCTCTGACTTATTTCACTTAGCATATAATGCTCTCAATGTCATCCATGTGTCACAAATGATAGGATTTCCTTCTTTCTCATGGTTGAATAACATTCTAAAGGGTGTGTGTGGACACATTACACACACACACACACACACAGTATATACATACCACATCCCTTTTATCCATTCATATGATAACAGGTTGTTTCCATATCTTGACTACTGTAAATAATGCTGCAATGAACACGAGAGTGCAGGTATCTCTTCAAAATCCTGTTTTCACTTCCTCTGGATATACACCCAGAAGTAGAATTGCTGCATCATATGGTAGCTCTATTTTTAATTTTATACAGTTTTCCATGATGGGTGTACTAATTTACATTCCCACCAACAGTTCACAAAGGTTCCTTTTTCTTTTTTCCTTTTTTTTTTTAAGTTTATTTATTTTGAGAGAGAAAGCACACAAGACAGGAAGGGACAAAGAGAGAGGAAGAGAGAGAATCCCAAGCAGGCTCTGCATTGTCAGCACAGAGCCCATGCAGGGCTAGATCTCACAAACTGTGAGATCATGACCTGAGCCAAAATAAGAGCCAGACGCTTAGCAGACTGAGCCACCCAGGCACCCCAGGCTCCTTTTCTCCATAGCCCTACTAACACTTGTTGTATCTTGTCTTTTTGATAATAGCCATTCTAATAGATAGGAGTTATATCTCATTGTGATTTTGATTTGCATTTCCCTAGTAATTATAATGTCAAGCATCTTTTCATATAACTAGGCCATTTGTATGTCTTCTATGAAAAAATGTCTATTAAGTTCTTTTGCCCATTTTGTAACTATATTAAAAAATCCCTTTTGCCACTGAGTAGTTTAAGTTCTTTATGTATTTTGGATATTAAACCCTTATCAGATATATGACTTGGAAATACTTTTTCCCATTCCATGGTTGAGGTTAGTTCCTTCTTCTACTCTCCATTTGCTAACAGTTTTTATCATGAAAAGATGTTATATTTTGTCAAATACTTTTTACACATCTATTGAGATAATATGATCTTTATCTTCTATTCTATTAACTTAATGTATCACATTTATTGATTTGTAGATCTTGAATCATCTTTGCATCCCAGGGATAAATCCCACTTGATCATAGTGTATGATCCTTTTAATATACTGCTGAATTTGGTTTGGCAATATTGTATTGAGGATTTTTATATCTATGTTCATCAGGAATACTGGCCTGTAGTTTTCTTTACTTATAGTGTCTTTGTCTGGCTTTGGTATCAAGGCAATGCTAGCCTCACAAAAGGAGTTTAGGAGTGTTTCCTCCTCATTTTTTTGTAAGAGTTTGAGAAAGATTGATATCAATTCTTCTTTAAACATTTGGTAGAATTCACCAGAAAAGCCATCTGGGACTGGAATTTTATTTGTTGAGAAGTTTTTGATTACTAATTAAGTCTCCTTACTAGTAATTGGTCTGTTCAGAATTTCTATTTTCATGATTCAGTCTTGGTAAATTGTATGTTTAGGAGAATTTATCCATTTCTCTAAATTGACCAATTTGTTGGTCTATCATTGTTCATAACAATCTTAGGATCCTTTGCATTTCCATGGTATCAGTTATAACATCTCCTTTCATTTCTGATTTTGAGTCCTCTCTCTTTTTTTCTTGGTGAGTCTAGCTAAGGGTTTATCTATTTTATCTTTTAAAAAAATAGTTCTTAGTTTCATTGATCTTTTCTATTTTCTTTCTAGACTCTATTTCATTTATTTCCACTCTGATGTTTAGTATTTCTTTTTTTCTACTAATTTTGGGTTTAGTTTACCCTTCTTTTTCTAGTTCACTAAGGTATAAAGTTAGGTTGTTCATATGAGTTTGTTCTTTTTTTTAAGTTTATTTATTTTGAGAGAGCGAGAGTGTGCGCACAAGCAGGGGAGGGGCAGAGAGAGGAAGAAAGAGAATCCCAAGCAGGCTCCTCACACTGTCAGCGCAGAGCCTAATTCAGGGCTCAAACCCACGAACCATGACATCATGACCTAAGCTGAAATCAATTGTTGGATGCTCAACCACCTGAGCCACCCAGGTACCCCCTTTCTTTTTTCTTAATGAGGGTGTTTACATTACTATGAACTGCCCTCTTTAAAACTGTTTTTGCTGTATCTCTTAAGTTTTCGTATGTTATTTTTCCATTTTCATTTGTTTCAAGGTAGCTTTTTATGTGACTTGTTGTTTAGTAGTTATGTTGTTTCATCTCCACATATCTGAACTTTCTAGTTTTCTTTCTGTAATGGAGTTCTAGTTTCACACCATTGTGGGTATGAGAAGATGCTTCATATAGTAGAGCTATTTTGTATGACACAGTAATAGTAGACAAGTGACATTACATATTTGTCAAAGTCCATAAAATATACAACACAAAGAATGAACTCTAATGTAAACTATGGACTTTAGTTAATAATAATGCATTGATATTTGTTCATCAATTATAACAACTGTGGGGTATAATGTGAGAACTATGTACTTTGTGATAAATTTTTCTGCAAACCTAAAAGATCTCTAAAAAAATTAAATATTTGTTTAAAAGATGCCATAAGCAAAATCAAAAGACAAGTGAAAAATTGAGAGAAACTCTAAACAACATATCTTACAGACAAAAATCTATTATCCCTAGTATAGACAGAATTCTTAAAAGCTGAGAGAAAATGAAACCAAAAACTTGATAGAAAAACTGGCAATAGATAATTCACAAATAATAAAATACATAAAAACTGCCCTTAAACATATGAAAAATGTTCAACCTCACTTGTTATGTTGACCTACCACTTTTTAACCTATCCTCCCAAATTTTAAAATATTCTGCTGCCAAAACTACAGGAAAACAGATACTCTCATAAATTGCAGTAATAATGTAAATAGGTACAATGCTAATGGAGGAGAATTTAGCAATATCTAACAAAACTCACAGAGCATTTACCTTCTGGCTTAGCAATTTCACTTCTAGAAATTTACCCTAAAAAAAACCCCAATACTACACAAACATATATGCACAAGGTTATTCACTGCAGAATTGCTTTTAATTGCAAATTAATGGAAAAACCCTAAATGCAAAATATCCTAAATTGGAGCAGGGTTGAATAAACATCCATATAATCAAGTACTATGCAACTATAGAAAGATGATGAAGATAGCGACTTCCTGAATATATTAAGAGAAAAAAATAAAAGGGCCCAAATATTTATTGTATGCAAATATTTTAGTAAGAAAGAGAATTAAGAAAATATCCATGGATCAGAATAAAATAAAGATTTAAACAAGAAAATTGTAAGACCAGGGGCGCCTGGGTGGCTTAGTCAGTTAAGGCCTCTGACTCTGGCTCAGGTCATAATCTCACAGTTTGTGAGTTTGAGCCCCACACTGGGTTCCATCGTGCTGATGGTGCAGAGCCTGTTTGGGATTCTCTCACTCTCTCACTCTCTCTCTGCCCCTTCCATGTAATCTCTTGCTCTGTCTCTAAAAAAAGAAAAAGGAAGGAAGGAAGGGAGGGAGGGAGGGAAGGAAGGGAGGAGGGAAGAAAGGAGGAAGGGAGGAAGAAAGAAAGAAGGAAAGAAAATTATAAGACTGGTTACTAACAAAGGATGTGTATCAGTTTCTTGTAGCTGCTGTAACAATTTATCATATACCTAGTAGCTTAAAACAACAGAAGTTCATTCTCTCACAGTTCTGAAGGCCAGAAATCCAAAATCAGTTTCACTGAGCCAAAATGAAGGTATCAATAGGTCCTCACTCCCTTAGGAGGCTCTAGGAAGGAATCTATTCCTTGTCTCTTCCAGCCCCTGGTGGCTGTCAACACTTCTTGGCTGTGGCTGTATCGCTCCAATCTCTGCCTCTATGATCATATTGCCTTCTCCTCCTCTATGTCAAGTCTCTCTCTTCTTGCCTCTTACGAGAATATATGTGACTGCATCATGTAGGGCCTATCCAGGGTCATGTCTCCATCTCAAGAGCCTTAACTCAACTTAATCACATCTATAGAGGCCCTGTTTTCATGTAAGATAACATTCACAAGTTCCAGAGATTAGTTTATGCAAGTCTCATGCATGTGTTTTGGGAGGTCATTGTTCAGAGGGTGTATGAAAATGGAGTGAAGAGATGGGGGAATGACACTTCTGAGTATACTTTTTTATATAGTTCTGACTCCTGCTAATGAACTCCTATAGTTCTCAACCATATGAATGTTTCACATATCCAAAAAAGTAAAACAAGGATAAATAAAATCAACAAGGATGGAAAAGGGCTAGCCCTAAAAGTGGTACATAAACAGAAGGAACCAGACCTAAAAGTATTTCAAATAATTAACATATCACCACTGAAAGAGAAGTAGGGCCATTGGGAAGAGGTAACTGAAGTAACTTTTGAGCATGGTATTTTGTCTATAATCTCAAGCCGAAAACAAAAATAGCATGAAGTGTGTTTTTACCACTGGAATGGGTTATCAGTTTTTAGACTATCCTTTATGCATTCTAGGATTAAGTAAGCAAATGTATTGTAAATAATCAGAGCCAGGTGTCTCACTGTCAGCAAAGAGAATTAGAAATACTGAAAAAGTAAGTTTAGAATGAATCCTGGGGTACTGGATTGAAATTGGGCCTACCAACTTGAACTCAGTTATAAATATACATACACAGAAATATAAATGGATATGAATGTGTCAGCATGTAAATTTTCCTAACTCCATCTAGAGGGCCTAGAAGCAGTAACACCCCAGTAATAATGAGGACAATAACCAGCACCCAGACCTTATATCTAAATACTATTTTCCACTAAGAGGAATCAAAACTTCTTGAAAAAATTGTTGATTCTACCTCAGAGGCTGGGATAGTATAAGATAGACCCAGAATATCTTGTGGCAGACACAAAGAAAACGCTCAAAGAATGATGGAAATATGTCAAGAACACAGGAGTTGGCCTGAAGAGACCAGATCTAGGACAATCCGAGAATCAAAATAAATGACAGTAATTTGACAGCACTAAGTAAAAATAAGAATCTATGTGTACGTACATGTTAAAATGTCAACTAGTTACAGGAGAAATCAGCACTTGGCAACCACTATATTAATAACACTGATTCAATAAAAACTCAAAGGGATGCCAAAGTAGTTAAGAAAAGTCTGATGAAAAACAAAATATTTACATACTCTCAAGTATTTCCTCATAATATACTTTCTAACTGCAAAGGAAAAAAATAGTACCATTACAGTGAAAAAAATAAATAAATAAAAATTGGCAGGTGGTCAAAGTTAACATCACTAGTAAAGGGACAAATCAACATCATGTGTCTCCAGATACAACACCCTAAGAAGGACACAACACCTCTAACTGGGTAGCCCTGCAAAAAATGCATAACCTGATTCTGCTAAGATGAAATATTAAACAAACCCAAATTGGGAGACATTCTACAAAATAAGTGGGCTACACTCTTCAAAAAAGTCAGTGTTATAAAAGAAAGACACATTTCCAAATTAAAGAAAATGAAAGAAAGTGAGAACTAAAAGCAACTCATCATCCTGAATTTGATCCTAGACTAGAGAAAATGTTTTTTTTCTTTTGCTATATTATTTGGTCAATTAGCGAAACTTATATTTGTAGGCTAAATAAATATTCAATAAATATAGCTATAATAAATGAGTAAGACTTACAATGAGCAATGTCCTTTGGTTACTTCAGGAAACTGTCCTGAATTTCATAAAATACACACTGAGTTTTCAGAAGATGATGTCTGCAACTTTCAAATAGCTCAGAAAAAAATATGTATACAAAAAAAAGAAAGTTATAAGGAAAAATTTGTAAAATATTAACATTTGGGGGAACAAGATGAAAGATACAGAAGAATTCTTTATACTATTCTTGTACCACTCATTTTTTCAAGTCTGAAATCACTTTAAAGATACAAAACTTAAAAACTTCAAAGGTCACTAGCATAATAATTTTGAGATTGGAAAATAGACACAAGGAACTAACCCAGGACCAGCTAAATGGTGGAAAAGATTCTGCAAGACTCTAAGGTCTAAAACTGTATAGTACAGAAGGGTAGGGACTGGCAACATGTCTGTCTATGTCTGCCTTGGGTCCCACTCATTCCCAGTTCCACCCAGTGTCTACCACACCGGGCATACTCAATAAACATCTGTTAAATAGATGAACCCATATGTAAATAACAATCAGCAATGATAATCTCCATGAGAAAATGAACAGAACTGTTTAGAAATAAATCCTAAAGATAAAAATTAAGTTTCTAAACATTTTAGCAGCAAAATATTTTCCCCTGAAACCTTTAAAAAAAAAAAAGTCAATGCAGGAAAAAAATTAAAGTAATGCTGTTGTAGTTTTAATGTGGATCTGATGAAGATTTGGAGCCCCTCAACTTCTCTCTACCCAGCATCAAGACTCCAATACCAATTTCTCAAGATTCAAGAGCTCTAAGAAGGTAATTTAAAGATGAAAAGATATTCTTATTTTGAAGCTCTTATACCAGACTCCACTGATACAAACTTTTCCTTGCTTTTACTAAACCTTGATCCAAAGGCAAAACCACTCAACTCCAAGGCAAAATTATTCCTTTTCACTGTTTCAAGCCTTTGGCACTGCTAACTAATCAATACTCAAGACTGGTTCTTCTCAAGAACCTTCTACTACCTGGATTCCATTAAAATGCACAGAAGCTTAAAGCTATGTTTATCTCAAAATAAGAAGTTGAATAGGAAGACCCAGATTTTTAAAAATTATCAGTAAATAATAATCCTCCCTAATAACTAAAAGATATATCTACAAACTGGCCTACCACATATAAAGTATGGTACACAAATCCACAAAGCCGAAACTATTTTCGTAATAACACTGAGATGGTATCTCCCTTTTCACAGTTAACATTTGCATGTATAGTGCATGCCAAGGTAAATAAAACTGCTGGTGCCTTAGAATGAATCAAGGCACTGGCACCAAACTATATTATCAGTCACTGTATGCTTCAATGATACCCAATGAGGGAGTGGGGGGGTAAAGGGGAGCTACTTTAAGAATTTTTATTTTTTGAATTCTCACCTTTTGAGTATACATCTTTTTATAATCTGTATTGAAATACAAGCATGCACAGCACTTTCTGTGCATACTAAAGGACAATAATTATCTTGAGGAAAACCACTTGTAGGACCATTGAGCTACAAGCTGAAAGAGCCACTTGCCATGGAATACTGTTTTTACTTGAAAGAACTATGGTTGTTCAGTATTAGGTATCTGGCAGACATTTTCTTGGAAATTAACAAAGTAAGCCTTTTTTTCTTTTTTTCCTTTTTTTTTTTTTTTTGTGAACACACCACTTAGAAGACATACTTTCCCTGTCCACAGTATCCCCTGCCAGGGCAGTTTCCTGGCAAGGTCACTTTTTGGTCCAAAACCCCTCATACAGCTCCAAGTCAAAGTCATCCCACAGCTCTGGCTCCTCCTCCTTTTTCTCTCTGAGCTGGGCCTCACCATTTCCAGAACGATGCCCACCTCTCCTCTGCGGACAGGGCTTCCAGGCCCATGGCATCTCAAGCACTCGTCATGGCTGCTAATAGGGGATGTAGATGGTGGAGCCGTCCTGCTTGACCAGGAGCACCTGTAGAGGCGTGCATAGGCTTGTCAGTGCACATGTGTAAGCAAGGCCCTGTCATGGTCAACTTGCCAGGAGGACGCGTGCAGGCAGCAACCCACAGGAGGCAGTCCCCTGGCATGTGCTGTTGCAACAGGCTGGGACGTTCAGCGAGGGCAGCCCAAGCAGACCAAGACACCTGGGGTCCACCTGGTTTCTGAGTGCAGCAGACACTTGTCTTTCCTGCACACAGTGGGGTGCACACAAGCAGGCTGCCCATGTTGGCCATTCCTCCGGAAGGCCCCTGTGGCATGTGAAGGCTCACGGTCAGCCACTGGCCTATTGTGCAATGTGCCTCCCTCAATGAGCTCCAGAGCAACCTAGAGTACCAGCATCCCACAGGCCAGTAGGGAGCAGAAATGACCACACCCTGAACACTGTCACTGCCAACCCAGTGCCCCATCCTCCTGAGGCAACCAGTAAGCCTACCATTTAGAGTGACAGTTTCCAGGTGTGCCTGGGTGGCTCAGTCGGTTAAGCATCCAACTCTTGATTGCGGCTCAGGTCATGATCTCACAGTTTGTGAGACAGGGCTCTACACTGACAGCAAGGAGCCTGCTTGGGATTCTCTCTCTGTCCCTCTCTCTGCCCCTTCCCTGCTTGCATGTGCGTGTGCTCTCTCTCAAAAATAAATAAACTAAAAAAAAAAAAAAAATTGATAAAATAAAGTGACAGTTTCCAATGATAAAATTCAAACTTTCAAATTGAGAAAACGTGTGTTCATCATCATGCACTTAACCCCTTCCCTTTCTAATGAGATCAGTGATGCTAACAAGTGACTTTTTTATATTGTATAATGTAACATGTCATGTAAACATATGGAAGATCTGCATAAGTCAGTGAACCAATATTTTCCAAATGACCCAAGCTTAATGTTACAAAATTATTCAGGATTAAAGATCCACTCAATGTACACAATATAGCCATGGATCTTAACATAATAAAGTAAAAACTAAAAAGGTTCACTGATAGTTTCAGATTTCACGATCTAGAAAACTACCATTTGTCAAATTTTGATTTAGTATCAAAATAGGATATCCACAGCCATCTAAAAAGCTAAAATTACTTCTCCCTCTCCCAAATATATATGTATGAGGCCATATTTTCTTCATATACTTCAACCGAAACAACACATCACAATACATCGAATGCAAAAGCAGATATAAACTCCAAACACCTTCTATTAAGCCAGACATTGAAGAGATTTACAAAAATGTAATACAATGCCACTCTTCTCATTAACTTTTTGTTTGTGAAATTATTTATTTTAAAAAATGTGATTTACATAAACATGTAATGTGTTAACACTGCTATTTTTAAATGAATTAATAATTATGTTAATTTCTTGGCTTTAATTTCTAAAGCAGTCAATATCAATATAATCTAAAAAATTAAGTTTCTTGCAATCCCCCTCAGTAATTTTTAAGAATGTAAAATGGGTCTTAAGAACAAAAGTTTGAGAAACACTACTATAAAACAGAATGATCTGTCAGAAAACCCTCTAATTGCTACAGAAGAAAAAATTATCATTATTACAGCATAGCTCCATTCAATTCAAGTAAAACAAATGTTCTTAAAATACAACCAACTAAACACTGCTTTTTATCTTAAAACATTATTTTCCCTCAGTAAATAACCAAACTTACTTTTTTCAAATATAACAGAAGGAAATTTTAGAAGTTCTAAATATTTTCTCATTGTGAATTTCTCTATTCCCAATGTATCATTAATGTTGAAAATACCCAATGATTTTGGATGGAATGGAATACATTTGAAAGCTCAAAGAAGAAAATAAAATTGTCAGCTCTCCCTACTTATACTGACATTCAATGCATAAAGTATTACTAATTAGCACTGCTGAGAATAGGAATAATTCTAAAATTCAAAACCATTTACTTAGCAGCTGTTATGATCATCCTTTCAGATCTTCATAAAGCTGTGACTGAACAAAGTTTACCAGATTTTCAACATAAGAAACAGCTATGTAAATAAGATACCATCAAAAATACATTTTGGTCTTTAAAGAATTCACACTACTTAATTTTGACTGATATTATTATTATTGCCTACCAATAAAATACTAAAAGAAAATTTAAAGTACTGTCTCAACTGAGATAAAAAAGACAAATTATGAGATTGTTCACATCCTTAGTTATAGAGTTTGGAAGAGATTTCATACCAGCAGATATTAATGTGTAGAAGAGGTGACTGTTTTGGCCAAACTGAGACAGGACCTACAGAAGATTTGAGGAGCCATATATAGCATTCAGGTTATTTGACAGTAATTACTCAAAGGCAGCAATTTTTCTTTTAGCATTTACTATGTACCAGGCATTGTTCTAAGTCCATTTTTCTTACATGAGTTAACTCATTTACTTCTCACAACCCTCTAAGTTCATCCCTCCTTTATAGAAGAAACTGAAACGTGACTTGCCCAGTGACACAGAAAGCTAAGTGGAAGTCAGGCTTTCTGTCTCCAAAACCTGGACCTTAAATGACTAGCATATCACACTGCCTCTCTAGTGACATGTGCTAAGATGAAAACCATGCTTTCAGTGACTACCCATGTTATCAATGACAATGCAGTTTTCAACTTTTACCAAAACACTCTCACTGTCTCTGACACCGTGGATGAATCTTTTTCAAACACTATTGCCTTGACACTTGATTTTTTGTTGTTCTTCTCTGAATATATATTGGTTCTCCTTTGTTGATCTTCGTAACAAATATTTGTTGGACACCTACTAAAACCCAAGCATTATTCAAAACAGTAAAGATATTGCAAGAAACAAGAGTCAAGAATCCCTGCTCTTCTTCTGACCTTTAAAAAAAAAAAATAGGAGTTGAACTAAAGACTGCAAAAACTTTTTTTTGCAGTTCAAGCCCCGTGTCAGACTCTGTGCTGATAGCTCAGAACCTGGAGTCTGCTTCAGATTCTGTGTCCCCCTTTCTCTCTCTGCCCCTCCCCCACTTGCTCTCTGTGTGTCTCTCTCTCAAAAATAAACACTTAAAAAAATTTTTTTAAAAGTTGACATCTGCTTAATTTCAATGGTGGATATGGTTGCATATATGATTTACTGTACTATTTAATATGTCTGAAATGTTTCTTAGTTTAAAAAAAATCTCATTAGAGATTACTGGAGGAAAGGAAAAGGGAAAAGGAATAGGGAAGAAAAAAGAAGAAAGAGAAGGAAAAGAGAGATGTGAGGAGAAGAGGTAAGGAAAAAGCAGTGAGAAGAAGGGATATCAAGGGAGAGTAAAAGCCAGGGAAGAATAAATAACCTCCTAGCTATACCTTCCACCAAGCTGGCCAGACATTTTAAGTATATGATACTCAACAACAAATTTTCTCTAGGCATCTGATATTTACTATGGCCTAGCCAGACAGCATTGCTTAAGTATTTAATTAACTGAAGTATTTATTAACTGAAACAGACTTTCTCAAAAACCATTTTCAGTGTTCAAGACCAGGAACATTATTTCTGTTTAATTGTGCTTAGTTTGTTAACCTGAAGCTGGACTATAAACATATTAAAGTAGTTAAACTCTCATACTTCTACCACCAAGTTCATGTAAGAACAATTATCAAACTCATTTACATTCTAAGGTTTCTATTTCACTTTCATTGAAATAGCTTTGAAGGTCAGTATTGGCCACTGATAAACTATAATCTGAATTTCAGGAGCATATATGCATTTCAAAAGTTTACTATTTCATAAAAGGAAATAAAAATGAGCCAATTATCTCCATAAAATAAGACTTCCTATTAAAGCAAATATTACTATACAAAATAATAATTTGAAGAATAAACAGCACATTATTTTATTCATTGTTTTTACTTTCTATTTGAGCTTTCCTTAATAGATAAGTAATTAATAAATGGTTTTTATGAGCATTATTAAAATGTGAAAAATTAGGGGAGCCAGGGTGGCTCAGTCAGCTAAGGGTCCAACTTCAGTTCAGGTCACGATCTCACAACTCGTGCGTTCAAGCCCCATGTCAGGCTCTGTTGGGCTCTGCACTGAAAACTCGGGAGCCTGAAGCCTGCTTCTGATTCTGTGTTTCCCTTTCTCTCTGCCCCTCCCACGCTCATGCTCTGTCTCTCTCTCTCTCTCTCTCTCTCTCTCTCTCTCTCTCTCAAAAGTAAACATTAAAAATTTTTTTTAATTTTATAAAATAAAATGTGAAAAATTAAAATAAGCCATCTTATATTTAACATAGCCAAAGAGATATCTACATATTATCACACCTATTTACTATTACACTTTTTAAAACATAATTCTTTGCTATAGCTCAGTGAAATGCTCACCTTTATGCATGTCAAGTTACAAACTTCAAGGAAGTAAAGATTTAATGGTATGCTATTTTGAGTGTTTAATTGTGTATCAAATGCCTTGACTAAATAAGCACTTTACACAGGGTACTGCTAAATCATTTCAAATCTCACCACCATCCTGCAATCACCATCTCCATTTTACAGCTGAGGAAACAGATTCAGTTAGTAAATGGTAGGGCTAGAATTTGAATTCAGATCTGACATCAAAACCATAGTTTTTTCCACTCCACCAAGTTACACAGATTAAAATTTATAGTCATCAATCATTCATTAACAAAATTTCAGTAGTACTATCAGTCTCAATTACACAAAAACATAAATTATCTGTAGTACACTATTTAACACCCAAATTATCTGCAGTACTGTTTAACCCCAAACTCAGATATATAATCCTTGATGATTACAAGCTAGTGAACGTACCAAATATTTCATGCTTGACACCTGACAAGCAATGAGGTTCTCATATATTAAAAACAGGCAGTCTACCATGAATGAACAGGATATTCGAATGCCTATTCAGAACTTAGAATGCACTTTCATTTTATATGAAAACAATGTTAAAAATGGTCATTCTATTCCCAGGCTATTTAATATTAAATTGCAATCTAACAACTGTATGTAGCTACCATTTATAAATACAGGAAAATATACATGTGTGTGTCTTTGTGTATGTGGGAGGGGGGAATTTATTAATATTATGAGTTCTAAATTGTGATGTTAGGAATTCAGTTGCCTCCCAGTTGGTTAGTGAGAGCAGAGATGTCCCTGACACCCACGACAACATGGCAGCTTTGCAGAGAGGCAGGGATTCAGCGGCAGAATCGGCGTTAAAGAAAAAATTAATTAATAGTGCCTGCTGGAAAATCTGAACATATGAGAGACAGCGTTCCTCTAGGTAGAGATCACCTACTTTCCAAGCAATTTCTATTCTATAGAGCACTTAAAGTATTTGTAAGTCAAAGACAAACTGTATTACAAGTTAATTGGGTGTACTGTAGAAAACACATTTTTACTTTCTTTTTTTATTTCTACTTGAGGTGGCAAAACTATAAATACAATGCTTAATAGCCAAATAGGCAAACATTATGGTTTAAATTATTAATACATGCAACTATTATCTTTATATTCATTTGCAAAAGGAAATCTATATTGCCAAGTTAGTTAATTTTTGTTACCCAGACTGCTGTTAGGCTGCTTTGACCTACCAGTTAGCATATATACTCCTTGTAGTTGGTTTTACATTGATACTAAGTAAAATATAATTAGATAATTATTGAAGAAAATACACAGACCCAATAATAATGGTATCATAGTTGAAATGCCAGCTTTATCACATTCTTACTGTGTGATCTCGGGCAAGTCATCTAAGACCCCTATGCTTCAGTTTCCTCATGTGTAAAATAGGAAAAATAATACTTAACCATAATAATGAGCAAAGTATGTAAAATATTTAGCAAAGTGTCAGCTGAACGGTATTGATTTCAGTAAATGACAGTTATTAACTATCCAAAAATGTTAAGTTGTGCTAAGTGACCACCCAAATTCTTTGCACAGATAGATTATGGTACCAATTTTTTTAATATAAAAGGGTTTTTTTTTTAACATTTCTTCATTTTTGAGAGACAGAGTACGAGCAGGGAAGGGCAGAGAGGGAGACACAGAATCTGAAGCAGGCTCCAAGTTCTGAGCTGTCAGCACAAAGCACAATGAGGGGCTCAAATCCACGAATCATGAGATCATGACCTGAGCTGAAGTCCAACACTTAACTGACTGAGCCACCCAGGTACCCCAATATAAAAGTTTTTTGATATGTTACCTTATACAAGTTCTTCAAAGTTAAAAAAAATCTAATAGAAAAAACATCAGACAATAATTACACAAGTTTATTTAGCCAGTAGTTAAACCAAAAGCTTTATAAAGCAGACATATATTCAGTTTGTATATATATCCTCTGTTTTATTTTTTAAATTAACATACAGTAAAACTGACTTTTTCAGGGGAATAAGAGTATATACAGTTTTATGAATGTTAACCCATATAAACCACCATCATACATTAACAGTTCCATTACACCAAAAACTTCATACTCTTTCTACAACTGTAAGTTATATATAGTCATAAGCAACATAATCCCTGATAACCAGTGCTGTTTTCCAACACTAGAGTTTTACATTTGCAAGAATGTCACATAAATGGAATCACAAGTTGCTTTCACTAAAGATAATGCCTTTAAAATTCATCCAAGTTGTATATATCATCAGTTGGTTCCTTTTATTACTGAGTAGTATTCCATTTTATGGTGTGTCCATTCACACATTGACATCTGGATCACTTCCAGTTTCTGACAATTATGAATAGAGCTGCTATAAACACTCACGTACCAGCTTTTGAGAGAACAGAGTTTCATTTCTTCTGGGAAAATACCTAGGGATGGGATTGCTGGGTCATGTGCTGAATGTATGTTTAACTTTGTAAGAAACTGACAAATTGTTATCTAAAGGAGCTGTACAATTTTGCATTCCTGTCAGCAATGTGTAAGAGTTCTAGTTGTTCCACATTCTTGCCTGCTTGGTTTTGTCAGAATTTGTTTGATTTTGTTTTGTTATTCTAATAGGTATGTAGCGGTATCTCTTATTGGTTTTATTTTTCTTACAACTTTTTATTTTTAAGAAAGAGTCAGTGGGGGAGAGTGGCAGAGGGAGGGAGAAAGGAAGATGGAGAGAGGAGGAGAGAGTGAGAGAGAGAGAGAGAGAGAGAGAGAGAGAGAGAATCTTAAGCAGGTTCCGTGCTCAGCACAGAGTCCAACACAGGGTTCGATCCCATGACCCTGGGATCACAACCTGAGCCAAAATCAAGAGTCAGACACTCAGCCAACTGAGCCACCTGCACCCCTCTCTTCGTGGTTTTAATTTGCATTTCCCTAAAGGCTAATGACATCAATATATGTTGATATACTCAGTTTTTAAATATTATATTAATTCTACTTATTAAAGGACTGTTTAATATTTTAGCACTTAGCCTGTTAATGAAATGAAATAGTTTTATCAAGTAAACTAAGCTTGATGTCTTTTCAAAATCATTTACAACACTGAGGATTTCAAATTGTCCTCACAAGCAATAATAGAAAGTTAATGCAATGCACTGAGTATGAAATGTAGTCAAATAAATTCAACTTGTATTAAAATGAATTTTTGTAGCTTTTTAATAAAAATTGAGAAAATTAAATAGCTTCTTTTCTAACTTCGTTCTTCTCATGTTTCCAGAAACTCCTTCCACAAAATAACCGAAGTGTAACAATGTTCCTCAACATTTATTATTTTGTACTAGGCACTATGCTAGACTTTAAGTATACAAATATTAACAAGTCAAAAAGACCCTGCCCTCAAGCAGTTTATATTATTCACAATTTTTAAAAATTAACTACTTTTTTTAAAAATAGGCTTTCTCGAGGCGCCTAGGTGGCTCAATCGGCTAAGCATCTGACTTTCGCTCAGGTCATGATCACACGGTTCACGAGTTCCAGCCCCAGGCTGACAGCTCAGAGCCTGGAGCCTGCTTCGGATTCTGTGTCTCCCCCTCTCTCTGCAACTCCCCTGCTTGTGCTCTGTCTCTGTCTCTCAAAAATAATAAAAAATAAACGTTAAACAATAAATAAATAAATAAATAATAGTCTTTTAGAAATTTTACATTTAAAGAAAAATTCAGAAGACAGTACAGAGTTCCCATATACCACCCTCCCATTCAGTTTCCCCTATTAACATCTTATATTAGTATGGTTCATTTCTTAAAATTAATAAACCAATACTGAACTTTTTTCAAAGTAGCAAAGAATATTATTTCTATCACCCTTTAAATTTTTTAATTATATTTTATATTAATATTTATTTATATTTAGGAATATGGCTTCAAAGAAACTTCTGTCCCTTCATTTGACCCTCCAATTCAAGTTCCCAACACAGACTCACTTAAAGTTCTGTCTCAATTGCAAATTATCAAGTTACTACAAAAAGAGATTCTAAATTACCCCATATGAGGTACAATGTCCATTTTCCAAAGAAAAAAACTGGATTATTTCCTTCCATCTCTATTTCTGCTTAGTATGATTCTCCTACACCAATTTTTTCACATCTTTATGGTCTGAAGACTAGAGAGGATCTCTTTCCCTGCTGGGTACAGTTCTAAAAACCCCAGAAGACAGCTAGTTCATTTCACATAACCATCCTTGTACCAATAACTGTGTAACTTCCATATGGAATCTTCCACATATTATACTTCCCTATGATTAGAATAGGAGTACAATGAGTGATCCGAAACAGGCAGATAAGAGGGTTATCAGTGATGTAGACATAATCACTGGAAGAATTTCTGGTAGCCAATTAACCAAATCGATCTATCACCATTGGGGACTGGGGCAGGAGGCTGGGGGGCAGGTTTGTATTTATACATTATTTTTTAGAAATCATATCTTTTTCACTAGGAAATAAAATATTTGTAACTGCATTTATACATTCTTTTGTAGTCTTGTCTTAAAAGTTTCTTCAGAGTTATTAAAATTTCAGAAACTACATAACTAGCACTC
This sequence comes from Acinonyx jubatus, assembly GCF_027475565.1. Lineage (NCBI taxonomy): Eukaryota > Metazoa > Chordata > Mammalia > Carnivora > Felidae > Acinonyx > Acinonyx jubatus. Next base: position 109,370,710 of record NC_069386.1, on the reverse strand, counting down.
ATAGCAGTTTCTAATTACAGTGTTGTGCCTGTGAACAAATACTATGGAAAATGTCGAGAGTAGGGATTTCAGCAATTTAGAAGTGGAAAGGTGAATGGCACCAAGAGTTCAACCACAGAGTAAGAGAAAGGAGGCTGCTTTAGAATGTGGGGGTGCTGGGGGGGGGGGGAGGGGAGTAGATTCAACTACACGTAACAGAAAAACCCAAATTCACTGTGGCTTAAAAAAATACAAGTTTACTTCTCTCTGACATAAAATAATCTGAAAACAGGCAGTCCAGGTCTGTTCTACCATGTCACCAACATAAAAGTATCCTTCCACTCTCTAATCCACCATCCTTGGAATATAGCCCCTGTCCTCATGGTCTAAGTTGGCAGCTAGAGAAAAAGATTAAAAGGGTACAACTCTCCCTTTAAATAGAATTTTGGAAGTATCACACACTTCCACTTACATATCACTGATCAGAACTTCTTCATAAGGTTATACCTAGCTGCAAGAGAACCTCGGAAATTTAGTCTTTCAGCAAGTAGAAGATAGTGCCCACTAAATATCTACATTTTGTTAATTTGAGAAAAACAAAGAATATGCCACAGTAGGTAAAAGGCAACAAAGGCAGATGAAGCTAGGAGATGTGAATGCAAATTTTCCTTCTCTAATCTCAAGCTACATAATGGCTAAAATGAAATGTTTTTGATCTATTACTTACCTGAGAGAGAAGAAGAAATGGAAAAAGAGAGAGACCTTTAGATTCTTAACTACAGAAAACAAAGTGATGGCTACCAGAGGGAAGGAGGGTGGGGGGATGGGTGAAATAGGTGAGGGGGGATTAAGGAGTACACTTGTGATGAGCAGTGGGTAATATATGGAATTGTTGAATCACTATATTGTACTCCTGAAACTAATATAACACAGTATGTTAACTAACTAGAATTAAAATAAGAACTTTAAAAAAAAAAAAGGACCTTCTTAGACTATTTCTTACTCTGCTCCATATGATTACCTAAAAAAAAGTCCATTTGAGAAATAAAAGTGTGAATCAAAATAATTTGGCTCAAAGTTGTAAAACCACTTCAGTTTACAAAGGTATAAAACAAGTATGTCTAACAAATAGAAAACACCAAGGTAAAGAGACATTTTTTAGAAAACACCAAGGTAGAGAGAGACCTTTTAAAACCAAACAAATAAAATCACACTATCACTCTTCTTCACTTAAGACTTAAGTTATTTCCAGGTCCAGAAACTTAGCCTAAACTCTTCTGCATACCCACTCCATTACTTGGTAAACCTCGTCCTTATATTCATAAAGTATATCTAATCTCCCTGTTTTTCCTTCCTTGCCATTTTAAGGAGTTTACTATAATCACCATGGAATCACAAGAATAATCATGAAGAGGGCAGGTGGGTGTGGGGATGGATTAAATGGGTGATGGGGATTAAGGAGTGCACTTGTGATAAGCACAGAATGTCATATTTAAGTACTGAATCACTAACCTGTACACCTGAAACTAATGCTACACTGTATGTTAACCGGAATTTAAAAAAATTTTTAAAGAATAATCATGAAAAAATTATAAAGTTTAAAAAAAAATCTTAAAATATAATTCCCTAGAACTTCAAATATTCTCACTTTACAGAACTATGTCAACTAGTATTTATTCATATCATCTTCTTGTCTCAAACAAGGAAACTGCATTTCTAAGGCCCTAAACATTAGGTGATATATTTGAGTCTTTCTTTACCACAGGCATGATAGAGGTGGCTGTGGTGGTGATGGTGGTAGGACCAAATTAAGACCTCTAGAAGCCCCAAGTACAGAAAATACAACAGTATAATCCTTTACCCCCACCATATTAAATACTATACAACTAAGATTAAGTTAGTCCAATAAAATTATTTTTTTTCAGAATACTACTTCAAAAAAACTTTTTAATATTAAGTGCTTTCAATATTTTTTCAAATTCTTTTTCCTCCACTTTGCTGGTACCCTAAAGCCTCTGCTGGATATGGCTTTTGGGTAATCAGTATTAAGTAGTAGTAAGAAATAGAAGTGAAAGCAGTTGTAACTTGAAGAGGTCCATCTGTATCAGGTATTTTACATACGTTATTGATAATTCTTACCACAGCCACAAAAGGGAGATACTATCGACCCTGTTTTGCTGATAAAGAAATGGCTCAAAGAAGCTATTAGATAAGATGCCCAAGGTCATTCATGCAGTAAATGGCAGAGTTGAGTATCTGAAATAGGCCTTTCTGTCTCCCAAGACTGATCCATTAGACATACTGCCTGTAGGGCATTTCTTTAGAACCTGCTACTGAACAAAATTTCATTTCAGAGAAACACTGAAAAATGATTTTTAAAGGCATCATTTGATAGTACTCAGATTTTCTATGAAACTTAATCACCGATAATTCTAGATAATGGCTGTAAATATATAGCCAACACTGCTGCATTGCACAACTCCAGAGAGCCTTTTTTTTTTTTAATGTGAATGCTGTCCTCTGGGTTGTGCAATGTACCAGCTATAACCCAAATAAATGCTTATCAAAAGCCTTGTCAAGGCCATTTAATGTTCTGTTTTCAAAATCACTGCAATCATTTTTTAAAAAGCAGATAAGTATTCTCAGAATGTTAAAGAAAGGTATTTTAAAGCACATAAAAAATACCCAGCATCATTAACCATCAGGAAAGTATAATTTAAAACCACAGTGATATACACCTATTAAAAGAGTTGAAATCAAAACAACACAAAAAACCTGTAACAACAAAAACAAAAACAAAAAACCTGACCAATACCAAGTGCTAACAAGGATGAACAGCAACTGGAATTCTCATATATTGCTGGTGGGAATTCAAAATGGTATAGCCACTTTGGAAAAGAGTTTGGGAGTTACCTACAAAATTAAACATATACTTACCATGTGACTCCTGGGTATTTACCCAAGTGAAATGAAAGTTTATGTTCATATAAAAAGCAATTCTCAAATGTTTACAGCAGTTTTATTCATAGTTGCCAAAAACTAGAAATAACTCAAACATTTTTCAACAGATGGATAAATAAACAAACGATGGTACATTCATGCTATGGATTACTACTTAGCAATGAAAAAGAATAAATTACTGATACATGCAACAACAAGAATGAATTTCAAAGGCATGTTCCAAGTGAAAGAGGCTGACCCAAAAGTCTACACAATTATGATTCTACTTACATGACATTCTGGTAAAAGCAAAACAACAGCCATGGAGAACAGATCAGGGTTTACCACAAGGTTGGAGATGGGTGGGGAGAGGCTAATTACAAAGGGGCAAAAGGAACTCTGTGTCCTGATTAATTACCAAGTGGTGGTGGATACACATTCTATACCTTCGTCAAAACACATAGAATGGTATATCACAAAATATGAATTTTACTGCATGTAAATTTACAAATTAAAAGAAAATTTAATTCATGAAAAAATAAAGGAAATATGTCAAATAAAAAAAAGAATGAAAAAGTTTTTTAAAATTATTAGTTCTTGAAATGGTTATGCTCTGGAGATAATACAGCTTCCCCTAATCAGCTATAGAGATAAAATGTAAAATGCTTAAAACAAGGCTTACCACATGCTCAACTGATACTAGTCCCCTTTCCTTTCTTTACCCACTTCTCTCTCCTATGTACACATGTCTCTCTGTCTACTACCTTTCTTCCTCCTCTACAATGACTATAAATTGTTTTTGCCTACTTCACATTCCTTCCACCCATTTCTCTACTTACTAGCACTCCCATCCTTTAGGGAACTGACCTTCCCCCATTTTATGTGGTTCTGATGATAATGCTAATGATAATTCCCCACAGTGATCAGCCCAAGGATGGACCCCATCAGAGGCCTTCCTTCACAAAGTTCTTAGTTCTTCACCATAAGCTCTCAGTGATCTGAGGACCATGTATCTCTGCCATGAAAGACTTCTAACATTAACAGAAAATAAGACCAACATACAGAAAGAAGTAAACTCAAGAAATGGAGAGTATCCTGAAGACATCATTGAAATTCCTGGATCTGTTTGTTCTTGGACTGCTCCATCTCTGCTTTCCACTTACAAAGACAGTAAGTTACCTTTTTAGGCCAATTTAGAACTATTGGTTTTAATGCTTCCGATTTTATGTTTTTTAAGGTTTCTTTTTTTTTAATGTTTATTCATTTTTGAGAAAGAGAAAGAGACAGGCCACAAGCAGGGGAGGGGCAGAAAGAGAGGGAGACAAAGAATCCAAACCAGGCTCGAGGCTCTGAGCTTTAGCACAGAGCCCAACGCGGGGCTCGAACTCAAAACTCCAAGATCATGACCTGAGCCAGTCGGATGCTTAACCAACTGGGCCACCAGGTGCCCCAAGGTTTTTTGGTTTTGTTTGTTTGTTCGTTCGTTTGTTTTGAGAGAGAGAGAGACAGCACAAGTGGGGAAGGGGCAGAGAGGATCTGAAGCAGGCTCTGTACTGACAGCAGTGAGCCCAATGCAAGGCTCGAACTCACAAACTGTAAGATCATGACCTGAACTGAAGTCAGACCCTCAACCAACTGAGCTATCTAGGGTTTTAAAAGCACAAAATAATTTGTTTCTCTAAGAGAATAAAAACAGTAAATTATCTCTTTACCTGCTGTGGCCTTCAGTTAATTTATTTTCAATATTGGTGGCTGTTAATATATAAATATTACCTAGCCCTGCTGTAAAGAGATAGAAATAAAAAATAGAGCTATATGTAGACTGAAAACAGACGTCCACTAAAGATTTACATTCCAAGTACCAGGAACCTTACAGACAGCTTTTAATGTAAAGTTTAGTCAGATTTGAAGTCTTCAATCCAGGTAGTGCTTACTTTTCACCACTTGACATTTTACCACTCTATTCATTCTTTTTTTTTTTTTTAATGTTTCTTTATTTTTGAAAGATAGAGAGAGGAACAAGCAGGGGAGGGACAGAAAGAGAGGAAGACAGAATCCCAAGCAGGCTTCATGCCATCAGCACAGAGCCCAATGCAGGTTCAAACCCATGAACCATGAGATCATGATCTGAGTCTCAACCAAACAAAGAGACGCTTAACTGACTGAGCCACCCAGGCGCCCCCAACTCATTCAAAGGTAGGTAATAAAGGTATGTTACTTTGTATCATTCTGGCTTTACATCGTTCATTCACTTATGTTCATCAGTATTTGAAGAAAGGCAATTGCATATGCCCATTGGAAACATACACACATGCAATAAGGATTGAAGCAAAAAGTCTTATAGGTTGACAACATATAATAAACTTCTAATAAGTCTTTCTTCAGCTTGTCTGCCTGGAATGCCCCTACTTATTCTTTGATACTAAGCCTAAATGTCACCTCCTTTCAATACAGCCTTCTCCACTTAACATACACTAATAGAACTGCTTGCTGCCTCTGCCTCCTCTCTATCATAGCAATTACCAAATTACAATTATTTATATGTTAGTGGTAATAAGAAACTTCTGCAGTAAAAATTTCTCTAGTAAAAAATGAAACAGAAAAGAGCAGATGAAATAGAGAAACACTGTAGTAACAGAATTCCCAATTTAACAACTGAATGGATCTGATGGGGAACTCACAGATGACTCAGAGTTCAAGTTTGGGCAATGGAGGAATAGGCCTATTTAACAGAGAAAGGAAAGTTAGAAATAAAACTACATTTTAGAAGAAAGAAAATGAGAGAAAATTCAAATTTGAGTATGTTGAGCTTGATGGCATGACAAACAGGTGGAACTCTCCAGCTGGAAATTGGGAGTTTGGGAACTTACAGTACAGGAGTCACCTGAAAGAGGTACTCACTGAAGCCAACAGACCAGGTAGTATTCCAAGGAAAAGAAGCTAGATGTAGAAAAATACATAAAGCAAATACTCAGGAAACAAGTTGGCCCTGTGAATGAAAAGAAGAGTGGCTACAATATATAGGAGCTAGAAGGACTACAAAGTTATAAGAAGGGAGAAGGAATCTGGAGAATTAAAAAAACAAGAATTAAAACTGAAAAAAAGTCCCCATTTGGCAATTCAGGTCACTGGTAATAACAGAGAGAACAGCTTTAATGAAAAAGAAGGTAGCAAAATATAAACAATATACATGTTGCTTTTTCTTTTGGGCTGTTGGATAACATAAAAAAAGGAGGGGGAAAGAGAAGAAAAAAATAAGAAAAGATGTTTTTTGGGTCGATTTTTTTTTTTAGGCCATTGAAGATGTTAGGAGAGATTCAAATAAAAATAATAAAAGTTAATTAATGAACCCATATATTCCAATAGAAGGGATAAAAGAAGTAGTCATGAAAGCCTAAAGACACATCCCTAACATTAAATGGTAGAGAAGAAGAGAAATTAAACAATTTAGAGATAAAGAAAAGCAAAGCTGACGAAGATTGTTTGATGGCCTTAATCTTGCTACTCTTTTCAAAAAAAAAGTTAATTGAAAACAACCTACAAAGTCTTAGAGCAGGCTAGAATCAGGGGCTAGAAAGAGAGTAGGAAAAGGTCTGAAAAAGCCCCTGTAGGAAGTCAATTAGAAAAGACTTGCCAAACAATGTAAGTGGGTATTCTGGTGCACACCCTATAATTAATTGTTCATCTCATTTCCACCTGCCTAGTAGAAGGGCACAAATTCTGTAGCCTATTTGATTTGACTGGTATTCATTGTAAAGACAGCCTACTATGTCTGATGTGAGGTAATGATGTTCTTTCTGTATATCTTCTTTTCCATTGTATATTACTGCATTTTTTTCTTTACTATGTTACAAAACTTTTAATCATTTTTATTGCTTCAATGTTTTCTAGTCTTGCTCTGATGCTTTGCTTAAATATCCAAGCAGTATTTGATTATTTAAGAAATCCTTAAGTAGTCTATTTTCTTAAAATCAAGTATGTGATATATAGAGAACAGGAATCTAAACTTAAAACTGGCTTTATCTTTTGACAGCTGCTCATTTATTACTATGATTAAAAATAAAAATTCCTGGGCACCTGGATGGCTCAGTCAGTAAAGCCTCCAACTTTGGCTCAGGTCATGATCTCACAGTTTGTGAGTTCAAGCCCTGCGTCCAGCTCTGTGCTGTCAACTCAGAGCCTGGAGCCTGCTTCCAATTCTGTGTCCCTCTCTCACTCTGCCCCTCCCCCACTCGTTCTCTCTCTCTCTCTCTCTCTCTCTCTCTCTCTCATAAGTAAAACATTTTTTAAAAAACTTTTTAATTAAAAAATAATAATAGTAAAAATTCCCAGGGCGCCTGGGTAGCAGTCAGTTAAGCACCCCACTCTGGATTTCAGCTCAGGTTATGATCTCAGGGTTTCATGAGTTCAAGCCCCCCGTGGGGCTCTGCACACTGACCACAAGGACCCTGCTTGGGGTTCTCTCTCTCTCTCAAAATAAATAAACTTTTAAAAAACAAAAATATTTAAAACAATAAAATTTCCTGGGAAAATATGACCTTTAATATTTTGAAGCTCCAAAAGTTATAGAAATAAGTGTCTCTTTTCCTTTACCCCCAAAATTTTCCAATTACATAACTCATATTCAGATACTTTATACATATTACAAATTCTGTGAAACATTTAAAAATAAATATGGTATGGCATATATTTAAAAGAATATGGTTGCCATAAAATAGTCACTTTAGAAAGCTCTCATACTTGGGGCACCTGGGTGGTTCAGTCAGTTAAGTGTGGGACTCTTGCTTTGGCTCAGGTCATGATCTTATAGTTTGAGCCCCATATCCAACTCTGTGCTGGCAGCACAAGCTTGCTTGGGATTCTTTCTCTCTCTCCCTCTCTCTGCCCCTCCGCTGCTCATGTGCATGCATTCTCTCTCTCTCTCTCTCTCTCAAAATAAACATTTTTTTTAAAACTTTTAAGGAAAAAAATAAAGCTCTCATACTTACTCCTAGAATGCTGCCATTGCATAAAAAGCTATGGGATTCAACTTTTAGAACTCCTTTAAAGTCTTAACATAATCTATATATTATTGTCAAAGTGACAAATCTTCATTTATTAAATATAGGTTTCACATTGGGGATATTTCTGGTTATCATAAGGTGGTTTATCTAAGTTAGAAATACCACTCATGAACAAAAAATATGACTATAAAACATGCAACAAGGGGAGCCTGGGTGGCTCAGTCAGTTGAGAGTCCGACTTCAGCTCGGGTCATGATCTCACAGTCTGTGAGTTCGAGCCCCGCGTCGGGCTCTGTGCTGACAGCTCAGAGCCCGGAGCCTGTTTCAGATTCTGTGTCTCCCTCTCTCTCTGACCCTCCCCCGTTCATAATCTGTCTCTCTGTCTCAAAAATAAATAAACGTTAAAAAAAATTAAAAAATAAAACATGCAAGAAATCTTATGCTGCTATAATGACACCATCACTAAAATATATTTATGACTATATTCCCCTCCTCCACACTGTCTGCTCCGTGGGTTACCACTCATACATTCTAGTAAGTTGGGTAAAAATAAAAATGCGATCATTTTACAGCCACAGTTCCTACTATTATAGATAATATAAGCAGCTCTGATGGTTTCTAAGAGTCAAATTATTCAATATTCAAAGTAGTTATAGCACTCTCATTTTTAAATTTAGCTAGTTGTTATTCAATGCCCTATCTTTTTGCATACTATAGTGAAAATGTCCATTACCCCTCTGGCATATACCTGATGCTAGCCTACTCAGTCAGTTGTCTACTCCTGTTACAAACATATACATTTACACACATACAGCACTAATTTTAATTCCCTATATGTGTATTTTTTCCTTAGTTTGTCACCTGAATATTACCTGTCAGCTTTGCCTGTTCATGAGCCTTAGGACAGTCTTCCCAATGGTAGCTATACATTTCCATTGGTTCTTAAAAAAAAACAGTCTAATCTCACACAGCTGCCTTGAGCCTAAGTCATCTTAAACTTAACTAAAATCTCTCCACACCACATTCTACTCTCAAAACAAAAACATTTATTTAAAGCATAGTCTTTTTCTTACATTCATAAGCTTCAATCCATTTTAAAGCTCTACTTCTGAGGATTATTCAACTTTACCTTTATTCTCTTCAAAGATATTTATTATTAACTCAGCATTTATCATTGTCCCTATTCTCAAAGTTATACACCTGAACTAAGAAATGCTCAAGAAAAAGTTTCATCAGCTGTCTTGTTTCTTCAAGACAGTCCCAAATTCCTCCATTGTTGATTCACATATATTAGACCATAAGCTTCATTTCTGATTGAAAAACATAAAATAAAATAAAATAAAATAAAATAAAATAAAATAAAATAAAATAAAATAAAATAAAATAAAATAAAATGACTATATTTAAGGGGAAGAGTTAAGGTACATTCTAGGAAAAGGTCAGTGAATGTCTACCCAGCTGTAAAAACTGGAATAGAAGAAAATCAAAATAATTTGATTTTATGGAAAAAGCAGCAGAGGCAGAGGCAACAGGTGGCTTACCCAAGTTTACACATTTGGTGGCAAAGCCAACACTCATATCCAAGTCTCCTGATTTCAAGTTCAAAGCTTTTCTACTTTAACCATTCATTCAAATGACTAAACAGGATTATATTAAAAGAAAGGAGCCAGACACAAAAGACTACATAGTGTATGATTCCATTAACATCAAATTTCTAGAAGTGGCAAAACTATAGAAACAAAAGCAGATCAGTGGCTGCCTAGGGCTGCGGGATAGGAGCAGGAATCGGGAAAGTGGGCACGGACGGGGAAGCTTTCTGGAGGATGAAAGCATTCTAAAATTAAATTGTGGTAATTGTTATACAACTGTATAAATTTATTAAAACTTAAACTGTGAATTTTATGAGACATAATTTATATTTCAATAAAGCTATTCAAAAAATAAGTTAAAGAACTCAGATTTGGCTTTAAGTCCATACAAGTCTCAGGAAATTATCACTATCAAAAGTATCAGTAAAACACACCAAAAAGAACAGCTTTTTTCCAAACTTCAGATCCTTTTCCCTTCAGAATTTCCAAAACCTGGGTACCTTATTTTCCAACCTTACATTTTCCATGGAAACAAAGTAACAAGAAGTGCACAAATATACACATAGGAAACGTGCATAAAATTCCCGTGAAAACACTTTGGTTATTGATCATTATTTCCCTTTAGGTAGGACCAGCACTGATGTAAATAAGCCTCTGCAGACAGTTTAAAGGATAACAGACTGTTATCTGGTCTGACAAATTGCTCCAAAACAGAATTCTTTAGTGATTTCATTTTCATGACATCTTTGGGCCATTATAATGTAAACACTAATAGTCTTTTTATTTAGAGGAGCCATTTTTAATTGTATATTAGCAAGTTTCTTTAGTTTATTATTTGTGCATCCTAATTAGGCATACATTTCTTCAGCTTATTCAGCACTGACAGCCTATTCTTTACTTACAAATTAAAAATAAGTTGTATCTCTCTCATAACAGTTAATGCTTTACACCGATGAGAAGTACCACTGTTTGAACCTTAAAAATAAGCAGACTTTTAATTAACGGAGACCTAGATATCTGTAATTATGTCAGAGGAAACAGTCAAAATTACTTAGTAAACCTACATTTCCCATTCTGCTGGGGTTCAGTTTACTAAGGCTAAGGAAAGACTTTTTGGCCTCAAGAATTTCAATTACCACCTTCCTAAGCCCTAGAGTTTCACCAAACTTCCTAAAAGAGAAAGAAAAATCTGCAACTTATAAAAAGAAAGCAAAATATTTACCCTAGCTTAAGCTCTTAATTTTAAAGAGTAGGTTTCTCAAAATTACAATCTTTTGACATTTGGTAACTGAATGAATTAAGTAGTTATTCAAAGAACTCAAGACATGAAAAATGTAACACAATCTCAACTGAATATATATCTCTTTCAGGTACAATCCCATGTGGTAGAGAAACTTAATCAATCAGATCCCAAATGATTGGGGCCCGAATTATGAGACACACTTTCTCCCTGTGACCTTTTCACAGTAACTGGCTTAAACTTGCTAACAGTACTCCCATGAATGGAAAACGCTGCTGTTCATTTTAGTTTGTTAGTCCTCTTCAAGGGACACAATATATATATATATATTTTTTACATTTTTATTACTGCAATGAGGGCACACAAAGAAGTTGAAGAGATATTCTAAAAACCAATTCCTTGTAAACAGATACTCCACAGATGAAGACAACAGAGGAGACATGAAAATACATTCCAGGAAACTGGAAGAGGGGTTTATGATATATTAAATATTAAGCAGAACAATAATGTGACTGATACAGCACCCTTAACAATGAACCAACAACCCCATATCCCTTTTTATATGGAGTTACAAAATCATTTTTAATAAATCATATTAAACCCTGCCCCAACTAAAGTTCTAAGTCTCTTGCCTATTGCCTCAAAGGAAATGAAATCATTATAATAAATCTATTGTAACATAAAAGCTAATGTTTTATCAGGAAATGTTCTTTGTATGAACTCTATAAGAAAAAAAAAATCCTATAAGGATGGTCAACTCCCTCCCACTACTGGGAGAGGAAGGATTACAGAGAAAAGAAGGAAATGGAGGGAGAAAGAAAAACTGAAGAAGAAATCCCCCTCACCTCCAAACAAAGCAGGCTCATCAACCAGTAAGATCCTCTGACTCTCTCAATCTCCCTCCCTTCACTGACTGCCCCAAACATAGCTAAAATCTGAAACAATGTATAATATAGAAGCTACAAATTATATTTTGATCAATTATATTTTACCAATCACGATATTATGATCAATTAGATTTTAAAAATTATACACATGATTTTTAAAACTAGCTTATGGAGTGATGACTTAGTCATTTAATAACATTGCTATGCTTTTATAGTTTGATGGTTTGTAAATACCTTTTTTACCACAGGCAAATTATTTTGGCTCCAGGTATTAATGGAATTTCATATCTCATTTAAGGGATATTATAATATAAATAACCAGCCACAAAATTATTAAAAATTTAAAACTCATTCATGGTTCATTAACAGTCAATTGAATAAAAAAATTTATACAAACATAAAACAGGTTCATTTTAGTTGTATGTTTGTAGTAAATCAAACAGAAGACTCTCCCGTTTTTATGTTACTTTTATTCATTTATAATCAGAAAGTTACATTTAAAGTTCATATCATGTAATATTTCTCATAACTCAGATTCTATAAAATAAACATCAGTTTAATTTCCCATTTACATCTACAATTGATATTAGCATTTTATTATTTATTTTATACTGTGAACTTTATTTACATTAACCAGTCATCAAGACTGTGACAAGTAAAAATGCTAAGTCTGATCATAAAATAAGTATGTTGAGTCATATTTATTCAGTTTATCCCACTGCTAAGATACATTTGAAAAACCCAGTTCCAAGATACAAAAAACATAGGAGGCATTTCAATAGTGATTTTCAAGCTTTATTTCAGTGCTTCAATGAGGAGGCTATACTATAGAACCAATATAAAAGAAAAGAGAGTAATACCAAAGACAAGTTTGAACCACATCAGCACTAGCTTTATATTGGTAAAATTTGTCAATTTTTTTAAAAACCTGAGACATATTTCCTCTTCACATGTCATTTTCTGACCACCAAAAAAAAAAAAAAACTATCACAAAAAGATATATATTTTTTTAAGTTTACTTACTTATTTTGAGAAAGAGAGAGAGAGAATCCCAAGCAGACTGCTCCACAGTCAGTGCAGAACCCGATGCGGGGCTCAAATTCAGGAACAATGAGATCATGACCTAAGCCAAAGTCGGCCACTTAATTGACTGAGCGACCCAGGAGCCCCAGAAAAAGATATTTTTTAAAAGTAGCCGATGAGTGGCGCGCCTGGGTGGCGCAGTCGGTTAAGCGTCCGACTTCAGCCAGGTCACGATCTCGCAGTCCGTGAGTTCGAGCCCCGCATCAGGCTCTGGGCTGATGGCTCAGAGCCTGGAGCCTGTTTCCGATTCTGTGTCTCCCTCTCTCTCTGCCCCTCCCCCGTTCATGCTCTGTCTCTCTCTGTCCCAAATAAATAAATAAACGTTGAAAAAAAAAATTTTTTTTTAAAAGTAGCCGATGAGTGAGGTATTGGGTTTTGGTAATTAAAGTCTTTTTAAAAGAAAACTTAAGTGAGAGGTACCTGGATGGTTGAGTGGGTTGAAAGGCAGTCTCTGCCCCTCCCCCACTCACGCTCTCTCATGCTCTCTGGCTGCCTCACAAAAATAAACATTTTTAAAAAATGAATTTCAAAAATAAAAACTTAAATGAAATTAACCATATAGCTCTACTTTCTGTAACAAATATGAGTAACTTATACTGAAATACATAGCATGATCTCATGGGCCCTATGTGTTCTCCCATTAACAGTAAAATGTACATTGGGTGCCTGGGTGGCTCAGTCAAGTTAAGCATCCGGCTTTGGCTCAGGTCATGATCTCATGGCTTCTAGGTTCAAGCCCTGCGTCTGGCTCTGCTGACAGCTCAGAGCCTGAAACCTACTTTGGATATTGTGTCTCCCTCTCTCTCTGTCCTCCCCCACTCACTCTCTGTCTCTCTCAAAAATAAACATTAAAAAAAAATTTTTTTAATAGAAAGTAAAGTTTATATGAGTTACATGTTTAGAATATTGTAGATATTGATATAAAGTCATTTATTTAATCAAGGAAGAATAACCCTATGCCAAGTGAGTGATATCATTCGTTTTATTGGTCTGATCCCTAATCATTTCAAAGAGAAAATTGTGGGATATGGAGGGAGGTTGAGTAAAAGGGGATGTAGACTGCAGAGTAGAATAGAGAGAGAAAGGAAGGTTGAGAGGAGCCTAATACCTTAAAAAATGTATGTTAAATGCATACTCATCCCCATACAATAGTCTTCTGTTGGGAATTTTAAAATGGTTTTTTAAAAATCAATTGTAAATATCTTTTACTTTTAGGCCTGTTTGTCTTATTATAGCAAACTACAATTTAATAACAACTCAAACTGCCAAAAAGAAACTATATACTTTATGGTACAGAAATATAAACTACAGACTCATTAAGAAGGTAACCAAAGGAAATCTTGTACTGGTCCTTTAAAGGCTACACCTACTATACCACTGACTGTAGAAGCCTGGAAGTTAGTATCTCATCTGAAGAGTACCAACAGAACCAGTACTGATGCATGTATTAATATTAATACTTGTAGTTTCAGAATTGTTTACAATCTTAGTTGTGCTTTATTTTTAAGTTTTAAAAAATTACATTTTTTCTATTTATTCTTATGATGGTAAAATGGAAACTCTTTTATAAGTGTTCTATAATATGAAATGTGTGGATTTACCATTTAATTAAACCAGGAGATTTAGTAATGCAGTTTATAGTATATCAAAAATAACCACTTAAGAACTGGAAAAAAATACATAAAAATAGTCTGGCATGTCTTATAAAACATTGTTTAATTTATAGCATAAACCCCTTCCAAGTGGTAAACATCTCACTACCATACATCTCACAGGTATGGCCATTCCTTTCAAAGAATCTATTTTTTTTATTTTATCAGCATTGAGATTCAATTTACATAATGGAAAACAATGGAGAACAAACAGCCCAGCCACTATTTCCAGAAAAAAAAATATTCTAATGATTTTAATACATACATTATCAATTTCTAGCCTTGAATATGAATATGTGTACTGTGAGAAGTAAAATAACATATCTAACTTATTACAGTTGTGACATCTAAATAAAGCACCATAAACCAAAAAATAATTGCTTTATAGTCAAAGGCACAAGTTCAATTTGGTAAAGCCACTGGACTCACTGCGCTATATTACAGAAGACAGAGGTTAAGAGGTGACCTTGGGATCCTGCCTTCCAGATGTCTGAAGGGTCCATTTCTTAATGAAATTATCTCTACTCTCAATAAATATTTAGCTTACTAATTACCCAGGCAATATATTTGTCTATATAAGACTCTACTTGATTTTTGAAATTTTAGGACTCTAGTTATTATAAAGAAAAAATTTATGAACATACAACTTGCACAAAGGATTAAGATATATTTCCCCTCTGATGCAATGCACAAGAAGATTAAGAAACTTACTATCACACATTTTACATTATGGGGCATATTTTCTGAGATTTTAAATGAGAAATTCAATAAACCTGAAGCATCTACTTTCCATTATTTCAGATCATGAAAAGATTTAATTTGTAATACTATATATATAATACATGTATATATATTATATATACATTATATGTAATACATATAATATATATATATTATATATTATATGTATTACATATAATGTATATATAATATACATATATATTCCACAAATAACTATATACAGATATATGCCCATATCAATTCCTTTACTCTTTTAATTAAAAATTTATGTTCCTTCAGGTCATAAAAATAAGGGTTTGGGCATTTTAAAAGTTCAAACACATATTAAGCTATGCTTTCTTTGCTTTGGCACTAGCTCCCCCTCCAGACCAACCTACTAATATAACTGTACTTAAAAAAACAACAAACAACAACACAAGTTTTTCCAAACCACTAGCAAATTTCAAAATTCACCTCTTTTAAGAAAATTCCAGTACCTTAAAATAACTAATTAAAACTGAAATCAAACACTGCACAATGTAATCAGAATTATTTTTTTAATTCCATACATCTCAAAAAGAACTGACCTGTAGGAAAATAACTTCAAGTGACTCTTTAAGAACATCCTAAACAATATATATAGTGCTATATTTTATGGGAATTATTTTGAATCACTATCCTAATAAACCACAATATACTCATGTTAACTCACTACTTGATCAAAGATACATTTTTGCATGTTTCTGCAATCCATGCAACTTTCATTCCAGCTGTTCAGCTCTTCAAGTACAATTCTCAATTTATAAAAGCAGCAAAAGGAAAATCCAGGTCTCCAACCATCTTCTATGTTCCTTACAGCCTATTCATTTTTAACTCCCTACATTTCTACATACTAAACTGTAAAATAACAAATTCAAATGTTTGAATGCCCACCTTATCCTTACTACCCTAATACTGTATTTTCATATGGAGCAATTAAGACTTTCTATACACATTTCATGGTATATCTCATAAGGTTAGCAATGTACAAGACCTTATCATTTAGCATACGTTTAGGGGTTTTTTTTTAGGTTATTTCAGAGAAGGGAGAATACAACTTACTCTATTATTTCAGTACAGCACTGTTATGTTTAATTTCTCTCCTAAAATGTTTTCTATATAATGCACCCTTTAAAAGAATTATGCGTCAAAAACATGAAATTTAAATTTAATCAAGAAAATAAATATACACTTAACCCCAGGAGTAACAAGAAAAAAAAAAAAAAAACTGCAATGAAACCTTGCCTACAGTTTCTAAAGACAGCCAAGTTAAAGTTCGGTCAGTTACCCCTGATGAGCTTAATTCTAAACGGACAGAAAACTTTTGTTGAAATTTGTTCTGCGTTACCTTGAAGTTTGGGGTTATTACTGGAGATTCTGAATTTCCTAGGTTCGCCTTCTTGAGTTGGCTTAAGTCAACTGTAAATTAATTCAAACATGGATAGAAGAAAACACCTCTTCGTGCCTTTCTCCAAGGCCTCAATCAAAAGTCTAATAATATACGGCAAAACGCTAAGAGCTCACCAGGGATAAACCCTAACCAAGTCACTGCCATTTAACTTACACTGCGTCTCTGACGTTCTGTATGGCTGAAGATTGCAATCCCCACAGTAAAAGAACAGGTGCTGCACCCGACAACCCACTCACTCTTGCAGGACAAATCTTCTTTAATAAATAAGGGCTCATTGAACCTTCCCAAATAAGTTTAGATACTCAAAAGCCGCCAGCTCATCATTTCCACATCAATTGGGGGATGCAGTGGCACTCACGCCTTTAACTGCCCCGGCATTGGCCCCTCTCCGGGAGCGAATCTTTGTACGGGTCCACTCCCCGATTTCTGGCCAGAGAACCCCTCACGAAAGCCGGAAACGTACAAGCATCCTCCTCCCCACAGTCCGTGACTACAGGGGAACGAGTTGCTGGCAAAAGGGCAGGTAGGTGGAGAGGAGAGAAGAGGGACACCTCCCACCCCCGCCCCCATCATCCCTTCTCTCCACGGCTTCGGCCCCTGCCCGAAGCAAGGATGCGCGACGCCGAGGACACCCGCGGAGGCAGGCGCCCCTCACCCTCAGCTCGCGCCCCCGGGCCGCGCCGGAGCGTCCCGGGGGCTTACTCCCCACTTTTCCGGGAGCCGCTGGGTAAGCAGCAGTTGCAGCAACAGGCCCGGGGAACGCCTGGGGGAAAAGAGCGGCGACAGCCCCAGTCACATCCCCAGAGCCTCCTCGGATCCCGCGCTAGCCCAGCCCCAGACCCCGAGGCGCGCGGGGCCCGGCTCCCAACGCCCCCTTACCCGAGGCGGGAGCAGAGGCGGTCTCCGCCGTCCCCAGTTGCCGCCGCCACCGCCGCCGCCACAGCCCTCAGCTGCAGCTGCCCCGTTGGGGAGTGGGAGGGGTGGCTGGGTGGAGGATGCTACTCCCGACTGAAGGGAGACGAAGAAACGGAAACAGGAACCGCCGCCGCCGCTTAACGGAGCCTTCGGCGCCACTGACTGAGCGAGAGCGCGAGGCGGCGCGAGCGGGGCAGTCGCTGACAGCGCGAGACCGAGCGCGAGCCGGGTCCCGGGCGCGCGACCCCGAGCAGCGCCGGCCCCATTCCGCGAGGAGAGGAAGGGGACGGGTTGACTGGGGCTGGGAGGGGGCGATGTGGGGCGGGGGCCTGGAGCTTAGGGAACCTGGCTTACTCGGGTCTGCCGGAGATAACGCGCGCACGCGCCGGAGCGGCTCTGACAACGAGCGCAGGCGGGGAAGCCTTGGCTAGCGCAAGCGTGCGCGCGCGGGTGGGGGCGCGCGCCCCTCAGCGTTACAGGCTTCTGGGAGAGGGCGCGCATGCGCCGGCGGCTGCCACCTACGGCGACCCTGGCATGTGCCACGGCTTCTTCCCGCCCCCTTTTAGCTGAGCCGTGGATAGCGTAGCTGCAGCATCCGCTGCCAGGGAGCCGCGGGCCACAGAGGGACCGGGAGACTTCCAACAGGGCAACAACTGCGCTAGGGCGCCGGCTCCTACACGAGCACAGGCCGCCCTCTACTGCCTGCAGGCCGGAGACTGCTGGGGGCGAGTCGAGCCGAACTCCCCACTCCCGGGAGCGCCATCTCCCGGGAATGCCATATTCTCGATAGCCGGGGGAAGGACTGGCCCATGCCAGTGCAGCCCGCGGCCCTAAGGAGCACTAGTACTGAAGCAGGCTCCTTGCTACTTTTTAGAGGTGATCGCTGCTGCTAAGCCCCTGCAGCCCAGGTCTGGCCGTTCGGCTGCAGCTAGCGGCGTGACCACAGAATGGCATCGCACCCACATGCAATTAGCGGAGCCCTGTTTTATTTTGTGAGAACTGTTTCTACATCTGCCCCGACAGAAAGACCTCCCACAAGGGCCTGAGTTTGATGCCTAGCCTCTCTCCCGACCCGCGGCTGCGACAGCCCCTTTGAAGCGGAAGTTTATTCAAAACGGGAAAGAGAACTTTGGGGAGGAGGGGTTCCCTAGGATGCTTCCTACCCGCACGCACTCGGGAAATTCCTGGCGCCCGCGATGCAGAGCAGTGGGCCGAAGAGCTAGGTCAGACCGGCCCAGACGGTGAGCTGAGCCGGAGGACCTAAGCGCGCAGCCCCGGCACACAAAGTAGTCGCGGGCCGAGGGAGGGGGTGCCACGAGGTCCAATCAAAGACGCGAGCCATGTGAGTGGAGTGCGAGCCGACCAATCAGACGGCCGGAAAATGAGCTTCCCGTTCCCAACTCTTCCCTGTAGCCTCCGGACCCAGATCCCAAGCCTAGAGCGCGGTACCGTGGAAAGCGAGATGGTGCCCTGAGGACAGAAAAATTATTTCTCTAGACTTGGGTGTTTTTAAGTGCCTTGCTTAGGTACTTATCCCAGAACAAATAGCAGCGGCGTTTTAGATGCTGAGTATGAAAAAGATCACAGAAAAGAGATTTACAAGGCACTGGTCTGCCAAGACTGCAATCTGCCTAATAACATTCATAAATTTACAGTGTTTATTGAGACCTTTTTATAGGCCAGGAACTGTATTACAGAAAAAACAAATAAGATAACTACTGATTTCCAAAGAAGAAAAAAAAGTTCCCTGCCCTCAATAAGCTCAGCTTCTTGGGTTTGCTGGACCTTGTGACTCTGATATTTATTGTCAGTCCTTTAACGAAAAAGCTCTCAGCAAAGTAGTTTACCGTCGTTTTTATGGCTGTTATCTCCCTGTAAGAAGAGAAAACGAAGGGAAAAGTAGAGTGACCTATCTAAAGTCACACAAAAACAATATACTAGCGTAATCAGAATTATGTTCCAGTTCAGAGAGCTTGTATATCCATATTCAACAATTTTTTACTGAATGCATGGTTGCTGTCCTCCACTAAAAAGGTTTCTGTACCAAGCTTACAAATAGAACGGAATTCTGCTTGGAGGGCCACAAGCTTTGGTAGTTGGAAATGAACAGAAATTTTAGGTTTATGCCAAAGTAAGATGAGGTAAAGGCTGAAGTCTTATAAGTCATACTCTAGATACTTTTTAGAAGTCAGAGGTGAGATGGATATTTACTTCTTAGTTTAAACAGCATGTTTAAAAATATTTTACCAAGCATGTTTAACTTTAAAGCTTACCTTATATAATGCTTTAAGATCTCCAACTTCAAAGCTTTATTTTACATTTGCCTCAAGACATCCAGTTTTTTATCTGGCCTTCATTTTTCCTTTCCAAAAACGTAGGAATTAAAATACATATCTTCTCAGGGCACCCGGCTGGCTCAGTCAGTGGAGCATGTAACCCTTGATCTCAGGGTTGTGAGTTTGAGCCCCACCTTGGGTGCAGGGATTACTTAAAAATAAAATCTTTTGGGGCACCTGGGTGGCTCAGTTGTTAAGCATCCAACTCCGGATTTTGGCTCAGGTTATGATTTCACTGTTTGTGAGTTTCAAGCCCCACCTCAGAGTCCACATTCACAGCACAGAGCCTGCTTGGGATTCTCTCTCTCTCTGCCCTTCTCTCTCCCTCTCAAAAAATAAATAAACTTACAAGATAAAATAAAATCTTTTAAAAATTAAAAAAAAAATTACTTACCTTCTCTACCTGCTTTTGCTTTAAAAAAAAAAAAAAAATTTCCTAGGGGTGCCTGGGTGGCTCAGTCGGTTAAGCGTCAGCCTTCAGCTCAGGTCATGATCTCACAGTCTATGAGTTTGAGCCCTGCGTCAGGCTCTGTGCTGACAGCTCAGAGCCTGGAGCCTGCTTTGGATTCTGTGTGTGTCTCTCTCTCTCTGCCCCTCCTCTGCTCATGCTCTGTCTCTCTGTCTCAAAAATAAATAAAAACATTAAAAAAAAAATTTTTTTTTAATAAAAAGTTTCCTAGGAATGTTTGTCCAAGATTTAGTGCACTTTGGTAGGATAGTATATTACATATTAAAAGGCCAAATAACTTGGGTGTCTCTAGAATATACTCAGAAACTAGCTATCTAGCAGCTCTGATTGTGTTGTGATGAGGCAATGTGCTTCTCACCCTGTGACAAAACACTGTTAACAAAGCCCTTTCCAGGACGTGCCCAGGATTGAACTGCCACCTCAGAACTGAAGTATCAGTTATACAACTGACTTTCGGAACAAACCTTTACCCACTGAGTTCCAAGCCAATGATGAATTTCCAAAAAAAAATTCCCAACAGTGCCAGCTTTTAAAAAATACATTTCTTTTACTCTCTCCAGAGAGGAATATTACTAAAACTCTGCCTTTCTCTTGCTAGGTTAAGTTTCTGAGAGAGCAAGTATCTCCAGAAGGTTCTAAACATTACTAGCCACCAGAAGACATCTCTATCAAAGGATGTTTTCTCCACAAGCTCCAGTTGCCCATCCCCCACCACCCACTGCTGTTCTTCGGGCCCCCCACTCTCTCTTCTCACCCCAGCTGCCTGCCTCTGCTTCTCGTCACTCCTAGTTTCTGATATTTGCTTAAGCAAGTACAAGTGTTCCACCACTTCCTCCAACCTTCCTTCACAAACTAGCTTTTAGACCCATCTTTGCTTATCTGAAAGCTTAACAGATAAGTTCTGCTCAGCAAGAGAATGTGCAGAACATTCTTTATGTCATATTATCCCAAGAACTAATAGAACCTTGTCGGTATGTTACATTCTTTTACGCAGCCTGCGTCAAATTCTTAGTCATCAACCAGAGCTGTGGGGTCTTGCAGGTGGGGCAAGAAGTTGTCAACCATTAGACAATGAAAAAGATGAAAATGAAAGTTAAAGTGAATACAGGAGTGGCCATTTTATTGAGAGATTAGCTAGATCAAAGTTAATGAACTTGAATATTATCACATTTCCAAAGTTGTGAACATTCATGCAGGAACTAGTTTCAAGTTTACTACTACCATTTTATTAATGACTATAATAAAAATAATAGCCGAAGTGTAATATTGTTGAGTGTCAGGTACCATGATAAACTCTTGCCTCCATCATTTAATTCTCAAATCAACCCTTGAAGTAGATCCTGTTATTATAATGGAATCTATGAGTTCACAGAGAAGAGTTAAAGAGGTTCTCAGCATTAGCTACTTACCAGATCGTTTAGAAATGTTTCCATCTCAACCAATGTGAAACAACTGAATGTCAGTCATGGAAACTTTCTTCATAATCTTTAATTGTCCTTATTTTCTAAGTACTGCTCTAGATATATCTACTTAGAGGATTCCATTTTGCAGATCATTCAAAAGGCAACACTGTTTATTACATGCAAAAATGTAGACCTTGAGATAATCATTTAACCCATTTGGCCCTTAGTTTTCTTATCTGTAAAATAAAGGGGGTGGTCTAGAGAAATTTTGGTTCTTTGCCTGTTTTAAAACTATAAATCTAGCCAGCTTGACACACCACTGCCAGCAACCAAAACGAGATATGGAAAAACAGTCTATGCTTTGAAATCCAGTAAACATTTCAAAGTCACTGTGAACCAACTCCCTAAATAGAAATTCAGTCTACACCCACTCATTAAAGAGAAGATCCAATCTTTCCAATCAGAAGAGTAAACGAAGTGATTGATTTAAAGACTAATGAAACTATCTCTTTCTATGACTTTCCTCCATGGCTGAAATCTCTGTCTTCTTCATTGAGATAAAGCATCATATAATTTAATTATTCACATCCACTCCTATTCCTTCCTCATTAATAGAGTTCGTTTTTTGTTATGTTTGTTTGTTTTTTAGGTAACCATCCAACCTCTAGCTATACAAGGGCAATTGAATTAGCCTGTCAATCAATAAATTAATTCCCTAGTATGGTAGAGACTTGCTTACCCTCTTTCCTTGCATATAAAAAGATTACATTTTCACACATACATCGCTACTGCTCAACTCTACCCTTGCAGTTGAGCTGAACCATGTGACGAGTTATAGTCACTAGTCTATAGAGGGTTGTAGTTAGAAGTGGTATGTATCACTTCCAGCTATAGAATTTAATTGCAAGTATAAGTTCTTACAATGTTTACTCTTCCCCAGTCTCAAAACAAGTATTATTGAAGATGATAGAGCCTGTGTCAGCCTTCGTGCCTAAAAGGGGACAATGGGAACACCCTACCTTCCATCCTCATCAGGTCAGGATGGATACATGAGTAAAAAAATATACCTTTATTGTTTAAACCACTGAGATTTGGGGTTGTTTTTTACTGCAGCGTGACCTGGAATCTAGGTTATACTAGGTCTTAGATAATTCTAATTCTAATTCTAATTCTAATTCTAATTCTAATTCTAATTCTAATTCTAATTCAGGTATATCCTAATATACCTGAAAACCATTATAGCCCTGGGGTGTACTGGCCCAATCAGACTGAAGGAAAGGATTTTTAGTCCCTGCTTAGAGGAGAGGATTCTCGCTTACCAGGTACAATGAGTCAGCGCATAATAGAGATTGCCACGGGCAGCAATCTAACAAACACAAGAGGAATTAACCTTAAAATGAAGTCAACACACTAAAGATGGCAAAGAGGAAAACCCTTGAAGATATGTTTGAGCTGCAGGTTGTATCACTCCTGAAGGCTACTCTTCTCAGGACTTCTAATTCTGCAAAATAATGATTCTCTTTGTTTCTCTGTAACACCATAAGCAGAAATTACATCGTGTATATCTTTAATTTCATCACAGTTCATAACACAGATATGACTCAAGCACTCAAAAATATTAGATGAATTAAAATTGTTTTCATATCATAGCTCGTACTCTTGCCTTTAAAAATAAAACATTACCTGCACTAACAAGGGGGGAAATTAATGTAATACAACCCAGTCTTTTTACAGATGAAGAGATTAAGACCCAGATACACTACAAGATTCATCAAGTTCACATAGCTTTGTTAAGGCAGAACTAAGGTGGGGGGGGGAAATAACTAATAATTGTTTCATCAAAAATGACCATAGTTTCTTGGAATACCTGGCTCAGTTGGTTAAGCATCTGACTTTGACTCAGGTCATGATCTCACAGTTTGTGAGTTCAAGCCCCGGCATCAGGCTCTGTGCTGACAGCTCAGAGCCTGGAGCCTGCCTCAGATTCTGTGTCTCCTTCCCTCTCTCTCTGCTACCCGCCCCCCCACTCACTCTCTCTCTCTCTCTCTCTCTCTCTCAAAAATAATAAACATTAAAAAAAATTTTTTTTTGAAAACATGACCGTAGTTTCCAACTGAAGACAGAGAAGCAATGAGACAGTCAGTATATTACCCTGGTAGTTAAAAATGCTGAAGTTAAAACAAATGTAGTTTACTTACTAGCAATATGTTCTTGGACAAGTTACTTAAACTCCCTGAGCTCAGATTTTCCATCTGTAAAAGAGGATAATAATCTCTAGCTCATAGAGTTGTGAGGAATAAATGACTCAACATGTAAAAAGCACTCAGCACAATGCCCGACACTTAATAAACATTCCATATATTGCAGATCTATCAAATGGTGTTTATTCATAGCTAAATCAATTTTTTTTTACATTATCATAGATCCTGTTCTCCTTTTTAATTCAGACCACTGACCTGTGTTTTTCCAGCATGTATAATTCTAGTGTAGCCTATACAATTGTATAGCCAGTACCTGCTCCTCCCGTTTCCACACATCTACCATATTATGGCAGCACGAAAAGCCTTGTTACTACTGACTGGCCCTTGGCCACAACTAACTGGTCAAGAAGTGGACACTTGACCCAAGATGGGCCAATGAAGCTAGTCCTCCAAGATTTTTAGACTTTGTAAGAGAGGTCATCGCAAGTCTCAGCTAGATATATAAAATCTAGAAGATGTCATAGGACATGTTTTGGTTTTTGAGGGGGGGGTGGTGTTTGTTTTTGTTTTTGTTTTTGGCCAAGTGGAGAAACACATTCTGAATTGAGAAAATACAGTCAATGGACAGAGGGAAGAGGAGAAGATGAAGAAAGTGTCTTTGTTATACTGGAGTTCTCAGCTCCAGGTTTTCTTGACCATTGGCAGAATCTCTGCCTTTCCTTCTGCTTTGGGTTGTCCCTTCCAAAGTTTCCCCCCAATATTCTTCTAATATATTCCCTATCTTGCATAAACTAATTTTAGGTGGGTTTACTTTAGATGTGATAAATGCAATGGTATGTGATATTATATTATCATAAAGTAAAAAAAATAATAAAAGGAAAATCCTTAAATTCATTATCTTTATTAACAACTTGAGTGTTACTTCTAAGAATATGATCAAGTTTATAAAAATGAATCAATAAATTTTTATCAACTATATATAATGTACCTGTAGCAGAGACTCCAATTATATCCCTTTTTCTGTTTTCTCATTCTTCCATAAGAGCCAACCCCCAATTTTCAGATGTCCATATTGCCACTTAGCTAAAAACGAGTATTTTCTAGTCTCCATTGCATAGGTGTGGCCACATGGCTAAATTCTGGCTGTTGAGATCTAAGCAGAAATGTTGTGTGGGACTTCTATTTTAAAAAATAAAATTGGGGCACCTGGGTGACTCACTTGGTTAAGTGCCCAACTCTCGATTTTAGCTCAAGACATGATCTCACTGTGAGTTCTAGCCCCACATTGACTGTGCAGAGCCTGCTTGGGATTGTCTCCTTCTTTCTCTGTCCCTCCTCTGCTTGCTCTCTATCTCTCTTAAAATAAATAAAGACAACCATTTTAAAAAGTTATTAAAAGAAAGGAATATATGCTTCTTACCTGTTCTCTGCATCCCGGGCCATAATGTGATGACGGGGGCCCTTTCAGCCATCTTGGACCATGAGGAGGATAGCCAAACCTTGGGGAGAGCATAATAGTGAGGAAGGACCTGACTCCCTGATAACTTTGCAGAACCTCCATGGCAGTCTTGGGCTGCTCACCTCCAAAATTCTTTTATGTGAATAAATAAATAAATAAATATATAAATAAATAAGCTTCTCTCTTATTTAAGCCATAGTTTTCTAAATCTTTCTATTACATGCCACGGAAACTAATCCTGATACAATACCATAGTAGTTTGATAAATTATGTTAAGTTAGATCTTTAATGCTCCGCAAAAAGAGAAATTAATCCAAAAAGATTTGAAAGAAATGTAACAAAGACAAGTACATACTACTCTATTTAAAAATTTTAAACCAAAAACAAAGATACAGACCAGGAGTTGGAGATGGGGGGAGATACAGACTGAGGAAAGATGGGATAGGTGCAAAAGAAAAAAAAAATTCAGAGAGAAAAATTCCAGCCAAGAAAAAAAAAGTTACCACTGTCAATATGTTATAAATACTTGCTCCAATAAGAATGAGTCTTGCTAACATCACCAAAGTTCCAAGGTTCTGCATTACAGGGGCAAAAACTCTATCTTACGAGTTTACCAGAAGGAAAATTAGATTCGGAGGGGGAAGATTAACTCTAACCAAACTGACAAAAGTCTGAAACACCAGAAGGTCCCTTGAGGGCAGAGACCCTGCCTCTCTGTCTTGATGACCACTGTGTATCATACTTGCTGAATGAGTTAATTAATTTTCATTTCGATATAACTGCCAGGGGGATCAAGCACTCGTAACCTCTGGTTAGTCAGGATCTTCCAGTTTCCATGAGGACAAGGCAGTATGGAGTAGATTCAGAAAGTAGATTCTAACTGTATTTGAATCCAAGCACTGCCACTTAACAGCTATGAGACCTTGGGAAACTTTTTGAAACTATGTGTCATTTTTTCATTCATGTAAAATGGGAATGATAATATTATCTACCTCATCGGGATTGTTATGATTATAAAATGAGTTATTACATGTAAGGCTCTTAAGAACAGTACCTGGCACAGAGCACACAACAAATGTTAGCCATTTATAGCTTTACAAAAACCTTAAGCTAAAGCAAGCCTTTGTGGACACTATTATTATTATCTGATCTACATCCAAAGTCAAAAGGACATGAAAACAGAATCTCAGGAAGAAAAAGAAACAGGTGAATGACAAGATTTCCTGAGCCAAAGGTTGAATGTCATTTCAGTTTTGCAGTACATTCTACAACACAAGTGTTGGTATTTAAAACAAAGAGTAAAGGTTCTAAAAACAACACCCTATAAACGGCGCTGACACAGTTTACAAGCCTACTCGTAAACTCGTGTACCTTGGGTCAAGTGGAGCCAACATATTCATATTCAAGGCTGAATATGAATTCAGATCTTTTAGTTTAAAATACACTCCCTGTCTTTGGGGGCACTTCCGTCAAATGGCTGAAAGTCCATCCAACTTACTTGAGCTCTTTAAGGTGCAAGGAACCAAGTAACTTGGTTACTCCAAGGAAAAGGGGATTTGAACTGTTTTCATTTCAAAATACATGAACCAAACTTATCCTGTGGCTGAACCACTGAGGCAACTGGAGATCTGCTGATCCATGTTTTCATCCCTCTCACGGTCCCCATGTCATTTTCTGCTCTTCTGCTCTTCTCTCAGTACCAACTGACTTCCATTTTTTGTTTTACCTTTTGGTTTGTGCAGGCTCATGATTTTTGTTCCCTTATAACTGCATCTTTTTCATAGCATAAGACACAATCTTAACTTTCAAATTCTCAGTTTCTTGATTCACATTCTCCACAGAGGGAAATCGTGTTGGGTCTTCATGTCTTTCTCTACGAAGTCACATAATAGGTCTTTGGCCTTCAGTCAGGTATTAATTCTGGTCCAAACTACTGTGTCAAAGTGGTGATGGCTGCCCTTTTAGCAGGGGCTATGTGCCTGAGCATGGCAAACTCTTTAGCAGAAGTAGGGGGTGGGTACACACAGGAATTGACATCTCTAACATCCTGCTGTTTTCTTTTCCCTCACTTTCTCCTTCAGTTTTCTATAACTCTCCTCATCCCACTAATATTCACATAGGGATCTTACCACTCTGTCCTTCTCTTCTCAGTACTTATCAATTCAACTCAACTCAATCTCAGCCTCCACATTGGTCTTTGCTAATTTTCCAATGCATTGTTTCCAGTAAATGTTTTCTTTATGAAGTCAGGTGGACTCTGTTGGAGTTTGTCTCCACATGGACCATCTAGCTTCTCACCAACGAAATAACTCAGCCCTCCCCTTATGTTGTCACAAAGTGAGCTTGGAAGAAATCATGAGTTATGTAAATGCAACACTCATAGCTTCTTTTAAAATCAGCAAAAAGGTGGGGGGGTGCCTGGGTGGCTCAGTCAGTTAAGCGTTTGACTTCGGCTCAGGTCATGATCTCACAGTTCGTGGGTTCGAGCCCCGCGTCGGGCTCTGTGCTGACAGCTCACAGCCTGGAGCCTGTTTCGATTCTGGATCTCCCTCTCTCTGCCCCTCCCCCACTCACACTCTGTCTCTGTAAACATTAAAAAAAAAATCAGCAAAAAGGTGAAGCCCTATGATAATGGAACAAAACTGTCTTCACATAGGAAAGACAGATATTTTATTTTATATTTTTAAGACAGACATCTTAAAAGCTAATCTACAGACAAGTTTCATTAAAAGCTAATTCTATCAGGTGTTGAAACACAGGGTTTATGAATATCTAATATATAAATAGTGGCAACTATGGCTCTGACGTAACAACAAGGGAGATGTTTGGTGAGCACTAAGGCCTCTGCCACATGCAGTAGATAACCTACGCAATCACATGTTGCATGGCCCTGGAGAAAATAATTTAAACAAGAACAACCAGAAGATGAAATGGACAGCAGGAAGCAAATTTTAGAAATTGTGAAGAATGTGGTAACTTACGAGGTGAAAAAGTGACTAAAGATGAAGGAGATTTAGGGCTTGGGTGACTAGTTATTTGATACCATTAATATAATTCATAGTTCAGTATAATCACATGTAGAATTCAGGTCTTCTGATCCCAAACCAATATTCTGTTCATTCTGACAGGCTCAATGTTTTGTTTTCAAAAAATCAAAATCCTAACAAAAGATCATTGAGCCAGAATGGATTCAGCATTGTATCCCCAGTGCCTAGATTAGTGTTCGGCCTATGGGAGATGCTCAAACAACAGTAAATGAATTAACGAATGAATAAATGAATGAGAATGTGACTATTTCAGCAGAAAGGATTTGACTAAAAAAAAAGTAGTTTTTGTCCTAACGTATTGTTAGAGCCTGCAAATGGTTTCCAAGGAAGTTGTAATACCTTTTAATAGCTATTTTTACAGTATCCTGAGAAATTTTATACATACTTATATCCATATTCCTAAATAACAGAAGAAATCCAATTAACTTTGTCTTTTCTTTTATAGGAGTATTTTTCATTTTAAGAATGAGGGCCTAATAAAACAATCTATGCAGCCCTTTCACCTTTAATATTCTGTGTGCCTCTAAAACAAAATGTGCTTGATTAGTTCTCCCCTCCAACTTACAATGAATGCATTTACTAACTTCTCTCAGATAGATATGGCTGTAGTGACCATATTTCAGTCACCAAATGGAGTGAAACTAAATCTAACAATTAAATCTGTTATTTATAAATCTGAATTTTCCTGGAAAGTCTAAGACACATGGAAACCATAGGGGTGAGTCTGAAATATTTATTTAAACTATGCATGATTCCTCATGATCTTGTAACTAAAGTGTACTTGGCTGTATATCAGGGCCAATGTTCACCAATATGGCAAAATTCTGATTGGTCGGGGTCTATTTTGATTGTCTGAGACTCTGCAATCAAAATTTGAATATTCAAAGAGTACCTTTGTCTTCTATGAGCTTAACTTAGTAACAAAGAGGCTAACTGGAGCTCTGGTAAACAGGGTTGCACACAGATAATTTTGATTTTGTAGTAGGAGAGTTTTTAATCCTTTCTTCATTGTCTCCCAATTACCACTTGCCACTTTGCCCACCAAAAGACCTGGGATAAACTTTACACTCCTCACAACAAATCTAAATTCCAATATCACATGCAGATGAAGACAAGTTTTTACAGATACAAACTAACTGGGGGAAAAAAAAAAAATATATATATATATATACACACACATATATATACGTATATAGATATATATGTATCTACGTATCTACGTAGATACGTATCTACATAGATACATAGATACGTATATATCTATATACGTATATATATGTGTGTGTATATGTATATATATATATATATATATATAATTTTTTAATAGTTTTAGCTTTAAGTCAGTCATGCTCTGGCAGAGTAGCATTAACCATATAATGATGTCTGGAGGTAACTTCTGCATTTATAACTCATGACATCCCACCTATACAGTTCTAGAAAAACCAACCTGCTAGATACAGATGCTCATTAAAAGGCTTGCACAAGAGAAAGGATATTACTTTTTTTATTATAATTGAAATGAAAATTGAATAAAGTGCATCAGATTTCCCATAATATCCTTACAATCTTCTTCAAATGCTAGAGTCATCTTCCAATGCTTTCTAGACTCAGAGCAGCACAAATTACTCTCATCCTTTATATTTCCCAGCCTCCTTGCTAGTCAAGTTGGATCCATGTTCTGGCCAACAAGATGTGGACAGAAATGATATTAAGTCACTTCCTAATCTGGTTATAAGTGCCCCTGTGAGAACCTCCAGTTCTTTCTTCTCCTTCCTTGGTGATTTTGAAGATCAGATGGTCTCATTATAAGATAGAGATAGGTTACCTGTATCCCTGAGGGTCCACTAGGAGGAGAATCACCCTACAAGCACCAGATTGTGACATGAGCAAGGAATAAATCTTTGTGGCATTAAGGCACTAGTGTAAGTTAACCAACTATTATAGTGGCTAGCTAAAATCTAGCCCCTGATTTAGTCACTAAACCATGTGCCTTGGCACAGTCTTTTGCCAAAATGAGTGCCCTGGTCTGCATCCCCCCAGGGGAGGTACCTTTTGTAATTCACATGTAGATGCCATATGGGCTATCAGTAACCTTGACTGTACCCCCTCTCAAATGATCACTCTGTCTCTACTCTCTCCCCCCTTCACAATCCCTCTATAAAGAACTGCCAAAAAAAAAAAAAAAAAAAGCTGCCAGACTAATATTCCTAAGGCATAAGACTGATCATGACATTTCCTACTCAGAAAGCTTCAGAAGAGCCACTGCTTCATGGATTAAACCCAAAATATTTAACATGGTCTCCAAGACCCTCCACAATTCATTTAACAAACCCATCTATGCATCCCAATCACTACCTTTATCTTCACACTTCCATGTTCTCCATCTCTGGAAGCTAGTGTGGCATAAAACCAGGAGCTCCCTCAGTCTGACTCCACATAGCAGGTGCACCCCAGCTCACATCCAGCATTCACTGACCCAGCTTATGAAACCTCCACCTTCACTCCCTCCGTGAATTTCTATAGTATGGAATTTCTTCAAGTCCTCAAGCCTTCAGGAGTCATCTTTTCCTTTAATATCCAAATTAAAAGGCTCAACTTTCATCCTATGTGGTAAAGGCATATACATGCCTGTGGTTTATTTGTGGGAGGAGAAGCAGATTGGTCTCACAGTTGTTCTTGAGGTAAGTCCATCTGTAGCCTGTTCCTCCATTCTGCCTCTGCAGCATAGCAAGAATTCAACTGTATTCTCACTCCTTGTTGGAGTCTACTCGTGTGGAGCATGTCAATAGCAACTCATCTTACCATGAGGAACCAAGAGATGAGGGAAAGACAACATAAACTGCATCTACTCCTCCTCAATGAGCAGCTAGGATTGGCAGATAAAATAGAGGAAGTCCAACTTAATTTGAGTTTCAGATAAACGGCAAATTATTTTTTAGTATAAGTATGTCCCAAATATTGCATAAGGCATATTTATGCTAAAAAAAATTCCTTGTTGTTTATCTGACACTCAAAGTTAACTGAGCATCTTGCATTTTTATTTGGCAGATCTGGCACTATTGGTAGTGTCGCCCTTTTGTTAAATTCTTGATCTTTGTCTCAGATTGGAGAGGAAAGCAGGACTCCTCCTGCCAAAAGCACTTCCACCAAAAACACTACCATATATATACCATATATATGTTATATTGTATATTTGTATCAAAATGTATTGTATATTTATATCAAAATAACTTTTCCCCCTTCAATGGCAATGCTTTCCTTCCTATTATTCATGTGTTACAATGATTTCTACACAATAATATCTCCCATATGACAAAAATAAGCCTCCTGAAGTCAGGAATGTTATTCTTCATATTTTTTCATTGGCTAGTTAGATTTTTGAGGCATCTTTCTGGCACTAACTATCTCCTTGCTATATTGGCATTTCAAGAATTCAAAACCAGCAACAGCGCCAGAAATTTTAAAGCAGATAACTGAGTCAGAAGAAAATGCCTTAGGCATGTGTAATAGCAAACCCTAGCACCTTTTCTGACTTGCATCAGCCTTGGATTTTTACTTTGGGACTTGCACATATGTTTCCAAATATCTTCCAATATCCTCCAGGAAATAGTTGGGTGCATTTTACATGAGGTGCATCAGACACTCGTAGGAACACACAGGTTATGGCTAAAAGTCATTCTTTTAAGATAGCTTGCCAGACGTGTAATTCTCTTCCTAAAACATAATAGGAAGCATCCCCACTTTCTGGGTGTTATTGCACTCTTCCAAACATATTTACACATTACCTGCGGCACTGGAAAGGAGCAAGCTGGCTACAAGTTAATGTCTTGTGAATCACACAGCCTCACTGTTCAGCTCCTACATCCTGTGTTTTCTTGGTAGCGCCTCTGGAAGCCAGAAAGAAGGGTGGGTTAGAGAACAAAAGTTAATGAAACGCCGTAAATACTATATAGGATCATGAAAACAAATGGCCTTGTTCTTTCTCTCACACACCCATATCCAAACAAGCATGATGCTCCAGATGCCAGTCACTTAGGTATCTACCATGATGATTCTTTTCATAAGGAGTAGGAAATTAATTATAGCTATATAGGTGCCCTGGAGTAATAGCAGAAAAAAGTGGGTGTGATCTGGCTCCTTTAAACAAGTAATCTAGAAATGGGAAAATTTTCCCAGACTGCTAACACTTTTTAGAGAATTTTGGTTACTTTACTGAAAAAGAAAAAAATATTAGATAGATAGATGGATGGATGGATGGATAGATAGATAGATAGATAGATAAATATAGATGGATAGGTATCAAGTAGCAGCAGGTTTAAAATGAGATGACATATCACATGATAAAAAATCCAAAGGGTATATATAAAAGGGCCTACAGGGAAAGTGAGTCCCTCCTCCACACTGTCCCCTCGTCCTCCTTTGCTGAGGCACCAGAGATGCTGATTTCTGTACCTTTCTAGATAATTATATAGCCCTAAAACAGATTTTATTTATACATAATATATATTATGTAAACTAATATACTACTATACACATCACTTTTTCAACTCGTTTTTAAGTCATTTTTATTAGAAAATACATGAGTATAAAAATTTATAGAGTGATCTCATTTTTTAATTTAACAACGTATTTCTGAAAGCATTCCGTATTAGTGCATACCACTCTGCTTCAGTATTTTTATCGTTGTATAATGTTTCATTACATGGATGTACCACTAACCAATCCCAATATGGATGGATTTTTTTTCTTTGTTTCCAACTTTTGCTATAGTGGAAGCTTTCTAAATTACTTTTCTCTGTTAGGAAAATGGCTTCAAGTGCCACTGAGATATTCAACAGATATTTACTGGCCGCTTACTATGTCCAATTCATGACACCTAGTCTCTGTAAACAATAATGAAACAAGAATATTCCTCTACATTTCACCCTTTTCAAATTGTGGTTATTTCACAGGTGTGCACTATGGGATTTGTACTGTCCTTCCTAAGCTTGTAACTTAAGACTCCTTCTTCATCTATTAAAAGAAATCATCTAAATTTACTTTATTATGGCAAAATGAAAGTTCCATAGATCTGGATCTTTAAACTATCACTTTGAAGACTATACATCAATTTTCTCGGCAAAGGTATGATTAATTATATAATTACAGAATTTAAGAACCAGAGAAGAACTTCATGAGCACATAGACCAACCTCTTCACTTTACAGACAAGGAAAGTAAAGCTAAGAGGATAGATGGCTGGGCCATGGTCATACTCTAGCTTATTTTTCTGACACAAAATTGGTTTGATATACCTCTCCATTCCCCAATTAAAGGTCAAAACTGTGACTTTCACTTGTGGCCATGATAGAATAACAGAAACCTGATTTACCCTTTATTTAAACAAATGAGAACCAAACAAAATATATTAACAATAGTTTTTAGATATTGGACAACATGCAGCAGAGGACAGTGATCTTTGAAAGAAGAGAATTAAATGAGGTGAACCTACAATCACCCCAGCTTACCACCTGGAGAGAGTCTAGGCTACGGCACAGGCAAGGGAACCCCAACAAAGCCTGGCAGTTTTCCTGAGTTGAAGAGACAGAGGTGAGAACTCAGATCGGCTAAGACAGCCAGAATTTGTAGGAGAGATTACCAGAGAAAAGAAAGCTACACACAAAGAGAGTTCTGAAGATCCGCAGGGGCTCCCCATCATGAGTCTTTAGCTGAGTGCTAATCAACATACATGTTTAAGGAAACTACCTGAGGCCAAGCAGTAAAATACCTGAAAGGAGCAATTACTAGCATTCACACGGGGCTAGAAATAGTTCACATTCCCAACAGCCTAAATGGAAAAACTTTCTATCACATTGGGCATTGGCTTGAATATCAGAGAAGTACTGCCTCTTTAGTAGGCTAAATTACCCCTTAGTTCTAAAGGCTGCTCAGCTCCTTTTAGAGTTTAAAGGCGAGACTCAAAAGGATCAAACTGTTTCCAAGTAACTTAACTGTGTCCGAGAACATAACTCAAAAATATTTAAAGGAAATACAGAAAGACAGAAAGAAAGAAAGAAATGGAGGAAGAAAGGGAGAAAGGAAGAAAAGGAGGAAGGGAAGAAGGAAGGAAGGGAAGAAGGGAAAAAAATCAAGCATCCAAAAATGTGAAATTCATAATGCCTGGAATCTACTATTTTTATTGATATTTCTTTTTTTTTCACCAGGCATGCAAATTGAAGCAGGAAATTCAACCCATCATGAGGAAAACAAATCAATCAATCAATAGAAGCAGATATGTGATACAATTAGTAGATAAAAACATTAAAACAGCTGTAATAGGGGCACCTGGGTGGCTCTGTGGGTTGAGCATCCAACTCTTGTTATGGCCTCATTTATCACCTCGAGGTCATGGGATTATGTTCCACATCAGGCTCTGCACTGACAGTATGGAGCCTGCTTGAGATTCTCTCTCTCCCTCTGTCTCTGCTCCCCTCTCTCTCTCTCTCTCTCTCAAAGTAAGTAAGTAAGTAAGTAAGTAAATAAATAAATAAATAAATAAAAACATTTTTTAAAAACAGCTGTAATAACTATGCAACATATGCTCAAGAAAGTAGAGGAAGGAGTGAGGATGTTAAGGAGAGAAAAAGAAAGTTTAAAAAAAGGCAAAATTGAACTTCTTATTATGAAAAGTACAGTATTTAAGATGAAAACTCAGAACTTCTATGGCAATTATCATTTTTGCCATTATTTCTAGCATTATCAACATCACAGATGTAAAATAATTTTTTATTGGGTCTAAAAATACTTCTTTTCATATAAAAATCTCAAAGTCACATACCAGTGTGCATCCAAACTATCAATGTAGAATAGTGTTTGCATAGTAAAAATATGCTAGCTGTACTTGCTATTGGTATTTATAAAGAATAGAAGCAACATACAGCCTTTTCTGTATGCAAAACATTGTTAAGCCAAGCATAACTTCTATTCAGAAGAGTTTAAAGTCCAATGAAGAATAAAAAATTGGGTTCTGGGACTTCATTTTGAGGCTTGGCGCATGCATAAATTAAAGGGAAAAAAAAAAACAGTTTATATGTGCCACTTAAGACATGGAATAAAGCTAGAGACACTTGCCAGGGTCAGTGACCGCAATATTCCCAGTTTGAGGGTGAGCTGAGTTTGAAGTATCTAAGCTAAGCAACGTGGTAAGTAGAAGGAGAAAATTAAGCAAGAAGCTGAAGGAGACCAAAAGGAACCCTTCTGAAAAGTGGGCATGTAAAAAATGTGACCACTATGGTTTACAAGTAGGCATGAATCTCCCTGACAGAGGCGGAGAAGGAGATAACATGAAAACACAATTAAATTCAACCCACAGTTATTGAGTGCCTGTTACCTGCAAAAGACTGCACCAAATGAAGTACTATCCCTTTCCTCCAGCAGCACGAAATATGATGCAAGAGATGGATACAGATACATAAATAATTGTATCATAAGTCAGACTGATAGCTGCAGTAACATAGACATAACAACAGCTGAGGGAGCATAGGGGAGTAAAATAACTGGATCCTGGGGCTGGAAAATGAGGGAAGACAACATAAAAGGCGACATTTGAACCATGTCCTGTAAGATACAAGGGATTTTACTATATATAACGGGGGCTCATGTGGTTAATTTAATCTCCCATTTAATTCCATTTATTTCCGTTCCATTAATTTCTCCATTTAATTTCCCCCTCCCTCACACCACCATTCATTTCCCTGCCTCTCTCTGCCCTGCTTTATAATCTATAGACTGAATCATCTGACCATCCTTGGTGGCTGGCTGGCTTTTAGTTGAGTTAGGCCAATCCAAGACATCTGCCAGAGATAAGAGGGCAGGAAGAGAGAGAGTTGGGGTATTTATTCACTGTCCCCTCCCTGATTCAGCACTGTGGTTTGGCAGGGGCTGCAACTCTCCCTACCCACAGCTCCTACTCATGGCCTCCTTTCCCATGGCTCCAGGTCTCACTGGGCTTTGGTAACAGTATTTCATCTCCTTGGCCCTTTGGGCCTATAGAAGATAAGAGCTTCCCACTCTGCTAGTGTCTGAATGTCTTAAACACTCTTATGGTCTCCCTTGTGTGCTCCCTACAGCAAGTAAGCACGTCACATGCCATAGACAGGCGGAAGGGGAATGAGAAGAGGCCACTACATTTGGTAAATAGGAGATCATTACTGGTCTCTGGGAAAGCAATTTTTTAAACAATATTTTTTTAATGTTTATTTTTTTTAAGAGAGAGAGCACGAGCTGGGGAGGGGCAGAAAGAGGGAGACACAGAATCCACAGCAGGCTCCAGGATTTGAGCTGTCAACACAGAGCCTGATGTGAGGCTCCAACTCATGAACCGTGAGATCATGACCTGGGCTGAAGTCAGGAGCTTGACTGAGCCATCCAGGTGCCCCTGGGGAAGCAATTTTAGTGACTGCAGGAGCCAGATTGCAACAAGTAAAGAGCAGATTTTAAATGAGGAACTGGAGTGGGTGTAGACCACTGTTTCAAGATGCTTGGTCCAGTAGATAGTAGAAAACAGCCAGTAACTTAAGCAGAAAAAGTTTGGAGAGAAAGTTTTGTTGGACTTCAAGGGAGAGCATATTGGCTAAATTAAGGAAACATCAGAGGGAGAGAATGAAGATACACAGTAGAGGAGGGGTTACTGGAATAGCAGGGCCACAGAGGAACCTGGGAGTGGCAGGCGATTATTAGAGGAATCTCAGGAAAGGAATGCCAAAGAGATAAGCTCTAAATTGAGAAAGGTTGAGGGAGTTTAAGCCATCATTTTCATATCGCAGGAGAAGGCATGGTGGCTACTGGGAGAAAAAAGGGAAAGGGCAGAGAACAGTTACTAAGAACTTTGTATGTGCCTGGCACCATGCTGAAATTCTAGCAAGGAAGCTCATCCGGTCATCTAACGTGCTTCTGAAGGACAAATGTCACACGGGATAAGAAGCAAACATTAGGCTGTTCTGCCTGATTTCAGCCATCTAGTCACCTTGCTCCTCTGGTACCATTACTAATTAATGGCCCTTTAAAGCTTAACCTGCAATTTGTTTTAAGTTAAATACTCATTTCTAGCTGAATAGGGAAAGATTTCAGCTATGATAATATTTCCTTAGTTTAGTTTAAAGGGAAATGCTGTAGAAGAACATTTGAAGAAAGAGGAAAAACCTATTATTGTGAACACTCCACTAGAGAGGGCAAAGAAAGATGGGGTTTTACAGAGAGTGTTTAATGGTCCAAGCTAAGGGCAATTAATAAATATTTAAGAAGTGGAATTAACCTGCATATTTTAAAGTTCTCCTCTTAAATGTAAAAAATGTTAGCTTTAGATTACAAATCCATCAAGGGCTAGGACTGTGCCACCTCTTTCTGTGATGCCTGAGCAACTGTGTGGGCACAGGGTTGTCCACTAAGGATTGAGCCATCCTCCACTGCCAGAGCCCCCCATTATTATCCCTGCTATATCATACAGGCAAGCAAGCCAGTAAGCTACAATTCTTTTCAGATGCAGATGGAGCCTCTAGATAGGAAACTCATGACGTTGGCTGTCCTTTCCTCTCAGAAACACTTTCCAAAATTAGGATCAGTAAACACAGAAGTAACTGCCAAGGTTTTCCTTCATTGACATCCCAGTGAACCAAGTTGGGGAATGGGCTGCAAAGAAAGGCAGGAAACTTGACCAACCTGCCTGAATGAGCCTTGGGGAACCCCAGAGGGATGACCCTTCAGCTGCCAAAAATTCAGTGGGAATAGAGGTGGGGGATAAGGTGGCAGGGGGCTGGGATGAACTCAGGGTAGCACCCCTACTTGGTTCTCCACGGCTTGAATACTGAACCACTATAAATTGTTTCCCACTTATTACTTTGGTCTAGCCTACTTACAAAAAACAGATTTCAGATGATCAGACCTCCCTCTCTTAAACCCAGAAAGTACTCAGCCTTTAAGTTCCATGGAAACTGCATTCCTGTCCACATCACTCACCACTACAATCTTAGATCTACGCACAGTGCCTGGCACACAAGGTAATTCGTGCTCACTAGATATTTACTGAAGGTCTGAATTTGGCTCATATGATCCTGCTTTCTAGTGTTTCTACATATTATTTTTATTTGTTTAAAAAATTCCTTATAAAGTGTTTTTAAAGGTAGTACTATATTTTTTCATAAGTCTTCACATGGAATAGTCAAAGAAAAATTTCAATGCTAGAAGGAAGAGTCACTATGGAGACACAAAGACATTTGCCTATTGCTCCCAAGGACTTATTTTACCTATAATTCTGGAAGTGTTCTAATATATATAGGTGCCCTGCAGGAGTATCAATCTGAAACTCCAGGCCTCTCTGTCCTCTGTCTCCTAAATAAATAGCTTTTCAAAGTGTGGTAGCTAGAAGACTGTCGAGGGTTGTATTACCTGACATTTACTTAATGCATTTATTTAGGGGAGTCTCTGTTTCTCTCCTACAGTCTCCCAGAGTTCTCTATCACATCCTGGGTGGGTAGATACAAGACAAACATTTTCATTTCATCTCCATCCCAAAAGGTCAAAATGATGACAAAATCAGAAATAGAACCCACACCTTTGGCTTTATTGCAGATTTCATCCTACTTAACCTTTAGCCAAACATCGGCTTCCTCTCAGCCTCTTCCTTAAGTTGATCTTCTTAATTCATAATCAATGCCAGCTTGGTCAGGTGACTCCTAAATATAATAACAAGAATAGTAAGCTGAATTTTATATAGGATCTTTATACAACTCCATTACAAAACGCTGTGCCAACTTACGAGTTGTAGAATTACAGAGTGGTGCTACTGAATTAAATAATAAGTAACAGCTGATACTAATAATTAGCTTAATTTATGGTCTAGTAGAACTGTCACAACTGAGGCCCCTCTCCCTCCGCCCCTCATCTCCCTGTCTTTTCTTCCTCCTCCCTCCTCCTTTGGCAACAGCAACCAAATGAAGCCCTGAGATTGTCAAATTAGTCATCATAAAGACAAGTCACTTCTTCCTTTACTCTTAGCAGTACAACCTTATTACATCAAGAATTTCCAACCTTTTTTGGAGTCCCATCACCCCATCATTGTTTAATTTCACAAGTGTTTCTCCTGATGGCATGCAGTTGGTGGGAAGGCCATACCAGGATAAATCGAAACCTCTTGAGGATCCTCAACAACTTCAGAAAGGCTCTTGCTTTTTGCAAAATCAAGCTTGGCAATGACTGCTCTACATAGTAACCTTGTAAAAAGGGTTCTCTCCACTTTAAGGGACTAAAAATTAAACACATCAGCAAGGTGATACTGGGGGTCACATGGCCGAAATTAGGAATGATTTTTTTTTTCCAGTGTCTGTGCATGGTGGCTTTCCATGGACAGTCTGACCTCAATGTATTGGACAGGATTCAAGAATGTTCTTATATGAACTTGATCTAAAAACTCATACAGCTTAGATCTAACATGGAATACCCATTTGATCACATTTAACAGAGAATATCCATTTTTATCACATTTATTAATCACCTACCTCCCTATGTACTGATGCCTAGCTCTGAAGCAGGAATATGGGCTTCCTCTACAATCAAAATAATGTAACCTGGTGACCAAATTCTCCAGGGCCACCAAAGTTGCTCTCTCTGTAAGACATGTTCTAGTGGTCAGATGGAATTAGGACTCGGAGGCTTTTTATATTGTGTGCTGCAGCACGAGAGGTAATTGTCAGTGTCCTCTATACTCTGATAAAACTGCCAACTTACCTGGATAAAATGTATCTCAATAACACTCCATCCTGAGGGAGGGGGCCCTGAGCAGGAAGTAGCACTAACCACTTTATGCATCTTTTATCATTGCATAAAAATGACTAACAACAATTTATTACTAGGTTAAGACGTCAGAACAATTAAAATGAACCTAAAAATTTAACATTGCCAGACTCTTCTGGACTACCTGAGAGTAACTGACATATTCATCTCCCCACTCTACCCCCCTGCCCCATGAAACTCTTCACAGGAACTCACTTTTTTCTCTAATAGCTCCCTACCTAGAGGTAACAGGCCCAGGTCTGAGTCCCATCAAGCCTGGAGTTTTTTGTCTTTTGTGGGTTTTTTGGTCAGGGGGAAAGAGGTCTCTTTGTTTTCCTGACAATAAGCTTGTCCACTATAAAAGAACATCAGGGCTCTTCAACTGTGGGCTGAACCAGGAGCAAGCTGTTCTTGCTCCTTACCACCATGTATCTTTTCTGATTTGGTTTGCTGATAACACAACTAAAGTAGAAGCCTTCCTGACAACTGGCCTCCCAATCCCGCTGCCCGGCCATATCTGCTAGAGAAATGACTTTTTGTGTAAAACCACGTTTGGCAAATAGAAGAGGAAATTTCTGTTTGCAGAGAGTTCTTTGGTTTTACCCTTTGTTTTCCCAGAAGGAACACAGGCCCTTCGGATTTTTAAATTGGAAGAGGGTCCAAATCCTTCTCTACAAGTCAGTGTCTGGCAAACATGAATTTAAATCCACTGGCACCACTTACTTGCTACAAGGTTCTCTGGGCTTATTTCATCATCTGTAAAATGGGGCCAAGTCGAGTGAGAGCTATTGGCACTCCGGCCCCATTCTTGCTATTCACTTCCATTCCTTGTCTATGGTGATTAGGAGCCTGAATTTTACTGCCTAGAATATTTATCACATGTAGCAACTAGTTTAATTATAACAATATGAGTTGATTGAAAATAATTTTTGGAAGTAATCAAACTACGTTTGAAATTTCCCAGGCTCATTTCAGAGGTAGTTTCCAAGGCAGTAGGCAATGACCAGGGTTCACAGTCCTTGAGCCCTGGGACCCCTCACCTTCCAACTTAACAAATGACCCTGGGTGTTTATTTGTTAGTGACTGAAGAGCTTTTGTAAACCAATTACCATGAGCAAACAGCACTTCTTGTAAAGCAATAAACAACAATAAACCTTGCCCTTATCTAAATTCATTGCTCTAAGCCACAGACCTGCAGGGAACAGTTAGGTTTAAAACTCACAGTTGGTTAAGATTGAAGATTTATAGGCACTCCAGTCCAGCCCTCCTTGGGGAGCCAACACTGCTGAAGTACCAAGTCTGGAAGGCCAAATAACCTATACCAGGGGCACCTTTGGTCTTTCACTGGGGGCAGGGGAGGAAAAGGAGGGGAAAAAAAAAATCCTGGGCTATCAAAACACCTTTTTCCCAGGACATCAGAGTAGGCAACGCATTACAGACAATTTCTCCTCCAGGTATATTGACCAATAAAATAAATGGAAAAATCATTGTTGTCCAGTCACACGTGGCAGATTGAACCCTCACATTTATCTCTATTCTCGCAAAACAAATTCAGCAAAAAAATTTTCAATGACATAAAACCAGAAAGACTGAAAGAGCACTAGACAAAGACACAGCAAATCAGAGAAATGAATAATATTTCAGAGAAAGTTGAAAGCTAAACATGCGGGAGAAAGAAATCAGTTAGGGTTTCAGAGACTCGGCCACTGGAGGCAACCGGTATCTCCCAAGGTCAGAGTTCTAAGCAGGCCTGAAAACAGGGATTGGTTGCATGTTTATATAAAACCCATTCAGATCACTTCTAGTCCCCCTCCTTCTCCCCTTCTCCTCTAGGATTATGTTCCAGAGAGGGACACCAGGCACTTTGAAGAGGGGTGGATGGTAGCACTGAAGAGAGTCCACAACTGCTTTCTTCCCACAATTGGCTTCTAGCACATCAGCAGCTGGGCTTGTAGCCCCAAAGGGCAAACTGAAGGATTTTCTCTGAGAAGTCTGATAGGCCCAAGAAAAACTGAGGTCTCCCTAGTTGACTCAGATCCCAACTAGGGTAACCAGATTTAGCAAATAAAAATACAGAATGCCCAAGTAAATTTGAATTTTAGATAAACAATGGATACTTTCTTAGTTAAATTGTCCCATACAATATTTGGAGCATGCTTATATTTTAAAAAAATTGTTTATTGTTTATCTGATATCCAAATTGAACTGGGCATCTTGTATTTTATCTGGCATCTGTGCCCGCCACCCCAAGTTCTAGTTAGCCTCTCAGTGCCTCATGCTTATATAGAAACAAAGGTCAAGAAATACCAGATGTGTGAGAAAGGCCTCCGACATGAAAGACAGAAGAGAGGCCAAAACCAACTAACAATGAATGAAACAGGAGAAAACTAAATGAGCAAGAATGACTGTCATCAGGAGTACTTGGGTGACTTGGCCGGTTGAGTGTCTGACTCTTAGTTTCAGCTCTGGTCATGATCTCATGGTCATGGGATCAAGCCCTGTGTGGAGCTCCACGCTGGTAGTGCAGAGCCTGCTTGAGATTCTCTCTCTCCCTCTCTCTCTCTCTGCCCCCACTCCCTTCCCCCAACTTTCATACGTGCACTCTCTCTCAAAATAAATGGATGAACTTAAAAAAAAGAATGAATATCATCAGAGAGATAAGAGAAAAATTGCTTCCATGAAACAAGAACAGCATTCTATTAAAAAAGAAGAGGAACGCCTGGGTGGCTCAGTCAATTAAGTGGCCAACTCTTGATTTTGGCTCAGGTCATGATCTCATGGTTCCTGAGTTCAAGCCCCAAATCAGGCTCTACATTGATGGTGCAGAGACTGCTTGGGATTCCCTCTCTCCCTCTCTCTCT
Organism: Acinonyx jubatus; assembly: GCF_027475565.1. NCBI lineage: Eukaryota > Metazoa > Chordata > Mammalia > Carnivora > Felidae > Acinonyx > Acinonyx jubatus. The sequence goes on along the minus strand of NC_069386.1, from coordinate 109,327,672 downwards.
GCCTCTCCCCCACTCATATTCTCTCTCTCTCTCTCTCTCTCTCTCTCTCAAAAATAAATAATAAACTTTAAAAAAAAGAAGAAAGGAAGGGAACAAAGAAGGAAAAAAGTTCAGAAAATGAGCAAACTCTCAGAAATTGAAAATAATGATTTTTGAAATTAAAAATTTACTGTAAGACTTGGAAGATAAATAAAGGAGTCCTGGCATGGGGTGTTGGAGCCCAAGGAGGATGAGGAAGATATCCATGGTGGAATACTCCAGCACCAGGTAGGAAAAGTACAAGATGAACCCGGAAAAGATGTGCTGGAAGGCAAAAAAGTGCTTAAAGAATGATGGGGATGTGTCAAAAGGACACAGAAAACAACTTGAAAGGACTTTCACTGGGGACAATTTAAGCATCAAAATACTTAATGAGTAACCTAAAAGTTTGATGAGAAATGGGATACTTGCATAATTTTAAATTAACTCCCCACTAACTACTTAGTCATTATGAAATAATGACTGTTATTTTCCAATGTGCTACGATCATGTTAAGTCAGACTGAGGAACTCCTCTAGACTGAAGGAGACTGAAGATATTATCAAGACAACTGTTCAAACCTAAATGGGATCTAACTATTGGGTAATAGTAATATAACTTCCTGATTTCCGTAACTGTATTGTGGATTTGTAGGTTATGTCCATGTTTGTAGGAAATATACAATAAAATATGGAGGATGATGGAGCATCAAATCAACAGTTTACACTCAATGGTTCAGGGAGAAAAAGTTATATACACTATAGTTGCAACTTTTTTGAAAGTGTGTGATTATTTCAAAACAAACAAAAAACAGCAAATATATCATGCAATTGTAAGGATAATTAAATGGGCTAATGTATATAAAAGACGGGCTATAAACAGTGGTTTCCTGACATTTGGATTTAATGGTCCAATAAAACACTTTTTTTTTTAATGTTTATTTTTGAGAGAGAGGAAGAGACACAGTGTGAGCGGGGGAGGGGCAGAGAAAGAGGGAGACACAGAATCTGAAGCAGGATACAGGCTCTCAGCTGTCAGCACAGAGCCCAATGCAGGGCTTGAACCCACAAACCCCGAGATCATGACCTGAGCTGAGGTCAGATGCTTAACCGACTGAGCCACCCCAGTCACCACCTTTTATTTAGCCACAGAATGACATTAAGAAGAATAAGAGTACCATCAATTATTATTATCATTTCATAAATGATTATTTCTGTGAAGAGCATCTCACAATCTCACAACTCGGAAACTGAATACATTTGTTTCTAAGTAGAACTCAGCACACTACCCTTATTCTTATCGTTTTGCTATTGTACCAACTTCTGAAAATGCCTTCATGAACCAGGCCATGTCGTTGTATTTGGGGCCCCTGTCTCTCCCTTTCCTTGCCCATTCACCTAACCTAAAAGGTTGCATTGTCCAATATGGCCACTAGCCACATGTGGCTATAAGCATTTGAAATGTGGTCAGTCCATTTTAAAATAAAGTGTAAAAAGGGGCACCTGGGTGGCGCAGTCAGTTGAGTATCCGACTTTGGCTCAGGTCATGATCTCGTGGTTTGTGAGTTCGAGCCCCGCATCAGGGCTGATGGCTCAGAGCCTGGAACCTGCTTCAGATTCTGTGTCTCCCTCTCTCTCTGCCCCTTCCCTGCTTGCGCTCTGTCTCTCTGTCAAAAATAAATAAACACCAAAAAAATTTTTTAAGAAAATAAAACAAAGTATAAATGAAGTGTTAACATAAGTGTAAAAATACACACTGGATTTCAAAAATACAGTATGAGAAAAATGTCAAATATCTCCCCCCGATAATTTATATATCGTTTACACGTTGAAATAATAGTATTTTGGACATACTGGGTTAAATATATTATTAACATTAATTTCACTTGTTTCTTTTTACCTTTTCAAATGTAGCTACCAGCAAATTTTAAGTTATGTAAGTGGCTCACATTATATTTGCACTGCACCGGCACTGCTCTAAGGAACAGTCTTGTCTTTTCCAAATCAATTTGTAAGCTTTGGTTGTGCAGAGCTGGGAGATGAAAAGAAATGGATTGGAGAGGCAGGAGGAAGAAGAAGGGGTGAGGAAGAGGGGGCATAAACACATGCCTGGGGATTGAGGACAATTTGAGGGATTTGGTGGTAAAAGTCTCTGTCAGATGCAGATTGAGGAGGAGAGAAAAGGGAATTTAAGGAGTGTCCTCTGGGTTTATAAATCAGATCCCCTTTAGCATTCTTTGACAGATTTGCATCTCTAAAGATTAGAATACAGGTTTCATTTCTTCTTGGCTCTGGGATTACCTTCTTTGATTATGATTCTGGGAAACTGAGCCTCCTGAGAACCTCAGGATTTATTTGGGTTACTTTATTATTCTAAACAGTCATTGAATTAGTCCACAGAACTCTTCAGAACGTTTTCCCCCCATCTCTTTTCCCCATTCTTTCCACCCTTCCAATTGGGGCTCTGGGGTAACATGAGGGTAGGCTGCTCAGTGCTGGAAGGATCCATCTACATTCCCACCCCTAACCCACCTGATCCCATCTCTTGCTCAGTTAGACCTCACACAGCCCTCCTGTGGGAATGACAGGTGATGGTAGTCACATTCTAATGGAAGTTTCACCCCATTAATACTTTCTTACCCACTAGGCTCATTCTTAAAGATGAAGAATCATTTGCATAATGAGATGTCACTTTTCTACCAGCTTCCTCTATTAATTATTCAGGCCTTCCCTTCACACTTACTCTGAAGCAAATGGTCTCTGATACACACAGCTCCCTCCTATGGGGAAATCCACCTTCTGAAATGTAGGAAGGAAAGGGCAGAAGGGGCAGACAACAGCCATAGCCAACCCCTCTGCCCAACTCCAAGTGTGCCCAAATTCCTCAAGCTCTGGAGAAGCCTAGAGAAGCTACTGTTCTTAGAGATTCAATAAATTGCCAGGCACCTGGGTGGCTCAGTAGGTTAAGTGTCCAACTCTTGACTTCGGCTCAGGTCATGATCTCATGTTCCTGAGATCAACCCCAGCACTGGGCTCTGCACTGACAGCACAGAGCCTGCTTGGGATTCTCTCTCTGTCCCTGCCCCACTCGTGTGCTCTCTCAATAAATAAATAAATAAATGAGGTTAAATTGCTCAAGGACACATAGCCCTTCCTCCCTTCGATTTCCCCTTTCTTTAGCTCTACCCTTTCCCCCAACTTCCCTCTTCTAGTTCTCTCTAACACATGTTTCTTCCCTGCCCCCCTTGCTCTTAAAGAAAGAGTCCGAATCCTCTTTCGAGCCATAGTGTGTATGCCAGTTCTCCTGAGGATAATGCAGAGAAGCCTTTTAACTGGCTATAGAATGAACGACTGGTTAGAAAGACTCTCAGTCTCCAGGATGTAGTTGGAAAGTCCAGGATATTTTGAAGGATAGGAACCTCTCCCAGGGCTCTAAAAGCTCAACATTTTCATAAACTGCTTAATTTAACTGGATAAAGTTGGCCTTTTTAGGAGTCTACTCTGAGGGATCCTATGGCTTCTCTGCCACCACTGACCAGAGTGATCCTTTGAGAAGGGGTCCAGAGCTGTGGCAGGGCATATGCTGAGTACTCATTCTGGTGGGCTATTGTATATATACTAGCAATAATCTTTATAACGTCATCATAGTCAGAGCATAAGATTTTCTAAGGATTTCTTTTCTTGGCAAAATAACACAGAAACCATCAAGGGGAAAACTCCTGTAACAGCTTTTCAGGGCCCAATCCTTCCAAGGCTGGTACACTCAAGTCTCTTTTTCATATATCACTTCCTCAGAGATGCCTTTCCTGACTTCTCATCTAGAGTAGCAATTCACCAGCCCCATTTACTCTGCATAACACTACAGTGGGTCGTTTTGTCATGTTTACCACTACCTTCAATGTTCTTCCTCACTTATTAATTCTGTCTTCCCCATTAGAACATAAACTCCATAAGGGTAGGAATATTGTCTGTCTTATGCTGTCTCTCTGATGTGTGGCACGTACTGGCTGCCCAAGGATCCTCTCTGGACTGAACCAGTGAAGGAATCAGAGCAGGAGAGTAAGAGGAAGAATTAGGCCTTAGGAGGGGAGTCATGCCCCTCTTTGCTCTGCAGGACACCTGTGAATGCTCAAAAAGTGCTGACTATTTAACAAAAGCCTCAGCGGTTGAGGGCCCTGCCCAATATAGCTGAAAGAGAAGGACAGAGTGCTTTAACTGGAAATGATACTCCCATTATTTTACCCCAAGCTGAATGTGGCCAAAAATGGTAGAATAGAATAGAATACCCTGGAAAGGTTCTTGCCAAAGGGATTAGAACAGAGGGAGGAAGAAAAGACTAATGTGAAGGATCACTCTAAACTTCAAAAGGTACATACTGTACCTGGGAACACAGCCAAAGCATGAGGGCTGGGTGTGGACCGCAAACCCTCAGGGGCAAGCCCTGGTGCAAAGAGAAGACCTGTGTGGCCCAGAAATGATGTGATATGGTAGAAAATTAGATTAAAGGGATCATTAATGATGCAGATGTACCTAGATTTCAAGAAGGACCTGGGCCTATAGGAGGGTCATCCCAGGTGCCTTTTTGCCAAGATTTTGAGACAGAAATGCGTGTGGTCCTACAGTGCTCTATTAAGAAAAGCATAAACCTAGGTGAGCCTGTCTGAACCAAGTAGACAAAGGCAGGTCAAGGGCTTCCCTCCCATCAAGTGCATATGTGCAAATTAAATGCCTAGTGGGGTGAGGGCAGGATCCTGCCAGCTGGGGTCTGCTCCCTTGGGGCAAGAGAATGCTGAGAAAGATGAGGCTGCCTGGCTCTGGTGTGAGCTCTTTCAAAATGGTTCTGGATCTGTTATCTCATTTTACTCCCATTTCAAACCTGTGAGGTTGGGAGGGCAGCTACTGTTTTCATGGCCATTTATGAACATGGAGACTGAGCACAGTAAGTTTTCAGCTTATCTTGAGTCAACTTGCTTAAAACAGTAAGAGAACGGTGCTCTCTCCACCAGGTTTTTAAAATGTGGAGCCCTGCATCAAAATCACCTGGAAGCACCTTTAAAATGACCCTTGGGTGGGAAAAATAAAATAAAAATAAAACAAAATGACCCACCCCAGAAATCCTTAATCAGAGGACCTCCGGGGTCAGAGTCCAGAAATCTGCATTTTTATGGTGAGTTCCAGGCAATTTTTATGCAGACTAATTATTTAGTCTGGCATACCTTCCTTAACTCTAAACAAATGTGTAATCCATTGAGCCATTAGCTCACTTCTGAGCACATCTATTCCTATATTCTTTTTCTCAAATAGTCTCCCTTTGATCCGGAAACACAAGGAGTTCCTTAGAAGAGAGGATCGGGTGGTTGTAAAGTGAAGCCGGAACAAACATTAATGAGGCCTATTTAAAGCTCTGGTGAGGAACACTTGTTGAAATAATCATAACTAAATTGCAGATTGTAAAATACTGCAAAGCCTGGGAACCTGCTCTTCAGTGGTTAAAGTGACATGCAACCCAACTAGCTGATCAAGTGTTCCAGGACTAAAAGGAACTGACAAAGACCTTCGGAGTCATCACAACTGGCAGGACCGAAGCTCCATGGCAGGCTGGAGGGCTGTGGAAACAAGATATGCTGCAACAAGTTCCAGAGCAAAACAAAGAAACCATTTTCAAACAGCTGTTGAAAGTCTATAAAGTAAGGATGGGGGAGGATCTACCAAAACATCCAAAGCAATTGAAAGAAATACCCAGTTCCAACAGAGAATGGATTCTTGGCAAAAGGGGCACAGCAGAAATCATAATCTATTTTAGTGTACATTACTGTGAGTTTGTAGAAATATAAATGAGCCTCTAAGAATAGTGTCCTTACTTCTCGGGGTGCCTGGGTGGTTCAGTCAGTTACGCCTCGGACTTCAGCTCAGGTCATGATCTCGCGGTTTGTGAGTTCGAGCCCCACGTTGGGCTCTGTGCTGACAGCTCAGAGCCTGGAGTCTACTTCAGATTCTGTGTCTCTCTCTCTGCCCTCTTCCCTTGCTTGCACTCCGTATCTCTCTCTCTCTCTCAAAAACAAATAAACATTTAAAACAATTTTTTTAAAAGAATGGTGTCCTTACTTCTGTAGTAATCCCTTACGTTTGCAGCACTCTTGATGGCTTAAAATCCTCCATATAACCATGCTCATGTGACCCTATAGCACCTTAAAAATACGAAGCCCTTTGACCGTTCTTCATTATTTATAATCTTCACCACTGCCCTGCAATAGTTATCATCCCCATTTTGCAAGTGAGAAAGTTTAGACTTATAAAATGGAGAGATCTACGGAAGATCACCCAACTCATTTGTGAAGAAACTAGGTCTCGATCTAAGGGCTTTCCCTTCTCCTCACTTGTCCCCCTACTATTGATTTCTGCAAATAAGTAAAATGTAGCTCAGGCAATCATAGCATTTGAGGGCTATAAGCCAACCTCCCATTTGACAGATGAGAGAACTGAGGCACTGACAGTACGATTGAGGCTTTGTCCCAGGTCGCATGGTTATCAATAGCACTCAGATACTGGATCCCATCTCATGATCATCCAGTTCAGAGTTCATTTGTTCTACTTTGCCTTGCTTCCTCTCATAGTTTATGGGTAGCTAAATGTAAGTCACGCATGTTAATTTGGAGACTTGGAATAAATACCTTTAATAAGGGAGCTCCCTAAAGTATGGAAGCCTAGCAGATTAAAAATTCATTAAGTTGGTTTCAAAGGGCATCTGTGGGGGCATCTGGGTGCCTCAGTCAGTTAAGCATCTGACTCTTGATCTTGGCTCAGGTCACAATCTCACGGCTTGTGAGTTCGAGCCCCACGTCGGGTTCCACACTGACAGTGCAGAGCCTGCTTGGGATTCTCTCTCTCTCCCTCTCTCTCTCTGCCCCTCCTGCATTTGCTCTCTCTCTCTCTCTCTCTCTAATAAATAAACTTAACAAAAAAGGGGGAGCATCTCTGGCCCTTTACATTTAGTGGTTTTAAAGGCTTTGAGCTTTCGGCTTCTCACACCTTATATTATAATACAGATATATATTATATGTTATAATCAATACACTTGCCATAATAAACAGTATAGAAATATTTGCTCTGAGTGATGTCCAGATTTCTCTTGTTGCTGTCGATGGCTAGAAGCTCCAGACAATGGCAAAACTGCAAACGTCATTTTATGTTAGACTCTTGGTAACAGGGAGAGACTGATGAAAAGGAAAACTGGATTCAAAACATGATTTCTAAAGTTACCAGTTGCCAGAGGCCACATGAGGCCTAGCCCTGGGACAACAGGTAAAAGTGAGTGTGCTTTGCAGGCATGTGAACAAGTACTCATACGCCCATGTGCTTAATAGCATTATTCAACAGCCAAGATATGGAAGCAACCCAAGTGTCCATCAACAGATGAACTGATAAGCAAAATGTGGTGTCTACATACAAGGGAATAATATGTAGCTGTTAAAAGGAAGGGAATTTTGACAGGTTACAACATGGATAAACCCTGAAGACATTATGCTAAGTGAAATAAGCAAAAGGACAAATATTGTATGATTCCTCTTATATGTGGTTCTTAGGCAGTGAAATTCTTACAGACAGTAAAATGGTGGTTGGCGGCGAGTGAGAGAGCGGAAAATGGGAAGTTAGTGTTGAACAGGTTTCGAGTTTCAAAAAAAAAAAAAAGAACATGCCTTGTTTTTTTGTTTCCTCCCTCATTTCCTGTGGGCAATAGGGTTATGTGTCCCTGGGACAGCCTGGGGACTCCAGTTCAAGCTCCAGATTTTTTTTCAACCTTTTTGAAAATGTTCACAGCACTACAAGCAAACAGGAAGACAAATCCAGAATGTGGGGCGTTACGTAAGAGAGGCCTCTTCAAAAGTCAGTATCCCTAAAAAAGGAATGATGGGGAGGATAGTCTAGATTGAAAGAGCCAACCAAACACAATGAATGCATAAACTGTGATTGGCTCATAGTTGGAAAATACTAAAAGACATTTTGGGAACAACAGAAAATGTGTGAATATTTAGGTAATATTTAAAAATCATTGCCTATTGTTTTAGATGTAGTAATGGTATTGGGGTTATGTAGGAGAATCTGTTTACTCGGAGGAGTTACATGCTGAAGTATTTAGCGGTGAAGCGTCATGATGTTTGCAACTTACTTTCAAGTGATTGAGGGAAAGATACCCACATAAGAGCAAAGTAACTATACAAAACCCACAAGTAACAGCGAAATGGCAGTCACGAATAAAACAGTTATTGAACCTAAATGATGTGTATAAAGGTGTTCACTATGTTACTTTTTCAGCAATTTTGTATACCTAATAATATTTATTATATGATTTGTAAAAATTGAGTATTTGTGGATTCATAAATATGAAATCACTAATTGATACTTTCTCTAGTCAAATCCACCATCATTGCCCGTTGCTGAGTGTTGAGGGTGTACCAGGCACTTGGCCAAACCTTTACACATTATTTCATGTAATTCTCAAACAGTCTATAAAGATGGTGCTATGATTAGTCTCACTTTTACAGATAAGCAAGCTGAGGTGCACAGATCAAGTAACTTCTCCAAGATTCTTAGCTATTGAGTGCATGCAGTCAGGATTCACACACAGTCTGGCTACAGACAGGATGACCCCTTCAGAATCCTGGAAACACTGGAGACAATTCTAGGCATTGAGGCAAGCCCATGATGGAGATGTATTGGGACCCAAAAGCCTTTCAGAGCCCCTTACCCTATAGCCATTAAGGGCTTATTTCCCCTCCTCCTCCTCCTCCTCCTCCTCCTCCTCCTCCTCCTCCTCCTCCTCCTCCTCTTTTTCATTTTTTAAGTAAGCTCTAGATCAGGAATCAAGCTAGATCAAGCTTTACTGACTGAGCCAGCCAGGAGCCCCCAGGGTATATTTCAACTATATAGGAATAGGGTCCTAGGCTGCAATGCCCCAAGGTAAAAGCCTTTGTACCTGGGTTCTAGTGATGAATCTGGGTATTCTGCCCCACCCAGGGAAACTCTGGGTATTTTACAGCTATTATCTCATCTGTAGCCCTGGGCAAAAACTGGGAGCAAGTGTAATTAACTATCTCTAGTTGCAGCTCCAAAGGCTTGCCTGAAGTTCCTGGCTCTAAGATCCACCTGGCTTTAAACGGCAACAACAGTAACCACAACAGTTAAAATTTATATAATACTTGTTATGAGCCAGGCACTCTTCTAAGTGCTGAAATATACTAACAAATCCCCCACAACACCTCTCTGGAGTAGGGATGTTATTATCCCCACTTTAGGGGATAATAAACTGAGGCACAGAATATATGTCCCCAAGGTCACACAGACAGTAAGTGAAGGAATCTGATTCCAGCCAGAGTCTGCTTATAGCTTGTTAATCCTGATAGGATCCCAGAGATGCCTATTGGTTCTTGGCAGTCCTGATGAGAATTTTATCTCAGTGCTTGCTCCTGACAGTGTGAGTTGAGACCTCTGCCAGTTATGCGAACCTGTGTTCCGATTCCCAGCTCGTTCTAAATGTGGCCTTGAAGGTCTTTATTTCTTACAAAACAGCAATAACTCTCAGGTGGTTCGGTATCCGAGCTAATCCCCCACCTTGCTACCTGCCTAGGATGTGGACCTAACAGACCACAGGAAACTTGCAAGTTTATCTTCAACAGAAAGAAGAGAAGACTTCCTGGTCGGTGTCACCTGATATAACCAACCACAAAGCCAGCTACTGGACCCGACTGTGAAGTGGGACAGAGCTAGGCCTTCCCCACCCCACACGTCCTCCCACCTGCCACTGTCCCTCAGTGTCAAATGAACCCCTTACAGTAAGGTCCTAGTGACACATCTTAGGATCCCTTGGAGACAAGGACAGCCCACCCAAAGGAGTGCCTCTGGTGGCAGAATTTCAGGCATGGTAATAAAAGCAGGCTTATTTCCCTTTGTGCCATAGGAAAAATTTTTAAAAAGAAAAAAAACAATTTATGTTCCTCTTCACTGGCCGTCTAGCATGACAAATCAGCCAAGGTTCTGTGTTCAGTGATCTCAGCTCTTGGTTTTGTCTTGGCCAGTGGCAGCAGTTAGCTACTAGCTTTTCTACAATTCAAGGGTCAAGCCCAAAAAGGAATTAAGCTGAAGGTGCCCCAGAGGATGCAGTGGGGATGGGTGGAGAGAGGCTGAGGCTTCCTGGATGAGGGACAGAGCTGAAATCTGCAAGCCTGGAAGGACATTAAAGGGGAGATGTCCTCAAATGGTGGACACCTGTGCCTCTTGAGCAGGGTCTGGGGAGACAGTTGGCACCTGGCAGTCAGGGCTCCAAAGTGTCTGTGTAGGAGGGTCTTAGTGGCAGAAATCTGAGGAGAGGTGGAGGCTGTGCTAACTATCTCTATATTCACGGGAAGGAAGGAGCAAATAGTAATTATCTATAGTGAAGAAGGGTAGACACTGACCCAGATTGGGGGAAGGGCTCCTTCCACTCTCCCCCCATCCCAGACGTGGCCCATACCTAATGCCTCAGGAACAATCTCTAATTATATGACACTGAAAACTCGGACAAGGGCCTATAGCAGAGCCTGCAGGCAAGGTAGACGCTAATATTGGAAACCTTTTAGCCCAATAGTTGCATCTTGTAACAAAAGAAGGAATATTAATAGTGGCTATTTTATTGACTATCTCAGACCCCTGCTGCATTCTTCTGTTACCAAGTAGGCCCCTAGACTTTAGTACTGCCCAGGGGAGAGGAAGAAGGAATTTCAATAATAATTAATATCAAAGGACCCTCCCCCCACCCCCCAACAACCCCAGTCAGCCCAAGGTGGGGGTTCAGAGCTTGATTTCGGTTGATTCGGAAAAATAAAAATTTGCTCCTTGACAAAGTGGAGCAAATGCATACCTGTTATTTAGGCCTCAGTGGGAGGACAGCAGTGGGGAAGGGGAGAGGTCTGAGTGATCCTGGAATCACCAGGCATCTGGAGACACTGCCAGGCTCTGCCCCCCTCCGTTTGCTGTTAGTTGGCAAAAGACAAATTAGCCCAGTGCCTCCTGAGCCAGTTTGCAATGCAGAGTCTGCAAGAATGTTTGCTTGGGGAGCTGCACTGTTCTTTATCTCAGCAGGTATAATTCCATCACATGATTGTCTTGGATCTGCTTTTCCCTGCTCCGGCCCAAGCTTGCCAATTCAGACAAGCATTGCTGAGAAATAAATAGTCCTTCTCTGTGTCAGCCCAGAAAACACTAGGGGTCTCTTTACATAGAATATAATGAGAATTTCCTGACTTCTGGAGTTAGAAAGGGCCTCTTTCCCTACCCCAAGGGCCTACAAGCTGAACTTCCCCTTTGCAGGCAACTCACTGGCCTCAGCGGGGAAGCCAGGCTAACCGTGCACCGCTTCCCTCTCGGGTCCCAACCCTGTCCTGAGCTTTACAGGTCACTGGTAGGTGAGTCAAAGAAAGAAGACCTCGGGGCGCCCGGCTTGCTCAGTTGGGTAAGCATCTGAATTCGGCTCAGGTCATGATCTCGTGATCTGTGAGTTCAAGCCCGGCGTGCTGTGCTGACAGCTCGGAGGCTGGAGCCTGCTTCAGATTCTGTGTCTCCCTCTCTCTCTGTTCTTCCCCCTGTTGCGCTCTCTCTCTCTTTCTCTCTCTCTCTCTCTCTCTCTCAGAAATAAAATAAACATTAAAAAATAAAAAAAATAAAAAACTTTAAGAAAGAAGACCTCAAAAAGAGGCAGAGGGCTCATAGTGCCTCCATAGAGACAAGAGCCATGCTGCCTGGGAAACTTCCAGTACAGCATTGCTGTCTCTAGCCCCAAGGATTATTTCTGTTGCAGCATAAAGTTACCTTGGGCAGGTAGCTTTCTTTCTTTTCTCTTCTTTTCTTTTTTTTTTTTTTTTTGTTTATTTGGGGGGGTGGGAGGGGGGAGGGGCAGAGAGAGAGGGAGACAGAATCTGAAGCAGGCTCCAGGCTCTGAGCTGTAAGCACAGAGCTGGACGTGGGGCTCAAATTTACGAACCGTGAGATCATGACCTGAGCCAATGTCACACGCTTAACCGACCAAGCCACGCAGGCGCCCCTGGGCAGATAACTTTCACTGTCTGGGAACTGCTGACAAGGAAAGCAATAGAAGGGGACTTCTCAGCCCAAGTCCCAAAGGTTCAACCACTCAGCCCAGGCGCAGGAGAAGGCGGATCGTTGTCAATAGTGGCTGCCTGCCCATTTGTACTTCCTGTGGGGTTCTGTGAAGCCAAGCAGGGTCTGACCTTCTTTCAGGCCACAGATGTTCCCTCTTGGTGTCTGTTCAGGACTAAGTTAGCTTGGGAGACTCTGGGATTCTGAGAAGCCCTTAACAGGGACCAAGAGAACTTAGATCCCATGGTTAAGTTCTAGGGACAACTCGGGACTGAGGTCAGACCCTGTGGTGACCTAATGTTTTACCTTCTCCAACTTATCTTAGAAGTTTAATTTGGGGCGCCTGGGTGGCTCAGTCAGTTAAGCGTCTGACTTCAGCTCAGGTCATGACCTCACGGTCTGAGTTCGAGCCCCATGTCAGGCTCTCTGCTGACAGCTTGGAGGCTGGAGCCTGCTTCAGATTGTGTCTCCCTCTCTCTCTGCCCCTCCCCCACTTGTCTCTGACTCTCTCTCTCTCTCTCTCTCAAAAATAAATAAAAATGTAAAAAAAATTTATAAAATAAAAAAAGAAGTGTTTTCAATTTAATAAGCTCTGTTGTGAACATTTTCATAGCAAAAAAAAAAATGTTTTAAAACTTGGAACCCCCTCACCAACCAAGTGTTCTCATTTGTCTGTTCTCCTGCCTTTTCCTTGTCTACATGCATCCATATTTGGCGTAGAGCTGTTTTCCCAACATAGATAAGTGTTCCACTTTCCTTACCAGATAACTGCTATCACTCACCCTTTCATTCTGTAGCGCAGTGGTTCTAAAAGCTGGATGTGCGTCATTTAGAGTGCTTGCTTAAAGTTCACATGTCTGGAGTGAGACTTGATGCTATGGAACTGGGCGTCGGGCACAGGATTCCATTCCCCTCCCCTGATACAAGACCTTAACATCTATTGACAATATGTTTCTATACACATGTTACAAGGTAATATAAACAAGATGACAGAAAAGCAAATCGCTTTACTATTCTCTTTGGGGCTGGTGAAAACACACAACTGCCACTCGAGTTCCTGAGCTGTCTCTGATGGATGCTGGATTTTCTCCATTTGCCCCTCAGATCCACTCTTTACCCTTCTCCACCTGCTCTTTTCCCCAAGAGGCTGCACCACAGGGGTTTGCACTGATGGGCTCCCTTTGTTCTCCAGCGTCTGGGAGGATAGGCCGACAGCTTGGCATATTTATTTCTCTGCTTCCTTCCTGTGATCCTGCCCTCCCCTTCGGCTTTCTTTCTGGGTCCCCTTAGCTGGTTCTGCCCCCCTCGCCCTATTAGACCTATTGGTGCTAATGGTTCCTGCACTTACCAAACCAAGAGTAGGGCACCATTCCCTCTTCTTTGTCTAAGCCCAGCCCATACCTTGTAAACAGTGTCTTTATTAGGCTTCTCTCAAATGACTCACTCTCAGGCTTTTTTTTTTTTTTTTTTTTTTTTGCCAGGACCCTGATTGACGTAACCTTTAGAACATTTTGCTTTTATTACTATTTCTAAACTAATATGGAGAAAAATTTTAACTAATTTTGCCCATGCCTAAGCTTCTGCAAGTGGGATTTTATTTTCCCTTGGTAAAGCCAGAGTAGCTGATTTAAAATTTTAAATATAAAAAAATAATTTGTGGCTTTGTTGGGAAAAGTAAGAACCTGACTACGGTTGCTTTCAAGAGATAACTTTGGGGACATAGGAAAAAAAATCTTATAAACTCTGCACCTGGAACAAGCAGGGCCCAGTGGTTTTGATGCACGCTGGTATAAGGAGCATTGGGTAAGGGGGCCCTTCAGGTTCCTCACAACACAGCCGCTTAAGTCATCAGCATCCCTTCCAAAGTGCCAGGATATTCCTCCTTTAAGACCCATACCAATGAGTTTGAGATAAAACAATTTTACGTGAAAGCCCAGCCTGGTGGACAGATTTGGGGGAGTCTATCCTTAATGTCTGTTTTTGAAGTCCAGGAAAGCTGTGCATGCAATTTTTTTTTTTTTTTTTTTTTTTTAGTCTTAAACTCAAGGCTTTTTCTAAAATACACATTCCTCCGTATTCCCTATTTTTAAAATTACCTATTTTCTCCCATGCTCAGCAACAGCTCCTCCGTGAAGCTCTTGATCCTTGTACATCTGGAATGAGAATACCACAGGTGGCACTGCCTTGGCAGGTGGTGCTGTGCCCAAAGGAAGCCCTAGCCTGGATTCAGTCCCACATCTTCTCTCCAGCACGAGCACCTGACTCAGCCTCGGAAGTGCAGAGGAGGTTATGGGACGTCACTTTGTCCTAGTCCACTTCCTCCGACTCTAGTCCTACCCACTTACCCTCTCCCTGGTCTAAATGGACTGTCTCCCAAATTCAGTCACTTTAAAGACGTTCAATAGGAGACTGATCATAAATATAATGTGCTCATTATTGTTCTGAGTTCCTCATTAGAAACTATTGTCGAAGGGCGCCTGACTGGCTCAGTCAGTAGAGCATGAGACTCTTGAACCTCAGGGTGGTAAGTTCGAGCCCCATGCTGGGCATAGAGATCACTTAAAAAATAAAAAAAGATTCAGGAAAAAAAAAAAGGAGCGATTGCCAAGTCCTGCTAAATATTAAGCTTTGTTGCTGTCGTCCATGCCCACCCCCTAGAAGCGTCTTTTGTGGATTAGGCTAGGACAAGTTCCAACACGTGGGAACTATAGAAAAATCTGGAACAGAGGCAAAAAGTGACATTGGAAATCAAGTCTGCTTTATCTGTGTGTGTTCCCTGCCCTCCTCCACAGCTTCAGCCTGGCCACTTCTTGACAGCTTACCTTAGAAATGCCTTTGGTTTTCCGACCCTTATCTGCAAGAGCTTATACCATCTCAGCTTGAGATTCCAAACACTGGTTGTCAGTCTGCCCTGGCTTCTGTCCTCCAAGCCTTCCCAGTGAGCTCTGAGCAGCAAGCTGTTCCCTTGCCAGCTCAAGCCTGGCCTGAGCCTTTTTCGGATGAAAGGCAGGATGAACCTTTCAGCTTCATCTGATCCAAAATAATGAACAACCACAGCCTCTCACTCCCCAGTAAGCAGTAGCAGTCATTATCAAACGTTTTGAGGCAGGTGATGATTTAATCAGAGGATTGTTTAGGGAATATATTTGTTTAAAAAACTGGCCATCATGAAATATAGACTTGCCCCTGGGGTCTGTGGGGACCAGGGCATGAGTCCAAAGGAGGCCCACATCACATGTCAAAAAGCTATAAACCAAACCAACAACTATTAAATAAAAAAGTTCCACACACACCCCCGCCATACTTAAACCTTGGTAACAATGTGGAAGGCCAGGTTCAAATATAGAATTATTGAATTTCTCCAAGTTCCATGCTGGGTGGAATGCTAGGGGGAAAGCTGGTTCCTGGCCCCTGGCCCATTCTCAGTTCGAGCTTTATCCCACAGGGCAAGGGGCCTTGAGCACATTCAATGGATGTGTCCAAGCTGCATCCACATCCCCACGCCCTCCTCACCCTACCCCTCTCCAACAAACAACTACCCATTAAGCACCTTTCAGGCCTAGGAATAAGTACAACAGTGGTGCGATCTGTCCTCAGAAGAATGTACGTGGAAGAAAGGCTGGCCCAGGTCCAGGAAATAAGCTCTAGAAGGGGAGCAGGGACTTTGGGTGGAAACATCCCATTGGCCCTATGGATTCCTTACCCCGTGGAGAAGTACAGCCAAAGTGAGCCAGAGGGGAGCCTGCTGAAGCATGGGACCCAAGGCAGAGGGGATACTGTTGAAATAAAATTGCTTGGATGAAGAATACAACCAACAGTAAGGAAATCACTAATGAGGTCATGAAGGCCTCAGGTAAGATGATAACCCAAGAAAGGAGAGGAGGGGAAAGATACAAGATAACCAGGAAGCAGACGTGAGCAGACAAGGAGAGAGGAACAGACCAGTACTTCAGCCAACTCTGCCTGCCTTCCTGGGAGCCTACAAAATCCTGAGTTCAGCCCTGGCAGAAACCTACCCTCGCTTCTGCACTTGACTTTGTAGACACTTGATAATGTAAACCTGCCCTTAGCCTAAGCTAGTTACTATTCTTGAAAGAAAATATGTCTCAACAAAATATTACGTGGTCAGTGGTGAAAGAAATGAACTTTCCCAGAGAGAGGGAAAGTAAAGTAAGAAAAGGGCTAAAGACAGGTTTGGGGGGGATCATAAATTTGCAATGCAGAAAAAAAAGAAAGAAAGAAAGAAAGACAGACAGACAGACAGAAAGAAAGAAAGAAAGAAAGAAAGAAAGAAAGAAAGAAAGAAAGAATTGTCCAAGAAGTAGAGGGAGAATTAGCTCACTAGGGTGAGCATTTAAGAAAGAGGGGCTGTCAGGTGGAAGATGAGGCCTGAGAAAAAGCCACGGAACCTGACTGGTGACTGTCGAGAAAGTATAACTAGACACAAATGTGGGTAAATGGACACACCCAGGTGTGCTGGGGAGATTGAACAAACTATAGCTCTTCTCGGATGGCGGAGATCTTTCTTTCCCTGGTACTGGCAGCAGGTATCACTACCCCTGCCTGCTTCCTCACCTCTTCCACCAGGCATGCTGGTGAAGCCTGGCATCCTTAGGGTCAAGGCTGGTTTGAAATGTGTCAGAGAACAGGGAAAGAGAGGCTGTGATCCTGGACGGGACTCCATAAGGCTGGAGTCACTGGAAAATAATTACCAAACAAACAAGCATAGAGCCACTGGATTCTTGGGGACCCCCAGTCTTTACCTAAAACTCCCGGAATTCCATTTCCTCTTGTTCGGCATTGTTTGGAAACAAAGACAAATCCCAGGCAGGGTATCAGCCTCCACTTCCCCAGCAGCCAGCCCAGACAAACCAACTTCCCATCTTCTCTCAAGGGAGGTGTGTGTGTGTGTGTGTGTGTGTGTGTGTGTGTGTGTGTGTTCATGCGTGTATGTGTTTTGGGATGTGGGGGAGCATGATCCCCTACAGAATCTTTCTCCCAAGTCTCAACAATTCAGGAGCAACAACAAACAAGTAAAAATAACTTTTTATTTTAAGGAACCACATCTATGGCTTCCTGTTCACACAGCTGACAGCAGAAGAACCTGGGCTGTGAAGGGTGCAGAGAGTTTTCCAGGGTGGTGGATTGCTTATAGCTGGAGAAAATGAGCAGGAAGGATAGCCTATGCCCAACTTGTCCACAGTGACAGTTGCCCAGCAATAGTCACAGAAGAGAGAATTTCAGATGTGTGAGGAATGACCCTCAAGATACAACAAACACTCCAATTGGCTTCCTCTCCTTTGAGCCACCCTATTCTTACCCCATCCCACTCTACCCCACCTCACCCCCCCAGCCACAATGCCCAATGTGAGTGCTCTTCAGGCTGGGTGTCTCCCAGCACACCTCCTGCAAGGGGTAAAGGGAAGATAGAGTCCGATTACCTTCCTCCAAATGTTTATGAAAAGGGAACATAGCAGCATATCATCAGCACCCCCTGACAGTGTGCTCCATGGAAAAATTTAAAAATTACTGCTCATTAGAGAAGTAGGAGAGTCTGACCTTTTCCCATTGATTTCCCCCCGTTTTTTGATTCAAATATTTGCAGCCCCTGGGTGTTGGGAGCCCCTCTTAATTTTCTCTATGGGGTCATTCCTTGAGGTCTTTCCTCCTTTCTCAGGAGACAGAATTTTTTTAACCATGGGCTACGTCTGAGGAACTGGAGGGAGTTTGCTAAACCACAAACTACTTGCACACATTTCACTGGATCCTCTTAATTTCCTCGTGGAACAAGTATTGTTATCTTTACCTCACAAAAGAGAAACAGATGTTCTGAAAGGTCCAGTGACTTGCCCAAGGCTTCTCAGATAATGAGTCCTGGAGCCTCGGATTGAATTTCTGCCTCTGACTCTAAACTCTGTGCGCGGCCAACCAAATCTAAGGCTGGGAGTGGGAGGTGGGGAGCTGGCTTGGGGCAGGAGTGTGGGGTGGGAAGTAGAACCCCAAAGCTTTGTCTTTCTCTCCTTTCAGGGATCCCAGACATTAGGAGTAGAAAAACATATACTTCAAAGAGAAAGAGAAAAGAAAACATATTGGCCCCTGAAGCACTGGCTTTAAACTTTTTTGACTGTCACCAATAATAAAAAATAAATTTTATATCTTGACCCAGAACATTATATAAACAAATTACTATATATATATATATATATATATATATATATATACACACTATATATATATACACTATATATATATATACTACATATATACACACTATATATATATATTTATATATATATAAAGTTTCACCAAGAGTGATGCATTCTGATTCTGATACAGTTTGTTCTACTCTATGGTATTCTTTTTTTTTTTCCCTTTTAATAATGGTTTTTGACTCACAAAATTGATTTCACTACCCATGAACAGATCTCGACCTACAGTCTGAAAAAATGCTGCCTTAAAGCATAAACACATTCACACTGCCCTTGTATAAAGAGCCAAGTGGGATGGAGCCCAACACATAATATGTGTTCAGGAAATACTTGTTGAACTTCTGGACTTTTAAGGAATCAATAATCCACAAATTAAACAATTTGTTCTGCACACTCTTCAGTTTGCTGTATGTGGAAAGATAATCCCAATTCCAAATCTCAGCAGACAAATCATTCACAAACACAAAACTATAAATTGGTCTCTGTTGTGAATCTGGACTTGAAACTCTAAAATAAAATACTAGCAAATGGATTTCATTCAAGGAGCATGAGTTAAGTAAGTGTCTGTACTGTGCCCTGTCCTAGGGGCTAGAGAAACAGAAACAAATCAGACCCAGTCTCTGCCCTCAAGGAGCTGGGGTGTGGCAGGAGATTGAGCAACGAAATCTGAGTTACAATACAGTGTAATGGGGGCGGCACAGGCTGCCGTAGGAGGGGAAGGAAGTTAACCACCCACCCTAGAGGAGACAAAGAAGGTTACCTCCCAGCCACCCTAGCCTATACTTGAAAGATGAATGACAGATGGGAGGCTAAGTAGAGGAGGGCCATATTAGGCAAAGTTGTGGCAATCACAGTTGATTGTCCCCCTACAACCAGTCCACATGTCCTGTTGGCAGCACCCCAATTATTTGAGAAGTGGGGGTGGGACAACAGAGTGTCCACTTGTACTCACTATAATTCAAGGGAAAATCCTGATTCACATGAGCCAAATATGATGGTCGCAGGCTCCTTGCCAGTTATTAGTCTAGGAACGGACATAAAACTCAAGTCTGACTAATGAGATTTAAGGGCATATTTTCTAAGAAGGGACTTCAAGAAAAGTTCCCATGTTCTTAAAAAGAGGCAAATGGTAGGGCGCCTTGATGGCTCAGTCGTTTAAACACCCGACTCTTAATTTTGGCTTAGGTTATGATCTCACAAATCATGAGTTTGAGCCCCAACTTGGATCCTCCCGCCCCCCACCCCAGCACTGAGCATCTTTCCCTCTCTCTCTCTCTCTTTGCCCCTCCCCTGCTCACACATACACACTGTTGATCTTTCCCTCAAAATGAATAAAAACTTTTTAAAAAGTGGCTCATGGTAAGAAACAGCCATTCTTCTACTGGATCCTGTATTGCCTCAATGGGATGCCTGGCTATGATGCAGCCTTCTGGAGAGCAGGAGGTAATTAAGTCAGAGGGTGGCAATCAAAAAGACAGAAAGACCGGGCACCTCGATGCCGTTGGTGAGTAGCTGAATTAGCCAACTCTAGAACTACTGTATCCTGGGAGATGATATCATGTAAGACAAAAGATTTTCCTTCCTGCTAAAGTCAGTTGAGTCAGGGTTTTAGGCAACTGGCAATCAAAATGAACCTGAACTGATAACAGAAGCTATGGAGATATAAAAGGAATGCCCTGGTTCTGCAAGGCAAGAATTGGATACAAAGTCCAGATCATGCTAGCTTCAAAATGAGATACAAATGACTACTGAACTTATGGAAAACTCAACCTCACTCTTAAAGAGAAACACACTTCAAAACCCAAACAGGGGTGGGGGTGGGGGGCGCCTGGGTGGCTCACTAGGTTAAGTGCCCGATTCTTGGTTTCCACTCAGGTCATGATCTCAGGTGATCTCAGGATCATAAGATAGAGCATGGATCTTGCCTTAGGATTCTCTCTCTCTCTCTCTCTCTCTCTCTCTCTCTCTCTCTCCCTCTACTGCTGCTTTCAGGCTCTCTCTCTCTCTTAAAAAAAAAAATCTAGTCATTTAGCAATTAAAAACAACAAAAACCAAATCAGATGCCATTTTGCATCTCTATATTGTCAAAGATCAAAAAGCTTGATAATTTGCCATATTGTCAAGGGGGAAAGGAGCAGTCCCAATTGTTACGAGGGGATCATGCAGAGTACAAATCTTTGAAAGGTAAATACTAACCATCACCTGACAGCCCAGCCATCCCTGAGGCCAATCTAAGGAGAGACAATGTGACTGTCAGGCTGACTTGAGCATTCTGATCCGCTCAAAGATTGTATTTGTAAACTGCTAAACCTCAGTGTCCCATTCTGTTTCCAGAGCATGTCTTTCAGTCCCCACCCCCTTCCCTCCTTCACCCCAACCAGCTACGGACCCAGTTGCAACTGCACTGCAGGCTGGTTTGTTACATGTGTCTTCTGTGAAAACCTGAGACAATTTTCTATGAAACCCAATCTAAGATACTATATATGTGTGCAAACATACATACATTTCTTTACAAAGGAAGCTGCAAAACCTTCTGCGTTGTCTGAAAAGACGTGAATGAATGGAAAAATAGAGGTTCCTGGATAGGAAATAAATATTACATAAATACCTGTTTCCTACAATTTCAGTTATAGATTTAGCAGACTCTTGTTTAAAAAAAAAAAAAGCAGAAGGATGTTTTTAAACATATGACAAAAAGAGAGAAAGGAAAATTCTAAACAGGCAAGAAAGAAAATGTGTTGAGGAGTGAAGGAGGTATTATAAGGAGGGTGAACAAGATCTATCAAAAGTGAAACGTATAAAACAATAAAAGTAAGATAGTGAAGTCTTGGTGTAAGAATAGATGGATTCCTTCAATATAATAGAAAGTTCAGAAATGCATCCTAATTCTGATAAAAATTTTAGTATATTATGAAGATGTCAAAGTACAATGAGATAAAGATTTTTTTTCTATAAATGGTGGAGGGAAACTGATGAACAATTTGGGAGGAAGAAAAGAATTTAGATCCACTTTTTACACTGTATGTAAAAACATGAATTCCATTTTGTTTGCTTGCTTGTTTATTTATTTATTTATAAGTAATTTCTACACCCAGTGTGGGGCTCAATCTCACAACCCTGAGATCAAGAGCCACACACTCCACCAACTGAGCCAGCCAGGTGCCCCAAATTCTATTTTATTTAAAGACTTAAGTGTGCTTTAAACTAGTAAGTCTAGAAGAAAATAGCTTTAAATATCAAGGTGCTAGTGGGAAGGCCCTTCTGGTGCCTTTCTATCATAGTAGTGTACTATATTTTCTCTTTATCACACAAACAACTTCCTGAAATTATTTGTGTTATGTTTCCTTCATTCCCACCTGTCTTTCCTCCACAAGATAATAAACTTCATGAATATAGTATCACTATAGAGAAAAGATTGAAGTACTCGACAACATGAAAATTTCAGAAAAGAAATTTTTCATGTTAAAAACAAAAAAATCACCAAAATAGGGGCACCTGGGTGGCTCAGTCGTTTAAGTCTCCAACTTTAGCTCAGGTCACAATCTCACAGTTCGTGGGTTTGGGCCCCTCGTCAGGTTCTTTGCTGACAGCTCAAAGCCTGGAGCCTGCTTTGGATTCTGTGTCCCCCTCTCTCTCTGCCTCTCCCCCACTCAGGCTCTGTCTCTCTGTCTCTCTCTCAAAAATAGATAAAACATTAAAAAAAATAATAAATCACCAAAATAAAGGACAAACAACATACTAGAAGATATATTTACAAAAAATATGAACAAAAAAGATTAATGGTGTTGTTATCTCAAGAATTGGACACCACTTGATAAGAATCTTATTAAGGCTTTGGCTAATATTGGAACAAAGACTTGTAAGAAAACAATTCACACAAAAATATTAATAAATGTGTGAACAATATTTAATGCTACTAGTTGTCAAAGAAGCAGATTAAGAGAAGTACAGTATTTCTTTCACTAAGTTAACTAAATTAACTTTACTAAATTAACTCTTTTCCTAAATTAACCCAAAATTACACTGTGAATTCCCAAATCTGAAGCTGGTGATGTTGACACCTTTATTCATGGGAGTAGTATCATAAATGGATACAACTGATTAGGAAACTAATTAAGAGTACCAAAATGCCCTTTGCCTAAATACATCTCTTTTAAAAAATTCATGGGGCGCCAGGGTGGCTCAGTCGGTTAAGCCTCCCACTTTGGCTCAGGTCATGATCTTATGGTTCATGAGTTCGAGCCCCACGATGGGCTCTGTGCTGACAGCTCATAGCGTGGAGCCTGCTTCGGATTCTGTGTCTCCCTCTCTCTCTGCCTCACACTCTGTCTCTCTCTCTCAAAAATAAATAAACATTAAAAAACTTTTTTTTAAGTTCATTCATTCATTTATTCATTTTTAAAGTAGGTGTTATGCTTAAAGTGGGCTAGGACTCACAACGCCAAGATAAAGAGTCACATGCTCTGCCAACTGAGCCAGCCAGGTGCTCCCAATATATCTCTTTTAGAGAATGGATCTAGAGCAGTGCAGCAGAAGCACCAAGCCATTGCCAAAACCCAGCATTCCATCCTGACTTGGCCTCCCTTCCCACACCATGTTCTTATACCAAAGGCTCAGGGGAAAGAAAAGAAAAAAATAGATCATTAATGATTGTTATATTAATTACATATTGAATTGATAATATCTTGGATACATTGGCTCAAATGAAATATACTATTCAAGTTAATTTGATCTTTTTATTTTCTTTTACTTTTTTAATACGGCTACTAGAAAATTTTATTTTATTTTATTTATTTATTTTTTTTTTTTAATTTTTGAGACAGAGAGAGACAGAGCATGAGCAGGGGAGGGGCAGAGAGAGGGGGAGACACAGAATCTGAAGCGGGCTCCAGGCTCTGAGCTGTCAGCACAGAGTCTGACACGGGGCTTGAACTCACGGAGCGTGAGATCATGACCTGAGCTGAAGTCGGACGCTCAACCGACTGAGCCACCCAGGCGCCCCTAGAAAATTTTAAAGTACCTATGTGGCTCACATTTGATTTATTTTGGACAGCTCTGTCCTAGCATTTTCCTAACCTAATGTGACCAGCATCCTGGGGAATCCCCTTATTTCTAATTGGCACTATTCTTTGCATCTAGTGTTATGGCAAGGCTGGCTTTTTTTTCTACAAGAAGGAGCAAGGCAGACCAAGGGGGTGACTCGGCAGAGGAAAATGCTTCTGCCAATACTATTGCCCTGATGACCTTATCCCATGCCTGAAATTCTCAAATGAGCCACGATGTTAGGTTGGGTTCTTGAAATGAAAGGAAGTTACCTGGTAGTGGTTGCTTTCCCAGACTTACAGTCCTTTGTAAGGGCTGGGTCCTCCACTCGGGTCCATCCATGATGCCACCACACAGATCCACCAACGTGAGCAGGTTGTATCATGCTCCTGCTTCACATGCTCCAATAATCCTTTCTTTCTGCCTGCCGTGGCCCAAAGCCCACAGACCTGGCCTTGCTTCTCTCTCTGTCCTCTTCTTTCTCTTCTGTCCCTAGACTCTAGCCACACCAGCCTCATTTCACCTTCTCAGCCTGGCCAGCTTCTTTCTCTCTCTAAGCCTCCTGAACATATCATTTCCCAAACTAAAGTGGTCTCCCTAGTCACTTCTTATCACATCAGTGTATTCTAGTTCCTTCATCACACATATAACTTCCTGAAATTATTTTTGCTGTGCTTCCTCCACTACCCACCCATTTTCCCTCCATAAGATAATAAACCTCATGAGAAGGAAGATCCTGTCTACCTTGTTCACCGCAGCATCCCAGACCCTAGAACAGTGCCTGGCGCATAGTACGGGCTCCACAAATATTTGTTGAATGAGTCTATGAATGAATGCCAAATTATTCCACCTACTCTTCCCTAGATATGCTTTGAGTTTTCTTTTCTCAAGGAAAATCTTGCCTCAAAGTGTCTTTGCTTTTGCTATGTCTTCCCATCTACAATCTTTATTCTTACCTAAAATGACAGACTTTCCACTTCAAATACAAACCACCCAACTCAAAAGCATTTGATGATAAAGAGGTTTTTTGTTTTTTTTAATCACACATAATTGGGAGTCCAGAAGTGTTCCAGGGGTTGTCTAACTCAGTGCACTGCTTAATGATGTCCTCAAAGAACCATGGTCTCTCTAACCTTTCCCATCTGCCACTCTTACGTGCCAGCTACTGACCTAAGCTTCCCCCTTTATGTTTGCAACATGGTGCAACTCAAGCAGCTCAAGCACGATGTCCTTCTTACAACAGCATCTTAACTCCAGAGCATCTCAGACTTAGAGAATTTCCCAGAAGTCTCTTCTGCAGCGTTCTCTTTTAGTTTCATCGCCCAGGATTATAGTACATGCTGCCCACTTCTAATCCAGCTCACTTCTAAACCAATTACTGTCAAGAGCAAGGAATGCCCATGATTGGCCTAAAGAATCAAGATGAGCTTCCCTCTGGCTGCGGCTGTGTGAGATCCTGGTTCCCAGGTATAGAGGCTGCTAAGACAATGAAAGAGTGGGATTGGGGTGGGGGGATGGGGTCCAGAAAACCACTGAGAGTCTTTACAAGCCACAAAACCCTACTAGGTTTTCAAAGTACAGCTCAAATCTTGGGTCTTTCATTAATCCTCTGATTATCTTAAACAGAAGTAGCCACTCCCTCCTATGAATGTAAAACCTTGAGTTCAGGCCAAAAACTTTAGAGTCATTCCTAATTTCTCTCTTTATTCCTAACCCCATACTTTAGCTATCTTGTCTACAAAATACATTCAGAATCCAATCTTATCTCACCCACCTCGGGTCCTATTACCCTGGTCTAAACTACCATCATTTCACCCCCGGATTAGTGCCTGCTCACAAGCCTCAAGCCTCTCTTCTTGCACTCCTAGAGTCTGTCCTCACACAAAGAGATCCTTCCAATATGTAAGTCAGATCCTGTTACTACTCTGCTCAAAACCCTCCAAGGGCTTCAGAATAAAATCCAAAGTTCTCACTGTGGCCTGCAGGGCACTCGGTGACATAACTGCCACTTCTGTAACCTTATAGCCTATCCACGCCCTCTTTCTCACTGCCTTCCAGCCACACTGGCCTACCTGTCCTTCTTAGAACAAGCACACATGGCCTTTGCACTATTCAGCTGGCTTGGAAAATTCCTCCCGATATACTGATGGCTTGCTCTTTCTTTGTCTACAGATTTTGACTCAAATGCCACCTTATCAGAGAGGTCTTCCCTGACTTCCTATATAAAAAAAAAAAAAAAAAATCACCTCACTCTGCTTCATTTTCCTTCAAAGCACTTGTCACAAGTTGATGAATTATGTGTTTACTCAATTACACTGTCTGGTCTCCTTAGAACCTAAGATCCATGAAGCCAAGGGTTTTATCTATTTTGCTAACCGGTTTAGTCTCAGTGCTTAAAACAAAACACAGCCTGTAATAGGTGCTCAACACATATGTAGTGAATAGTTGCATACTCCTTTAACCTTTATCTGTTTGGTTCATTTGACATGGCCTCAAGCTGTTACCTTTGTGTGTGCACATATCCTGTCTCTTCAACAGGAACAGAAGCTTCTTAAGGGTCAGAGCTGAGTCTGAAAGCACAATTCCTGGCATAAAGAGGGCACTCAGAAGTTTATGTTGTTGACAGATTTAGAGAGAAAACACATTAGAGCAATAACAGCTGTTATCATTTTTACCTGCCCTGTACTTGGCAGGACTCTGAAAAGATGAAATATGGGACAGGACAGTACATTTAGAACAGGGTGTGGAGTTTGGGATCTGCCCGAGAAGATGGTCCAAATTAACTCCTCGAGGAAGAGGAGGGCGGCATCTCTCTGATATTGAAAGAATACAAGGGTGCCTTTCCTACCCCCACCATTTCCTCTAGAACTGGTCTTTGCAAGTTTGTTTAGGATCTAGCAGTACTTGCAACTGACTAGAAACTCACTCCTGTTAATTGGTGGCAAAGGTCTCTACTTAACAGATGCTAAACAGAAGCCGTGCAAAACTAAGAGTGGTTTAAAGTCACCTAGAATCACTGCTCAAATTTAAGGGAGGAAACTCTGGCCTACTCCAGGTCCCACCCCCCAGCTGCAGCATACTCCAACCTCCCAAGTTCGCTTTGGAGGTCCCAAGAGGGGTGTCTGAGCCCCAGGAGAGGAGATCCTGTTAGCCCATGCCCTCACGTCTGCACACAGCACTCCCACGCTAATTCTAGCAGCAAGGTCAATTACCAGACTCAAGGGAACCAGACCACTTTCAAATGTCGGTAGCATTACATTTGCCAGAGGAGAAAGGGACAAATGAGGAGACAGAAGACAGCGCTTTAAACAGAAGAAGAAAAAGATATCATTGGAAGTACACGAAGCCAAAAAAGCAAGTGCCAGGAATAACTGTGAGCATTGTCTGAAGCCAAGTCTGTGCAGAAGGGACCCAGGTGGAGGAGGCAGGCGCTAAGGTGGTCTGAGGACGCGGAGCAAATGCCCCATGGGGCGGGGCAGGAGGAGAGGGACATATTTTAAGCAACCTTAAAAGACTCAATTTAGCATCCTGCAGGAAATGAAAAGCAGATGGGCTGGTTTGGAACTTGTTTACGTTTTGCTGGCCTCCTGAGGCTTCCCGGGCAGTTAGGACTGGAGAGAAGGGGTGTTTTAGGCAAATATTGACAGGGTGTCCATTCTGAGAGAGTGGGGCCTCTCTTCATTGATTAACTGCCCCCTGAGAAACAGACATTGAGGCGGAAGGATTCTCATTCCTCCAGTCTAGCGCAGGTCTGGCTGGGATAGATACCAATTTGATTTAACTACGGGATCTGCTTGCACCTTCTTAACCCTTAACCAAGGGTTAACACACCTTCTCTCTCGCTGTCACATAACACCCTACTAAGCAGAGCAGCAGAAACAGAGGCCTGGACATGGGGAGGATACAGAATGGTTCACACCAAAGGTCCTGAGGTTTGTAGAAGGCTCATTAGGACACAGACTACTGGGTCCTACCCCCAGAGTTTCTATTCAGTAGAGCTGGAAGGGGCCCAATGGTCACACATTGGAATCACCTGGCAATTAAAATATACTGAAAGCTGGGCCCTATTCCCCAAGATTCTGACATTAACAGTATGGGGTGTGACTTGGGCATTGTTTAAAGCTCTCCCAATATTTCTAAGGCACAAAGTTGAGAATCATTGATCTTCTTGTCTTTTGCCTGCCATTGTTATTATATCCTCGGCTTAATTTCAATTTACCTTCATAACATAGCCTCTGGCAGGTAGGACCACAGGAGACCACAGGATCCAAATTAGGCTTAAACTTAGATTTGGGGGAAAGGGCTAAAAAAATATGGCTCTCTGAGACACAGACTATCAAAAATTTATGTAAATGCAGGCAGTTACCCTTTTATGTAATCTGTCCAGGAAATAGCACTCCTAAAAAATGTTGCGTAAGTAAGTTGCTGCTAAGAGGCGGCAAAAGTAATCATCTTTAATGCTTATCGAGCACTTATTATGTGCCACGTACTTTTCCTAGTGCTTTCATTTTAACCTACTTAATTCCCACAATAACTCAATGCCATGGGTACTGTCATCATCCCCCCATTTAATAAATGAGGAAACCAAGGTACTGAAAGGTGAGGTCATTTGTCCCAGATCACACAATTAACAAGTGGCAGAGCTGGCTCTCAAACTTCGGGGTACATCTGAATTACCTACAGAGACTATTCAAAATACAGATGACTGGGCCCCATCACTGACCAATTGGATCAGGATCCCTTGAGGTGAGTCTTTACCAAGATTATTTTTAACAAACTCGCTGGGGAGCCAGCTGTTCACCAAGGTAATGAGACCACTGTTGGGATTTCAAATGAAGGGTTTGGAATTAGATTATCCTAGGTTTAGTTCTTTCTCCACCACTTATAACTGGAATCTTTGAGCAAGTTACCTATCTTCTTTCTGAGCTTCCATTTCTCACCTGGAAACGAGAATGGTAGTAGTTTGGGGAATTGTTCTGAGGATGACATGGGTCTAAGGCACTTAGCACAGTGACAGGCCCATTGCCAGTACACCAGAAGAACACTTTGAGGCATTAACCGGGTCTTCCCTGCTACCATCAACACCACACACTTCACTGCCCTCCCCCTGCAGTCCAAGACATGCCCTGTCCCAGGGAAAAGTGGGGTTGATACAGCTGGAATGCCAAGTATAATAAAGTCAGTTGCTTAGATTTTGAGATTCAAATGAGAGTGCTGAACACAAGACCTAGACTTGGGAGAAAACT
This sequence comes from Acinonyx jubatus, assembly GCF_027475565.1. NCBI lineage: Eukaryota > Metazoa > Chordata > Mammalia > Carnivora > Felidae > Acinonyx > Acinonyx jubatus. The sequence continues at coordinate 109,299,028 of NC_069386.1, read as the reverse complement.
ATTTCTGAGCATCCAGTAACTATTTGGCTCTAACCAGTAGACAAATAAGACTAGTGCAAAAGAACGCTTTCCCTTCTCCATCCAAGGTAACCATACCTCAGGCACCATAGCAGTGTTACCTGCACTGTAGGGATGTGCGGTTTCCCAAAGGTTACCCCCATCATCTTCCCAGGGCAGACCGCCTCAGAAGAGAGAGGACTGTAGTGAGGGATAGAACACCAGATAAACTTTGAGGAAACTGAGAATGGTGGAGGTTTTTGTCTACTTCCTATCTAGGGAGGGTAGCTAACCCCGCAGATGTGCTTATGCCACAGTGAGATGGAGCCAACAGAGAAGAGGTGGTTGTACCGGTTATGGGAGAGATGAACTCAATGACGGCCTTGTTTCCTGTGGCCCCCAAGAGGTGTGGGAGAATAAATGGACCCTCTCAAACCCTGAAAAGGGCTCAGAAGTTAGTTAGCCAAGAGTGACAGCCAACAGCCCAAAGGAGTCCTGTTGTAGAGGAACAGCCATGGATAAGCTGAGCCAACCAGATGGGCCTGCAGCCACCTTAAAGGATAACTCTGGATGCCAGTGGGGAGGGATCCTATGGTCAAAGACAAAATGGGGCAGTTATTCATCTCAGGAGCTACCAGCTCAGAGCACATGGTGTTATATGGTTCTCTCTCTCAGTCCCCACCACTGGGATTTCATCTAAAGGTGAGCAAGAGAGAAAGTGTGAGTGGGAATTAATCTCCTTGGTAGCTACTAGATTAATTTTTCTGCATCAAACAGAATGGGAGTGTAAGATAAAAATTATGTTCTGTTTTAGAAAATCAAAGATACAAATGTACCCACCTGAAACTAGCTTGGAAAATTAACATATACTATTTAAGACCATCGAGTTTCCTAAAACTCAGAAAGACATCTACTCTGACTCCCTACAAAGGAGCACAACAATATGAAATGGATTTAATCAGCAGATATCTTGGACATGGCAGTATGTCAATGATAAGGAATAAGTTTTTGGTAACTTTAAACATTTTTTTAAACTAAACGTTGGGAAAGGAGAGTTGAAGCCCAGCATTATTGCAGCACTATCTGTGGGGAGAGACACTGTGTTTGACTGGGTTGTTATTCTAGGTTCTGGGTGGTGTTCCTGCAGTCAAAAACCCAGCGTTTTCTATGTTCTACTGCAGCCTGGATGCATAGCCCAAGAGCCTACTTAACTTGCTTTGCTACAATTTGGTATTCACCAAACAATGACAAACTTGGTTTTCCAAACACCAAAAGAGAGTAGGCACAGGACTCGGATACATGGAAAGATGTGGCCTGCTCCATAATTCACACATCGGTGTTCTGATTTAGAAGTAAGTCTCTGAGGAGTTGATTAATGGAAGTGTCCTGGAGAAGGTTGCCAGATGCCGCAAATAAAAAGACAAGTATTGTATAGGACTATTTATACTAAAAAATGTGTTCATGGCTTATCTAAAATTCAAATTTAACTGGGTTCCCTGTAGTTTTTCTGTCAACCCTACTACAGTCAGCCCCCTGCCAGGTGGATGGATAAAATGTGCAAGGCTGAGGACCAATGCTGTTTCCAAGACCACCACCGCCAACATAATGCTACCCAACAGAGCACCTACCTAAGTAACCAGTCCAAGGTTAGGCTTAGTCTCCCTCTCACCTCATAATCTTTATTCCCTCAAATCCTTCTCTTCATTTATACACAAAGTAACTAACCTCCTTAAGCTTCTCGGTCTCTTATCACCTGTTCATTCTAAGACCAAATTTACAATGTGGACAATAAATGCATAAAATTGAAAGCCACTTCTCGGTGGCATCTAAGGAGGTAATTAACATTGTCAACAACATCTATTATGTTACAAGATTATTTGCTTCCTCACAGTAACTAGTTACATATGATGTTTTATTAACTTTCAACAAAGACATTTTCTAGTTCTTGACCTGAGTCTTACTTTTTCCCTTATTTTTGCCTCAATCACAACCCTAGCCTTTACCAAATCCGTTGCACACTGGGATCCCCAGCCTTCAGGTTACCTTAAAGAAAAGGGAATTGACTATTCCCTGTAGGGCCACTTCATTTGTGCCTAGGGAAAATTGAAGCAGGAAGAGATCGCAGAAGAAGCAGAGGAGCAGATTTGGTTTATGATTCAATGAGCAAGGAAAGATCTTGGGCACCTGCCTGGCTCAGTCAGTAGAGCATGCAACTCTCAAGTTCAAGCCCTGCATTGGGCATAGAGCTTATTTAAATAAAGAAAAGAGGGGTGCCTGGCTGGCTCAGTCAGTAGATAGAGTAATTCTTGATCTCAGGGTTGGGAGTTCAAACCCCACAATGGGTATGGAGATTACTTAAAGTAAGATCTTTGGAAGGAAAGAAAGAGAGAGAGAGAGAGAGAGATAAAGGAAGAAAGAAAGAAGGAAAGAAAGAAAGAAAAACATCTTGCTTTTTTTTTTTTTTTTGAGCCAGCTCTCCTTCTCCACACTAACATATCATAAGGTGCCAGTATCTTATACTTGACTATGGTTTCCTTTTGCCGTCTACTAAAGAGGTTTTTGCCCATTGAGAGACCATATAGATTCTTTATCCTCAGACCAGTTGGAGCTAAGTTCATGCTACTTGACTCAAGACACCGTCAAGCTCCTCTATTCTAGAGATAAAGTGCAATTTTTGCTAAGGAACTAGACTTTCTGGTGAAGTGTGATTTAGGCCATTCCTCTAGAATTCTGGTTTTAATTCATTGCCGGCATTTCTGAAGTAGTTTAGGGTGAACCTCTGAGATAAATGAGTCATCTTGGTCCTTCTATTTCTTCTGTTTCCCATTATTTTCTAACTTAAACATTTCAGGATTAAGGATTAATATATCCTCTCAGCGCTGGCAACGGGCAAGTCATTCTGTAAACTATATTGGGAAATTAATGGACTTCCATTTGGGAAGAAGTAAACAAAAGTAGATAATATATATGTCTGTTTATCTATAGACACACAGTATTGAGAGCTAAAGAATGGTGGCATAGTTCTAAGCCAGGCTTGTCATCAGGTTAAAAAAAAAACAACAACCAGCCAACCACCAATTTGGTTTTTTTTTCAAGCTGTCAGCTGAAAGCCAAGAGAAGTAAAATGTTAAATTGAACCTAAAGGAGATGTGGAGTTTTTTCGAGGTGAGGGTTTTAAGAAGCTGAGAGGATGCTATATTTGCTCCCACGTTCCCCACCAAGTCAACTTTCTTTGCGTGGAAGTGAAGTCTGCTCTCAGATTCTGGGCTCCCAGGGGAAGTTGGGAAGGTTCTCTGCCCCCACTGCGACCATGGTCTTATGGTTTGCTTTTACAGGTATGTTTAGAAAATTTCCTCGGATTAGTCACTTGGATGGTTTGGGGGACAGAGACAGCTAGAGGCAGCCAGAGGCTTTGCAGGCTCCTTCCTTCCTCAGTGGGCACTTGACAGCAGGCGAGACCAACTTCGTTATCAACCAGCGTTTGTTCTCCCGCCATCCAAAGTGCAAACATTTCTCCTTAGCTACTGCACATGAACATCATGAGGAGTGTCCAGCCCCCTTCTGTTTCAATGTAGCCCTCACACCACATCTGATATTTTGATAACTAACCTTAGGTCAGCACCCTACAGTTTGTAAGACACTCTCATACATATGATCTTATTTGATCCAGTTGCCCACAAGCCTTATCAAGGTGAGCGACTATCATGAGCCATCAGAAAATAGGGGAAGTGTGGAAGTTCTCCAGAACTTGCAGTCAGGAAAAGCCATCGGTATTACCTTAGGCAGAATATCAGTTTATTTGATAACTGAAAAAAACTACAAGATAGTTTGCACAGTGTGAACCCATTTATGCAAAAAAAATATATGGGTATATCTATATATGTATAGAGATAGTTTAATTGTGTACATTCACATACACAAGCATACAGATATAGGTGTATGTGTGTACATTCAAGTGTTTATGTACAATTTTATAATGGGCATTATTTTTATGTTATTTGTTACATATTTATAATATTTATATTATATTTGTTGTGTTATGTTTTTATGTTATTTGTTACATATTCATAATAGTTTATAATTAAACATAATAAGGTACATTTAAGGAAAAAGCTTATTGTGGTGATCAGCTCACAGTGCATACAAATATTGACTCATCATGTTATAGATCTGAAACTAATATAATGTTATATGTCAATTGTACCTCCATAAAAGGTAAATAGAATAATAGATAAATAATCTGGGGCAAAAAAAAAAAAGAAAGAAAGAAAATAGCAAATTGGTGTTAGCATTTCTTTTTCTCACCCTCAATTAAGGGAAGTAAGGTGGTTGTTGTGTCGTTAAAGGTCAGGTCATACTCAGAAGAGCTGCCTGAGAAGGGGGATGGAGTCTAATAGGAAGATGAGGACCCCACCCCAGCAGTTTTGTCCCCCCCCCCCGCCTGATACAAACCCTGTGCTTGCTGAGTGCTAGCATGAGAGCTGTGTTGTTGAAGAAAGACATCTTCTGTTCCTGAGAACAACTCAAACACATCTACATGTGGTCCAGTGCACATCTGAATCAGAGCATCAAAAGTATCAGATGTTACATATGTTTTCTCTGGCCAGCTTAGCAGACAATCATGGGGCTTGCATATGTTAGAGCTGCAATAGAAAATGATGGCAAGTCCTGTGCCAATTTCCAGGGAAGTAATGTGATGTCGTGGGAAGAACAGAGCATTCGAATCAGGCACTTTTGCGATTGAACATCAGCATCGCTACTTACTTACATACGTGCATGGGCATGGTCTTAAGCCCTCGGGGCTTCAGTTTCTCTCTCTGTTAAATGTGACCAATAATACCTATATCACAGGATTGTTTCACAAACACATCTCAAGTTTCGCTCTCTAGACATGATGCTGAATTGCTGGTTGTCAGAGCTAGGAAGCACACACCCGGTGACCAATCAGACTTTGCCGGTATCCCACATTCACTGCATCAGATTGAATTTCCACCTCTTTGTGTACATCGTGGGGTCACTCCCGTGGTATTTGCAAATATGAATAAATTGGGTGTGTTTTCTTACAGCTAGGAAATGGCACTGTTTGTCAATACTTCCACAAACAAATGAACACACTAGAGGCTGAGGTTCTGCAAATAAACCCCACATGCCTGTGAAATGAAGGATGCTTTGAGAGACCACTAGACGAGGGAAAAAGACTCCCACGGTTGGCTCCCTTTCCTTTTCTAACGTAATCTTCATTAGAAGTCCTCCGCCCACCCCTAACCCATCAACTTCCAAAGACCAGGAGTAACATACCTGGAGAAGTAGACCCTGAAATACACGACGGGTCTTCCTAACAATCTGGGAGATTCCTTAGAAACAGGAGGCTTTTGGTGCAAGAAGATTCAATTTGCAAAAGCTGCGTAGTCTCTTCGGTCCTCCATTTCCTCAGCTGTAAAAGAAAGAATTAAGGATTACCAAATTCTGTTCCAGTTTTGGCGTGTTACATCTAGAATCCTCTCGCTCAAGTCTTCGCTCCTGTATTCCCCTTGCTCCGTGTACATTTATGCAACCAACACCTCCTCCCTGGGTCGGTGCAACTGCCTCCAGTCTTGCTCCTCCATAACCATGCTACACGTAGCTTGCAAAATGATCTTTCCAAAATGTACATCCACCTCAAGTGTTTTGGTGGCTCTCCATTACCTCCAAAATAAATTCCAAATTCTCTGCACAACCCTCAACGACTTATCTACCTTCCCAGCAGCATCTCCTGTCATGTCACTTCTCATGCAACTCTGGGCAAACAGAACTCCTTAGAGTTTCTTTCTTGCCTCTATGCATGGCATATACGATCTCCTTGAATGGAATGTCCATCCCCATGAACACCCTACATCTGCCAAGCCAATCTTTCCTTCAAGGTTAACTCAAGTAGCACCTTCTCCAAGAGGCAATTAGATGCCTCTCCTCTGAGCCCCAGTCAGACCACAGGTAAATAACTCTGTCATAGTACTCATCACACAGCATTAGAGTTGTTGTTTTCTTAAAAAAAGGCTGCCTTTCTGCTCTGGCAAAGGATTCAGTACTCAAAGCATCACCAGTACAGATGAAACTCAAGAAAGGAGGAGGTATGCAGATAGATTCCTGTTCTCCCTGGTCCTGGTGAGGCAGGGCCAGTTTGGGGTGTAGCTAAAAACACCTAGGGCAGTGCTCCCAAGGAGAAATCCCTAGTTGCTCTTCCCAAGCTTGAGTGGGGCTTTGCTGGATGGTGGTAATGGAGGGGAATATTTTGGGGTTCAGAGACTAAGCAATATGAGCTTAGGGGCTCAGTGCTTAGGGAAGTGCTTGAAATGTTCAGCCAGAGGCCTTGAGTTTCCTAGTCTCATAGGAAATTCAGGTTGGGTACAGCCAGCCCCTCCAGTTGGAGAAAGAGGGAGCTACCCCATTGTCAGGCAACCCCAGAGAAAGCCCCTAGAGCCATTCATTGGTCAGTCCTGCTTATGACAGCATACTTCCTACCCATATCCCCCAAACCTAGCTAAGTACCCAATACATAAAAGGTACTCAATAAATATCTAGAGCTACCACTTGCCGAGTGCCTATTGCATGCAAGCAACTTGACATTTTATTACTAGTTCTCACAATGACTGTGCAAGATAGGTGTCATTAGCTCCATTCTATAGATGGGGAAATTGAGGCCAAAGAAGGCTAAATGATGTGCCTGAGATCATATAAGTACTACAAGGTGGAGTTGGAATCTGAACACATATCTCTAGGATTCCAAAACCATTGTTCTTGTCCCCAGGTTGTGTAGCCTCTCTATATGAAGCACAAACACCCCAAACCCCCCCACCCCACCCCCAGCTCTCCTTCCCTATCTCTGTCTCAATCCCTGTCTCTCTGTCTCCAACTCTCTCTCTTGTCTATGGGTGGATACTCCTCCCTCCTTTTCCTGAAGTCCAAGCCTTACTGCCCTCCTACTGAGATATGCTTCTCCAGTGGGGCCTCCTAACTCATCTGCATTGTCACAGGCTGGCCTGGAGTTCTTTACCTACTCCCAATCTAATCTAATCTCTATTTTCCAAACCCCATGTGTACTTGAAAAGCAGTTGTTAGTAAAAGCTCCAGGTAAAATGAAAGGTAAATTAGGAACAGGAACAACAAGGAAGCTAAGAGCCAGGAGCCAAACCTGGTTCCTTGGCAGAGCCCTTGGAGACAGAATGACCCGAGGTCAGTCAAGCCTGGACCCTGAAGCAGGAAAGGCCTCTGGCCTTTTCACTCCACAAGAGGTCCAGGGACCAACCCAGAACATGATGACTCTGGCAGAGGCAGCTGCTGTATTCCCCAGGGACTTGTAAACCCTAACAATCACCATCTCTCTCCCCCTCCTCCTCATGAAAAGCATTTATTAAATAGCCTAATTATTAAACAAAGCAGGTGGAAAAGAAAGGTGGGAAATTGGAAGGTTGAATTGAGCTTTTGAAAAAGTCAGAAAAATGACTCAGTGTGAGTAACACCTCATTTGGAGAACAAAGTGGATGCTCCTGATCCAGCCAGGTGCATTGTTAAACCTGTAGGAGAGAGATACGGCAACAGACCATTTTTTTCCTCTCAGTCCTAAATGCTGTGAGCTCAGAGCTGAACTGGCAAGCTTCTAGAATAAATTCAGAGGATTTATTCTCTCAACAAGGGCCAGAAAATGGACAGAATCACAGGAAAGAAAAATACATAATATCCGTTCAAATCAATGTTTAGAATATGGGAAGACATTTTATTATCGAATTAACTAGATCATAAGCTCCTTGAGGTAAGAAATTGTGCTCTGTTTGTTTTTGAATTCTAAGATGGAGTCCAGTGCCTGGCATGTAGTGGATATGCTCAGATGTTTGCTGGAAGAAAATCGAAGGCAGGAGCTGAGTCTTACACAATTTTGTCTTCCCCTCAGTGCCCAGCTCTAAGTGAATGAATGATGGGGCATTAATCAATGAGAAATGCAGAGTTTTAGATTTGCCTTTGAAGAAAACCTGTGCCTTTGCAAGCAATGGTATAATTTCCCTAATTATGCAAGAAGTCTGTGTTCACGTCCTAACCTCATCTTGATTTTACCCTCTGAGAAGACAGAACTTTTGCTAAATGAATCTGGCTGCTAAAAAGAGTCAGTTCTGGTGGCTTTTCTCCCTCCTCATGATGAGTCAAACAATCCTGAACGTCGAGAGCCATCAAGGCATTTCTTTTGTTCTTGCCTGGGCTCAGGTCAGGCACCTGGGATTCCTGTGAGAACTGGTTTAATTTGCCTCCAGCTTTTTTAGTCCCTCCCTACTCTCTGTCCTCTCCTCCTTGTTCTTTGTCTTGCCCCTGCTGAGTTTTGACTCTCTTCCTTCAGCAGCTCCAGCTTCTGCCAATCCAGTAAATCTCCACGCTCTCCATTTAGCACATTTGCAGATACTCACGTCTGGATCATATGAATAGCCAAGAAAGGACACAGAGTGTGTGTGTGTGGGAAACTGAGGCAGGAACAGGTAGAGGCAAGAACTTTTCTCCATGAATGTCCTAAGTAGAGGGTGGTGGGACATGGGGGGGGGGGGCTTTCTTTCCCATTCACATATTGAGACAGGTGCGAGTCCCTAATGGGCTTCACTTGGAAGGCAAGGTGTGCTCCAATATAATACTTCCCCTCACAAATACATAGACCTCCCTATTTCTTAGCAGAGGGACAGAAACTTAGAGAAGTTAGGAGACCACCCCCTCCAAGCTCAGCAAGGTACTGTTCCAACAGGATCCCCTCCCAGGACCTCTCCATCTTGGCATTTATCATACCAGGATACAGTTATTTGCTCATATATCATTTTCTACTCTATGTTCTGTGTGCTCCCTGAGGGCAGAAGCTGTGTCTTTCATTTTTGTAATTTTCAAGGATAAAGTCCTCAATAAATGTTTGCTGAATTAATGGCTTGCCCAAGGTCATCCAACTAATAGGTGGCTGAGCTGTGAACAGAACCAAATTCTCTGTCCCTCCAAATCCTATATCCTTGCTGTCTTACTAGGACACTTTCTGGAAGAAAATGCCAATTAAGCATTGGCAGGTTTATGAACTTTATGGAGAGATTTTAACTTTTATTTTCCTTTCTTCTTGATATTGTTGGGAACTGCAGACGGGTACTCAGAGCTGAGCCAGGGTAAGGTCTATGTTCCTGTTCCTGAAATAGCTGAATTCATCACCTCTTCAGAGGGGGAAGCTTTGTCATGGAAGTGAAGGCTGCAAATCTCCACACATGGCTTTCAAGCTCCCTCTCCTACCCTCCTGCCAGGTGTGAACAACCACTTTGAAGTAATTTGAGGACGACCCAGAGGAAATGTCAAAGTCTTTGATCTGTGGTTCTTAAAACATTGGAGAGTTTTCTGATCTTGTTGGTTCTGAACGACTAGGCTGAAAATCTGGTGGGAAAAGTTTTGTTTCTTCTCTTACCTGGTCACATGTGCTGATCACGGAGGGCCTTTCTGGTCACCCACAAGGGAGATGCCAGTATTTCACTTTGATGAGATGAAGAAGGCCACTGTGAAGAGAGAGGTACCCAGGCTGCTGAGGGTGGAAGGGATTTCCTGGTTTTCTTTGTACATTCTTCTTTTTCACAGAGTTGGTATCAGGTTTCAGGGAAAGGAGATACAGTCTTTTTTTCAGAAGAATGTTTTCTAACTCCAGTGGCATAGCCATTTAGTACAAGACTCATGTACCTGGAAAACACAGTTAAAATCCCCAGGAGGGAGAGGTGTGCCTGGGTGGCTCAGTTGGTTAGGCATCTGACTCTTGATTTTGGCTCAGGTCATGATCTGAGTCAGGATTTTGGGATCAAGCCTCAAGTCGGGCTCTGCGCTGGGCATGGGGCTGACTTAGGATTCTCTCTCTCCCTCGTTTCCTGTACGGCGTGTACTCTTTCTCTCAAAAAAAAAAAAAAAAACAAAAAGAATAAAATTCTCAGGTAGAAGAAAGAGCCACCACCCTGTGCATTTGTCAATAAACACTTCACTTCTGTTCAGGATGCACATGAAAAAAAAATAATTTACTATGTATTCGTATTTTTAACTTTTTTGAAGCATATCCACATGTATTCTGAAGCTCTGTGTTGTCCCCTTTCTCATTGCACCAACTCTAGAAACCCCTCTAAAGCATAAATATTTAGCTTCTGAAGCTTTGGAAATGGCATGGATGTTTCTAGAAAAAAGTAACTAAGTTTCCTCCAATGTCAAAAATTCATGAGAGGTGACACTTAGATCAGTGAATTTAGTATATTAGTTGGCAAAGTATTTATTGGCCAATTTAGGCAGTATCTATTCTGCTACACAGAAGGCATTTGATAAAAATGGTTGAGTGACTGAATTAAAACGTGTTGTTTGATCCTACCTATATACCCTTTTTCAGTGTCTTCATCTTTATTCTTGTTTCCTCATGAATGAATTTCCTGATTTTTTTTTCCCTCCTTGTTTCCTTTCATTTGGAAAGTATTCTATCGGCTTGTTGTAAAACAGAAAAAAAGGGAAATGTCCAAAATAAAAAATTAAAACCCATCCTTTCATCTACTCTGCTCTCTTTAGAGGTAAACACTGTAGTCAATGTGATCTTTGTTTTTATTACAAAAGTGGGAGCATACAATATATATTTATTTGCTCCTCGGTTTGTCTTATTCTTTTTAATGGCCTCTTTGTATTTGTCAGCACGCATAGCAGACGCTGTCAATGCTCTTCTCATATCCCCTCAGAAACTTTTATCACTTACACGTAGAACAGTCTGACTTCCTTTGGCCAGTGTGTCCACATTTGTCCCATAGCTCCTTCCAGCCACTAAAACCAATTTTCCCTTGGGCAGTTGGCTGTAAGTACTTGGAAATTAACATCCCTGTGGGAAACAGGCTTTCACAATGCCTAAAAGTTGTAGGAGTACAAATACCCCAGTTCCTTGGCCCCTTGGCTAGGATATTTCTGAGGCATGTGCTTTGCACTGTTTGTTCAGTTTCTCTGAAAGATTAAACTCTAGCAGCTCCCCATGATGGCTGGCTTAGTAACACACATTCATTGGCTCTCTGCGTTTCCCTGCACCACTTCTGCTTTTCTCTACTCACACTTCCCAAACATCTTGCCCTTGAATCCTAGTCACAAGATCTGCTTCCAGAGGAACATAAGCTAAGATAGCATGGGTATGCTCTTGTTTATTTAATCTTTTTCGTATTAATGACCATTTGAGTTGTTTGTGATTTTCAATAAAAATAACACTACAATGGAATTTTTTTTATTAAAAAAAATTTTTTTTTACAGTTTCTTTTTTATTTTTGAGACAGAGACAGAGCATGAACAGGGGAGGGGCAGAGAGAGAGAGGGAGATACAGAATCTGAAACAGGCTCCAGGCTCCGAGCTGTCAGCACAGAGCCCGACATGGGGCTCGAACCCATGGACCGTGAGACCATGACCTGAGCAAAGTCAGATGCTTAACCGACTGAGCCACCCAGGCACCCCTACAATGGAATTTTTTTAAATGTTTTTCTTTATTTTTGAGAGAGTGCAAGTGGGGGAGGGGCAGAAAGAGAGGGAGACACAGAATCTGAAGCAGGCTCTGTGCTGACAGCAGAGAGCCCAATGTGGGGCTTGAACTCATGAACCATGAAATCATAACCTGAGCCGAAGTCAACACTTAAATGACCAAGCCACCCAGATGCCCCAATACTGCAATGGAATTTTTATCCATGGGGCTTCAGCATGTGCACATATTCCTGAATTATAATTGCTAGGTTAAAAGGAATCACACATTTGGTATTTAAGAGATACTGCTAAACTGGCCCCCCAAAGTGGCTTTATTAATAATATCCTTCGGGAGCCTAGGTGGCTAAGTAGGCTAAGGGTCCCACTCTGGCTCAGGTCATGCTCCCACAGTTCATGAGTTCAAGCCCTGCATCCGGCTCTCTGCTGTCAGCACAGAGCTTGCTTTGGATCCTCTCTCCGTCTCTCTCTGCCTCTCCCCCCTCAAAAATAAATAAATAAACAAAAAATAATAATATCCTTAACAACAATTTGCTGGCATGCACTTTACCTCACCATTATAAATATTTTGATTTTTTCTGATCAGTTAGACACAAATAGATGTATATTTTAATCTGTATTTTTTAGATTAATTAGGACAAACATTGCAGCATTTCAAGTAGTTATCAGTTGATGGGAAAAAACATACACAAAACACACACCCCTGATGCAGAATACATTACAGTCTGGATTTCATTAACCAATGATGTAAAATATTATCAGTGGTGGTGTGGCCACATCGAGCAAAGGTCCCAGCACTTCCTTGGCCCTCAGGCCTCCAAGTGGGGCACACTATGCCTACAAAGGGAGTCATGCCAGATGTGGAAAACTTCAAGTCTTACTCTGCCTTAACCTTACCATCTCAGGGTTTTTGTCACCTTATACACACAAGTCATATTTCTGTCTAAAAGAAAGCATACAAGGGGCGCCTGGGTGGCTCAGTCTGTTGAGCATCCGACTTCAGCTCAGGTCATGATCTCACATTCTGTGAGTTTGAGCCCCGCATCGGGCTCTGTGCTAATGGCTCAGAGCCTGGAGCCTGCTTTGGATTCTGTGTCTCCCTGGCTCTCTGCCCCTCCCCCATTCATGGTCTCTCTCTTTCTCTCTCTCTCTCTCTGTCAAAAATAAATAAACATTAAAAAAAAGTTAAAAGAAGGCATACCAGCCTTGGGCTTTCTTGGTTTTTCAATAAACTTAACACGGCCAGGTCTACCTGGACAATAGCTCTGCCTACACCTTTCCAGCTCTCTAAGAAGGTCCATTTCTCTGAAGACCATCCATTGCCTATGATTTAATACTCTTGTCTGCATGGTTCTGCAACTGAGTGTGGTCTGAAAACCACAATTAAAATCTGTTTCCCTAAAACCATCTGTTCATATGATCAATGATGTTTTGTATCTCTTATGTGATTGGCTAGTTCATATCTTTTGGCTAGTTCATATCTTGTGTCTGCTTCTCTACTGACTTATTTGTGTGTTTTTTTGTATTTATATGTTGAAATTTTTTTGTGTGTATTGTGGATATCGACCCTTTGCTTGTTATATATGTCACATTCTCTCTTAATCAGTTGATTTTCATTTACTTTTTACAGTGTTCTCTTTTTTTTGAAATTTGAACACTTATTAGACACTTAGTGACATTAAGACTTGTTAACCACTTTTTTAGGTGTGAAAAGTTTTGTGATTATGTTTTAAAGAGCCCTTTCTTGGAGAGAGGCATTCTGAAATACAGAACAAATAACTCAATACCAGAGATTTGCTTCAAAATAACACAGGAGGGGGCAGGTGAGTTGTGGGTAATTGGTGGTCAGAGCTGCGTAATGGGTACACAGGGTGCCTGTACTATTCTGTGGACCACTACCCTATGTTTGAAATTCTTCCTAATTCAGAACCATAGAAAGGGACCAGGCAAGGTCTCACGTCGTACTCCCACTTCCAGTCCAGCCCCAGACTTCTCCCCCTGGGCCAAGCCCACAATTTGAGGAGCACTCATGTCTGTGTCTCTGCTTGCCACAACAACAGTGGCAGGAGAGGTCCCAGGAGAGAGAATTGCTTTAATGGGAGTCCCGCCAGCAGTTTTGTGCTCCTCAATGGCTCAGCGACTTGCTGCCTTTGTGCAAGCAGTGAAGGATGACCTGGACGCTGGCCGGCGTGCTCAAGCGCCGGGTCCAGCAGTGTCTGTGCTTGTGTTGTGTTTGATGTTGTTCAGCTGGTACTCGTTTCCATGTGCCTTTCCTGGTTCTGCTGTATGGTGGGTTGTCCCCAGGTGTGGGGGAGCCCCAGCCAGGCCGGGGGGCTAGAGCCACCTGTCGGGGCCCAGCTGGAGACCTAGAGATCCGACCAACTATTTACAGTGTTGAGTTTTTAAAATGTTTTTATTTATTTATTTTTGAGAGAGAGAGAGAGAGAGAGAGAGAGAGCGAGCATGAGTGGGGGAGGGGCAGAGAGAGAGGGAGACACAGAATCCGAAGCAGGCTCCAGCCTCCGAGCTGTTAGCACAGAGCCTGATGGCAGGTTCGAACCCACCAACCATGAGATCATGACCTGAGCTGAAGTCAGACGCTTAACCATCTGAGCCCCCCAGGCACCCCTATACAGTGCTTTTCAATTTGTATATAGTCAGATCTGTAGAGCTGTCCATTTATGATTTTGGGTTCTGTGTCTTGCTTAGGAAGGTTCTTCATTCCTACCCAAAAATCATGAAAAATATTCTCCTTTTCTTCTAGCACTTTTTATCATTTTGGGGTTTTTGTTATTATTGGTTTTGTTTATATTTAGATACTAATCCATCCAGAAATTCTTTTTGTGGATGATATGAAGAGGACATCTACCTAGAGAATTTTATCATTTTTGTTGCTACTATAAGTGAGATATTTTCACCAGTGCATTTTTCTTTTCTTTTTTAAAAGTTTTTAATGTTTATTATTTATTCTTGAGAGAATTAGAGAGACAGAGCATGAGTGGGGGAAGGGCAGAGAGAGAGGGAGACACAGAATCCAAACAGGCTCCAGGCTCTGAGCTGTCAGCACAGAGCCCGACGTGGGGCTTGAACTCATGAGGTGTGAGATCATGAGCCACCCAGGCACCCCTCCCCCACTGCATTTTCTGAGTTGTTATTGCTAGTATATAGAGCACATGCTTACTTTGAAGATTCAATTTCATCCTCTCCCACTGCCTCATGTCAATAGGAACTAGATCTTTGTGTTGAAGGAAGATCCTCTCATACTGGTCAGCATGCCAGTCAGGTAGCTATTAAGGTGTCTCTTTTGGCTTTTGTTTCTTCATCTGTTAAATGGGGAACTTGGACCGAACAGTCTTTGTAGTCCCTTCCTGCATTAGTAATGCTAAGGTTTTAAATAATTTCTTTTTTCTGACCAAAGAGTAGTTCAATTTTAGGAGAGAAAACTGAATCCTGTAGCTCTTCACCTTTGAAAATGATACCGAGGGTGGTAAAGATTAGCATCCCCTGGTCTTGGATTCAATACCTTGGCTATATTTAGCTAGATCCGGCACCTTTGGGAACAGGACACTTGCAATACTGAGCTAAGAGTGGGATA
Organism: Acinonyx jubatus; assembly: GCF_027475565.1. Classification (NCBI taxonomy): domain Eukaryota; kingdom Metazoa; phylum Chordata; class Mammalia; order Carnivora; family Felidae; genus Acinonyx; species Acinonyx jubatus. The sequence continues at coordinate 109,283,930 of NC_069386.1, read as the reverse complement.
AGGCACCCATTCTGCATTTACCTGCTGACTTTCTGTGAAATACTTTGCTTCTTTCCAAAGAAGGGGCAGAAATGGTCTCCTGCTGTTAGGAAACTCTTTTTCTAGAGACCTGGCATTATAGAGTTTGCTAAGCCTGATCTGGAGGCCATCCACCCATGACCAAGGGGTTCAGTATGTAAGTGTGTGAGCCCATCTACCTAGTGCTGTCTCCCAAGTGGTTCTAACAGTAAACGGATGGGAAAGTTTGATGTGTAGCTATCTAGGAGAAGCACAAATATTCACTGGGGGCCAGATAACCTACAGTTTCTACCAAACTTCTGGGTCAGCCTTGATTTGTATTATATTGCTACCATTTGCTTTAAAATTTCAGCATCGTTAAGATATATGTCATCTACACTGGAGGGACAGTTAATTAACATTTGGAGTCCCCACAAGGAAATTCACTCTTCAGAGATGAATAGATGATGAAGGAAGGATTCCAAACAGAACTCTAAGCAAAACAGACTCTAACAAGAGAAGGGTTCCAACTTCATATATTCCAACTTTGAATATATATATTCAAAGATATATATAGGTATATATCTTTACGTATATTAACACCAGAGGGCTTTCTTAATTAGCATGGCAAATGTTAGATATTAGTTTCTGCTGGCAAAATTAGTTGCGTTCAAGGTGGATGCGTATGCACGTGCACCTTGGCCCAAACAGCTCAGTATCTTCCACACTTCAGGCTGCCCCAAACCAAGATCCAGTCTGCTCCAGTTTAAGCCACCCTACAAATGATCAGTGACTCGATCCCAGCTAGAAGGTTGGTTTAATCCTGCCAAGTTCTAATGGCAGGTCTAATAGTTATGGTAATTTGGAAGCAGTGATGAGCATAAAACATATTTCAAGATAACAGCCACAACAGTAAAGTGATGTGAAATATCTATGACTTCTATTGGTGACAAGGACACAAGATCTGCTAATACTACTATAGTTTATTGCCTACATCATTGTTGAAGAAAATGCTAACTCATTTAGAAGTTAGGAAAAATAATTTTTTTTTTCATTCAAAAACATAAAGTAGAGTCTTTGAATTCTCTAAACTGACCTTTGGTGGGGGGGAGGCACAGACTTAGGATAAAAACTCCTGCGCCTAGCCTAGTAAATGTTTGATTCTAGAGAACGCTTTCCAAAAGGCCTTATTGCTAACAGTGCCCCTCATGAGAATGCCAGTGTCCTGGCCAACAGAGTCTCTCTCTCCTGGAGATACCAGAACCGGTGGTGGCGTTAAAGGCCACACAGAATCTCCTTGATTCTGTGTTGCTTGTTCCCAGGGTACCCACAAAGCCCTTGCAAGCACAGGTCCCTCATCTACGATGAGCTGTACAAAAACACAGGCAAGCTTCGATGGGGCATCAGCTTGGATGAGAAAGTTGTCCTTTCTCAACAAATCCAATTTTTCCTAAAGAAGCGTAACAGAGACTTCTATCAGACTCCAACATGAAAACATTCATTCACTTTACCACCCAGAGCACTTTTCCCTTCCAACTACTGTATCTCTACATTTGCATAATTAAACGGGCCATTTCATTGGTTTTCCCAGAATTAAGTAACCATCTGCCCTAAAGCTGTATCCAAGTCTTGCTTCTTGCAAAGCCCAAGGCTCTCTTATGGACTCTTTTTTTTTCTTCAAGTTTATTATTTATTTATTTTGAGAGAGAGAGAAAGCACAAGTTGGGGAGTAGCAGAGAGAGGGAGAGAGAGAGAAACCCAAGCAGGCTCCAGGCTGTCAGTGCAGAGTCCAATGTGGGGCTCAAACTCATGAACCATGAGGTGATGATCTGAGCCGAAGTCAAATGCTTTACCGACTGAGCCACCTAGGCGTCCCTGGACTCTTTGAAATCTGAGTTTACTATTGACTTGCCCTGTGTCTTCTATTCCCTTCACAAAGATTTCAAAAGTCTTCGGGCCAAAACTTAGTCCCTGCTCAAGCATCCCAAGTAGTCTGTGAAGCACGTAGGCATGCCTTGTGAGGACGGAGCTGAGAGTTCTCCTTCCCCTGTGTCACTGATGGCCATTGCCCCCACACCACCCAGTACCCTGATGCTGGTTTCACAGAAAAGGGAGCTGATCAGCAGGAAATTGCCACCTGTGGGGTACCACCTGGCCAGGGTACTAGTGGAGGATAGGACTGGACAATAAGACAGCAGAAGGAAGGCTTCCTCCACTTCTGCCTCCTTGTCCTCTCTTGTTCCCAGGCAAGGAGGGAGTCTGGTACCCCAAGGGAGCGTGTTCTGGGCCACTTAGAAGGCAAGCAAGTACAGAATCAATCTAAATGCATGTGCTGTTCTCTGCGTGGGACAGGCTGCCCTGGGTGTGAGGGACTGGTAGGAGAAAGTTGTATAGAGGCTGTGGGCAAGGACCTAGGTGGGATCTTGGCTTTCACAGCCCCCTGGAGGCACATTGGTGGGCAGTGGTTCTGGCATCAGGAGGGGCAAGAAACCAAGCCTGCCCCTCCCTGGGCGCCTCTGCATTCAGCCAGTACAGACTCTGTGCACAGGCTCACTGCTACCCTGGGCATTCTTACTTTGGCTGGGGGTAGAATTTATCATCACGTGGTCTTATCACCTAAATGGGCATGAAAAGAGAATAGGGAGGGAAAACTCTTTGCAGGAAAATGTCCTTTCTTTCCCAGATTCGTGGGCTCCTTACCCTTCCCAACATCTGACTTGATCCCCCAATTTCTCCAGATTTATGACCTTTCTTCTAAGTGATCCCTCCAGAGTCCCCACCATGGTGCTCCCTCCAGAGGTACTGCCTTGAGGGAAGCATTATGGTGTTAGCTCCCCCACCCCAGGTTACCGAGGAGCCATAATTAACCTCTACTGAAACAAAAGATTCCATCTATAGAACCTCATTTGTTTCCTTCTCTGCAGCTGGCTGGGCTGGTGGCTGGGACCCTTTCTCAGTCACGTTTTTCTTAAACCTTTCTTTTACAACCAGGAAATGACTAGTTGGTTAAAGTGTATGTTAGGGCCATTCCAGGAACCAGCTGACTCCTTGTATTTCCTGCTTTTTGTTCCATTAAAATACCAGAAGGGTAGAAGGGTGGTTTCACTTAGGCACTCCCTTTCTGGGGCTTGAAGACAACCCAGAGGCTCTTTCTAGCCTCCCTCTGAGCTGTGAGCTTTGTAAACACCAGCCATGGCTGCCTCACACTCATCACCCTCCACTGTGTCAGGAAGCTTCGGGCAAACACCTAAGGCTCTAGTGACATCTAGACATCCCACACTACCTGGCCACCTCCGGTCCCCAAGCCCCCACCACCAAAGTATTCATCTTGGAGCTTGGAGTCAGAGGAGCCCTGGCTGTCTGCCTTCCTAGCTGTGTGATCATGGACGAGTTAGTTAAACTCTCTGAGCCTCAGAAGAGGGATCATGATAATGATAATACCAACTTGCAGAGATTAAACCAAGTGGGTTTTGTAAACAGTGCTAAATAGGCTCTAAAAGCCTATTCAAAATTTAGCCACATCGTTTCTCAGAATGTTGGGCTGAAAAGGAGCTTTAGCCCAGAATGGAAGCATCGGCAGTGGCACGGAACAAGGACCCTCTGGAGAAGGAGCCCTGATGAGATAAGACTAAAGCCCTGACACATCAAGGAAACTCAGTGCTTGACACAGAGTAGGCGGTCAGCACACATGCATCAGTTTCCCGATGGTTCTGGGTGTCTGCGTGAGCACAGGCCAAGGGGCTTCAGAAAGCATGTGAAACACCTACACCTGCCTTATAGATCGTCAGAATTGACAGCATCGCCCACAGCCCCCAAAGTTGTGGTTGCCCAGGAATGGCAGTAGAGAAAAACACCCCGGTTTCAGTCTGACTGAACCCCATGCCGGGCCCCTCCCACCCTATGCCATTTTGCCCTCTCTCTAGCCCTGTCCCACGGACGGGGTGACCGGCCAGTCTGTCCACAAAGGGTTAATCTGCAGGCTGGCATCCAGGCGACTGCTTAACTGGAGCCCAGACTTCTATTTACCGGCACATAATTCTTTGCTTTGACAATCGTGTCTGAGTGTTTTAACACCTGGCTGACCCCGACGGAGTTTGTTTGACCATGTTTTGAAAAGTGACTTCAGCGCTGGCGGTGGTAATTGGCACGGCACCATGGGCTGGCGACGTGGCAGCGTGACAAACTGGAGCAATCCGAACTCCACAGCTGATTTCTTTTCTGTGGCTTCCTGCTGCTGCTGCTGCGTGTCCATAGGGCACCGACAGTCCAGGAAGAACACTGGGCCCGGGCCCTTCCGTCCGATGGGTCTGTTGTGTGAGGTGTGGGAGCGGTGTTTTTCTCTTACACATCCTTCTACAAATAGCCAGGTATTTTCCAGTGGCTCACGGTGGAAAGGCTCTGATGCAATGGTCCGGCCTGTGACATTCCTCCGGGTTCCGTGGGTACCAGGTTAACCTGAGACAAACCTTGAGAGGAATGTGGGCACAAAGACCACCCGCATATGACAAGCAGAGGCTGTTCACGCACAGCTTGCTGGGGCAATGAGGTCAGCTGCCATCACTTGCTTTTGGCAGAGGCTCAAAGACAGGTGGAGCAGTGGAAAAGCTACACGGTGGAAAACAGAGAAGGCTTCAGATACGCTCTGACTGGAGGCTGCCGGCGTGGGGGAGCTGGCGGCAGCCTAAGCAGAAGCGGGGCACATTGTGTGATTGGTTCAGAGAGTCCGTTTGGCTTTCTCTGGTTGGTCCTGAGTTGGAAGCTTAGGCAAAATTTAGGGAAGTTGATGATTCCGGGCCGATTACTACAGAGGTTGTGCTTTGGCTTCCTGGGCTGGTTGCCATAGAGGTTGGGGGTCAGAGTTCAATTTTTACATATGGTCTGGCCATCGTTCATTTACTCCGTCAGTCTCTCAAGAATTTGAGGATCCTTGTTAGTCTGGATTACCTCATTTTATTCGGGGACGGTTAAAGTGCTGCTCAGTAAAAGTGGATGCACAAACAAAACGAGGCTGGAAACACCCAGAACGCCCAATTTTGTGCCGTTCAGAAAATTAATTCTGTGCGTAAATAATTGTGCGTAAATTTTAAAAGGTTGTTTCTGAAGAGATTCCAATGGCATTGGAAGTGTTTACAAATGTGAGGCCGACACTGCCTCAGACCTGTGCCATGTCACACACCCCACAGGCTGTGGGGCTCGGCCCCTTTCCTTAAATTCGACAAAGACTCCCTCACCCAAGGCATGGAGGGATTTACATCCGGTTAAGCGGACTCTAAAATGAATATCGTTTCTCTGAGTGTCTTGGTCACCAGGCTTCTTCCGTGGTTCCAGCTCTGATCTCCCGCCATGCTCACCGGCCTCCTCTTCTCTCTCTTCTGCCCTCTTTCTTCGCCCACCCTCAAAGGAAAACACAGGTTCTTCCTATTATCTTCTGCACCCAATTCACCTCTCTCTAGTCCCTCCCTGCAAAAGCCACTCTCCCTTAACGTGTGCAAAAGCTCTATCAAAACTCTAAAATTACCCCTTGTGAAGGTACATTCGCTCTGAGACAAAGCTTTTTTCCTCCAGGGGCCCTGTCTGCTGAGTAGGGGAGAGAGTGGGTGTGGGCAGGTGGTTTTTTCCAGTAACATGGGGTTGTTTGAAGATTAGAGATAGTGTACTGAAAAGTTCCTAGCAGGGGCCGCAGCACTGTGATTGTCCTTGCTTTATCAAACAGCCCCAAAGAGGGCCTCCTCCAGGTCCTCTGAGTGCTTAGCAATGGCAGGTCACAGAGGCCGGCTCTGCAGATAACTCCTTTTTTACTGGTTTTGGTGCAATTCTGCCCATCTGTTCTCAAAGGCTAGGGCTTTTTATCTTTGCATTTAACAATTTTCTCAATCAGTGTCCCCCCCCCCCCCATGTTCATCCAAGAGGTTCTTATATTGTCATCTCAGCCCTAATTGCCTGTTGATCGGTTCTGAAGTTTCCAAGAAAGTTACGCTTTTAACTTAAAAGTTATTTTTTTCTCTATTTCTATCTAATAGAATAGTCTAATAGATATTTCTATCTATTTTTTTCTCTTTAAAAGTGCTGAAAATCCGGGCTGGGGATCACCATCTTGATGCTGGGGCTCAGACATGTCCAGGCTTGTCTAGAGAACCAGTAGGGAGGCCTGTCAGGAACCTATATGTACGAGGGACCAAGGGGCCAGCGAAGAAGGTCACTTTCTAAGGGAGACACTGGCAAACACAAGCTGCCGCTGATGATAATGCCTTTGACTTCTGGGGGAAGCATTGGTTTTGAGTAGCAGCTGGTGCATGCCTCCCAGATTGTTCCCATCCAGCATCCTGTGGATGTGGCTAAATCCTAAAGAGAGGGATGGGGTGGTGTAGAGCCAAAGTAGGCGGAGTCACACGAAATTTCCTTAAGATATCGGGGGTACACAAACAGCACTCTGGGGACAAGCGGGAATGAATGTAGATAGGGAATAGTCCTCAATTTGCAGAGTCATTTGGGACTGGGGTAATAGGAGCAACTTCAGCAGGTGGGTTCTCATCCTAGGAAGCAAGAGCCCAGTGAGGTGGCCTAGCGCAGAGGCACAAGGCAATTTTAATGGGCGACCACAGTGCCTCTGGTGAACATCTAAAGCTGCAGGGAACAGCAGCAGTGGCAGCTGAGCTCAGTGCTGTTAACTCAGCATTGACATCATTGGCTTCAAGTAGGAGGCAGTGCCATTAGCTCAGATGCTCTGTTCTTCTTAGCACAGTGGACCTTCCTATTCCAGAAGGACTTGGGGTTTTAAATGGCTGAGTGCCAGGTTCTCTACTCAAGTACTAGGGTGTGGAAGTTTGTTCATTTAAGTCCTTTAACTTCTTAAGAACCATGGTTGTTCTTGTTTTTGTTTTTGTTTTTTATACCACTGAAAGCAATCCACATTTTTAAGGAACAGTAAAACACTCTTTCTTCCTGCGGGAGCTGGATCTCGGCAGAAAGTCTTGCCCCTAGTTTTCCAAACGCCACTCTTACTCATTCTATTACACCCTGACTCACCAGATTTCCTTCTGTTTTGACAGCCTGTCCAGTTCATGGCCCCGTCTCCATGAAATATATAGTCTGCTTAAAATATTAATGTTTCCCTTTTCTAGAATTTTATTGCACTTACAACTTACACTGACACTTGATAATAATGAGGCCTTGTTTTGGGGACCTCTTTTAGACTTCCACAAAACCCAGTGCAGCACTAGGCCTCAAGTAGATGGCCTATAAATATTTACTGAATTAACTTTCTAGGCAATGTATTTAAGCTCAGGCTTGCCACATCCATGACCCTTTCTTCCCAGAGCAGGTCTGTGGCTAAAGACAGTTGGATGGAAACACTACTGTGCTCTGGCCTGGATGAATTAGGGCACTTTTCTCCATGCTCATTAGGAAGGTAGATATGTGTGTTGTAGGTTAGAGAACTGGGAAGGGGTAAGAGAATCAGGGAGTTGACACAACTTTTATTTCCACTTCCTTATACACTGCTTAATAAACATAGTTAAGTTCTTATCAGACATTTGGTATATGTCCTGTCTCTACCGGTAAGCCATAAAGTTCTCTAAAGACAGGGACCATGTTTTCTACAGATCCTTTATTTCAAGCAAGGCCCAGTGAAAAGACCTTGTATTTGTGTAATTATTTTAAATAATTACACAACTTTAATTGTTCAATTAAATTACACAACTTGAGGTACTTTCTAATTTATTGTCTCATGGGCTCTTTATAATAACCAAAGCTCCAAATACTTGGTTCAGGACTCAAGTTCAGAAAGAGGTTTGCAAATGCCTCTTAGGGTTCCTTTTGTGTTTCTATGTCCCCAGCAACCATTTTTCTCACTTGAAATTTCGTTCCGGGCACATTTCAGTGCCCACTGCTAAGAGTGGCACCTTACAAGTGCTACTAATCTTGGCCGGTGTTGTTTACAAGAGGAGAGGCAGCTTCCTGTTTCCTTAGCCACAGTGGCTAGGCAAATGCACAGTTGTTTACCCTCTTAAACTCCCCCTTGGCACAAGCAGAAAATGATCACAGACTTAGAACTAGTTATCCAGGGCATCACCTTAAGTCCCCAGACACAAGAATCTAAGGGCTCATACTTGCTCCAGTTGGTTGGAGCTGGGACCTCAGCCCTGGAACCAAACAAATCACCCAGTTTATCAGGAAGCCATCACCTTCTGCTGAGAGGTGGGGTGGGGGAAGCTCAGAGGTAATTCAGCCTTCCTGGGCTCAGAAGGTCAGAACCAAACTGGTCAAAGGCCAGAGAAGGAGAAGGGAGATCTCTCCTGACCAAAGTCTTCCCCTTCCTTGAGTTCTGTGAGGAAGCTCCAGGCTGCTTTTCCTCTATCTTTTCCAACCAGTCCTCCCCCTCCTTCTTCCTCAATGGAAGGGACTTCTTAGGGTGACCAACTACTGCAGTTTGCCTGAGACTGAGCGGTTCTTCACTAGACTTTAAGGCTTTTTTTTTAAAGTGTATTTTTTTATTTTGAGGGGGTTGTGCATAGATAGAAGGAGAGAATTCCCAGCAGGCTCCGGGCCACCAGCGCAGAGCATGATGCGGGGCTTGAACTCATGACCCGAGATCATGACCTAAGTCAAAGCCAGAAGTCAGACACTTAACCAATTGAGCGACCCAGGCACTCCTAGACTTTTAGTTTTTAAACCAGGAAACTCCTGGTCAAACAAAGACTAGTTGGCCCCCTAGACTCTCTCCAGGGCCCTGTCTGCAGGTCTCATCATGGCCTCCTCAGAGCCGGACTTCACGGACTCCACCACAGCAGCCACCAGCCTTTGAAGCAAAATTTCTCTTTAGACCTCCACCTCTGGCTTCTCCTGAGCTCCAGACCAGCACTTCAACCACAAGCCTGATATAGCTGTTTGCACATCTAACTTCAAGTTCCGCAGGGTCTGAACTGACTCACTACCTCACTTCGCCCCCCACCAACCCTGGTCCCACTCCTCTCTCAGTGTTTCTGTTTCTGCCAGCACCCCGTCATTGTCCCAGTTGTTCAAGATTTCTTTTTCTGTAAAATTTTGTGCCAGATTCTGTCCTAAGTTCTGGGGACTCGGCAGTGAACAAAAGTCACTGCTTTCAGGGAGCCTGCATCTTAGTCGAGGGAGATGTAAAAGAAATATATACATAATCAGTGAGGAACTATGCACTATGGAGAAAGATTAAGCAGGTGTAAGACATGCTGAGGATGGATGAGGGGCACCTGGGTGGCTCAGTCGGTTAAGCGTCCGACCTTGGCTCAGGTCATGATCTCACAGTTTGTGGTTCGAGCCCCACATAGGGCTCTGTGCTGACAGCTCAGAGCCTGGAGCCTGCTTCGAGTCTGTGTCTCCTTCTCTCTCTGCCCCTTCCCAACTTGTGCTCTGTCTATGTCTCTCAAAAAATAAATAAACGTTTAAAAAAAAAAAAAAAGACATGCTGAGGATGAGAGCCATAATCACAGGCTTTCACGGGTTCGGGGGCACTTCAGGGAAGCCTTTCTGATGCAACGTCATCTGAGTGGAGGCTTGAAGGAAGTGAGACAGGAACCAGGGACTATCTGGAGTAAAAGTGTGCCAAGCAGAGGGCACCGTGAATTCAAAAGCCAGAGTCGCTGGGCGGACTGGCAAAGGAAAGAGTTAGTAAGAGAGAAATGAGGAACAATGCAGGAAGGCAAGTCAGGTCCTGTAGAGCCTTGTAGATGAAAACGCTTTACTTTTTACTCCTTTACCCTCTAATCTGTTGCCAGACCATGATAATCTGCCCTCTGCAGGGTCTTTCCTTTCTATTTCTGGGGCTCCCACCTCATGAAGATCCTCATTACTTCTCATTTGAATCATTAAATCGGCCTCCTGAGTAGTCTTTCTGCCTCTTGTCTCTCCCTACTCTAATCCTACTCCTGACTGCTATAGTCTTCTTGGAGTACCGTTTTGATTGTCATCATAAGATCATTAGCATACATTTATGTAGCTCTGAATAAAAGGAGGGGGGCAGACACAGGGGATGTGTTCCCACAACTTCCCAGCACGTCTTTGTCAGAAATAGATCGAACTGTCAAAAATATGTTGTCAAACATGTCAGAGTTCTGTTTTTATGCTACAGTGTAAAAATTGCAAATTTTCCATCGGAATAAAAAATAAATAGAAGGATGAATTAGTCAGAACCCCTCTGGTTGCCATTAACAGAAACCCAATGTAAGCGCTGCCTTTAAAAATGTAATATGTTAGCTCATGTATTTTAAAGCCCTGCATCTTCGGGAATGGCTAGTTCCACCTGCTCAGCAAGGGGAATAAGAAATGTATGTGTCTCCACCTCTCAGATCTGCTTTTTCTCTCTGTCTTTGTTCTCGGGCAGACTGCCCATGCAGTGACAAAGATGGCCACCACTGCTTTTTCACTTACACCTTCCCAGCTTAGCAACTCCACTGAAAAAAGGGTATCTCTTTCAGCAAAAGTCTCAGTGTTGACTCTCACTGACCCTCCCTGGACAAAAGACTTAGTCCTCAACAAATCACTATGACTATAGTTAGCCAAGCCTGGGTCACAAACCCGCCCTGGATCTGGAGGTGGGGAGGTTTCCGCCTGAACTACATGGAAAGAGAATAAAAGGTGGGTGGTTTCCAAAAACCATTTGGTACTTAGGGTGGGGGAGGGGAGGGGAGGGGAGGGGTAGGTGAAAACCACAGGTGTCGGCAACTAAAGCCTAACAGCACCTTATTGGTGATCCCTGAACCCCAAACACGTCTACATAGTCACTAAGTCTCCCCCCTCAGAAGGTTTTAATCCTACTGTGCCAATATTTGATTATTTCAATGCTGCTCTTGCTCCATCATCTTAAATTGCTCCCCACTGCCCCTGCCCCTTGCCAGCCTGCTCTCTTCCTTCTCTGGGTCTACATCACTTGCTTGACAACAGGGCCAGAGGAGGAAAAGGGTCTTTGTTTCCATGACCAAGCCTTCGATAAACTGAAGTTATAAACAGCTACAGCCAAAGGCACAGGCAGGATTACTGACCCCTAAATTTTCATTGGTACCCTTGATATCAGAGGTATCTATGAGATGTTGGCAGGAAAGGAAAAGCCATTTGTGTAGACTGAGGACAACCCCCCACCTCGCTGGCATAAAAGGAGGGTCATTAATAAGAGTAGTGTGAGAACAACTGAGAGAGGTCAAGATTACTAGTTCCTGTCCTGCATTATACGTGTAGATAATATGTGTTTATGTTTATAAATACATATATAATCTCATTTACTGCTCACACAATAGCTTTCTGAAGTAGGCCGCACTTTCTCATTTCACACGTGCACCTCTCCATGGGAAAGGTGAGCCACAAAGATGTTGACCACCTTGCCAGCTAGTGAGTGGAGCATGTAGGATTTGAACCCAGGGCTCTCCGACTCCTGAGTGCTGTGGTGAACCCACACGTCCTTCCGTTTCTACGAAAGGGAGGGAAAGGGCGCCTCACCTGAGTCGGTCCACAGCTCCCCTGGAAACGCACCAGCGGCCGTGCCTGCCTCCCAGGCAAGAAGGCGGCCAGCCTTCTCCTGTCCTGGAGGAGAACCAGGACGGGTGGTCCACACTCAGAAACGTAGAGGAAGTGGTGGTTGCTCAGGCCTCCTGCCGCCCTCTCACCTCAAAGATGCTTCCAGCAGAGAGCTGCCGCCCACCCGGAAAACGGCCGCTGCGGGGTCCGTGTAAAAATAGCCAGGCCCTCCCGCTCCCCCGGCTCCGCCGGCTACAGGGGCCTGCGGGCGGGGCTCCCTGGGCCCGGCTGCTTCCACCGCCTCCCGCCGCCATGGGCTCCGGGGGGGTGGGGGGTTCCGCCCGAACCCAACAGGCTGCCCCTCACCCTCGTGTCTGGAGACCACGTGCAGCCCGCCAAGCCCCCTCGGCCCAGAACTCTCGACAGCAGTTGCCTGCAGCTCAGAGGCCCCTCCTCCACCTTCCACCCTGACTGACCCCAGGCGGACTCGGGTGGTAACGTAGCCCAGCCACTAGGGAGGCCCGACCAAACCTCGCGAGGCCCAGAGCCTTGGGAGGATCAGGGGGACCCCGGAGTCCGTCTCAGGAGAAACCCCCAGGGAAGAGTGAGCCCCACGGGGGCCTGGAGTACCCTGATCAGGTGACCAAGTGAGGCAGCAGGTGGTCAAATGAAGCAGCTGGCTGAGGAGATGGGCACAGGTGTGGCGCGTGTTTAAAGAGAGTGGGCTGGCCTGGGGCTTGGCCAGGGCGAAAGGTGTCTGCAAACAGCGAAAGCCGATGGGCTGGACTCTCTGCAGGATGAGCAAGACAGGGCCCTAACGAATCTGGCTGTAAACACACTCCCTCCCGCCTGGAGCTTTGGGACTTGGGGAGGAGGCCCATAGAGCACTGGTGCCAGGCAGCATCAGGTGTGAGGTCACCAGGCAATTTAAATAGGCCCAAGTGGAGCCCCTGGCTGAGGAATGTCCCCAGTAGAGCTGCGTTAGTCATGTGGGAGAGAGGGCCTGCCCTGCTTGCAGTCAGAAAGGCCCGGGGCCTTGGGTGTTAAGAGTCATGTGAAATAAGTCAGACTGAGAAAGACAAATACCGTATGATTTCACTCATAAGTGCAACCTAACCAACAACAACAACATGAACAAACAAAAGCAGAATGAGACCTATAAATGCTGAGAACAAATTGATGGTGGCTAGGGGGCTGGGGGAAGGACAAAATGGGTGAAGGGAGAGGGAGATAGACAGGCTTCCAGTTATGGAATGAATAAGTCATTCATATGGAATAAAAAGCACAGCGTAGGGAATATAATCAATGATACTATGAAAGCGTTGTATGATGACTGATGGTAGTTACACTTGTGGTGAACACAGCATAATATATAAATTGTCAAATCACTATGTTGTACACCTGAAACTAATGTAACATTGTGTGTCAACTGTACTCAAAAAAAAATTCTTTGGCCCAAAATAAAAATAGTCTTGAGGGTGCAAAACAATGTTTTAGAGCCTAAAAATAAGAGCACCTTAAATATACGACCATGGTATTATTAGCATGCATAAAAATTAATATTAAGTCCATAATGGCAACTATCCAATTAATATTAAGTTTTCCCTGATTAGCTCATAGGTTTAAAAAAATTTTTTGTTTTAAGTCAGGATCCAAATCAGGTTCATGCACTGCGATTGGTTGATATATTTCTTAGGCCTCTCTTAATCTGTATGTTGTCATCCCTCTTTTTTTTCTTTGTAACTTATTTATTATAAAATTTTTAATTAGAAAATAATACATGAATACATTCTGCTATCAAAATTGAAACATTACAGGTAAAGCTAAAATTCCCCTACCTGATATTCCAATCTTCATCCTCTCCCAGAGAATCACTAATTTATCAAAACTATGTATCAGTTAAGATTATGTTCAGCTACGTTTCAGAAAACAAACCATAACAACAAAACCTTCAAGATTACTTATTTTTCAGGAAAAAAAGCCCAAAGGTAGGCAGAACAGAACTAGTCTGAAAGTTTCTTGAAGTTTTAGGGTCCCAGACTGCATTTAGCTCTCTGCCTACCCTCATCCTCATGGACCAAGATGGCTAATAGAGGACCAGCCCTCTTATCTGCCTTCCATGCAGCAATATGGAAGCTTGGTGAAGAAGGACATATCTGTCTGTGTTAGTTTGCTGGGGCTGCTGTAACAACCTACCGCAAACTGAGTGGCTTATACAACAGAAATGTACTTATTGTCTCATGGTTCTGCAAGCCAAATGTCTGCAATTAAGTTGTCAGCAGGGCTGATTCCTTCTGAGGACTATAAGGCCAAATCTATTCCATGCCTCTCCCCTTTCTACAGGGAATCTGCTCACAATTCTTGATGTTCCTTAGTTTTGCACAAGCATCACTGCATTCTCGGCCTCGTGTGGTTCTCTGTTCAAATTTCCCCTTTTTATAAGGACACCATTTATGTTGTACTATGGCCCACCCTAATGACCTCATCTTAACTAATTATACCTGCAATTACCCTATTTCCAAATAAGGTCATCGTCTTAGATACTAAGGATTAAGATTGTAACGTATGAATGGTGGTTGAGGGAGGCACAATTCAGTTGCAAACACGCTCCCGTAAGAAGATTGTATGGAAGTGTCTTACCTCTATTTGCTTATACTTCTTTGGCCAGAGCTTTGTCTCCTGGCCACACCTCTTTGCAAGAGATGCTTGGAAAGCTAGGTGTTAGCTGAGCACATGGGCATGCCCCAAAATGTCAGTTTTCTGTTACAGAAAAGAAAGGAAAAACGGATATCAAGCCATCAACTAGCAACCCTCCATGGAATGTATTCTATCATACATTTTTCTGTGTGTTACAAAAATATCTGTGTGCCTTTCAGTAGACACTTCAGTGTTGGATTCTTCATCCAGATAGCTTTACCTCTTGCAAAGCACTCGCTAGGAGCCAGGGCTGCCTAGGGCTTCATGCTTTTATCTGTAACCCTTGGAACACCCTGGAAGCTGAGGCGGGTTAGTGTAAGCCTTGGAGCCCCTCCCTAGCACAAGGCCCCACTCCTAATTTTGGATTTGAAGCTTTCTTCTTCTTTAAAAGGGTCTCTAAAAATACGCAGGCTTCATCCTGCATCTGCTCCTGCCTATAAGGTAGGAGCTATTATCCTCATTTTATAGATGAGGAAGTTGAAACACAGAGAGGGCAAGTAGTTCATCTGGAGTCACAAAGCTCACAGTGGAGTTGAGTTTTAAACCAAAGTCTGTCTAGTTCCAAAGTTAGGCCATTTCTGCAATGCCTTGGCCGCCAAGAGATGCTAAAAGCATCCCAGCATGCTTTCTCCAGTGTGGATCCTCAGCCACAGCCCCATCTGAGTGTTTGCACTTCCCAAGAGCTGGTTGCCCACCTGGCCACTGAGACTGGTGCTCTGGCAAATCCTCCCAGAGAGAGAAGGAGCATCTCCTGTGACAGAAGTACCCGAGCCGGGGTCCATCCTTGGGAGCACGTCTGCAGTGGTTTCCTACAGCTGCTGTCACAAATTGCCACAAACTAAGTGGCTTAACACAAGAGAAATGTAGTCTCTCATAGTTCTGGAGGCCAAAGGTCTGAAAACACTGTTGGCCAGGCCACACTCCCTCCCAAGGCTCTAGAGAATAATCCTGGCTCGCCTCTTTCAGCTTCTGGTGGCCCAGCGACTCCTTGGCCTGTGGCTGCAGCTCTCTGCTTGCATCTCCATATGGACTTCTCTGTGTCTGTGTTTTCTCCTCCTGACTGTATAGGGACACTTTGCATTGGGTCAGGGCCCACCCAGGAATCCAGGATGATCTCATCTCAAGATCCTTCATTTAATTGCATCTGTACGAACCCTTTTTCCAAGGAAGGTCACATGCACGGGTTCTGACTGTGGATTATCTTCTTGGGGACCGCCATTCAGCCCCCTACACAGTATTCCAGAGCAGCAGAGATCATTTCTAGGACCCAGGGAAGTGGCAGGAAAACATGGGTACACACACACTGTCCTTCCAGTCCATTTTCACGCAATGGCAAAAGTGGAGCTGCAGGGACAAGGTTACTCACTTTGGAAAAGCACAAGTGGACCCAATTGCCCAGGGCCTGCTTCAAGTTAGAGACACTGAAGTTTCTGTCAAGTGTGAGCGTGTAGATGCCAAGCTTTCTTCGTAGAATGGTAAACCATGCTGGCATGTTTTTCTGTTTACTGTCCACTTTAGAAAGGTGCCCTGTGAAGTGAATTTTAAATTCAGAAGCCAAGTCAGGAGGGGCACAGGAAGACAGAGGGATGTGAGGACCATTTCCAGTCAAGCTGTGAGTTCTGTGGCCTCACTTCTTACTTAAAGAGCCAGGTGTTGGCTACAGGTAGTGGTGGATGCCAGATTCTGGAGGCGGGAGAAGGAAATCGTTTCAGACCTATACCTGCCACCGTGACCTTTAGCTGATTCGAATTCAGTTTCACCAAGTATTTACTGAGAACATACAGGGCACCAGGTCAGCCTTATTTCCCTCAAACCTCACAACCAACTAGGTATATTACTTTCTCCACTTCCCAGATGGGATGCAGATTCAGAGGGATTAAGGGATTTACCCAAGATCATACAGCTGTAGGTGGCAGTGAGTGTAGATGTGTCTTGATTCCTAACTAGGCGCTCGAGCACAAAAGATGAACCTTCCCTCCTATGTGCCAGCTCCCATCCTGGTGAGGGGGCAGGGATGAGAGCAGACCCATCACCCACCCACCAGAGCTTGACCCGCCCGCGCCCCCCCCCCCCCCCCCCGCCCACAACCGAAAGCAGAGCATTCTGCAGGAGGAGGCACGTAATCAGCATTTCTGCCACTCTCCAGTACCAGTGGAAGAAACTGGCTAATTAAAGTCTGCAGCATGCCCAGAAGCCTCTGCAGCCGCTAGAGTTGTTTCCTGTGCGTTCTCGGTGCCTGATGATACATATTCTTCATGTTTATGTGGCGCAATACACTGTGCTCCATGAGCATGAGGTATTAGTGAACCAATTTTCCCATCCACGCAGCTCCAGAGCAACTAGGAGGCATCCCTGTTATAATTTATGAGGGACCAGCATGTGCAATCAATAGGTGCCCCACAGGTTATTAAAGAAGAGAAAGATGGCCCAGGAGGCCCTGTTTACTAACAGGGAAATGGTCTCCCGGCAGCTTCTGGCACGTGGCCTGTGAGAGATTTACATTTCCTTTTCAGTCCAGAAACAGGGGCCTTCCCTTCTCATCTTGGGCCTAAACCTCACAACAGGGGCTGGTGGAGGCACAATCTGATTAGTGCCTTTCCCTGCATTGTAACCCAGAGACGGTACTGGGAGCGAGGGCTGTGGGGTGCCAAGCCGCCCAAGGCTTTAACACATCCATGTATGTTTCGAGGCCCCAGAGAACAGCATTCTGGGACAGGGTTGAGGCTTAGGGAGTGGGCATGAGGCCAGGCCCATGATGCAAAAAGAAGTAGCAACTCCCACCGGGCTGCAGGGAGGGGAGTCCTGGTCAACCTTGCACAGCTCTGGAGAAACTCATTTATTTGCTTCTGTTGCCTTCTCCCATTGTTTTTATTCCTTTGATTTCAGGAATCTGTAGTTATTTTGCAGTTTTCTTTACTTCTTAACAGTTCTCAAGGAAGAGGGCTGGTTGGATTTAAAAAAAAAAAAAAAACCAGTAGTTTTGGAGGCGTCTGGGTAGTTCAGTCAGCTAAGCGTCTGACTCTTGGTTTCGGCTCAGGTCATGATCTCATGGGTTTGTGAGATCTCGTCTGGTTCTGCGCTGACAGCAAGGAGCCTGCTTGGGATTCTCTCTCTCCCTCTCTCTCTCTCTCCCTCTCTCTCTGAAAATAAATAAACTTTAAAATAAAATAAAACAATAATAGCATGGGCTTATTTGTGTAAAGGAGAAAAGAAGTACTCCTCCAGTCTACTTTCTGGAAGGCAGCCTGGTATGATGTAGCAGTTCTCAAACTTTTTAGTCTTAGGACCATTTTACACTCTTAAAATTTATGTAGATTATGTTGATCAGTAGAAAAGTTTTACTGAAATGTTTATTCATTAATTAAAACAAAAATAAATCCATTACATGTTAACATAAATGACATTTTACCATAATAGAAATAACATAAATATTTTCCTTTTTTTAAAAATGTTTTTTATTTATTTTTGAGAGAGGGACAGAGTGCAAACAGGGGAGGGGCAGAGAAAGAGGGGGACACAGAATCTGAAGCAGGCTCCAGGCCCCGAGCTGTCAGCATAGAGCCCGGTGCGGGGCTCAAACCTACAAACTGCGAGATTACAACCTGAGCCAGTCGGACGCTCAGCCGACTGAGCCACCCAGGTGCCCCATAAATAAATATTTTCATTTAAAAAAACTTCCAAAATAAAAAAGAATTAGTGGGAAGAGTAATAGTGCATTCCATTTTTGCAGCTTTTTTTGCAATTTTTGCAATATGGATTCCCATATCTACTTTTGTACTCAGTAGATTGCAATGTGTTGTTTTGGTTGAAGTATATGAAGAAAGTCTGACTTTACACAGATAATAGCTGGAAAAACAGAGTATTTAATAGTATTTTGAATATTTTTAGATATTCTTTCTGATGCTGCACCAAAATGTAGCAAGTTAAAGGGTAGTTGCAGTATTAAATCTGAAAGCATAATATGTTTTTGTATACTGTTACATTAAAATCCATTGCTTTATTATGAGCTTTGATTGGATCTTTTATCCATGTATGATTTGTAATACCGTGCGTTGGAAAATGCTGGTTTATTGAATTATACAAATATTCTAAATGTTCATAATTTCATTATACAATATTTAAAAATCACATTCATTAATATCACCATCCATCTCATTAGAAAAGTCCAAATATTAGGAAGCTGTCAAGCTCCATAGTAATAGATACGAGTTTTCCAAAATTCTCATTTTCCCTTGGAAGTTCAAATTTTATCATTGGCAACAAATACCATCAGTTGTTTTCCTCGAAGTGACAGACTCCCTTTGTTCACTTAAAGAAAATATCTGCCAAATACCCGGTC